>NC_142846.1:20939467-21567351 GCF_061612785.1 Hesperophylax consimilis
AATTAAGGTCTAAGTTGTAATCTGTAAAAAGTTGTAATAAAAATCCTGTTTGACAAACTACTTAACTGTAGTTTAACGGGATATATATGAAATAAAAATAAAAAAAAATAAATAAAAAAAATCGCGGCCGAGCTGCAAAAATGTCTGGAGTTGCTTAGCACAAATCCTAGCATTCTTAAAGCTTTGTTGCATATCGTTTCTATGTGGACGTGAAATGTTAAGTGCGTATCAAATGCAATTCCCAAATCTCTTGAAATAACAATGTGCTGAAGAGATGAATAAGACATTTTGTAGTTATAGTAAATCGTTTTGTTTGCCTTGGTGTAGCACATAATGGAGCATTTCTTAATATTAAACCCTAATTTATTGGTATGACTCCATTCGACGATAGAATTTATATCACTTTGTAGCTGCAAGCAATTTTCCAAAGATTTTATTAAAAGGAATAGTTTCATGTCATCCGCGAATAAGAGAAACTTGGAAAATTTTATGCAATGGTAAATGTCATTGATAAATAGCGAGAAAAGTAAGGGTCCAAGATTCGACCCCTGTGGAACTCCAGAGTTTGTGATGAAGTTGGAAGAGTGGAAAATACCATAAGTTACGTATTGTTGTCTATTTGAGAAATAACTTACAAATAGACATAGAAGTTTCGCTGAAAATCCAAATTGGTCGAGTTTATTTAGGAGAATAAGCGGATCTACTGAGTCAAAGGCTTTTGCGAAGTCATTGTATGATACATCTACTTGATTGTTACTATCAAGAGCTTGAGATATGTACTTCGTAAAAACCATTAGATTAGACACAGTAGATCTGCCAGACCTAAAACCGTGTTGCTGGTCAATTATAAAGGGTTCAACTTGGGTATAAATGCATTTATGAATTATTAGTTCAAACAACTTGGCTGGAGAGGATAGGATCGCCACTGGTCTATAATTAGAGACTGAAGCCTTATCACCAGTTTTATGTAACGGTGTAACTTTAGAGATTTTCCACAGGTCTGGGAATATTCCGGAGTTAAGTGAGAGATTATAAATATACGCGAGAGGTGTTAATAAGGGCTCAAAGCATCCCTTTAACACGAATGACGGAATAAGATCCGGTCCAAAAGAAGTTTTGGATTTTAATTTTTTAACAGCAGCGGTGATGTCAGTGTTTGTAATATTTTGAATATCAACATTCTGTGCTTTTGTTGGCGTATTTTTTCCAGGTATAAAAGATTTTAAGTCCGCAGCTTCCTTACTATAAGTTGATTTAAAATAGTCTGCAAATGCTTCTGGAATATCTGCTCCTGAGAAAGACTGATTATTCCAAGTAACATGGTCAACAAACCCGCCATCACTTCTTCTGGACGAGATATACTTCCAGAAAGATTTGGGATCGCATTTGATATATTTTTCAATAGAATTAATATATTGCACATGTGCTAATCGAATACTGCGTTTTATTTTTGTTCTAAGTAGACAAAACATTTCCCGGTCACTCACCATTCCAGTTTTCTTCCATTTTTTGTAATGTTTGAATTTGAGTTTTATGTCGCTAACAATCTCACTAGAAAACCATTTAGGATATTTTCTACCATTCCTCGGAGTGCGCTTAATTTTGAAACACATATCAAAATATTTATAAATTATGGAATAGAAAAAGTGTGTCGCTAAATTAACATCATTTATGTCCTTCAAAGGTTGCCAGTCATGAGATTGTAAATGGCAATAAAGAGCTTTAAAATCGCCATGTTCGAAGTTCCATCCTCGCCTAACACTATTATCAATATTATTCCACAAGTTTCGTGTTTGACAATTGGTTGTGTTTTTGTTCGGCGAAATCTCTATACACAACGATGGATGATAAGCGTCTTCTTTAACTAGTGAGTATAAGGATTTATATACTTTTAAATCAATGTTGCTGATAACAATGTCCAGCGTGCTTCCCTTCACATTTGTAATAGAGTTGCTTTGTTCCATTTGGAAAAGATTTATAAAATATATGAGATCCATTTCGGTGCCTTTGTTACTAGATTTTAGATTGAAGTCGCCTATTATAATAATCTTTTTATTGATTAAAAAATTAAAATTCTCAGTAACCTTATCAAAAAAATCGGTATATGTTTTATTTGGCGATGCCGGTGGAATGTACACAACACATATGTAAATAACACCAAAATCATTTAGGCATGTCTTTATCCACATATTCTCGTCTTTACTTTCCAGATAGGTAAGTCTCTGGGTTTGAGTTGCACGGTCACGTCTCGCGGCTAGCAGTACTCCTCCTCCCCTTGAATGTCCCGAGGTTCTGTCCTTTCTGAACACGTCATACCGTTGATCGAAGAGTTGACTATTGTAAATGCTGTCGTTAAGCCATGTCTCTGATAGTAATATAAGATCGTTGTTCTGTATTATTACACTTTGTAGGAAATCATCGGTTTTGGATCTTAATCCCCGTACATTTTGGTAAAAAATTGTGCAAGGGAGAGAATTCACTTTTAGGGGGTTCTCTAGTCATTTCGCGGCGGCATTTTCATTCACTTTGGTCCGGTTTTGATTATCATCAATAGGATTTTGTTTTGGTTTTAAGTACCGATAATGTCTTACCGGTACTCCTCGAGGCCATAAATCTTCCCGTAAAAGTTTTTCGTATAGATCCTCCGTTACACCTATACGGAAAGCTGCGTATTCTTGAGAATGTGCGATGAATTTTTCTATTTCACTTTTTGTTATTTCGTTTTTCTCCAGATGTGCCCGGATCTCTTCTACTGTTGTGTCCTTATGTAATCTAGACACGATAATATTCTTTATTCTTGGATATGATTTTATACTCGAAGACTTATCGGAGTTACCGATAGTTAAATTCTTCACTGTGCGTTGTCTGCGTTTAATTTTTATCCAATCTTCCGTATTAGGAGCGGTTTTTGATTCCGGCTCGGAAATTGGAACGTGTGGTTCCGTGGCGTGCGTTTTGGGGATCGCGCCGCTAAAAGATGCGGTTTCAAATTGACCGGCGTCATTTTTTGCTTTGGTGGCCGCTCTAGTTCTCATCCTTTCCTTGGTTTGCGTTACTGCTGACAGGGTAGCGGGCGCGGTGTGCGGTGCAGCGGGGGCCGCTACGTCAGCCCAGCGCTGAGTCGCTGGATTTGTAGGTAGTGCATTTTTGTTGTCACTTTTGCTTGTTACCTGCCGATTTAATGTCGCTTCCACGGCCTTTACACGGTCCAACAACTCGTTAATCGTTCTACTTTGTTCGAGAATGATGCTCTTCAGCTCTAGGAGCACGACGTCACTCATTATTCGATCCAGCAGTGAACAAAATTCGCGAAAAAATTTTTTTTTAATGACAGCGCGACAGTAAGACGTGCGTACCGTATCAGTGAGACTTGTCTCTTGTGATGAAGAAATGTTGTCGGCTATCAAAACACCATCCTTATTTTTTATAGTGATTTGTTTTTGGGGTATTATGCCATGTTGCACTACCTCGTTCTATAGCCAACGTTTCGGACAGCATTGCAGGGTCCATCATCATTTTACATATAAAACACTTACATTTTAATTATTTCTGATGAACGTATTACTAAAGTCTCAAATGTTTCTAGATAGATCCGTACGGATGCAAGTTATTTATTATTAATATTTATGAAAACAAGACCTTACAATTAAAATATTTTATGTAAAACGGTTTGAAAATTGTATAAAACTTTTTAAAAACTATAAAAATTGTCGGTAAGCGCTAGATTTTTTTTCTATACGATGAATTAGTAACTTCCCGAGAGATCCCTCTAGAAATATTTGAGATTTAAGTAATACATTCATCCCAAATAATTAAAATAAACCCACGGAAAGATCGATTTTTATGCCAGCTAGGGCAAAGTTAAACGTAGATCCATCCATTACGCCGGGTGGCGCGCTGAATAGTGTTTTTATATAAATTCATCATTGAAGTCATTAAGATTTCCATTTTATTTCATATATTTAATAGGGCAAATTCAACCGCAGGTCTGTCCAATACACAGGTCCACGCATCGCATATTTTTGTGCACGGTGCTTCACTTACGTCGTTAAGATTCTGGCTTTATTTTAGGGTATTTTCTCGTCTTAATGGATATATTTCATCAAGGTTAGGTTACACTCTACTTAAACAATTTTTAAGTAGCACGATATATTAACCTATTTTAGTTTAATTTTACAATTTCATAAGGGTCTCGCCAAGTTTTATTTGCTCCATTAAAACAATACTTTAATAAAGGTACGAGACATTGAAATTTATCTACCCCTAAAATTGTGAGCAGCATTTACCCGTAACTTTAACTCCGCAGAATTACTCCGCGATGCGTCGTATTCTTCAGGAAACAAGCCCCGACTTATTATTATAATACTGACATGAAAAGGGTGCTCTTGTCGGTAAAACAAACCGGCTAAAAATATTACATTCCTACAGAAGTAGTTTTGAGATAAAAGTGTCGGTTTATATGAGAGAATTTTTATGTACGTTCGTTCTTTATTAGGTGTATTAAAAAAATGATTATGGTAGACCTACACCTAAATAATATGTTATGTGACATACCATCATTTATTTGAAGCAGACTTCTCGAATAAATAAATTCCTTAGTGGTAATGAGGATATGTGATAGTATTACTATGCCGTGATGACTTCCTCCTTCTTCTTTCCAATGCTGACCGAAACGCTGGCCATAAGGAGGAAGCGAAACACAGCTCAATAAAACAAAACAAAAAATTACCATTATACTTTTCTTTGAAAATCTCAAATCGTGCATGAAATTTTATTAATTTATAAGTATAATGATACCCTATTTTTTATATTAATTGGGTCAGAAAAAAAGAGGTATGTTTTTTTTTACTTTTCCGATTGCTTGATTCAAATTTCAATAAAAGCAAGGGAAGAAATGTATCCAATTTGCTTCCTGATGGTAAGAAAGTTTGTTATCACCAAAGATTTAAAGCTCCAGTGTTCGATATGAGATTTCAAAGTTTCATGCAGCCAGACTTTGTTGGCTCCAAAGTTATTTTATACCTTAATAAGGCACCCTGTATCATATGTTGCCAGGTGTTGAGAGCTGATGCGACCAAATTACTGAAGAAAATGGGACACGTGGGGCTTAAAGTTGCAAAGCCACCGGAGACATTGCATCTACTAGGAGAAAATGTTTCACATGAAAGCATTCTACCCTTTCATTACAAAAGCTTGCCCCAACTTTAGGGAATTCTCTCAAAGTTATACAACCAAATAATTTAAAAGAATACCATTTCCACGAAATTAGGGAACGATGTTTAGCATATCTTAATATTTACTGTTTCTTAGAAAGTATGAAATAAACTATACCCTCTATTTTCTTAACGAATTCTTCTATTCATTAGTCCGAACGCAAAGAGGCAATATTTTATGAAAAGGCACGATCGTCCACTTTTTCTCTAAACATTCAGAGCAAATGAAGGAAGTCACCGGAATAACTTACGGAAACTGGAACTTCAGTCTCAGAAACATTTAGTTTACGATGTCATACGATGGAAGGAAAACTGCAAGTCGGGTTTTCATAATAATAATAGAATTAATTTATTCGTTGTAGACAATACTCATGAATACAATAATAGATTAATATAAAACGATAGAAATAATATGGTGACATAAAATAGTATTTTTTTCAATTCGTGGTAGAATTCTGTTTAGTGATATTAAAACAATTCAAAACTTTTGGACGCATTTTTTTTTATTTTAGACCATTGCTGTCTTCAGCCTATAAGGGCCATCTTCAAACTGGTACAATTTTTTCTTAAAACTTCAGTATGCTTAACGACGTACTTAACACATTTTAACCAGTAATTTCTAGCATTATTTAAAGTAAAAAATTTAAATGAAGATTCGATATACTTCTTTTTTTCAACTTAAGACTTAAAAAAAATTAGGCATTGGACAGTAAGGGTTAGGGTGAGGGGTAAAAGTGAGGTCAAGGTGGGCGGTTTCTTGGCTGAATGGCCAATAATGACATGTGGAAGATTTTTCTGTTTGGTTTTTTGCAGAAAAAAATAGAAATTAAAAACCATCAAAAAAGTTATATGACAAATTTTCAAAATTTTTACTTATAATATATTGTCAGGGGTCACTAATTGTAGTAAGTCAAGTACGTACCTTAACTTCATTTATGTTGCTATATTAATGGGAACCAGCTTTGGGTGATAGTGTTATATAAATTAACAATCTGCTCCTCGTTAGACGCTGGTCCAACTTATTCAACGTGGTTCGGTACAGGAAGAATGGCAGCGCAAAATAAGAAGAGAAGCAGGTTTGAGTATCAGCAAACTTACGTCAATCCACAGTGAGCTCACGTAAAGGCATGATATGGTCTCAGCTCAGGCCGGGAAACAGCTATCTTGTTTTGTTACTTCATTCAGAGCGGGGCAGGGGTCGTTAATGATAAAATAGTGATATTTAACAAGTGTATATTATGAAAGGGCTTCGTACATCAAGACAGAGCATTAAAATGTAAATGAAGTTTACAAACTTATGCGTATGGGTACATGGTTATTCTACCTAATTATGATCTCTCTCTTTCTTTCTGAATTTATAAAAGAAACACGGCACTGAAAGTTATCATAGCACATGAATAGGGGTTAAAAGGATCAGCTTACATGAGTTCCTGCGGTTGGTGGTGCGTGATGAGGAGGCCATTTTTTGCCACGCGCCGCGAGCACATTGGAACATGACTAGATTCGCTGTGAAATCCAGTCAAGAATTCACCCTTCAATCCTTGTTGAAAGATAGTGATTTTAAGGCGCTTAACCAGATCTCAGTCTCGACACTCTTTTAATTAATTTAACTTCCGCACAACGCCCAAGCAATTCCGAGACTGGCCGCAGGACGCCGATGGCGTGAGACAGCACTATCTTGTTATGATTTGAAATTGCTTCATTACAATGTACATATTTGGGGTGTTAAAAAATGATATATTATGTTTATATATCATTGTTTACCACTAATTACTTTATGAATCATTAAATATAATTATATCCTGATTTTACACATTGTAATATTTATGATATACATAATTGAGTAAAAACGTATTAAAGAGTGATTAATACAATTAAAACAAACTATTTACTACCCCAAAAAAGTATGTACCCTAGTAATTTTCTTATTTTTCCCTAGTTTAGGGAAAAATTCCACGAGTCCTAGAGTACTCACTAAATAACTATTTAACTAATCGAGTAAAAATAAAAAAAGTGGATAAAAATTTCAAATAGTTTCATGAAAGCATAAAATGGTAATAGAAAAAGAAAATAAGTGTGCATTTACCACTTATATTACGGATGCTTGAGAGAAACTCTCCACCCGCAATGCCATTGGGCTACGAATTCTCTCCAACTTGCTGCGCTCTGTCCCGTTTCGGCCTTTCTATTGCGTTTCAGAGCATCGTACCCTACAGACGTATACAATGTATACATGCACCCTTCCATCTGCAAAAACTGAATGCGCGTTGTTTTAAAGCCGAAATTCATCGAAAATAGCCAGAAATGAAGTTGAACGAGGTTAAGTAAACTAAAGGGGAAGTGGAGAAATAAAAAAAAAAGAAATTTACCTAAAAGCAGTTCGCAATATACATAACTTATGTAGCAATTTAAGCGATATTTCATCCCTCTCAGCTTTTCAGCTCTGCCACCCTAATATTATTTAAATATTTTATTGCCCTTTTTTGTAAAAAATAGACATAATCATCATTTATTAGTATGAAGTAAATATGTATCATGTTTAGTATTATTTTCGAAAATAATTATAATAATTATTTTAGTCTCAGTGTTTTTGGTTTTGTGTCATTATATTTTATATTTCTGATATTTATGTGTTATTCAGCTTTGTACTTGAGATTTTAATGTCATAATAATGTTGTGATTTTTTAATAAGAGTGATTTTGTTGTAGAGTTTAGTGCCATATTATATGATGTATTATTCTACCTATTTCTGTTAAGATTTATTTTCATTAAATAACTAACATTGGATTTACTGAAACAATAGATATGGATAGAATAAATGAAAAACGTACATAGATACCTACGTCGTTCCTCATTTAAAAATGCATCGTTTTTAAAAAAAGCATCTCAAACCCAATGAAATCACACAAAGTAGCTCAAATTTGCGTTGGGTTTCTTGGACATTATCAAATTTATCATCTTTTAGCAATATATTTGTGAGTGCACAGGGTTAAACTGTATCAAGGTTACACAGAATTCGACCATGTCGCCCAGTTTAACCCATGAGTGGACGTTGCTTAAGAGTTATGGACAATTACCTCCGCACGTCCCATTTCACCCGGAGACCTAGTTTGTTCAAGAACGGTCTTGTAAAGGGTTAAATATTTCATAACGTTTAATGTTTACGTTATACTACCTGAATACGAAATTTTATTATAACAATATAAATGAAAATACGGTTTGATGGACGATGATGTGGGCAAAACTTTATGTAGGAGAATGAAACTGAGTTGTCACGTCCAAGGATAGGGTTTGATGTGGCGCTCCATCTTTCCTCATGTTGTAAATAATGCTTAGTTTTGAGTGTTAGTTTCTACGAATATTGCCTTTGTACAAGGCCACCTTTTAGAATAAGAACGTTGCTTGAAATGGCTTGAGCCATATTTGCAAGTATCTAGCCAGGTTTGTTACAACTCGTTCATTTAAATTATACTTGCGGCACGTTCCAAAGTGTAAGATTCACCGACCTTCTACCAGCTCTGGTGTTAGACCACCATTCAGAATTGAAACATGGCTTTAGTCGTATTTTCCTCCTTCTTTCTCCTCTTCCCGTCAGCACTACCTTCAGCCTCACTTATTTCAACTGGCTCCAGACAGTTAGGAGCAGTTGGAGCTCTTGTGCGGCATTCACATGAAAAGTAATTTTTGACGTTCACCGTACTTAAAAAATAAATGAGTGAATTAATTACCTCGTTCCAGGAAGAACACACTGTATCGCCGTGTATCACGCTGAGAAAAGACCACCATGAGTATAGGGACGCAAAGTACTTTTAGTGACCGAATCTGAATAACCAGTTACTTCCCACTCTACCCTTTCCCTCACTCTTTCATTATGCCATGTCAGCCATGATGTCTATATTAGCGTGTTGTTATTTGTTGTGACGTTGATGAATTACGTGAAATATTTTTATAACAAGTGGTTTCCGAAAGCTGTTTGGTAAAGTGGAACAAGTCTAATATAAAACATCTTCTAAAAACTCACTGTGCGTTCGCTTCGCATCAGGTCCACAAAACAACGCATAAATCGTTGCAAAATGCGTCATGTTATGGTGGCGCGATGCTAAGAAGCGCCTTTTGTCCTAATAATGTTGGATTTTATTTCAAATACTTTAATGGGGAATATTGTGATTTATTATAAAAACTCGATGAGATGTTATTTAGGTTACGAAGTCTGCATAGAAATATTCACATGTATTTAGAAGAACAAATGGATATTGCTAAGAAAATTATTTAAATGCTTTTCTGAAAATTTATTTTATTCACACTTTTTTTCATTAACCCCACTCAGGAGGCTCCGAAGAAAAACATTTCCCTCAGCACCTATAACAACTTTTGGGATGCCGTGTGGAGGGTCTTCTTTAAGGAAATTAACTTCTGGGAAAGTAAAAGGTATGAAGTTGGGTAGGAATCTAGGAATAAGTATGTCTAGGAGTGACGCATTACATATGAATTTATCCCTCTCACTGCGTCGCAAGGCAGTGGGTCGAGAGATCAGTTGGAGAGGTCAAAAGGTCTCCCTAAACCAGCCTCTCCCGATTTTACACACCACGCAGCTAGTAAGCAGGCGCAACATAAACACACCTCACCCTATGAACCTGGACATCCCTGCAAAATTGCCAAACCAAGCGAACCCCTTAAGTTATTTAATAAATAGTTCTTGGGCGGCGGTACCCTAATCCGCCTCCTATATTGATTAATAATTATATCCGGAAATATTTGAAAGATCGTTCAATGTTTTGTTCACTTGATGGCTATAATACCTTTTTCTTTGTTATCTGTATAAACCCCTCTTAATGGTGTGTAAAAACCATTATTTGTCATAATTATAAAGGAAAAGCGTATTTTAGAAATGTTAAAAAAAAAATTCTCTTCAGAACATTTCGAAATTGCGAAGCTTCAGAACTATTTCCTATTTTTTTTTCAATAAACTTGTTTATAAATTTAAAACTTGCTATCTGGATTGTTTTTGAATGACTTTACATTGATCACAGACCTTCTTTATCTTTAGCACCACTCTATTTCTTTGCTCACTGTATCTTTCCAAGGCGTCTATGGTTCCATTTCTTAATCTAACCTAACCTAAAACCCAAAGAATTAAGAATATAACAATAGAAGTGCTTTTCATACAAATTTTTATGTTGACAACTGTATCATTTAGCCCAACCGTCCAGTATTTTTACTCAGTTATATGCGCCTGAAATCTTAGATCTCCTTCCCATTTCTATGGAAATATAGGTCCACAATGGGTAAATATTTGCATCGTAAAACATGTCCACAAGGCACTTCTTGTATTATTCTTTATTCTATAAAAACTCCTAATTAACGAAATTCGTACAATTTTGTACGAATTTCTAAGGTTTTTATACGAATTTTCAATCCTGCAAAAAATATGCTCTACATCTCTAGAAAAAACAAATTACCCTTATCTTCCTGGAACGTAACCGACTTCACTTTGCTTTTATTTTTTGTTAAACATTAGTATCCAGCCACTTCTACGTTCTTCCGTTAATGCCTTATCAATCTAAAAGTTCTATTTTAAAACGTATGAATGAAATAAACTAGACTCAAAAAACTAGAACCACCCTGCTTCACTCGAGTTGCAATATTATTTGAAAGAAAAAACTTTTCAGCATTGGTAACGAACAGATTTTCATTTCACTAAGTAGTTCATTTTTTATCATGAAGTCAACGATAATATAACTTATTTCTAATTACTACCCGAATTCGCTCAAGTTTTGGTATAAAATTAACAAGAAACCACAGAACAAAAAGTCTTATATATTAATATTTTTACAATGCTCCAGAGTTCATGAAAAAAAAAACAGAGCAAAAAGTGCTTATGTCGCTAAAGGTAAATATTTGAGATTCCTTTCGACTTCTGAAAACGTGATTTTTACTGTATGGTATTAACTTCTCTTTATGTACCTACATACAAAATACCTTCCTCTTATCGTACGAATTCTATTTAATGTCCTTTACACAAACTAATTAATGTAATTGTAGGATCTTGGTAGTGTGACAATGAAAGATAATGATGGTGTTGTGTCACAGTGTTTATTTTAAGTCAGTATTATTGCACAGTTGGGAGTTGGTTCTTGTCCGATGACGATGATACCAGGTGTAGACCACGATGGCGGCCTCGTGATTGCGTTCAGCACTGATGAAGACGTGAGGTCTTCCTGGTACTCCAGTGTGAACGAGGTATCGGCGAAGGTGCGATGGAATGGTCTGCAGATGAGTGGAAGATGCTGACCGGCGAATGCCACGGGGCCAAGGCGCAGACTAATGTTATGCCAAGTCGGACTTGTTGACTGGAGTGATGTCGCGTCGAACTTGTTGAGCGGAACGATGTGGAATGATCTTGTACTTAGGTCCTCCACCGCTTATATAGCTGCTGATTCCTTTGTTCTTGTCTGCCATGGGTTGGAGTAGCGTCTGGACTTCGAACCCGCAGGACCGCTGACTCGGTTCATTGTATAAACGTTTGCATCACCCTGTATGCAAACATCCTCTTATCAGCAGTTAACGTATTGCGGTTCCGATATTTCAATTTAAGGTTTGCAAGACTGATTGCTGTCTCAGCTTTTTAACTCGTGCAGTCTGGTTATGATATGATGACCCTAGGAGCGGTGACGTAACCGCTACATAATAAATAAATGCAACAACAGTGATTTTTAGTAAAACGTTAAATTTTGAGGGCATGAATTAAGCAGCGTATTTTGTAAATGACTTAAACTGTAACATCACAAAGCATAAACTGTTCACAAAATACTCGTTTAAAGAGCAGACAGAAGCTACTTTGCAAGAGAAGACACGAAGAGCTTTACATCTCCTTTGGAGGAATTCAATTAACGTCCAGCATAAAAGCTTTTTAATAGTGTACGAACTTGATTCCGGCCCCCGCTAACTCAGGCTCAATTAACTGGCAAATATAACGACTGTAATAATACAATGCGGCGTTGAAAATGCTTTCGTGTAAGAGCTTTGACTGAACTTCTTAACTGAGTTAGCGTTTATTTGTGTTAATTAAAGATATTTCTTAAAGGTATATGATTGTAACAGGAATAAATGAAATCGGAAATTTTTCTGGTAACCTCAAAATTTCAAATTAACAATCATATGTAATAATTAACCCGGTCGAGATTCTTAATATAAATAGTTTAGCATTACAGCTTTGGCAAACAATTAAGATGTTAAGAGAGCTTTTACTGGTGAAGAAAGTACCATAATGATTGGTTGTTGCTTTGTCTCTGTTCTTCGATATGGATTGGAGACCTCATATCCAAACCTAGCATTAACACGGTATGTGTAATCTTTTGAATGTCGTTCTCCAGGCATATTCACAAAATACATGAACGATGAAGAGATGAAATGATGTAGAGATGGATGACACACCTTGTTGCTTCGATACTTGCGAAACTTTTACGAGTTCAATTCAGCTGATCTGCTTCAGGCTGCAGTCTGCAATCTTTTGATAGCCAATAATCGACTGGAGATGGCACTTAAAAATCTATATTATAAAATAGAAAAACAAAATGATATTCGCGTTTTTCTTGCATACATAAAAAAATCATTGTTGCAATTATTTACGAATTCTTTGAAAAAAATATTTTGTATTTGAAAGTCTTGCATATTATTTTAACACACATCTAACGTGATCTAGCAGTTCTGGCAATATTTTTTCCCCATTGTTTAGATATCCTCTGTTAATATTAACAGCCGCTTGATTCTTAAGTTATAGTACATATTATGATTGTTTTTTTATAAAAAAATGTTTCTCGCATATTAATTAACATCTTTAAATCATCATGTGATTGTTCCACGTGAAATAAACCTCAATTTATTTATCGGAGTATTCTATTTTATTGAAGAGAGCTTCAAAAGTTAACAATTTCTTACAACGAAATAACCATTTGTATTACTAATTTAGAATTAATCTTTTAATTACCAGATAAGAGATATCTAATTGTTTATTTACACATAATATTATAAAATTAAAGGTTAACATTTGCTTAACCTTTCCCACAAACTAGATAAAATAGAGATAAAATATGACTATGTAATTAACATTCAGGTGATACTAATTAATTCAAAGGTGTAATTTATTTTCATTTGCGACCGACTTTACAAAACGACGGTTGTTTATGTTTCATTACTGCTGGTTAATTAATACGAGATAATTAACTGCCAATTAATGGCATTAAAAGCGCTTTAATTGAAGGTTTTTGTGACACGCTGTTAAGTCTTCAGACTTTAACCCTTCAGGTTTTAAAATATTTTTACTAACAAGTATCAAGTTAACAAAAAAACTTACCGGGACATTTTGATTCGAAACGTCCATAATTTTGAAAAAATTCGATATTTACAAAACACAATCCATTTGTAAAGGTAATTAAAAAGACAACTGTCACTTCACTTAATACAATAAAAAAACAAAATTATTTTTTTAACTTTTCTTTAATGAAAATCCCGCCAATTCGTATATTTTAAACTTTTTCCATGTAATCATATATAAATATATCAGATAACCTGAGAAGAAGTATTATTTATTTTTACAATGACGAACAAACCACATATCAACGCATTATAGAAAAAAAACTTTTTTAATGTATGAACGCCCGTTCAGATTTGTCCTTCAGAGCCTCTCATGGAATATGATTTTTGTGGCTAGTAATGTCCTTCCGAGGTCTGAAGGGTTAAGGCTGTCTATGCATTCAAAAGCTTTCTCTAACAAGCGCAGAAATTACTACATTCTACGTAACCCGCTGAGACATAGCAACTCACTACGTTTTTATCAAATTAATTTTCTCAAGATGAGACTAAAATAAAATCAGAATCTGAACGACGTAAGTGAAGAAACTATGCACAAAAATATACGACCCTGGGGTATTGGACAGACAGCAAGACTAGAAAATTGTACTTGGGGTTTATTTTAATTATTTCTGAATAAAGTTTTACTAAAATCCCAGATTTTTCTAGAGGAATCCCTCGGGAAGTGATTAATTCACCGTCTAGACAATGAAAATCTTGTGCTTACCACTAATTTTATATATGAGCCTCGAGCAAAACCCCGTCATTAGAGTCTAAACGATGTATACTGATGAATACAACAATTTAAAGACCTCCATGACAATGCGGTAAGTTATTTACTTTGTTAAATATTGCATTATATATATATATATATATTTTTTTTTAATATTAAAATTCAATTGATTTTAGATTTTGTTGGCATTTCGTTTTACAATTAAAGAGTTGGAATGTCCTAATGCAAATGGAGAAATTACTTTGAAAATTCATTATCTGTTACATGTAATTATTGTGCAAGAGTCCCAACCGCTCCTAACGGTCGACCAACGAGACTATAGAATCCCAAATTGGGATATGTTGTGAGTCTGAAGATAGCGGGGAGGGGAAGGAGATGGGTAAGGGGAAGGTGGGAAATTACCGAATATTCAGATATGGTCACCAAACCCTGCTAAATCTATTTCACACAACGTCTCTATTCTGAATGGGGATCTTTCACCAGGGTGATACTGAAATGCACTTTACTTAGCTATGTGATTTGATAGGACTATTTAACATCTTCTCCATACCTGATTTGATTTGCATATTCAAAATTATCAACAGTATTACTGACACACCTGCTTTTTTGCGGCTCATCAAATTCAACGTCCTTTCCCGTTCACTTTGAAATAATGAATTGCTGTTCGTCAATCAGCATTCCACTAATTATGGTTTCTATTCTCCTTTATCCAGAATGGCGAGACTTGTCAACTCACCTTCAAGTCAAAGCATTTAATTTTTTGGTGTTAGCCTGAATGAATTTCGACAGTCGATACGTAATATGCAATTTTTAAAAGCCCTTTAAACCTTCTTCATGCATTGTAATTATAATTGTCTTGTTATTACACTTGTAACAAAACAATCTACTATGCACTTTGTCAATCTTTAATAGAGTATGGTATCGTAGCATGGGGAGGAGCAAACGCTGCCGCCTTTGATCCAATCTCTAAAGCTAAGAAAATTATAATAAAGATTATCCTCAAACTACCGATCCCAAGCAGCTCGGATGAAATTTTTAGAAAAATCTGTGTTATGGAAATTAGGCAACTTTATGCCAAAAACATACTAGCATACCTCTTCAAACACAAAACTACTTTTGACCATGTCAAACTGCTCGTGATACTAGAACCAAAAGACATGATTTCTTACAAATCCCTTTGGCTAAAACAACTTTTGGCCAGAAAATTTTTAGATATTTTGCAACAAGGCTATATAATGCTCTCCCACTAGCCATTAGATAAAAAAAATTGAAACATAAAACAGACACCAAGTCTTGGATCATCAGCCAATACAGATCCAAGATCAAACATTTTATAAAAACTCCTTTATAAGTATGTACTCCAACTAGATGCTGATTAACCAATTTATCATTTATTATTATTATTTATCATTTTCACACTGTCATTTAATGTAATGAAATATTAAATGTATCAAATAATATGTTAACACTAAATTATTTATCTAATACGTCTGTCTCGACACATATCCTAGTGAGACAGACATGGAAAAACACCTGTAAAAAACTTTATATTGATAATAAAAAAATAAATTTCTTTCACCTGTAATTTATATA
Source organism: Hesperophylax consimilis (assembly GCF_061612785.1). Lineage (NCBI taxonomy): Eukaryota > Metazoa > Arthropoda > Insecta > Trichoptera > Limnephilidae > Hesperophylax > Hesperophylax consimilis. The sequence continues at coordinate 20,955,356 of NC_142846.1, forward strand.
TTATATGTTTATTGTCATTGCTTGTCATTTATATATGCATTTATAAATGCGTAAAAAATTGGAAATTATTAAAATATTATTTGTCCGTAAATAAATAAAAAAATAAAAAAATTCCCTTATCTTTTCTTTCAAAATAAATAACCGTTTTGAATAAACACAAACATACGTACGTAGAATTTCTCTCTAAAAACTTTTTATTACCACGAAAAATGCAAGTCAATGATTAATTTTTCATTCGGATACATTTTTTTCACATTCATTAGTTAAACTTAATGGGAAATCAGATATGAGCACATCAGCAAAATGCTGCCTGCTCATTAAATATTTATCACGAACAACTTTTTATTTTAATTTATTTCGAAGGTTATTCCAATAATTTATAACATTTTGAGTTGGAAATTTGCAAAGACCAATAATACCAAAAAGGTAATATTAATAAGTCAACTTAAGATATCCCAAGATCCGTATATAAATAATAATGTGAATAAAGTTTCAAGTAGTAGCTAGTTATTTTGAAGGGATCGAAATGCTTTTTCCTGTGTGAACTTCCGTAGAACTTTTTTCTTTTCCAAAAGTTATTCTGGCACTGAGCAAAATTTTGGCGAAAAGTTTTTCTACAAAGGATTCAATACTTCCCATTTTGAGTTCGTAAGTGAACTGAGCGACAAAGTTATGGTTGTAGTGAGTACGTGATATGAAAACAAACTTGCTTTAAAATCACTTTATTGGATACTATGCAAAGATGTAGGTAAGTGTAAGACAGTATGGGAAGTAGAGTGAATGTGCTTAAAAAGTAATTAAATTTATTAAAAATATAATTATTCTTTAATGGTGGCGATTTTTCCTTTAGTGTACTGATGAATTCTAGGTAAACGGGAAACTAGTGACATGCAAAAGTGTTTTTTTAAACTTTGATAAAATTTTGATGTGTAGGATTTTTTTTGTCATACAGAAATAATTTAATAATTGTAAAACTAATTCGTGAAAATAATAGGTTTTTTGTAAGAAAATCGAAGCGTATTGTGAAGTCGAAATTGTAAATATTCTTTGTCGGAGGTTTAAAACTAAAGCAAGACAGTAACTTCTTAGCTCGTAAAACAGAAGGTATTATTTGAAAGTGGACCAAGTTTACGAAAAGGAAATTCTAAATGTACAAAATTAATGCACCTTTAGTAAGACTGTAAGTCGACGATGAGATCTGTTATAAAAGTTGGGTAATGTAAACAGTTGAAAAAGTAAGTTTTGTACCAATTGTGCGTTGTTGTCAAGATGCTTTACGAGAGTAACTCTTCTAACTGCGATTGCAGATCTAAGCGGTGAAAAGAGACATTATTCTGCTCGACTTTTGTACAAAATAGCTTAAATATACAAGTACCCCCAAGTGCAAACCATAAAATAATATCTCAAAGGATCATGTGTCTACCAATACTCGATTGTTGTAATTTAATCCTCCCACACATCATTTTCCTACCAGAGTCGGTTCATTGTTATGTGTAATGTGTATTTTTGCATTACGCTGCTTGTCTTCAGTCATCAATTAACTTACAACCACATCTGCGCCCCAGTAGTAGATATATATACAAAAGTACGCTCCGGTCATAATTCCCGCCATTAGAAAAAATCAGATTTGTTTTACCATACTATCGAGACAGCATCGGGCGATAACGAGACAGCTCGGCCGGCCAAAACAATAACATGAGCGAGACAGATTACGCTCCTATCGGCAAATCACGTGTTGGAGCATCGACGAGTGCGCGAAGCGCCTTGAAGGCATGTGGATTTTGCTAAACTTTGATCATGTGTAATCCAATGCGTCTGGAATAGATTCGTTTAGGAATAGTAATTTATGTCGTTAGCGCCACAATATCGACACTCATGCGCGGTGAATTTAAATGATTTCTTATTTTTTAATGATAAACTAATGTTTATAAGACAAAGTTTTATGCATAGCATAAAGAATAACAAATAATTAGTATTATAATTATAAGCAATAATTGTCCTTTATGCTTTGCATAAAACCTTGTCTTATAAACATTGGTTTATAATAGGTACATTTTAAAAGTGACATACACTGCTGGCAATTTCGATTACGAGCCGCTTCTGCATCCCATCTATGATATTCCGTTCCTCTAACCTTTATTCATTTCTTTGTGTGGGTACCTCTGTGCTAGTAACTGGAAGTGATAATATTAAAATATACCTTCCATGACTTAATTTGATTGGACATTTTTCTAGATCAGTATCCTTTTGCGACATTGCGGTACTAAGCGAGACGTAAGAATATGACCTGTACAAATATCCACAGTTCAATGCCAATTAATTTAAGTCTATTTTCTAAGTGAGCTTTGCAGCGGATTTAAACAAAATCATGGTTCCCCACGGTGTTGGCCGTTAGCCAAATATAAGTACACGGACGTTCAGAGCATTCAAACCGACAAATTGCTTTGTTTGCTAGATTGATTTATTCCCAAAATTGCACAAGTAACCGGCAGTAATACAAATTACTGGCTTACCTGCGTATAACATAATTACATGATAAACGTGATTTTGTCTTGGTGTGATGTTATTTAATATAATCAAAAATTACAAATCATTTGAATCATCGATCAAGGAGAATTTTTTTTTTATATTAACTCCACAAAGGAGGCCCTGAAGAAAATAATTTCCCTCAGGGCCTATGTCATCTTTGGGGATGCTGTGTGGAGGGTCTTTTTGTGGAGAGGAAGGAGTGAACATGGGTCTTGAAGAGTCCCATGTTGTAGGAGGGAGGAAACACAGAGGCTGGCAGTTCGTTCCACAGCCGAGCTGTTTAACTTAAGAACGAATCGTAGAAGCGACCCGTTCTCATGTGACAAGTGTCAACTGTGTACAAATGTTGGGTGCGCGTTTGGCGTGTATCCCGACTACGCACCGGTGCCGAAGGGATCAATGACGCTAGTTCCTCAGAGCATCTTCTATTGTAATACCGATAGAACAAGGACAGCATACCTACCTGACGCCTGAGCTCTAAAGATTGCAGTCCGTTTGTTAAGATTGGGGAATCTATCAAACGGACCGCCCGTTTTTGCACAGAGTCAAGGGTTTTTTTCAGGTATTTAGGGGCTCCGGACCAGAGATGGCTGCCAAATTCGACAGTAGGCCGCACTTGCGATTTGTACAGGGTCAGCAGTTGTGTATTATTAAAGTATCTGCGGGCCCTGTACAGTACGCCCAGCTTCTGAGAGGCCAAATTTACTCTGGCTTCGATGGAGCCCCCGTACCTGAGCTGGTCACTTATAGTTATACCAAGCATATCGGAAGATTGCTTTCGTTGAAGGAGACTAGATTATCATTTGGATCCCTTTTAGACGTAATCAGACAGGATTGGGTCTTTGAAACATTAAATTCGACGAGATTATTTTTACCCCAGGAGGAAATACTCTCGAGATAACCGTCCATTCTCTGCTTCAAAGCCCTCCGAGCCGTTGGAGTTTGTGTGCCCTCTGGGGGCTTGTCAAACAAAAAGAATTAATTCTCCGTTGTAATCTTTGTTTTTGAATATTGAGATGGGAGCAAATGGGCCTGGGGATTGTTAGATAAGTAGAATATCGAACTGAAACTAAAATAAAAATGAAATAATGTTAATAATCCGAAGAGAAGAAGGATGTTATATAGTGAAAAGACAAAAGATAGGAGTGGCTTCAATTCGAATCATTAAAAAAAATCAAAATAAGTTAGTTAAGAAGACACGATATCCTAAAATGATGTCGGAATCTTAACGACATAAGTGAAGAGGGCGTGTACAAAATTATTCAGCGTGCAGCTTGGCTGGGACGCACCTACGGTCGAATTTGCTCTGGCAGACCTAGAAAATTGATCTTTCCACAGGATTTATTTGGATTAATTCTGATAAACGTATTGCTAAAATCTCTGAAATTTCTAAATGAATCCCTCAGGAAGTTATTATATATTAGTTATTATAAAAATTAAATCTGGTGCTTACCGCTAATTTTATAACTTTTAACAAAATTGTGCAATCCGTTTTACGTAAACTACGTTTTCTCTTATCTATACTTCTATTTTTGTTTTATCTTAAATATACATATCTGACATACGAATCGAATCGAATTCGTCGGAATTAATTCAAATGTCAGCCTTGAGAAAACCCACGTTATTAGAGTCTTGTGTCGCCTTAAATATATTTACGCTACGCTGGTGTGAATCTGGCACTTTTGATAACGTTTTGCTTCTTCTTAATATTTATGGTTGGGAATAGTTGAAGGAGGTCATAGTGGGATGCTGAGATTTCTCAGGCAGTCGACGGCATCGGGAGTCACTTTGTCAGCACTTTCTGCCCCTGGGGAACTGATTAGGAGGACTTTCTTCCACGATGTACTCTGTTTTTTGTCACAAAATTGATGCGCCATATATTCACAACGGCTGTGACTGCACCGAATAAGGCTTTATGAGGTCCACGTCAGAAAAAACCCTGGTAGTTTAATACGTCCACAACAAGGTTGCTGAAGCAAGATGCTGAAATTTCACCTTCAGGTGAAACAGTTAATTAATCTTTTGTAAGGTTCTTGGATACATTTAATTTATGTATGATAATTTGAATCTCCTAACATGGAGGCTTAATCTGTGGGGAAGCAATTATAAGAAATCCAATTACTTTCTCTTTAATCTTTCCAATTTGCCATTTAATCTGCATAATACCATCACTTACATTGCTGAGACGAAAAAAATCATAAACTTAATTACGACAGTAAAGGAATAAACATAATTTTTATAATCCTTATTCAGAGCTACAGCCTGCAGGGTTAAAAATTGTACTGATGGCAGTCAACCTCCGATAGCAGAAGAACCAGGAGAAGAAGAAGAAGAATAAAATAATGCAAATGTATGACCAAGTTTCGCGTTTATCCCGCGTTTAATGAAATGAAATATAAATGCGTTTAATGAAATGAAATATATATTTATATATTATGCAATGTTACTGTTAAGTAATTGTAATTGTGTACATGTATGATAATTTGAGACCTGTTAATTTCACTGTCCTAAAACGGGAAACCCTCCTAGTTGGACAGAACCTCCTAGCTTTCTTTCAAATAATATAATGTAACTTTTCAAAATAAATATATTTAATTAATGAAATGAAATTATATTTATTCATTCAATTCAAGTATGGTATACATATATATTATGTGGTAGAAGTTCTTTTTAATGATAACATATAGTGGCAAGTATGTATCCCAATTCATACAAACGTACTGATAATATAGTAATCAAAATTTGGATTCAAATGGGAAACATAATTTGCAGTGATGGTTTTCGAATCCACAAATTTACGATAATTCAGAACTATCAGAAAGAAGTTGTAACAATTCAGTTTCATTAAATATTTTGTTCACAGAATACAACAAATTTCGATAAAAATATATTTTTCATCATCATCATCATCACTTTTGGCTCTACAACCCCTGGTGGGTCTTGGCCTCCTCAAGAGTCTTCCTCCACTCATCTCGGTCCCGTGCCAGCTCTCTCCAGTTTCGAAGCTCCAAGGCAGATAAATCTTTGAGGACGTTGTCGCTCCATCTTAACCTTGGCCTTCCCAGGCTCCTTCTGCCTATCGGTTCCGAGGCTTGTCTTGAGGTGTCGTAACAATATGTTTTTTATGGGGTGGAGTTGTTAGCCCTACGCCCAACCCCCAACCTGGAGGACCAGGGTTTTCTGTTGGGGTTTTCCTTCCCTTAGCTGGCTGGTTCCCGTTTTATGGCGCCGGAATTTCGCCATTCGCCCTCTCTCTATCTGCTGTGATGTTATATCGGTGGTCATCACATTGCCCAGGGTTCGCGGGGTTTTTCTGATGACCACTCGTGGACGCTAGAGAGTCGGACTTATTGGTAGTGTTGCTGATGGTATGCAACGTGGCGTTACGCAGTATTTTATAGGCACCTTCCTTCCAGCAGAGAGTGTGCCACTGCGACCCCACCGATCATTCGAACCCCAAAATAAATTTTTCAACATGTTTAAAATGATTTTCTTTTAACTTATTTTACCATTTAAATCAAATTAAATTAAAATAAAATTATTATTATTTTGAAAAACTAATGCAATTCTAGGAATTAAACATGGTTTTCCAGACCTCGAAAGAAGTTCCTTTTGATGAAGTTTTTCCTTTCCTTTCAGATATTTTAGGCTTCCCGCCGAAGTGGAAAGGATTTGAAGGCCCGGCTTCGAAGTAGGTCTCACTGGAGCAGTGGAACTCAGAGAATTCACGCAAATCAAGTGAACTTGTATCGCAAAATTTCAGGGTTGAACTCAAAACCAATGTTATGAATATAATTTAGTTCGCTAATATAACTCCTTGGTTCTCCCCCATCATGAATATGCTTGTGTTATCTGGTCTCCTTTTTATGCTGTCCACATTCAACGCATTAAATCTGTTCGACATCGGTTCTTAAGAGGGATTGCTAGGAGACTAGGATAAGAAAAAGGCAAATACTCATATGATGAAATTGAACTTACTCTAAATCTCTCTCCTTTGGAAGTCCGTCGGGAAAGAAATGACCTCCTTTGCTTCTTCAAAATTATAAATGGTATTATTGATTCACCTACTCTACTGCAACTCATTCCCTTCAATATACCCTCGCACAGACTCAGAAATAATGAACTGCTCTTCCTCAACCATCATTCGACAAATTATGGATATTATTCACCATTGTCCAGAATGTGTAGACTGGTCAACTCAAGTCAAAACCTTAACTTTTTTGGGATAAGTCTGAATGATTTTTGCCAGTCGCTAAACAAGTGACGGAATATTATAAGTGTCCTGTGGTCCTGACCCACGGCGTAGTCTTGACTTGATTCGTCTTGTCATTTTAGTTTCTTATATTATATCTGCCTTATGTATTCGCTTTCATGTACCTTTGTCTACTTCTGTATTTTTCATTTTACTTTATTCGTGTCATTATTTTGTAATTTGGACGATGTTCGTTAATAAATAAATAAATATCTTTTCTCCTTTTAAGGCAGCATTTTTGTTAAAATGATTATTTGCTTGACTATCCGACTTGACTCAAAAACCGTTTTAATGTTTTTGGAACTGACGATGCGTACAAAAAACTGGTTTTAACGGATCCAAAGTTGACAAAAATGCAGGTAAATCATCGCAGAATGCAGAACAGCCTTAACTCTTTTATTTGAGACAACAAAAGAGATCCATTCATAAATAACGTACATTCTTTAATTTCTACGGGTATTTTGTTGAAAAAATTCGATATCTTGACATTTCCGTCCAATGGAGGGCTTTCAAAATATTTTTCCGTGGTCGGATGGCACCGGGAATTTAATTGCCTTAATTATTGACCGGTCGGTGGCCGAGTTGACATCGCGCTTGGGTCCCATTCGGGCGTAGTGTGTTCAATTCCTCGGCCGGCTAAGTCCTCCATCACAACACAAGCAACATTTTCAGACCTAACCTAACCTAACCTTACTGTGGTGGTAGTAGGAGATTTTCAAATATTGTCAGGTTATTCGTAACCCGGGAATGTCTGTCTTTCTTTTTTAATAATAATAATTATAATAAAATTATTATTAAAAAAATTATACATTTAAATTATTCATTTTTTAGGTATTTTACCTAGATTTTGTAACATGTATTACTAACTTAAATCCAATCACAAATAAATAGATGCCCAAAAGAGATCATAATTTATTGATAATCTTATTTTGGTCGCTATTTATCCATATCCCGAAAAAACCCTTTCGGACTCAACAGCTGGCAGGTGGAATTGATTTTAAATCATCTTAGCTCATTTTTAGACATATGAACGTTTCTACATTTTTTTTAATATAAACGTTTTAAGCATGTCAGCAAACTATTAAAGTATTGTTGTTTTATTCAAACGCCTAAACATATAAAACTAAATACTGTAATTCAAGCTAAAAATAACATTTTACTTGCTTCTAGGACACAGCACAATAAATAGTACGTACCCTAAAAGCATTATTCTCCCTAGAATAATTAAAATAATAATGAATAATTTATAAGTATATTGTGCAATAAACGGCAAGCTGCTAATTAAAAGAAGATATTCCCACAACTGAAACAAGGTCAAAATCAATAAAAATCCAATTAAAATCAGCTTAGCACCTGGATTACGGTGCCGACAAAGGTCCGGGATTCCCGGGAACCCGATTCTCAAGATTCCGGAATTGAAAACTCTAGCGGACTCTAGCCCATTGTCCATGCTCAAAAGACACATTCCGTCTGTTAATGTACTTCATCCCGCATTGTTTTATTAAGTTAAAACATTTTTCACCATTGAATCCTAGAACTACATACCTATATTTGTAATCCAGTAGTTATTGTATTTTGAACTCCAATTAATATTATATTAATATTGACGGCCGGCATAGTCCAGTGGTAACGCATTGGACTGCCATTCCGAAGGTCGCGGGTTCGAACCCGGCGTGCGCAAATAAATTTTATTTGATTAATTTGTGTTATTTCACAATTAATTAATTAAAATAATATATAGTATATTTGCGGCACGTTCCAGAGTGGAAGATACTACCAGTATCGCCCTGGTGTAAGACCACCATTCAGAATTGAAACGTTGCTCCAAATGGCTTTAGCCGTGTTTAGTGACTAGATCTGAATAGCCAGGTACTTCCCCACCTTCCTCTTTCCCTTCCCCACTTACCTTCAGCCTCACAACATCCTCCAATTGGGGATGCCATAGTCTCACTGGCTCCAGACGGGAGCAGTTGGGACTCTTGTGAGGTATTCACTATAAAAAACATAAATTAATACTGTTAAATTATTATATATTTTACGAATCTTTTCGAGAAAACATAATTTTTTTTAAACATTACTTAATTAATTAACTATCTATCTGTTCGATTATTTCATATCTAATAATTTCGATTTTGCTAAATTTATAGGAGATATCTTTGTTACATTTCTGACACCGAAAATAAAAGATATAATATCCCTTCAGAGAGTTTGTATGACATTATCAAAGGTTCATTATTATTATGTCGTTAGAGTTTAAGGAAGTATTTGTCAACTAGATTAACAAAAGCCATAATAATAATGTCCCGTTAAAAGTGACCATTACATCTTTGCGAGAACAGTATTAACTCTAAGATGGGTTATTGTACCGTGTTCAATTCCGAAACTATCTGCTAAACTCTTTCGCCTTTCCAAAAGTAACTCTTTAATGAAAAACAAACATGTTTTTATCTTTTAGTGAATAAAAATCTAAGAATTGCTAGTTAACAAGAGTATTCCTGCTCAGAGCAAGTCGAATTATGGGAACCACAATAGAAAGAGAAGGACGCACTTAAGCACTTTAAGGTGAAATGTGAGAGAACAGGGCTGTAGAAATGGAATGTTATTAGTAATTGACGGCCTCCGCGGTTGAATAATTACGATCCTCACTTACGATTCCAGAGGTAGCGGGTTCAAATCCCCGCGCCCGCCATTATAACAATTTATTCAGCCAAAATAATATGTGTTCCAGAGTGGTAGATACTTTCAGCATCGCTGTAGTGAAAGACCACCTTTTAGAATAGAAACGTTCTTCGGAATGGCTTTAAACGTGTTTAGTGACCAGATGTGAATAGTCCGGTACTTCCTCATCCTTTCCTTCTCCATCTCTTTCCCCTCCCCGCTACCCTTAGCCTCATAACATACCCCAATTGGGGATGTCGTAGCCTCACTTGCTCCAGACGGTTGGAAGAAATTGGGATTTCTGAGGTTTTTACTTTAATAAAATATTGAAATTATTAAGTACGTAAAGGAAGAGAAAAGTTTGAAGAATCTTCACATTTGTTTTTGTTTTTTTTTTTAGAAAGACAAACATAACCTGATATTTGAAAATCTCTTACTACCACCACAGTAAGCGGAAAATGTTGCTTCTGTTGTGATGGAGGGCTTAAACTCACTACTTCTGGGTGAGACCCAAACGCGATGTCAACTCTGCCACCGACCGGTAAATTTTGAATGTTGTAATAAACATAGAAATAGTTATTTTGAGCTTCATGATTTCTCTACTTTTAGATAATTATAGTGGCCTCTCACAAAAGCGTTCTTCAAAGAATCTTGCACGTAACATAAAACTTTTTCTGCCCATCGTTTTTAACCCATTTCTTCTAGTCAAATCGAAGATCGTACCATCGCACCTCAGCCGTGGGGGCTTAATTTATTATTGCGGACGTACTTTGGTTAGTTTTGTGTTTTGTCATTGGAAAACTTGAGTCTAATTTTTATTCATTTTTGAGCTAGTAGGTGGACTGAAGCAATAAGAGTAATCGTAAAAAGTTAGAAGTTGGGAGTACCTTACTTTATCTACGGATCTCAGCTCTAAAGTGATATGCATTAACATTTTTCTAAAAGGTAAGTAAGCATTAAAAATATTTGATTTTTAATATTTTTAATAAGTCCGATACAAAACAGATGGTTATTGAATAGTAACGATATTTTTCGGAGAAATTCAATTTATATCATTCCATTGCCGTTAAGATGAATGTAGAAGAAAAATTCTCAGCCTTTGTGGATTTAGATCATCACTGCTCGCCTTTATTTCTGTAAAATCCCGCGATATTACGAACAATACGGTAAACGGTGGTACGGTAGATGAAAGGTGCGGGGGAATTTCGCTAAAGACCAAGTTCGAGCAATTCAATAATTTTCCTAACGATTTCAATGTGGATATACAGAGACATGTTTATAAACCATTTTTAAGTGTTTTTCTTAATGTGCTATCCTTGAATATCACTTGGCAATAATTAAGTATTAAATGAATACGGTTTTTTTTCCAATTAGTTAGCTACTTTTTTCCATCTTATGTTTACAGGTTTCATCGAAGCCATTTTTATTTATGCGTTTTTTACTATTATTATTCTTAAGATTTATTTTAAAACCCTTAAAAATATTTGAAAAACATTTTGTTAAAAATAAAAAAAAAATGATCGTGAAAGTTTCAAAATGCCAAAATATATCTACACATCGAAATGCAACAATAAATCTTTCACGAGCGGGATAAAGGTCTTAAGTAAAAAATATTAATTATTAAAAATAAGCTTTGCTTGTCTCTGTAAAATAGTAAAATCTGACCGTAAAATATCAGAAATCTGGAATTTTTAGAACCAATATAAATGTGTATTGTTTAATTTAATCAATTTATTAATAAAATTTTAAGATCTTAAAATTTTAGTTAATCAGTATTTTAAGTAATTTTTCGTGACCTCAGTGCTTTGTATCATTAAAGATACACGTGATTTGAATGGAACATGACTCAATAAGTTTGCCTTGATATTCAAAATATCTGACGAAGATTATTTATTTTGTATTAACCGAAAATTAAAATATTTATTTTATGATTAATGTATTTTTTGTAAAAATAAGTAAGTCCTATATCATAAGTCGATAAACAATTATTGGATCAGTTCATGGCAGCAATATTTTAATGGACATGTTATGAATCTATTGACATATGTTCGTATGACTAGCGAATTTGAAACAACAACAAAAACTTACCAAGCACATCTGGATACACACTGACTAGAATTTAGAAAATTTACCACAATATTCGTAAAAAAACGGCTTCGCGACTATGTACTTTGAAGATTGTCTGCCCTTTAAACCGCCAGTGAAAGAAATATCTATGAGTTATTTCAGGGATTTTTTCAAATCGAAGCACTGATCCCTTTGACTCGCAAGTTTCAACTATAAAAGCTTTTAAATGTCGAGGATTTATATTCTTTAGATAAGCACAAAGGCTTCGCAGCGGGCCTCAGCTCTGAGCAGGTTATGGTCTACTTGCCACAGTTTATCAAAGGTACAGGCGCCTCCAACAATATGTCTTTCTTCTTGGATTATATCCCAGATTACATCCTTACAATGATATCGAAGATAGCTTTCTTTGGTGCTTTTATTATATCGGACAAGGGACGAGGCTTTTCCTCTTACTGCGTAAAACAGATATAGATTACATTTTCACTTCTTGCTATTTTGGACGAAGCTCTTTTTCAATTTCCATTAAAACCTGACAAAAATACTGCTGGGAGATAAATCATATGAAGTGACATTTTCATACTCTTCTTTATATGTAAGTTTAATAGAATATTGAATAAGTTGGATTGTGGTTCTAAAGTGACAAGTTTTTTGCACAACTTGATGAATAACACTAAGCGTTTCTAAAAGAATTGACAAATTCTATTACGTAAATTATGAGCTTGCTTTCATACCTGCTTGATCTGTTTTTGATAGCAATTATAAAATAGTTTCCTTGTATGAAAATATTTTATTTATTGGAAATTTGAGCAACAAAAAATAGTTCAAATGTTAGTTAGTTCCACTATTGACTTGTACAGATACGTTTGGAAATCTTAAATTATTAGAATATTTATTGATATGAATTCATAAAAAAATGTATTGATCGTAAGTATAACAATGCATTACCAATCAAGTAGATTTTGTAAAATTTGTTTTTTTTAATTTGATGAAATTTTGTTAATATATTAAAACAAACTCTTTTTACCAACCACAATATTGGAAATTAATCTGTATTAACTATTTTAGTTAGCAAATTTTAAGATAACAATATTTGCACTAAACGAAATTTATAGAAATAATATTGTCACTTACCGAAATAATACAATATATTCCAATAGGTTTAAACCTTAATCAAACAAATTCGAGAAATTTTTATAGACATACGAGGTATACATTATAATACATAGATTTAAAGGTTTCGGTAAGTCCAGAAGGATGGAACGGAAAGCTTTTGTTGAAGACCTATTTTATTTTCTCTGTTAAAATTAAATATGTGGATACTGGTTTTTTTTGCTTTTGCCACGAGGTTCACACAAAACATTTTTAAAATGATTTTTCTATTCAATAATAGTAAAAAAAATTCCCGCTACAATAATAGCATAGGTAATGAAAATAATGTACTTCTAAAAAATTGATAGTCTTTTACGTCATGTAAAGTAAATGAACGAAAAAATAGAATGAGGAGAATAGATGGCGTAAATGTGTGGGGTAGAATTCGGAGAAGCCGAACCAAAATCTGGAGTCGGGCCCATGTCAAGAGTTAAAATAACATGAGGTATGTATGGGGCGATGTATGAATGTGAATGAGGCAAGGTGTGTATGCCAAGAGTAAGTTGTTTGGTGGTCTGTCCTCTCTGTCTACCCCTGCGAGGAAATGGCGTTATGGTTAGTTAGTCAGTTAGTTGAAGTAAAAGTTTTTTTTTTTAATTGCTGTTAATCCTTAAAGAAACCGTAACTCCTCACAACTTTCCGAGGAAAATAATTGCTTTCGGGATTCTGTTTACGTAAAGAAGGAAAAAGTATGAGGGGTGGATAGGAATCTGGGGGTCAGTGTACCCAGGAGTGACGTTTGAATCCATCTCTCCCCCTGCCTTGTAAAGAGTTGGGACGAGAGAGTCCAGATGGAAAGGTCAAAGAGTCTCCCTCAATCGGCATCTCCCGATCCGGCCCGCCACGCTTCCGCCACCAATACCCGGACAAACCTCACCCCGTAAACCCGAGCACCCCTGCTAAGTCACCAAACCTATGGCAGAAGTTTTGTTGGTTATTCATGGAGCGGCGTTACCCATTCCCTCTTCACATATTGAAATTTATTTGCACTTGTATGAGTTTCGTATTAAACTGAACTCATGACATTTTGAAGCTTATTTTTTTATTGACTCACGTACACGCAAATATTTTTTTTACCTTTTAGTAAAATAATACAAATTCAGGTCCTGAGAATTCATAATTACGTGGATTTTGAACATGCTTGTAAACACACGTATGTAAATATTCTATCACATTCGAAATGGAATAAGGATAACAGGCAAATCCCACGCAAATGGGATCGCTACATATCGTTCCTTTGAAGGTTATACGGACATCGTTTTTCAAAGGTAGCATGGGATTTTATTTTAGTCGACAAAAGAACTTATTTAAATTTGTAAATCTAAAATGGTATTTTTTTTAATAATTCAATTTAAAAAAATATATAAACGTTTGAACAATAATAAGTTTATCAACGTTACGATAAGTGCAAAAGCCTTTTTCTATGCCTGCTTTACTGTGTATAAGCTCCATGATTGGTCAAACGAAAGCTGATGTCAAATGTACTCTGTTTTAAGTTTGTAAAACGTAATAATTAAGCATCTCTTTCTGTTACATGTGCTCTTTGATAATAATAGGGAGAGGTCGCTATACAGTTTTTTATTGTGTGTAGTTAGGTATTTAGATCTGAGTTTTTGAGATGATTTGTGGTTGTCTTTTTAATTCTATCGATTGTTTTAACTTATATCGTAGTATTTTTTTTCATTGTAGAAGGTTAAATTCAGAATAAAATTGAAGCAATTCCATAAAATTGTTCAAAACAAATAACTAGCGCTACCGTGATTAAAATCACCTACACGCCAATTAAAAGTTTTTTTTGTAAAAAATGAGTAAGTAGGAACTCATTTCAAATTTACGTAAAAGGAAAGAAAATAACCCCGTTGGCGAGAACCCGCCGCACTGCTGCGACTTAGCTACGTAGCGACTGCGAGCTACGTAGGTACATCGATGATACCGTGTAGACTTCAATGTACGGGCTTTATCTAGGTTAATAATTCTAACGTTGACAATTAATTTTACCATGAAATTTTGATATTAAAAAAATACCCTTACTTTAGTTAGACGGTAAACATTGTTAAAAAAAAAGTTCTAGAATTCCTTACTAATGAATAAAAAAACCTTTGTACAATTGCACTAATCAAAGGACGTTCAGCGCACATATGACGTCACGCACCCTCCCTCTTCTTACCGCTCGGATTGCGATCGTTTTAGAAAAATATTCAATTTTAACATAACTTAACTTTAATTTAACGTTGAAAACGAACTTTAAAAAAAATACCAGTGTTTATGTTTGAATGAGGATGTTAATAAAATTTTAAAAAATGGTCTTAAATTACTTATTTTAACCTCAATATTAGACAGTGCAAGTCCTCTTTAATGCTCAACGTTAATTCACATAATTTTTCACCAAAACAAACTGTAAACGTTCCATTAATTCAAAATAAACGTTAAAATTCTGTAAAAAGTTCTATATTCTGGTTTCCAATTTAAAAGTCACCTGAAATAAAATTGGCAATATATCAATTGAGGGCGGCGTATTTCCTATCACGTATCGTCACATAACACGGAACGTACTCGGCTGGAAATTCACGTTAACGTTCTGCATAAATAAAGGGTAGGTACGTAAAGTGCTTGATCACTGAAGTTAACCCCTAACTATACTTCTGAAGGACTTTTCATTTTACTTATTATTTTTTCTTTAAATTACATTATATGATTACTTGTTAAAAAAAAATGAATCGATAAAATGATGAAATGTGTTATTTATTTGCTCTGATTTCTGGGATTTTTAGTAATCCGTTCGGGCTCGTGCAAATGAAATTTATTCACCTAACAAGTTATGAACAAATACCGCATTAACTAATTATCTCCCTTTTTTGTGCCAAAAAGTAAATACGGACTGACAATGCATATTTAGGTTAGTATTTCTATTCAACATTCCCAATTTATTAATATTTTTATGTAACTGTATGACGTCTGACGTTTCGGGATGTCAAATACCTCCAGTGTTGCCAGTATATATCAATAACTCTACAATATCAGGTTGATAGGTGGAACTACTCACGATTTTGTAGCGATCTAGCTAGCGCGGTTGCACTATTGATACCAAAGATATTGTTCTTCTAATATCTTTGATTGATACGCTGACCGATATTGGTAATGTGAACCGACATTCGCTGGCAATAATTGGCGCATCTGTCTTTGAATTACCTTCAGACGGATACGTAAAGGTTAAAAAAACTAATAAATTGGCAGTCCGCAAGTAGTTTCAGACACTAAAAAGAGAGTTTATTAGTTTATGAAGTATTTAGTTATGACTAACAACTTTTGTTCCTCCAAGTTGGATCGGAATCAATTGATCGCGTCTCGATCGTCCATGAATCGTGTATACGATTTTTTTCAACTTTAAGAGCATATTTAGTTCACCTCCATTCATAAATTAGCCAATTATTTTGAATAACGAACGACATTATCCAAAAAGTCGTGCACATTGACAGCTTATCCGATACCTCGGGGGACTCGCTAAAATCAGCCGCTTATGTCTAACGACTGTCGGAATCATATTTTGACTGAACATCGCTAACTGACAGTAGATGACGGGTTTCATCAATTATTGACATAGGGCTAAATGGATCGGTATAATAACATTGGTGTTGATCCTATTGATTATACACTGTATATATATATATATATATATATATATATATATATATATATAAGTATTCTATCCCAAATAAATTTTAACACCCCATCTAAAAGAACTCGACACACCAACCTTTTTTACACAACTAGTAATAATACAAACGCTGCAGCTAATTCCCCTATTTCTCGCATCCTTCAAACATTCAACTCAATTCAAACAAACACAAGTACCGATATATTTTTTGATTCTCTCCCTCTATTTAAGAAAAACTTTTTTAGCACACTAAATTCGCCAACATAACACATACAACCACACACAGACACACACGCACACGTACACACACACAAACACTCACACACACCTCTCTCCTTTCCCAGCACACTAATTAACTTAACTTAAAAATGTAACTTAACCGTAAATGTATAATATACCTCCTATGTATATATGTCAGCGACATGTCATTGGTACCAATTATTATACTAACTTTTATAACTTTGTAACTATTGTCATCTATGTAATTATGTACTGTTTGTTTCTGCAATAAACAAAAATAAAATAAAATAAATAAAATAAGTATTTAATTTCACTGTAACAGACTCCCCGATGTGCCAGAGAATTAACTTTGGTGAAGAAAAAATGGATTATTCAGGTTTCCATTTGGTAATTTTGGTGTCTCTTCTGGACAAAATGTTTTTTTAATGAATTCCGTACAAGAGTACAAACTGCTCCCAACCATCTGGAGCCAGTGAGACTATGGCATTCGAAATCGGGGTATATCGTGAGGCTGATTTTTCTGTTTCAAATTTTTGTTTGAGAATCGCTAGTATTGTCTTCAATGATAAAATATTTAAGGTAAAGGAAACGACCCGATCAGTACCTATGTAAAAGGTATAATAGTAACCAGTGGCGGCTCGTGACTTTTGGGTTACTAAAGTGCTAATATTACAAAAAATTGCATTATTGATGTTGTTTTAGCTCTAAACGATTTTTTTTTTGAATAATCGATTTTTTGAAAGCATATTTTCAGGACATCCGTGTGGCGCATTGATAAACGGAAATTTCCTGAAAAAATCAATTTTTCTAAAAAAAATAATCTTTTTCACCTACAACAACATCACAACTGCCATTTTTTATAATATTAGCACTTTAGTACACCCAAAGGTCACGAGCCGCCACTAGTAGTAACACACATGTTAGTGACAGTGTTGTGTACAAAATGGCATACCCGAAATATGGACGAAAAGATGTAGTCAAAATGACTAAGTGCACAATTAATACACAAAATATTTGGTTTGCATGAGCCTAATTTCCACATGACACATGTTTTAGCCAAGATTCTTCTAGTTTCGATCGAAACCAGCAATCATTACATGTACAAAATGAAATAGTTGTACTTTACTTGTACGACCTCACCTTAATTCACTTTGACGGTAAGGGTACAAAATTATTTGACGTTCATATTAAAACAAAGAAATACTGTAAGAAGTATTCGACGTACACAAAAAGCATCATTTGTGAGTTGTATGTGTTTTTTAATCAAGTAGCATATTTACATTTTTAATTTGGTGATTGGAAAACAAAATTTAGCGACTATATCTCATACAAAAAAACTGCAATAACAACACGGCAAGTGGTGGCAGGGTACTGAGCATACACAGACTTTTGGTCGCGTCATAGAGCACCTTTGGCGGTTTAAATGGGAACTAAAAACCCAATGGTTTTCAGAGATGATGGTGTAATTCATTTTAGACATATTTCTCTTGTCTTTATTTATTTCATGTCTTGAAAATAACCTAGCTGAGCGAGTTTTTTTTACTTGATTTTGGCATGTTTTCCTCGGTCATTTCCAATTTCCTTTACACATTTAACTTTGTACGAATTTTATTTTCACAGATGAATCAAATAAATAATATTATTATATTGGTAGCAAGCAGGGGGTTAAATTCCAGCCTTTCTGCCTCTGTTTCCAATGACATATTAGCCGGAGATCAGAGATAGGTGAAGTGGATATGGACGGGTGCACGAAGCTTGGTCCGGACAGTGCCCCAATCACAAGGCTCTCGAGATAAATAATTATCGATGACTGACGAAATCGAATTGGCCAATTGAATGCGGATTGGCGGAGGTGCGTCTAATTAGATTCCTGATTTCCGGATTGTCTGTGTTGGTTGGAAACGGTTACAACCGATTTATTCTAGGGGTGACCACATTTAGAGATTCTAGAAATTTCTAGGTTGAGATATGAAACTAATTTAGCCAACAAAATCATCTAGGAGAGGAATATCAGCACAGGTACCTTGTACTTTAGTTCAGAAGAATATTATTGTTGTCAACTTACTTACCAATGCTTCTTTTGTTGACATTTTTGTTTTTATTTTTCGTACATTTGTTACTAAAATTTTGTTTATTTTTGTCTACCGGTCACGAAACGACCGTGTCATGAACTTTTCTTTTTTAGGTTTGAATTTTATGTTATTATTATATTAAGTTTTCATATATGTATTGTTTTAAATTATATAATTGTAAAGCTGCAAATCTTGATACAGGAATGCCCGAGTGAGATGTGCAGAGTACTTTTTTATGTTAAAAACTGTTTTTTTGAATAAATAAAAAAATTGTGGGGAAGTATCCGGCTATTCATGAAACACGACTAAAGCAATTCCAATCTACGTTTAGATACGGAATGGTATTTTTTATCAGGGCTATACTGAAAGTATCTAAGAATCTGGGTGGTACCGCAAATATACAATTATTATTTTTAATTAATGAGAAAATAGCTTAAAATTCATCAAATAAAATTTACATGCACATTCGAAGATCTGAACCCGCGACCTATGGATTTGTAGTGAAGGATCATAACCACTCAACCAAGGCAACCGTTGTAGGCAGACCCGATGCCATTTTTTTAAATCTATTATGTAGGCCTCCGAAAATAGTTTATATAAATTGGCCAAAAATATTGAATAAAGACATACCTCGATAAATGTTCAATAGACGAAACGCTTCTAGCATCACCACACTCGGAATGACAGAGAGCAACCACCCTCCAATCGCCACTTTAAATGGTAATTTTTCAATTGTAATTTCCATAGGAATGACCGATACTTACCGCAAATTTAATGCTGCGTAAAATTGCTACGGTTATTTTGATCCTCGACCGTAGTTCCTATAAAGTATTATTTACGTGAAAATGTTTGGACCATTAGTATTACGTCGGTAAACAACTTTTATGATGAGGTTAAAAGGTACATTTAATAATTTTTAAAGAAATCAAACCGTCTGTGGCTGAAAATTATAACTGATAAAGATTACAAAATTTAGAACAACTGTATTGATTTAAATACATATTTAAGTTAAATAATTCCAGTTGCACCAAACTTCATAAAAATATTACACTGAATGTCACGCAGGCCCACACTTAGAGTCCTAAGGGCTCTAGGGACTTACAGAGTCGTATAAAAGAGTCAGGGCCCTCTTTTTTGAAAATATTAAAAAAACATACTTAGCTTTTTTCTGATCCAAAACATATTACTTGTTATTTGGACGAGATCATTTGCGTAGGAAGAGTGTAACGTGCCAACATAATTTTTACGACGAAAAACTATAAAAAGCACTCACAACGCCCTAATATTTATAAAAATGACATTTCTTTCGGGAACGGATATCTTATTTTATTTTTCCTCAACGTGTATCATTTGAAGTTGGGGCCTTCAAAAAATTTCCTTATTATTTTGTGTGTCTTGTGTCATTTTGAAAGCTAGCCGGGGGCCCGCTCTGAAGTGAGGGACTTTCTTGAAATATTTTTATCCTAGATCTTGGTCTTCAATGTTTGGTATTCCTTGTCCTTTCTTAAATAATAAGATTTTATATAAGTTCCATTTGCTGAAAAACTGAATGTCACCCTCTCTGTCTTTATTATCTACTTTGCTTCTTCTTTTGAATAATGATAAATGATTAGTTATGGTTCAAATATTGTTACAATATACTTTCAAATTACCCATCTGGTAACACATCTAATACTCATTTTTTCTTTAATTTTGAAATATTTTGTGTTTGTATGTAGAATTACTTTATGTTTGTGATACTCTTATGTTTGCTTCACTTAAATGAAAATTGTTAACCTCGATACAGGCTTAGTCCTAGTGAAGTTGATTTTTATGTGAAAAAAAGTGTTTTATGTATAGTGAGATGCAATAAATAAAATAAAAAAAATGTGTACCATTTTTGTAAATTGCCTGGGTCCCCTCCGAATATGTCAAAATATTTGTCAAAAAATGGACCCTGGCCAGGGTCCCCCTGGCGTTGGGGCCTTAGGCCCAAGCCTTTCAAGCCTAGAGTTCCGATGTCAGGGGGGAAGTCCAACCCTGATGTTGTGGCCCTGAAGTATGTTTATTTTCTTACTTTGGATGGAATTGGTCAAAAATTTTCAAACAGTCTCAACTGCTCCCAAAGGCCTGTAGTAAATGATCTTATAGCAATTCCAACCGAGTTATGTGACTGAGGGTAGTGGAAAGTTAGTCACCAAACACGGCTTAAGTCATTTTCAGCAACGTTGCGATTTGAATGGGGGTCTTTCGTCAGGGCGATACTAACGGCCGCTGTTCCCAACTTTTTAATCGTTATCTAAGTTCAAATCTTTGTTTTTGCTCAGCCAAGCGATTTTTAAGCATTTTGTAGGGAACGTTCGATTTGCGTTGTTCCCAATCATTTTATCTTTGAAAATCTTAAGTAGCCCCACACACTACCGCACATTACCATAGACAATAAAATGACATCAAATTAAAAACTTTCTATGTTAAATTAATATTAAAGAGTTCATTATTGTAGCTCTTATTAATACACATTACTTCTTTTAAATACCGTTATTCATAAACTGGTATTTCATATTTTTTAAACTAACGTTTATAATATATTAAAAATAAAGTGACAACTTGAACGTGATGTCACAATCGGTACTTCCCATTTGATTTGGCAGATCGACGTAAGTTTTTTCTCCGTGCGACAGCAAAACAAACCCAAACAAACCTTAAAATGGAGATCAAAGCAAAGCGTGCGAAGAATAACATTAAATTGATAGAATAGAAAGGTTTTCAGATCTGACATGAGGTAAGGGCAACATATTTCGCACATTCATCGCAAAAATGACACGCTTTCGCTTGCATAAGTTAAATTCTCCTCAATTAGGTTCAAAATATACAAAAAACACGTTTTCGTCATACGAAAACGGTCAAAAAATTCTTTGTCATTTAATTCATTTCTAGTTATTTTCTATATGTACTTTTTCTATTTTACATTGTCTTTGCCCTTCGCATACATGTACTCTCCATTCACTGTCATCTATGTTTTCTTATTCGTGTCAATATTATGGTTTTAATGGACATATTGTCCGTAAATTAATAAATAAATAAATAGTTCGATGTAATTGACATCCACACCCTGTCGCCGCCTGTATAACCCGATGTTTTCATCAATTACTTCGGCCCATTCCGCAATATCTAGAATATCTAAAATGTGTAAAACTTCTCTATACATTTTAAAACGATAATGACAAATGCAACACAAAAAACTGAAAGGAGCGCGAGTGTCGATTGTCAGAGTGACATTTGATCATTGATTCGCGGTATTTTTTCACTCTGTCGACACTTTTTGTAACTAGCTTTTTCCTTACATATTGCTTAAATAGCTAATCCAGCTGTCCGGCTGGCTTAGACTGAGCGGCTTGCTTAATCAATTATTGTGTGTTGGAATTACGTAGTGCAGTGGTGATTCGCTTAGAATTTGATTATTAGGATTGGGAACAGCGGCCGTAAGAGTATCATCATCCCCGCAAGATATTCCATACAAAACTAAAATCTATGGTAATAAAATTAATTCAGTGGTAACAATACTGTAGCGGATCCGGTTAACGTATCGGTGTGCTGGAGCTGTCACGTGCGATTGACAGTTCGCTTGGCGCGCAGATTTGTGGCGCGAAACCAATGCGTTAATTTTAACGTGACCGCTACCGACCCACTGACAGGTCGCGATGTTATCGTAATGCGGTGCGGTTAAGGGGAATTTATTGGTGGGAGGTGATAAATGCAAAGTAATTCTGTAATGGCGTCATTAATTAAATAATTTAAAAAATCAGAAACAAATGTTTTTCCCATAAAACTTGCTTTTTTTCGAAATAAATTAACAGATCTAGACTGAAATATTACTTCCAAAAATGAATGTTTATAGAAGCCCGTCGATGATTTGTTGAAAAAATTTCTTGGAATCTTTAAAAAATCAGAAAATGCAATCACATGGTAAATACTTGAAACAGTCCAAACTGAATATCATAGACACCTAGACACCAGCAACAGCCGGGTAACGTTTACATAAACAATAAAAACTCAGAACAGAATTTTTGTTGAACAACAAAAAATTACATTTTTAAAGAATTTTCGTTACTTCATATACATAATAAACTTGAAGAAAATTTACACGAATACAAAAAAGCTAACAAAAATGAATGAAGCCAGGTTAAAAAAACTATTTTATTGACGTACTATATTATGTCAGTGTGTTTATTTATATTTATTTTTATTGTTTATTTTGTCATTATTATTTACAATATTTTAATACTAATACGACTTTCTTATTTGAGCATGAATTCCCTCACCAAACACAAAAGCTTTCTCTCTTTATGGTGAAGAAAAACTTTTATTTTTGTATCACAGTGTTACATGCAATATTTTGTATATTTATTTTTTTAAATGCACAAATTTAAATAATCGATGCTTTTCGATATAAACTCTTGTTTCCACTAATGTTTGACAACCGTATGAAGACTCCAATAACGTGGGTTTTCTCGAGGCTTACATTTGAATTAATTTCGATAATGATAAAAAAATTATACCGATTCCTATGGATGCAACTTATTTTGTTTTGATAAAAACAGTACCTTACTTTTGAAATATTTTATGCTAAACAGTTTGAAAATTTTATAAAACGTTTTTCAACTATAAAATTAGCGGAAAGCACCAGATTTTATTTTTGTAGACGTTTGATTAGTATCTTTCTGAGTGATTCCTCAAGAAACATCAAAAAAATTTCAAATAAACCCCACAGAAATATTTTCCAGGCCTGCTAGAGCAAATTCGACCGTGGGTCCGTCCTTTACGCTGGGTCGCGCGCGGAATGCTGTTTTTACGACTTCATCACTTCCGTCGTTAAGATCTCCACTTTATTTTAGAGATTTGATAGGGCGAAATTCAACCATAGGTCTGTTCAATACACTTATTTTTGTTTGTGGCTTCTTCATTTATGTCGTTAAAATTCTGACTTCATTGTAGGGTATTGTCTCGTCTTAAACGCACTGAATAAATAAACAGATATTGGGAGCGTATCCGTGTAAGCTAATTTTTAACTTACTTCTGGTGGAAAGGTCAAAATTATCAAACATTTACAAATCAGATATTTAATTTCACTGGCCAATCTGAGGCCAAATATTTGAAATGTCAATGTAAATTGGTGACATCAATTTTAGCCATAGATCACACTTCTAGGGATTTTCTGTTCAGTGGCTGTATCCAACGGAAGAATTGAGTTATTTATGAGCGACGTGATCATGGTTCTGGCCAAGCAGAGGCCTTTAAAAAGTATATGTATAAAATTTTCAGCTTTATGTGTCTGAATTTTATATCGGACAGACAATCATCGAAAAACCATTTACCATAAAGAAAATATTGATAATACATAAATTTGGTAAATATTCTTCATGTAAATGTTAACAATACATATGGTCACATATATTGTACATGGGTTATTCGTTGGGAATTATTTAACAGGGTTTATGTCAGAACCAAAGGGTTAATATATTGAATGCATTACCAATATTGCATTATTTTTACAATGATAGTTGATACGTACTTAAAACTTCACTGTTATTACTCAACTTTTAACAAATGTGTCTACAAAGGTGTCTTTCACTCACCAGGCTAGTTTATATTCATATTAAATGTCTTAAACAAAAGTTAGTTTTTATTGGAACATACGGACATAATATATCTTTTACATTTTCATACGCAAAAGGGAACAATAATAATAATTATTATTATTATTATTGTATGCTTTACATTACCTACCTCACTAAGTGTGACCTGTTCTTGTATGCTTTACATTACCTACCGCACTAGGAGTGACTTGTTCTTGGATGCTTTAAATTACCTATTTCACTAGCATCACTCGTGCGCCGAATCGCCAACAAAATTGGATAACACTTTACAGCTCACCGTATTTCTACATAATATTTTAACTATAAAATTTCACAAAATCTTTAAAAAATGTTTGAAATAAAGCTGATATCTATCTAAATTTGGTTAAGAATAATTTATTGCAAACACAAGCTTTGCTTCCAGCACGCCAGTTACATATGACGACTCCAAACCAAGGTACGTACCGTTCTGGGCGATATAGTTAAACGCCCCGCTTAAGAATGGTCATTCTGTATGAAACTCCTAGCATACATCGCTAACCACACAGAATAAATCATGAAAATATTGTCCCTAGACGGGCAGCGTGCGGCGTGAAGATGACACGAAGAGAATCGAAAGTATCCTAAGACTTACGACCAAAGTGCTGCAGCAAAGTAATTATTCTTGAGCTACGGTTTGAAAAAGAAAGTAATACCTAATATTTCTCTTGTAAAATGCAATCATGAGTCAACGGGTCAGCTATGCGTCTCGTGTAATATTATCTTGTAATACAGCCCTTGGGTTAGGGAACCTGTTTGACATTGATATTATTAGTTTTATTTGTTTGTTTTACAGTTAAAAAGTAACCTTTTTATGTGTGTTTTTTCTCACTTCTTGCAAGCATCACACTAAAGGTCATTAGCTCAGTAAAAACCCGCGCTGCAAAATAAAACGTTTGTTAATTATTGTGTTTTTATCAGATTTGCTACAAAGAATTATTCTGGTATCATTACTATTACATAATTATAATAATTTTCAAAATGATTGGCGTAGTAATAAATGTGGAGTATATAATAAAAGGTTCGAAGAATTGATCTCGTCTATAAATAGGTAAGATACCTACACTTATATATATTACGTTTTTGAGGAATTGCTCGATGAACCATCAAACACTTAAGACACCGGCCGCGCCTGCACACTTGGTGTGACCTGTTCCGAGGTAGGTGACAGGAAAATACAGAAAAAATTGCCAAGTTTTTTGTGAAATGTTAAATTTAGATAAATATTGATGGAGAAAAATTAATAACCTATGTAGATTGTAAAAGAAGAACAAAAACCAGTACATTTTTGGACAAATGGTTAATAAGACTTACATCACTACTTACTAATTTTTATTTAAAAATACACTACTTTATACACAGCCGTGTTTTCTTCAGGACGGTTTAAAATATACCATAACAAGTCTTACATATAAAGTTACACAAGGATAGTGCCTTGTGTCAACGTTTGTTGTCAACAAATAGTCACTTCTTAATAAACTAGTATTTCTGTGAACAGTATACAGTAGTAAAATGACTGCCTCAACACAGGCTAGCCGCTAGCCTAGTGAAGCAGGTAATGAGATACCTCAGCTTTAACTATTTATTTATATATATATATACGCCTAAAAAAGCTTTTACATAGAAGTGATACATGATGCAGTGTACATAGGAGAATATGTATTATACAGGATATATTGACAGTAAATAGATGTAATCCATTTTAAAGAAGGTACAAAATACACACTTGTAAAATTGTGATTACAATTATAATGAGAAAATATTAAAAAATATGAAGCAATATTAGTAAAACGTAAGAGTAACATAAAGTAAAAAAGAAATTACAACAACACTACATATAAGACAAATATTAAAACTAATGTACCAACGCTACTCTAATTTGTAGGATTCAACAAAGTGTTGGTGTAGATTATGCTTAATTCTATATATGGAGTCAATAAATAAATCAATAGCACCGCCATACTTGTTGCCCAGATCATGCATCCTATTGGTCAGTGAGTATGTCTGGTAGTTGGTCGAGTATGTATTACAGAAGAATGTTATATTTTGTCTTGTATTCCTAGTCGGCACATGTAGTTTAATAGTGGCAAGGATGGCAGGACTATCTATTAAGTTGTTAATGACTCTGTGTAACACAACCAGGTCTGAAATAATTCTCATGTCAGACAGTGTTATTAGATGCAATTGATTCATCAAACTGACATAATTAATGTAATCAATAGGAATTCCGAGCTTAAAATTTACGTACTTAAGAAATTTTTGCTGAACTCTTTCTATATTATTGGAGTGAACTTTATATAAAGGGGACCAAATAGGTGAATTATACTCCGATTGACTTCTGACTAATGAAATATAGAGGGTTCTCATACAATCTATGGACTTAAAATCAGTTAAAGTTCTGCAAAGGAAGCCAAGCATCTTTAAAGCCTTATTAGTTATATAGTTGATGTGTTCAATGGATGACAAGTTTTCATCGAATATTACACCCAAGTCACGAATATGTGATACTGGTATTAATTTAATATTATTTAATTTATATTCATGTAATATATTATAACGAGTTTTGGAAAATCGTATTACTTGACATTTCTGAATGTTCAAAAATAAAGCATTTTGTTCACACCATTGATGAAGTTGTTCTAAATTACTCTGTAAAATTTGACAATCGTATGCATTTCGTATTCTTTCATATATTTTTAAGTCGTTTTTGTTAAATTATTTGTTACATACTACCTATATTTTTTACATTATTATTTTCTGTTGTCAATTCTTTTTACCACCTAATTTATAAACAAATGTACACGATGGGTACTTAACAGTTAATTTGTACTTATTTATTGTATAATACTTATACTTCTATTTATCCATTTATACTTAAACTGTTCTGTTAATTTACCACATTGATTAATTGATAATCTATCGTCATTATTATTTTACATATTTACCGTTTAAAAATGTGCAATGTAATCATGTAAAATTTTTTAGATAGGTACCTGCTTATAAACTATTTGAGTAGTTTAGCAGATTTAAAGTTATTAAAAAAAAATCCGACAATATTATGACCAACGATTAATTGACGCATTCTAAAAAAATCCATGGAACAGTTTTTACTAAGGTTAAAATTCTCTATTGCTTTGAGCGTTGTATTGAAAAAGTGTCAGCAGCTTGGAATGTGTTTTTACTTGCAAATGGGTGTTCCTGTAATTACATTTTCAGATTCCATTTCACTTATCAAATGCTCTCAAACTCACATACCTAGAAATGTACAGTATACTTCGAATGGGGTACGATGTTAGTAAGTGTAACTCTGACGTATTCAATTATGTAAATGCACATACCGTAACACGCTCGTGACGTCAGTCCTGATATGGGACACGTATATAACGAAGAACCGGTTCTGTGACGCTTTAACTTATATGTTATGTTCCACGGACATAAAGCACTTATCATCATTATTATTATTATTATTGTAGACTGAAAGGCTTCTTCGATATAAGCCTTTGCATTGGCCCAGAACACATCACGTGAACGTAAATATTATCTTTTGACGTAAACGTATTTCTTCAGGTGGCGTAAAAAGGCAGTGTGAGACTCGTTATTAATATTTATCCCTTTTATTTTTATGTTTCTTCGATAGATCAGGTGGAGGAAATGTTTATACGACTCCTGGAGTACCAATTATCGTTACGTCAAAGATTTATAGGATTATATATTTTTATTTGTCAAACAGGTGACATGTATTTCGCATCAAATTAATTATCCACTTGTAATAAATGTTTGTGTTTTTTTCATGTAAGTACCGTACAATAATCCCAAGTGATCCCAACCGTCTGGAGCTAGTGAGACTATATCATCCCTAATTGAGGTATGCTACAAGGTGATAGTGGAAAGGGAAAGGAGATGAGGGGAGGAAGGAGGTGGGAAAGTTCCTGGATATTCAGATCTGACCACCAAACACGACTAAAGCTATTTCAAGCAATGGTGGTCTTTTACCAGCGGGATACTGAATGAATCTACCACTCTGAAATGTTCTGTAAATATATTGGAGCAGATCTGTGATAAAACGCAGGTTATTATGATTACAATTTCGGAAATGATAATTTAAAAACTTATTTCAATCTCTTTTTTATATTGTAGGTAGCTTTAAAGCTTATATGAATTTGTTCAAAAATCAGTTGAAAATTAAACTTAAATTCAAAGCAAATCCGAATTCTATTTCAAATCGTACTAAAAGTGAAGTCGTCATAGACATATGAATATGAGTAGACCTGCCCTAAGTGATTAAAAGCGTATTATCCCCACTCCCCATACCGGTTCCATTGGAGCCGGCTGGGCTCGCGTATGGCCTCAAGTGAAATTTGAAAACGTGACGTCATCATTCTTGTGCGAACTATGGTCGAGGCATCATCGGTTCATTTTACGAAATAACACGGCAAAATGTTGACTTGTGATATGAAAACTTGTAAAAATAGATGTGAAAAAGAGAATTAACCCAATTGTCGTATTACATTCCATAAGTAAGCATTATTTTACTTTATTTTAAGCTTATTCACACCGTATTATATGGATCAGTTTTAGAAACATATACTATCACATCACAATGTAGCGATTCTCAAGTGTGCTCATCGTTGTTTACTGGGGTAAGTAAATTATGAAACATTTGTAAAAGTGTCTTAACTAAATACTCTGAAACTAACTACGACTCTGCAAACAAAAGAAATTTACTTTGCCAAATTTGGACTTCGCAAATTCGTTCATAACGTGGCGAGTAATTTGCGCTCCCATGTAAAAATGTCAATTCATTCAAAAGCAGATTTTACTTTTAAGAACTAAATGGTGATATTATAATGCGAGATGCCTATTTACTGTCAGATTGATTTATTGACGAATCACAGTCAGCTTAACCCCCTTCGTTCTTCAACAGTTTATTTTACCCCTCGCCATTATCTTCTCGTCTATTAATTCCTATGTCTGTGGAAGTCGTAGACTACTTGCTTCAACACGAAGCAAAAAATGTTACAAATGTAATAAAAATGTAATTCAATGAAATTGTATATAGAGTTTATTGACCCGGAGTTACGGACACACATCAAAAATTATTATTTTATGGTATTTTTAATTACTTTACTATTCAATTATTAAATGTTTAAGTTTGAAACAGTTTTGTGACTATTCCACATCCCAACGTCCCATTAAAATTGTTTAGTAGTAATAATTTTATCTTCTCCTTCCTAAAAGTCTTAACTTGGAAGAAACAAAAACTGAAAGAAAGAAAACTGACATTCGATTGTTACCGAAATACATAATATGTCATTTTATTAGAATTATCTTCGTAGTTGAGAGTGCGTGTTGTTTTTCTGCTCAGATCTTTAATCGCGTGAAAATGCCATTAAAAAGTGCAAATTGCATCCCCGAGTTCAATATTGTTAAGTTGTGAATAGAAACAGAGTCGTGTGGTGAAAATTTAACATTAATGGTTATTGTATGAGGCGATATAATCTACTACATGGAACTTACTAACAAGACTCAGAAGAAACCAATCGTCATAAGGCAAGAATTTCTGTAAATTTCTCTTCGTATTCCGTGTGATCATAACACGATCGATTGATCTTTTCTTTTCATTTACATACATTCATTTTAAATGCCACTCGGGAATTAAACAATTAATATATAAAATATTCTTTCTCAGAATAAGTTGTTCTTCCCCCGAGTAATTTTTAAATACTTTCCACAACGCATATATATTATATAGTATATAAATCACTCTGTGAAACTCTAAGTCCATAATTAATTCGACTGCTTCTATTCTGAGGTGCGCTGATAACGGGCGATTCACCCGACTGTATTACGTGTGCAATTGTGAATTGTCTGTAAGCTGTTGATAGCGGTCCTATTTTGATAGTGTTTGTACCGCACCTATTCGGTTCTCAACTGTCTCTCGCAATGAACTCGGCCACAAGCAAACATCCGGGACTACGGGAATGCATTTTGTTAGATTAACATGCATGGTTGTTTTCAATCTACAATTGACAGAAGTATCTAAAAACTTAAATATTCAGTTAACTGTCTGTGTCCAATGATTAATGTAATGAAATATGATATAAATCGGGAATTCTTTATAATTTTACGCTGTAGATTACACTTAGTTTAAAAAAGCAAAGAAAAACTATGTTACGCCCCGTTCGAATAATGTAAAAATGCCACGAGCTGTCGGTTGACTGCGGCCGTGAATATTGACTAACTTCAGATAATAAAGATTATGCTTCTTACAAAAACTCATATCTTTGAGAATGCTGTGTGGAAAGTCTTTTTGAGGAAAAGAAAGAGTGAGAGAATATTAATTCACTCAATGTAAATGCCCCATGAGCGTCTTAAATGAGTAAATAAATAAAAATAATGTACTGACGGCAATTCCACAGCAAAAATATCTATTTTGCCGCCCCAGAGATTTTTTTTTTTTTTATAGTGAATACCTCACAAGAGTCCCAACTGCTCCCGTCTGGAGCCAGTGAGACTATGGCATCCCCAATTGGGGGATGTTGTGAGGCTGAAGGTAAGTGGGGAAGGGAAAGAGGAAGGTGGGGAAGTACCTGGCTATTCAGATCTAGTCACTAAACACGGCTAAAGCCATTTGGAGCGACGTTTCAATTCTGAATGGTGATCTTACACCAGGGCGATACTGGTAGTATCTTCCACTCTGGAACGTGCCGCAAATATACTATATATTATTTTAATTAATTAATTGTGAAATAACACAAATTAATCAAATAAAATTTATTTGCGCACGCCGGGTTCAAACCCGCGACCTTCGGAATGGCAGTCCAATGCGTTACCACTGGACTATGCCGGCCGTCAAAGAGATAGCTGAAGAAAGCATTTCCAGAGGATAAACCTGAAACGAACGGAAACTGCTAAGCTGACACATGATGTGGACGTCTGGAAGACTCTACCAAAAGCAAAAAGTCCTCGAATAGAATAGGACAAGTGGTATAAGGTGATGTAAATGTAATTAATTTGTCAAATTTTTTTAAAGGCTTATAGTAATCAAACTCAAACAAGAGTTCCTGGTATGTTAACTTCACACAAGAGAGGCCATGAGGAAAATATTTTTCCAGTTTTCATCTTTTAGAGATTCTGTTTGGGGGTTATTTTTAGTTCTGGGAAGGAGAAAGTTATGAGGGGTGGGTAGGAATCTGGGAGTTAGTGTGTCCAGAAGTAACGTATGAATCAATCCCTCCCAAGTTCACCTGGAAAGGTAAAAGAGTCTCCATTTCAGATTTGAAATAATAATAATAGATTTTACATTTCGAATACACCCCTTGCGGGTCGGAATGCATCCTCGCCGTGCGCACTCAATGACATAAATAAACCTATATGTGGACACAATTAAACATGTCAACACGCGGCACTGGCGGCTTTCGGACCTGCTGACAATTCCCCGCAATGACAACAGGAAGATAAATAACGATCAGAGATGCACACGTTTGTAGACCAACACACACATTTACACACACCTGAGAAAATCTGCACACACATTAAAGTAAAGACAATTTCAGTAAAATAATACCTTTAACATTTACAAATAACAATCTCAGCGCAGGTTCACGGATTAAATAAATAAATACAAATGTGTTCTTATTTATTTGAATGAATAAAAATATCGCTTTGTGGTTATGCATAATTATAATTGGGATAGTTAATACTTTTCAAACACCACTCTATCGAGTACGTAAAAATATTTTTCTAAGCCAAACGGATTCGGTTCACCCTGAATTTTCTTCGGGACTGTTTATATACATACTAAAATTAAAACAGTATTACTAAATTTGGAAACATGAAAGAGGGGAGGTAGAAGTAAGAAAGAGAAAAGGTAAAATAGAGTGAGGGAAAGCAGAAGGATAACATGTCTAAAATTAATTACTACGAGGGTTATTGAACATAATGAGGTGCCTAAATAGTGAAGGTTGTTCAAAATTCGCACTTACATTTAGTTAGAAAATATTACTCCTTTCAAAATTCTGTGGTATAGATGTAGATTCCCACCCCATAGAATTCGGATAGGGCTATGACTAAATAATAGTCTCGAAACTCTTTAAAAAAATAAATCACACAAAAATATTAAACAAACATTACATCTATGAGTAGCCCAAAGATGATTTTCTCTCTCCCTCTACAATGTTTTGTAATTTACTGTAATTCTGTATTAATTTTTGTAAGTATTATTACAGACCTGAGGTAAGGTCAGGCTTAACCGAAACTGGTTGTGTTGTATACGTGTTTATTTACTCCATAAATTGATTCTATTTTCTTTGAAATGAAACATTAAAAAATGCATAAACAACTTACGAAACAATAATTACATTTAAACACTTTTGAAAGAATTTTATCATGAATTCAAGAGTCGAAATAATATTTTTTTGTTAATTAACACTCCTTTTTTGTTTGTTGCGTATTGGGAAGCTGAGCAGTATTTTATATACTTTTGGCTCAGATCGTCGATTGCATCTTAAGTTGCGTGAAATTTTTACAATAACTTTGTAGCTTTTGTAAAAGGTCGTAGATTATTTTTGTGATGAGGACAGAATTGATAAACATTGTTTTATTTGGAAATATTCAATACATTGCCATCGTAACTCAAACACACCGACATTGAATTATATCTTTTTGGCGGAACTATCTACTTAAATTAAATACCGTCCATAAACTTAGTTCTAAAATGAACGTAAGTGGCTAAAGCTATATTTGTGCCAAGCGCACCAATACAGTGGATTAGCGTAGCGCTCTACGAGTACAGTATGGCGTAGCCAACTAATATAGAGGGGCGTAGCACTAGGATATGCAGAGATTGCAAATATTCTCTTGTTGCGTCTCAGTACAATTTAAATTAATATCTGGAATATCTAACAAAAACACATATAGAGTAACAAATCTGCGAACAATAAGAAAATAGTATGAATATAATATAATGATTATTAAAAAATAAAACAAACTCATAAATCATGCTAATATTCTGTTACACATCCTTCAATCATAATACTATGAGCAATTAGTTAGCGACGAATGGGGAAGAAAAATTGAAAAAAATATTTTTTAAATTATATCTTCATTTTATGCACACAATAATTGCAAATCGATGAACAAAATTATTTGTAGAAATAATTTATTGTATTATTTGTAATAACTTAAAGATTAAAACCTCGAATTGTAATATTTAATTACTGAAGACAATATTAGCGATTTTGATACGAAAATTTGAAAATTTGTCACTTGTCCTAGATGTGACCGTATTTGTTTCTGTTTCAAATTTTTGTTCAAGAATCGCTAATATTGTCTTCAATAATTATAAATAATTTTATTTATAATGACTTGAATTAATATATTTTCTCTCGGTTAACGAAACGGTTTCTTTCCGCTTTTCCACACAAGCTTTGCTTAAAAGAGAAGCGTTATATTATAAATTGCATTATTTATTATTTTCAATTTTAAAAAAAAAATTGTTTAAAAAAATACTGTGTTAAAAAAAATGTCGTTAAATTTATGTAGTTTCTAAACAAGTTAATCATGGTACTGTTCTCACGGCAGACAGAAAGAAAACATTATAAATTAATGTTCCTTATCGAGCTTTTGTTTTTTCATAATCATTTTCATCGTAGTATAATTATAGTTATTTTAACTGAACCAAGCCTCTCATATATTATACTATGCCCACCATATCAGCACGTACGTGTATCTACAAAAACATTGCGTAGATAAACGAGTAAAATAATAATTAAAATTTTAACGACCTACAATTTCACCATCTCAAGTTATGAAATAATTTTACTTTTCTTAAAATCCACAGTATTGTGACCAAGGTGAGTTATCCATTGATGATTTCATTAAAATTTCTGATTGCATATTTTTTTATATATTGTATATACTATGGCAACACCTGGGGTTTTTCTCACAATTAACAAAACTGCATGACGATCACTTCTTCAATGGTCACTTCTTTAACGATCACCTTGGAATGGTCAACTTCTTTGCTCATTGTATACTAAGCTGATAAACAATTTAATAAAATGTTCATTTGTCGTTTTACCATTGTAAAACAAATACTAACCAAGTTTTATGAAATCATAATAATATAAAATTCAGCATTCAACTCTATCCCGTTGTAAGCTGCTTTAAAAAGATTCTCTATTCCTGACTTAGACTTTATTCAAGGAACTTTACTACAGTAGACCATTCACCTTGCAATATCTCACAGTCTCGTGTAGGTAGACGTTATAGGCGGATGAGGTAGCCTATATCTGCACTGTGCATCTCGCTGGAGGCTGCGTTGGAAATTTGAGTTCGGTCCCTTGGGAATTTGTTTAATTAAAATTACATAACATAGTTGCTCCGGAAATTTATATCAGGCATAAACGCCTCTTATACTTGGCAACCTTACGAACGAGTGAGGCTTACATGCCTTGCTGGAATATATACCTAAGTAATCCAGAGTGAATTTGAATTAAGATGATGAGTAATTCGGTCGATCATTGCATTGAAATTGGAGAATTATAACGTTGTAAACACTACAAATGTTGACGTACATTTATTTTTTATAAATATTAAAGATAAAATTGCGATAGTGATAATATACTGGCAACAAATTTGTTAATGGAGACGGTATTTATTTTTTAGCTGTATGAATTTTAAACCATATTTTAGCAATTGTTTTAAGACATTTTAAGATTCTTTGATTTTTTCTATGTGGCGCCTCAAAATAGTGGCCTTGTCTGAACAGTGAAAATGCAGGAGAGCTATCTTATGGCACCTGGTCGGGCAGCAATATCAGGCGGGTTTAAGTGGCGCTGTAGGAAGGGATTTATTAATGCGGGTCTTGAAAAGACCCGAATTAAATGAAGAAGGAAAAATAGACACCGGTAGCTCATTCCACATAGCCGCCTTGCAGAAAAAAACGAGTCAAAGAAGCGGTCAGTTCTCACGAAGCCAACATCAACTGTCGTTTACAGTACGTTACATGCACGTGCAATCTGCTTCAATTCTGCTGGCTCCTTGGAGAAGGCTCCATTAAGATATCTGTAGAACAGACATTCTAACATTTCGTATGTGCACTAGCGATGGCAATCCTTATATACCCCAAGAATTTCAATGGCGTATTTGTTTAAGGAGGGTTCTTCCATCAAATTGTACCAGACAGTTGTTGACCTCCCTCTTTGACAAAATCAGACATGGTTTTTGAGACATTGAAACTGACCAAGTTGGTTGTGCCCAAGGCACGAACCTTCGGTGGTGATCAACTTTTTGTCTGAAAACTTCCCGAACTTTTCAGACACCATAACTGGAAGGGGTTTTATCAAAAGGATAATCCTCGTAAATGGTGCTGTCTTCAGCGTAGCAATGAATTGGTGTACATTCAACGAGATTTTGGATGTGCAGCAAAAACAACGTCTGCGACAGCACAGATCTTTGTAGCACCCCCGCATCCATTTAGTGCGGAGAGGAAGAAGAGCCATCAACTACTATTCTTCCTTTGAGAAAGTCCGCAATCCCATACGATGGTAATTCCTCAACAAGCACCCGGTGCCAGACCCTATCAAAGTCTTTGGAGATATCCAACCCGACGGGCGACGGTTTGAGTTTCTCCTAAACGTTCTAAGTACCTCTTCCAAATACGCATCACATTTCAAAGCGATCGAAAAATTATCAATTGTGTTGAAATACATATTTCCGATCGCTTAGAAATGAGATATACTAGCAACTTGTTATTAACTATCTTTTCATGCACCCTAGTCAACTACTGGCTCTCGTACTGCCAGTTTTTTTTTCAGCTTTGGTAATTCAGTACTCGTACACTTAACCGTATAACGGTCCTTTATTACCCTAGCGATCAAACTGATATAAAAGTACCTATAATACCCAAACAAAGGTAAGTTTTACTTTAAATTTTATTAAAAAAATTACAACATTTAATTCGTTAAAAAATTTACCCTTGATAGTGTAGCAGTGCAGCTTAGACGATTTTTTGGCGACTTATATTTTAACCCGAGATTGAAAAATATATATTTCGAAATACTGTTTTGAATTTTATCCCTGGTATGAAGAGGTTAATTACATTACTATGGTGACGCATCTACACGGTTTTTCTTTCGTTTTTCAAATTCAACCAGTTGAACTAGGGAATGAATGTGTTTTCTTTGGTGGTTTCGTATTGGAGGTAATCGGTTTATTTTGCCTGAAAATATTAACTGTGGCTTCCGAGGTGAGTGAGTTAATGATATTATGACGCTTCGCTAACCAATAAAGATTCCTTTAGAAATAGGTCGTGGGGGCGAGTGTTGAATTATTCTTACGAAAAGATTTCTCGTCAACTCTTCGACATTAACATTATTTTTCGAAGAACGAAAAGTGTAAACATCGAGAAATTTAACGAAAAAGTTAGATATTATATCTAATGAAAATATTTGACTTTAATTGGATAGTATTTGGATTTGAAGTGATTAAAATAATCTTTTAACTTCTCTCCACAATCGGGATTTCGGAGATAACGAGATCTTACGTAGGAGGGCCGATATGCTCATACTATTTATTTCCACAACCCAATTTTGTTTTTTACCAATATTACTCTTATTAGTCGCCTGGCATTCTAAATTGAGTTAATTTCATAACTGCTTTATCGGTTTTACTTACTAAATTTTTACCTTACAGGATGACTTCGAATATAAAGTTTTTTATTCTATTGGAGGTCTGATGTCTTCACTAACTATCCCCACAACAAAAACATCATCTTACATGTCCCTTAAAACTTTTAACTGGTATACATTATCACTAAAAAAATGTGTAATGTGTATGTGCTTAAAGATATAACAAAGAAACGTACGTTTTACCATTTTGAATCCGTACTTTGACGTTAGATTACGTGACGTCAGGTCAGGCGTTGCCAGGCAACAACACAGAAGGCTCTTCCCTGCAACAAGGGAGGCTGTATTTATGAAGAGCTTACATAAATTAAACATGACACCAGGTCTGGCTGGCTGGCTGGCTGGCTGGCAGGCTGGCGGGCTTCTTGTCAGACATAACGGGACTTGTAACGCGTTAAAAGATCATTATGCGAGGTGGCAAAGAGCGCAATGCTAAAAATGTTAAGGAAATTTTAATTAACATATTTCACGCACAAGCTGGAATTTCTCTTACGCTCTTTCTGATGCTTATGAGGTTAATTTTTATTCACAAATGTGGGCGTTTTGTAAACAATATTTCTAGACTGTGAGTTTTAGAAGGATTATTTAATAGAGATGAGCACAAAATTTTCCAAATGTATGGATGGTTTATATTTTTATTTATTTATTAATCTTAAGTTAGCTCACATCGTCGTGTGTGCTAATATTTGTAGAAACATAAAAATAATTACGGTAATTGACAAACAATAGATCTTTGAATATTAAAATGTAAGTACATATTATATGTTAAAAATCAAAATTTGAGGAAAATATGTTTGGTCAACTCCTTTTTAAACTTAACCATCTTCTTAATCTCAGTAACTTCCTTCGATATTTTGCTATACAGTTGGACGGCCTGGTACATGAGAGATTTCTGGGTGCTTGATTTTTTTCTTGTTGGCAATCTGATTTTCCTGCATTTCTCGTCACGTGTCCGTGTATCTCGTGGTTGTAATTTATTTTTCTATTCAGTTTCTTAGACATCATCCCTATTTTAATTTTATGTACAAAAATAAGTACATTAAAATATATATCGGTGTATAGGGACGTTCCTGGCGAGCTTTAACCAGGAATTCTTGACATATTTATGTACATTGGATATTTGGCGTAAAAACGTAAGTTTGATTTTTTTTATCCTAACTCGATACTAACACTCTGATACCTGCTGATTTTTTAAATATTGTTATTAGGCGAAGAAAAAAATAACCTCTAATAAATTAGTTCAGGAATCAATATGCCCTTCGAAAATAAGAGTTGATGATTTTTTCAAAAAAAATAATAGCGTAAAATAAAACCATAACGATATTTCCCAATAATTTGCGTTAGACTATTAGTGACATCTAAATAATACCTTCACGAAAAACCAGAAATCCTAAAGACCGATGAGCTCTGGCTTTGTGAAGTTTGTATACATCCTTCCGTCTGGATTGATGTATACAAACGCAGATGAGCAACACAGTCAATTATTACCTTGTTCCTAGATCTGTTATTATTTTTTATTTATTATTTACAATATTGTATTTTTTGTAAATCTCTCAGGCCAGAACAAGGAACAGAACTCTCAAGTACAGAACCCTTAGTTTTTTTTTAATAAAAATTTATTATTATTATAATTTTAGGTGAAAATCTGTTATTGGATTTTATCTTTATTATTTACTTTATTCTTATATTTGTAAATAATCTGTTGATTTTCCCAAATAAATAAAATAAAAATAAAAATTACAAAATGAGCATGAGAAGTTTGAAATACTACGTAATCAAACTACATATTTTTTTAAGAACTAATGGAAAAACCATAGTTTTTTTCCCTCATTTACATTTTTTCTGTCTCATTCACACTCTGATTTTGACAAGATCGTATTTTTTCTTGGGCGTCCACTACATAAATCAATCGGTCTTTCAGATTTAACAGCATTCTGATGTTAAATCTCTTTCCATTGTATTTTACAAAACCAACTTTTAGAAATTATAATCACTCATATTACGACGCAGATAAAAGTGAAAACGGATTTTCCAATGTCTGCATAAATTACAATCACTTTATGCATATGAAAATGAAACAGGTAATATAACTAACATCGGTAATAATTACATCGGGAAAGCTAAAAATATCAATGTCTGCATTTGAAAAGGGTTTGTTATGACGGACCATTTCCGCTTATAGAGTAATAAAATTGTGTTTTATTTTTGGGGTATTACACTGTGTTGCGCTACTTTCTTCTTTATCCAACGTTTCGGACAGCATGACAGTGTCCATCATCAGGGTAGATGTGATGAAATCATACCAGAGTAATATAGTATCATTACACAAACTTCGTGAGGGTAGTTGCTTCTTAGAACATTATAAAGGATGTACGTTTGTGTAGCTCACATTGCAATTCCATTATGAGCTAATACATATGTGCAAACTAAATTATCGTTTGGTCAACTTTTTTCAACTCTTTTCAACATAAGTAAAATGTTTAATTGGTGTTTGCAAAATTTTTTTTTAAATTATACTTCTACTTAACTATGGTAAGTATTATGTAACTATATGAAATCAAGTAAAGCTACCTATGGAATAACTTATTTTTTAAATCTGGTGATGAATCTGAATTTTTTTGCTAAATTTACACCTGGCAATAGGTCCGCCTCATTACAATATATATTTATTGTTTTTTACATGTGGTATCATTTTTTACATTTTAATTACTAACCTTACCTGTGTTGAGGTTAATAATTTTACAAAATAAGAAAAATAACACAAAGTAATATGTATATTGAAAGAACAATATTTTTGCATGAATTTTTCTTACAAATATTGGGTACCTACAAGCTGAAGGAACCTATTTCAATAATGTAGTAAACATGTAGGGTGACAATGTCAAATAATATATTGAGCTGTTATTTTAAATACCAACAATTATATAAATATACAACAATATATTTTGCAATTAAATTAAGACAAGGAAGGGAAAAAATATAAAATATATTTTGACATAACTACTACGAACAAACCTTCCACACGCATTTAAATTTTTTTTTAGTAGTTCAATTAGCATCTTATGATGACAGGACTGACTGTTATGTCCTTTAATTTGACCTTGAAAATTATTTATGACGGTTTTTATATTTTCATCGGTTATTTTATTTAGTCTAAAGCTCACAAATCGTGGCAATATCTCATCATGATCTGTTATATTAGCAGTGAAAACAGCTCGCTATGGTTCAAATTGACCGGTCAGTGGCTAAGTTAGCATCGCGTTTGGGTCTCACCCAGGCGTAGTATCTTCAATTCCTCGGCTGGCTAAATCCTTCATCATAACACAAGCAACATTTTCCGCATACTGTGGTGGTAGTAGGAGATTTTCAAATATTGTCAGGTTATTCGTAACCCGGGAATGTTGGTCTTTATTTTTTTATTAACAAAAATAAATAAAATATTGAATTTTATAATATGAACGATACAGCTTAAAATGGTTGTAGAAACAGGTGAAATTATGATCGGCTTCAAACCATGAAAAGCCAAAAGTGAAATGTATTTTTGAGTTTTCGCATGTCATGTCCTCACATAAAATGACTTCCTTATTTTGTACTTTCAATCATAAATCATCTTCTTGTTTGCTAATAATTTAAACCTTGTTTCAGCACTTTCATGACATTTTTTTTCGGATGACCTGGTCTTCTCTCATATTGTCTTATTGCCTAAGTAATACCCTCTGAACTTATTTTGAGATTAGCATTTTCTATTAGTTTCGTGGCAGTTATTTTATAGGCTGGAATTTTCATTTTCAAGTCTTTTCCTCAATTACTTCTATTTCAATACATTTATCAAGGTTCGACTGTTCTAAGCAAGGCAGTCTAGTTTACAGGTGTTTAATAATTTTATCTTTTTTTGTCAAATCATTTTTAAACTCTCTACTTCTCCTTTAACCTCATTCGTGGAGTCTTAACGAGTAATTGTATCATCACATTTTTTACAAATTCATTCGATTGTCTTTTGAAATTCTAACATTTTTTTATCAATATCATCAAGTATTTGAAAAAAAAACATCTTCTCGGTTGATGACTTCAGGTGCAGTATTCATTTTGTTTTTGGACCTTGTTATTGTGCTTATATTACCTGCTGTTGAGAGCCGATTTTTTATTTAACTCATGGTCACCCTAGTTTTGATTGTTTGCTCAGCAAAAAAAATATGATGAGCAAGCGCGTTCTGTTTCTCCTAGGAGCAAACAAGCCAAAGAAAACTGTATGGTTGGTGTTGGAAATATGGCGATCGTGTTGGCCAATTACAGGAGCTACACTTAGCTTAGTTATATGTCAATTTCACTGTCACTATTTTGCGATGTCAGTTATATGAAATTAACTTGAATAATCTCACTTCAATTAACAAAATTTATTTCACAATTTATTCTGTGAGCATTTGGATCAATCTCGCAACTGTTTCGGAGTGTATTGTTTATTAATGTAAACGATTTGGCGGACTTTTTAACGGATTTCTTTTACTGTGACTATGTTATTTTGTGTTATTTTGATACGATAGTTTGCACTTATATAAATTATATGAAAATAAATATAAAATCACTTTACATAAATGTAATAATTAATTATTTCATGATTCTTTAATTTACGTTTTATCTTAATATATAAACATTTAGCCTTCGTATGTTTGTGCTACCAAAACTCGAAAAGTAGTCTACCGATATCGCTGAAAATTTAAAAGTAAGTTGTTATTAGTGCCAGAAGAGGTTTGAATGGTTGAAAAAGTCAGGGACGCCCGAGGAATTCTTAACGCAATATCTGAAATTAAATGAGATACGGAGTGAAATTAATGTTGATCTACTGTAGTTTTTTAACAGTAACGTTGTGGTATACAGTGGTGAATGGTGCAAGAAGTCAGAGAAGAAGAGAGATACATTAGCAGTAGATGAGCATTGAGGGATTTGGTTGTTTTATTGAATTTTTTTATAATTAATTAAAAAAAAAAAATTTTTAGGTATTTAATTGTATTATTATATTTTAAATTTCATTATGTTATGTTTATCCTGTGTATATAAATTTATATTTGTACATATTTTTTTTTAATAGTAAAAAAAGATACATGAATTACATTACACAATATAAAACAGTTATTAATTACATAATATAATATAATATAATATAAGTATTTGATGTACCCCCATAAATAAGCAGGGCTTGGGTATATGAGGGGTGTTGTTATATTGGTTTATATTTGATATGATTCAGTTCAACTGTTCGGAATACTTTTAAAGGTGGCTTTTGAATTCGTTTATATTTGCATTCATGTTTCTAATTTTTTCTGGTAATGAGTTAAAAAATTTAACTCCGAGATATTCATGGTTGAACTGTCCTATTGTCTTTTTACATTTAGGAGTAGGAAGTATTGACGTTTGTCTAAGATTTCTGTTATTTTTAAAGAGTGCAATTTTATTATATTTTCATACGATTAAAATTACGCTAAAAAGTTGTTTTGCAATTTTTTTAAGAAGTTTGATGCGTATTTTTGCACTGTAGCAGGAATCTTACCCCTAACCTATCGTTCATAGCCTGATTCGTAGACGATTTTTTTTATTTTTTTTTAAGTCAACATTCCCAGGTTACGAATAACCTGACAATATTTGAAAATCTCCTACTACCACCACAGTAAGCTGAAAATGTTGCTTGTGTTGTGATGGAGGACTTAGCCAGCCGAGGAATTGAACACACTACGCCTGGGTGGGACCCAAACGCGATGTCAACTCAGCCACCGACCGGCCATTAAGATAGTTAGTTACCTTTCAGCTTTGATTTTAGATGCATTTTATCAATAAATCATCCCCAGTCCTTTCGAAAATAAGACACTACAAAATTAGATAAAAAATAAACCTTTTAATATTTTATAGGGATTTATAAAGGTTTAAGGCCCTGGTTCTCAGGGCAGGCGACCCTGTTAATTTCCCAGGTATACCCGGGTTAAGAGTTCGCCTTGGGCGGGCCTGCCCTCGAGGCGGGTAAACGGTTTAATTCAATTTGAAATACTTACAATTATTACAACGGTAAGGGATGATTTGGCATTCCGGAATGTTTGAGTTTCGCGTTTCGGGTGATTGCGGTTAGATGGCGCTCGAATTAAAACTAATAGATTATTCATGAACTTTATAATTGGGTTCATGAAATGCTTGAGTTCTAATTATACATTTTACAAGCTTTTGGTAACATGTCGTTTAATAATAGTGTATTGATAAACGATTCAAATATAAATATTGCTAAGTGTTGGTTAAAACCAGGGATCGAACCAGGTAATTAGTTGGCTAAGCTCAGATAAAAAGGTAGGCAGATGAAACTCGTGTACTATCAGGGGTAGGCAGTTCCTTTGGTCATCAGCTCGTCCGTCGGTTAGGAGGTCGGACAGGTTTACACACAATAATAACACATGAGTAGAAAGGCACAAGGTATATTAATCATCTCGAGAAATACAGGGGTGACATAGATCACTCTACTCTCTTCTCTAAATTGACGACAGGGTGGAGCGTGGATTCTACATGAAGTTACAAGAATTGAACACAAGAAAGGGGATAGGTTGAAAGCTTACGATTCGCCTTGAGATGCGGTACATCATGTTGACTCAGGTTTCCCGCGCTCAAAAGCAGCGGTACTGTTGATGTGGTGATATGCACTCGGGATTATACACGGGAACGGGACTCCATTGAGTTTAGTTTGAGCCGAGATAATAATCATGATTGGTGATTGATAGCGAAATGCATCTAGTTAGGAAACTGGAACGAGATCGCGTCCGTTATTGCGTAACTATGCAAGTCATGTCCGCGAGTAGATTTGCCATCGCGAGCGACCGTGTTGTTTTAACCAAGGTCGGTTCTGCACTGAGGAAGCGCGCCGAGGCCGGCCCGTGTTGGCTGCCAGCAGCCTGGGTGGTCCGTGCCGATCACGTATTTTGACCATCTGGCCGCGTGTGTTTGAACACGCCGACTAGCTGTGAGGGGAAGTTGGGGCAACTATGCCTTATTCAACTTAATAGGGAGACTGTATTACGTAACACATTCCCCCTCCGCCAGTAAAAGGCGACGTGGTAATGAAGCTTTAGGCGCTAAAAATCCTCTTCACCTTGTCGTGAGGGGAGTAGAGAGAGAAAAAAGTGTTGATTTACAAAAAAAACAAGGAAGAAAAAATACATGGTTATGCAATGGTGAAAAGACAACATACAAGGTTATGCAGTGATGAAAAGACAAACATACAAGGTTATGCAGTGATGACAAGAACAACATACAAGGTTATGCAGTGATGACAAGAACAACATACAAGTTTATGCAGTGATGACAAGAACAACATACAAGGTTATGCAGTGATGAAAAGACAAACATACAAGTTTATGCAGTGATGAAAAGATAAACATACAAGGTTATGCAGTGATGACAAGAACAACAACCTGACTCTAAAATTTCATTGGTCTGTAAGCTAAGTTTGAAGAGCGTAGTGTTTCGTTGAGTACCAAGCAGAAGCGGCCCGTGACTGTAATTGCCAGCAGTGCATTTCACTTTTAAAATGTACCT
This sequence comes from Hesperophylax consimilis, assembly GCF_061612785.1. Taxonomy (NCBI): domain Eukaryota; kingdom Metazoa; phylum Arthropoda; class Insecta; order Trichoptera; family Limnephilidae; genus Hesperophylax; species Hesperophylax consimilis. The sequence continues at coordinate 20,999,887 of NC_142846.1, forward strand.
AGTCTGTAATTTAGGTGGAGCAAATGAATGAATGGGAACACCTACTGCAATTCATTCTATCTTCTAAGTTATATTTGTAAAATAACTGATAAATAATACAAAATTATCTCGAAAATAAAGGACACTCAATTCATCGTTGAAAATATAGCGAAACCGTTTGATTTCACCGCGAACGAGTTCCAATGTGTTAATGTTGTTGCGTTAACATTGAACATTAGTATTTCTAAGCGAATCCATTCCAAACGCATTGGATTACGCATGATCAAAGTGATGCAAAATTCACTCGCCGTCAAAGCACTTCGATAATGCACGGATGGGTTATGTATCTGCACTGCTCTAACACGTAATTTGACGTTAAGAGTGTAATCTGTCTCGCTCATGTCACCGTTTCGGCTACTTCGGGCTGTCTCGATACTGCCCGACGCTGTTTTAGTAGTATGGTAAAAGTTGGTTTTGTGCATATCTGGGTATGCACGACCGCTTGCTTTTGCGCGGGATTTTTTTACTAGAAGATAGCTCAAATAATGACCTGACGGGAATTACGAATTTCTTACATCGATCACTGGGGCACAGATGTCGTTGTAATTTGTTATGTGGAGATTGAAGACAAGCAGTGCAATGCACAAATGCACGTACCAAGGAACCGCCTCTGGTACCAAGTAGACGTAATTTCACTGAAGTTATTAAAGTTACATTTTCACTGTAACTTGACCCATTTGAGATTGCACTCAAGTATCACTAGGGCCATAGAAATTGAACTGTGCTTCTTGGTTGTGGTTGAGAGATGGTGATGCTGAGGGCCAGAAGTATCCGGGTTCTGTTGTTGTACCAGCGTGAATTCCATTATGCTGATGTGGTGGGGCAGTGGTTGTCAAGGTGAAATGAAGTTGGTATTAACATGGAGTAATACCAGTAAGTTGATTGATGATTGATGCGTGTGATGGCTATTATGTTGAGTTTGCGCATCGGCAAGTGGTTGATTTGTACAAATGGCAAGTGGTTGATTTGTACGACGGCCAGTAGTTGATTTGCACAAACGGCAAGTGGTTGATTTGTACAAACGGCAGGTAGTTGATTTGTACAAACGGCAGGTGGTTGATTTGTACAAACGGCAGGTAGTTGATTGCACAACGGCAAGTGGTTGATTTGTACAAATGGCAAGTGGTTGATTGCACAGATGGCAAGTGATTGATTGCACAAACGGCAAGTGGTTGATTTGTACAAATGGCAAGTGGTTGATTTGTACGACGGCCAGTGGTTGATTTGCACAATGGCAAGTGGATGATTTGCAGGAACATAGCTAACCTTGAGCTGGCATGCTCTGAGGTTGGTTCTTTTTTAATGTGTTTTGAATGATGAGACAACTTGATTTGCAACTGCACGCACGACTCACACCTAATTTGGGTGTGGTCGGGTGTTTTTGGTACGCAGAGATTGGAGAGAAGTGAGTGATGGAAGTGAAGGCGGCAAAGAAGTGAAGCTCAGCTTGCAGGTGATGAGGAGGGCTGCTGGTCTTTTTTTTTTTTAATCCGGGAATTGGTTATTATTATAGTCAAAATTCTTGAAGTTTACCTGCCTGGTAGACCAATGATGAAAAAACGTTTGGAGAGAAACAAATTGTGTTCAAGAGAAAAGACAAAAAGACAAAAAAAACGTTGTTGGTTAGAGAGGAGAGAGTAGAAAGAGATCTAATATGCTGACTATACCATGAGTATCCCGAGATTGGGGAGACAAAAACTATCACGACTGGCGTGAGGTTACCTATTTGATTTACAAGGTATAGGTAGGTGGTTGTACCGTAGTAACACCAAGTTTCTGAAAGAAGTTGGCCTTCCATGGCCGGTGTTAGCGCTTGAGCGATAACAACTTACGACTTTCAAAATTACAAGAAATGTGTTGATTACCTAGGAATGGGGTGAAAAAGGAAGTTTTTGAAGCAAATTTCATGGATAAAGATTGTCTTATAGACAGACGATACGCTATGTGCGTAGGGTACACCTTCCAGATTCATGAAGTTTAACCTCAAAGATAATGAGGGATGAGAAAAAAAGGTTGAGCGAGAAGGTCTGCTGGTGATGGAGCTGATTCTCCGTTCGATCTCTTTCAGAGAACGAAATGTGGTCAGCCAGCAGGTTTCCTAACTTTTTATAAATGTACATGAGGTTTGATGGAAGGGTGAAGGATGGAGGGTTTGAGCAGCAAAAATTGATAGTGACTGAGCTAATTCTCAATTCGATCTCTATGTGAGGACGAAATATATCAACCAGCAAATTTCCTAACTCTTTACACATATACATGAATTTGATGAAAAGGTGAAGGAGAATACACAGTAATAACAATCTAATCTTTCACGTGTATTTGGTGAAAGATTAGGGGTCGTTTTTAATCTTCTACAGTTTGTGAGAACATGACAGACCCTTGCTCAGGCTTCACAAACCTGGGAGTTTTTCTTATTCGTCTCCCAGACAACGAGTTAGGTGGTTTTGTGTCACTGTCTCAATTAACTCCCACGACACGATACCTCATAACCAACAGTGAGGCTGATGGCTAGTCCATGGTCAATGGATAGTGGATGGTTCTTGGGTCCGCTTGACAAGAAGTCCACAGGTATCAGTTAGCGTAAAAAATTGCTGAATGCACAGCTTCATGTTTGTTTGAAGAGAACAAAAATTCTCACTACAGTGAAGGACATTTCCCTCAGTGTCATGAGTTATACAAAAGGGTCCCAATTAAGGGCGACAAGTCAGGGTAAAATGATCTACGTCCGGTAGAACAAGTACATAGTGTCAACTTATTTAAAGAAAACAACAACAAGATATTGTATCGTTCGCACGAATCATGGTAAGTATTATAACGTCTCCACGTCTCATGTAGAAATTGAACGAATTACGAAAGAACCCTAGTATTGAAAGGACGGTACAACATAGAAATTTATAACCATTTATGGAACAAATTATCTCTTTGGCCACAGTGTATGTGAGCCAGTAAAAAAAGTAATTATAACCAACTTCTCGTATCATGGTAGATATTATAACATTCTCATGTATAATGTTAGATTTTATAACGATCCCTCGTCTCATGGTGGATATTGTAACATTCTCATGTATCATGAAAATAACATATCAACGTTCAATAATAAAAAAGTACCATTTCAATACCGGAAAAAAGATACATACACAATGTCAAAAACAATAAAGTAGTGGCTATTGGTATTATCAAAAATGACGATGGCATAACCTTTGGTTGGGTTTATGCGTTTAGTTGGCAATAATACAAGACATATGCCTAAAGATGTCTTACACAAGACACACAGTATAGCAGAAGAGACCTATTTGGTTTTACTAACTCTTTGCTTACAAAATGTTGAGATGGCATAACCCTTGGTTGGGTTTATGCTTTAAGTTGGCAATAATACAAAACATATGCCTATAAGGATGTCTTAAACAAGACATACATATAGCAAAAGAGACCTACTCGGTTTTACTTACTCTTTGCTTACAAAAAAGGTTTGTAGTGGTTTATTTAAGACCTTTTAGGGTTTTATTTACTTAAAATGACCAAAAAAAAAAGGGGAAAACACTCTTGGTGTTGCCAAAATTGCCACGAACATGAATGTTGTGAACTTTATGATACAAATTTATACAAGAGGCACCTAGAGACACAGGATGACTTAATATAAGTGACCTGGCTCGGTGTATTTGACAAGGCAAATTAATGCTATTTAAGTCAAAATATAGTACATAATATAACAAATTGGGGTCAGGAAGTTGAGATCTTAAGATTTTACATACTCAATGTGACCGAAAGGTGTTATGTATGATACATTGTTATTGATGAGGAGGACAAATCGGTGTTTGTTCTTCTTTACAACAACCTTTTTCAGAATTGACGTGTCAATATCAAATTCTGAAAAACAGCAAATTAGAGCAAATGGGAAAGTTGAGCGCCATTCAATTTTTTAGACAAAACTGAAAAAACTTTAAAAAAGGTAATTGTAACTTTTATTTGTTACACCTATGTAAACTTGAATCAAATGACGATACCAAACTGGAATTTACACACGCATTATGATTACAAGTTACAGGGGTAGAAAATTCACCTCAATTGGGTGTATGTTGCAAAGGGTCATTGTTTTATGTACGATGGAGCCCAATGGAACAAATGTGACGAACAAATGTGAAAGAACAATGTGAAAAACAGAGAACATGAGAAAATTAAAAAAAACATTTACATACAATGTTGTACGTGACTTTTGTGGTAGTTATGACAAAAAATAGTTATGTATTTAGTGTCGTAAGTGTCAGAATGGTGACGACTAACAATTAATGTCCAGGGTCATGACTCCGGGAGCATCAACTGTTTGGGAAGCAGAAAAGTCTCTTGACTAGAATGATCAGTTCCAGAGAAGAATACGTACAAAATATGAGTACAATTTATATACATTACACGGTGAGGTGTGACAAAGAAACAAAAATAACCAAAGGTTTATACAAAAGAGCATAGTAGTACATGTATGGGTGAGAAATGATTAAAAACCACAGTTGACACTTCTGTGTTTTTAGAAAAATGAGAAGGTTACCTTGCAGAGGTCGAAATGCGAGTTTTTATATGAAACTTACGCGATAAGACATGCTATTTGTCTGCACGGGGGCCAAATCTCGTGGGACAAAGGTAGAGCCAAAAGTTTGTTAGTTATGAGTGTAGTGTCCTAGTGAAGGTGGTGTCCATTGTGTCCACACTTCCTAGTTTGACAATATCTTTCACGTGGTAGTTACCGATGTGTTTACCAGAGGCGTCCGATAGGGTATATACTACATCTGAGATTTTTCTCAGCACTTTTGCTTTAACAAAGCGAGGAGCTAGTTTTGCGGAGAAGTACAAAGCACCTTGTGAGAGTGTGTTGTTGCGTCTCCAAACTGTGTCGTTTTCCTTAAAGGTAACATGTTTCCTGCGTAGATTGTATCTGTTTGCACTCTTTTTGTGGGCAAGTATCAACGCATCTGTGACTTCGCTGTAAATAGCGGAAAGTTCTTCAAGACGGTGAGCGTAGTTTTCTGATGGATTATCAGTAGAAAGGGAAGATGATGGGAGGCTAGCGTCCCAATGCAAGGATCCATGTACAATTTGTTCCATACCATGTTTCAGGAAGAAAGGGGTGTATCCAGTAGTGAGGTTCACCGTATTGTTTAGTGCAGCTTGAATTTTTTCCAGATTTTTGCACCATGTTCGTTGATCTTTGTCAACCAGGATTGCCAGAGCCGTGTTGATGGTCTGGTTGTAACGCTCTACTGTATTATTTTGAGGCGTGTAAAGTGTATTAAAGAAAATATCTTTTATGCCGTATTTGGCCAGAAATTCCTTGAATTCCAGAGCTATGAATTGTTTTCCGTTGTCGCAAATGATGGTGCGCGGAGTGCCGTAGGGGATAAAAATGTTTTTTTCTAACAAGTTTATGATTGCAGATGCTGTGGCTCTTTTTAATGGGAAGATCCAACAGAACTTGGTGAATATATCCACTATGCTAAGTATATGCATGTTTCCGGCGTAGCTTCTGGGGAAGGGGCCGATGAGATCCATAGAGAGTGATTGTAGTGGCCTGTCCGCTCGTTTGGGGTTATTCATGAGACCAGATGGGGGTGCAGTACTATGTTTGTATGCTTTGCAAATGTCGCACTTAGAGATATAGTTGCGAACTTGTTTAAACAGGCCTGGCCAGTAATACCTTAAGGCTATTTTCTTATAAGTTTTGAAAGTTCCTGGGTGTATGGATCCGGGGGCGCTGTGATTGTCGATGATAATTTTTTGTGTGTCCTCTGAGGGAATGACTAGCTTCCAAGCATAGTCCTCGAGTATAGACAGTGGTGGTTTGCAGTTACGATATAACCGACCTTCCTTTATAATAAAGTTGGGAAATTTTTGCGGGTTGTTCCTGCATTCCTCGTAGGTTTTTAAATACCAAGTGTCTTTGGTGGTAAGAGTTGGTGTTGCTTCTTCGGAGGTCAGAGTGGCGAGTTCTATCCTTGAGAGGGCGTCTGGGACGATATTGTCTGCGCCTTTACGATGGATGACATCAAAGGTGTATTGGGATAGGCGAGACGACCAGCGGGCCAATCTGCCAGAAGGGTTGCTTAATGAAATCAACCATTTTAGGCTGCTGTGATCGGTGATGACTGAGAAATTACTGTCTTCGATATAGCCGCGGAAATGGTGGATAGAGTCCATGACTGCGAGAAGTTCTTTTTCCGTTATCCCATAGTTTTTTTCGTGTTTATTTAGACTACGAGAGAAGTATGCCACTGGGTGTTCGCCGTCGGGGAATTCTTGTGTTAGGACTCCGCCGATTCCAACATTGGAGGCGTCTGTATGCAGGGTGAAAGGCAGATTGAAATCTGGGCAGTTTAGTACCGGTGCAGATTGCAGTTCTGTTTTTAGAGAGGTGAAAGCCTTTTCAGTTTCAGTAGACCAAGCGAAGTTACTGACACCTTTTCGGGTACCGGTAATTTTATTAAGAGGGGCAGCTATTGTGGAGAAATCCCTTATGAATCTTCTGTAGTATCCGGCAAGACCAAGGAAACCTTTAACTTCTTTAGCGTTCTTTGGCCTGGGAAAGTTTGTCATAGCTTCGACTTTGGCAGGGTCGGTCCTTAGACCTTTTTCGTCTATTACAAAGCCAAGGTAGCGTAGGCGTGATTTGCAAAATTCAGATTTCTTAAGGTTGATTGTTAATCCGGCAAACTTGAGTTGTTGGAATACTTTTTCTAGGGTGTTGATGTGTTTTTCAAACGTGTCGCTGATGATTATTAGGTCGTCTAGGTAGCAGAACAAATTATTGTCGGATTCGGGGCCGAACAGTCTGTCCATCAGTCTCTGTAGCTCAGCAGGGCTGTTTTTTAAACCGAAAGGGAGTCTCTTAAAGTGGAACATTCCTCTGCCGGGCACTACAAATGCTGTTTTTTCACATGAAACATCATCCAGAGGTATCTGCCAGAATGCTTTGGACAGATCTATTGAAGAGATGAATTTTGCGTTGCGTAGTTTATCCAGGATTGCGTGTACAAGAGGAAGTGGGTACGCGTCCGCCTCAGTGCAGGCATTAAGTCTTCTACTGTCGAGGCAGAATCGGGCGGAACCGTCTTTTTTGGATACCAGAAGTGTGGGGTTGGTCCAGGCGCTTCTGCTGGGAACCACGATGCCCATATTTAGCATGTCGTCCAGTTCTTTCTCTAACAGTTTTAGTTTCTGGGGAGCCAAATTGTAGTATCTTTGTTTGATAGGTGGTCCATTTGTCTTGATGTGATGTTTGACTAAATTTGTCAAACCGAGTCCACACTTTTCGAACGAGATAGATTCAAATTTCTTGATCATGTCTTCCAGTTGTTCGGCCTGTGGTGGGTGGAGGTTCTCGTACGGAATTATTGTACGGATTTCGTTGATTGAGGTGGTGGGTGTGGTGTTGTTGCAAGGGTTGAAAACCTGAGGTGCAATGTTGAATGCTTTCCAAAAATCCACTCCAAGAATAAATTTCTGGGTGATGGTTGGTACGATTAGGAAATTTATTGGAAATGATTTGCTTCCACACTTGACAGGTAGGACAATAGCTCCTGTGACTTTTTGAGTGTTGTTGTCTGCAGTGGTGACGAAAGCGGGGTGTTTGTTGATTGTGAATCCGTTGTTGACAAAGGGAATGTGGGCGTTGCCGCCGAGGCAGCTAACTGAAGCTCCACTATCCAGTAGTCCAGAGAAGACGACGTCATTAACAGAAAAATGCGCGTATGGGCGACCATCTTTAGCTTGAGTGCAGCTCACCGTAGAAAGTTGTAAGGCCTCTTTGAAATATGCAACGTGTTTCAACCACTCGGTCCATTCAGTAGGCCTGGATATTGAATGGATTTGCGAGGGGTTGGATCTTAGTTTTTTGGAACTCTCTTGGACCAATTCGGCGGAGGTTTGGAGAAATCTGTAGGTGGTCTTGCAATTAAGTTTTTGGAAGGATGTATTCTTTCAAGATTGTTTCTTGATCTCTTGAAAATTTCTCTCAAGTTGTCCTGTTGAGGAGAATGGTCACGGGGGCGCTTTTGATGGCCTCTGTTGTCTTGGGTATACGAAAGTTTTGCTTTTTTGTAGCAAGATGATTGTGAATGTCCGGTTCTTTTGCAAAAGGTGCAAAACTTCTTCTCGTTAAACTCTGGTTTGATTTGATTGGTTGACCGAGAGGCGAGGCTTGGTAGAAGGGGCTCGTTAGAAGGCTTGGTGTTTCTTCTTTTATCTTGGTAGTTTTCCAATAGTAGACAGACATCTTTGAGTTGTTCTACTGAAGATATTTTTTGAGAGGTTATTATGTTCTAATATCTTTCTAGGAGGCCATCAGTCAAGATAGGAACTAGCTCTGTTTCAGGGACTGGAGTTGTCAGTTTGATGTATAGAAGATCTGCTCTCTGGGCGTATTGTGCTCTTGTTTCGTTGGAGAATTGTTTGATGGAAAACAGAGTAGACTTAATCCTATGCTGTGTTTCTTTTGGTGCGAAACTTTTCAGGAGAGCAGCTTTGAGTTCGGGCCAAGAGTTTACTTTTTTCTTGTGGATTCTATGCCAGGAGAGTAGCTTGTGCGAGATGAGATCTATGAAGTTACGGTGTAGTATCTCAGTAGGAATGTTGCGTATCGCGGCTGTTTCTTCAATTCGGTCGATGAAATCTTCTACGTTAGTATTACCGTTGTACTTAATTTTCCATCCAGTTAGGTCGAAGGGTTTTGTAGTTTCCTTGATGGGTATAACTGGTGGTTTAATTTCTGTGCAAGCAGGTATGCTTGTGTCGGAGATTGTTATACTGCCGGGTTGAAATTGCAGTCTCCTAATATATTTCCTGTTGTAGAATGTTGCGTACTTAATCAGGACGTTTTTGGTTTTGTTGAAAGGAGAAATATTCCTGTCTTTTAATTCCTTTTCTAAGCTTTGAGTACTTTGAGAGCAGATGTTGGCTATTATGCCTAAGGTGTTGTTTTGAGGATTCATTTTGTGGAAGTTGATTTAGACTTTGTGAGAAGAAAAAGAATTGTCCGAGTGTGTGGCTGGTTGTTTTTCAAAAAAAAATACCAGGGGTTTGCTTGTGATGGTTGGTGAAGAATTTTGTGAAATTTTTTCAAAGTCCCAGTATGGAAAAAAAAAATGGCCAGAGGTTTCCTTGTGTTTTTAATGGAAAAGTCCCTGAGATGTGCGTTTTTTGAAAAATTTCCGAAAAAATTTCAAAGTTCCAATTATGGAAAAAAAATGGCCAGCGGTTACCCTGGGATTTTAATGGAAAAGTCCCTGAGATGTGAGTTTTTGAAAAATTTCCGAAAAAAATTTCAAAGTTCTAATTTTGGAAAAAAAAATGGCCAGCGGTTACCCTGGGATTTTAATGGAAAAGTCCCTGAGATGTGAGTTTTTGAAAAATTTCCGAAAAAAATTTCAAAGTTCTAATTTTGGAAAAAAAAATGGCCAGCGGTTTCCTTGTGTTTTTGATGGAAAAGTCCCTGAGATGTGTGTTTTTGAAAAATTTCCGAAAAAAATTTCAAAGTCCTAGATGAGTGAAGAAAATTTTTGAAAAAAAATTTCCAAGTCTTTGATTTGTGAAAACAAAACGGCCAGGGTTTCCTTGCAATTTTAGTAGAAAAGTCCCTGAGATTGTGCGTTTTTGAAAAATTTCCGAAAAAAATTTCAAAGTTTCAATTATGGAAAAAAAAATGGCCAGCGGTTTCCTTGTGTTTTTGATGGAAAAGTCCCTGAGATTGTGCGTTTTTGAAAAATTTCCGAAAAAAAATTTCAAAGTCCTAGATGAGTGAAGAAAATTTTTGAAAAAAAAAATTTCCAAGTCTTTGATTTGTGAAAACAAAACGGCCAGGGGTTTCCTTGCAATTTTAGTGGAAAAGTCCCTGAGATGTGAGTTTTGAAAAATTTCCGAAAAAAATTCAAAGTCCTTGGTTTCGAAGAAAAAATTTTGAAAAAATTTCTTCCGAAAAAAAACAAAAATTCAAAGTGCAGATTTCGAGAGAGTATTGTTTGTTTTTTCAACAATTATTGGAGGGTTTGTTTGTGATTCGTGACCAATTGTCTGAATTTAAGCAGAACCAATGTTTGGTTATTTACTCGTAAAATTTCCTTTCACTGGACAAACGACTGGCCCATTTGCGCAGAAGTGCCGAACGTCAGGGTTTACGTCAATCGCGAATCTCAATTATATGTAAAGGGTAAGTCGGCTTTCAAGACTTTTCTTTCGAAAAGGATACTCTACCCACCTTTATTACATATAAAGCGGAATTATCAAATGACAGAAGGGCTTTAGTTTCCTTGGTTGTGTATTTTGCAGAACGATGCTGGCTTATGGTTCCACGAACAAGGAATTTATTTTGTATCATGTACAAGATTTGAAACTGTTGAATTGTAGATTATTGTAGCTCATTCTCTCTAATAGTTGCACTTGGAAAGTAAACCATTGTGGTTTTGGATCACTATGTGATGTTTGAGATGTCCGAAAAGAAGTAAATGTTGGTTGCGCACCTTGTGATAGAATACCGGTACTTAAAATTTTGTCGAGTGACGATTCGTAAAACTTGTAATTTAACACCGAATTGTTTTAATGTGACACGGTTGTTTTAGATTTGACGCGATGGTTTGTAGAACAGCTATGATTTATTGGAAGAAAACATTGTTATACAAAGGTTAATACAAAACAAGGCATGAAAACAGAGTGAAGGAGTACAAGATTATTTCCAATTTGACCTCCCGATGGACGATTAATAAACCAAAGAAAACCCACGTTTTTGCGCCAGTGCTAACATATGGTTAAACCGGAATCGAACCAGGTAATTAGTTGGCTAAGCTCAGATAAAAAGGTAGGCAGATGAAACTCGTGTACTATCAGGGGTAGGCAGTTCCTTTGGTCATCAGCTCGTCCGTCGGTTAGGAGGTCGGACAGGTTTACACACAATAATAACACATGAGTAGAAAGGCACAAGGTATATTAATCATCTCGAGAAATACAGGGGTGACATAGATCACTCTACTCTCTTCTCTAAATTGACGACAGGGTGGAGCGTGGATTCTACATGAAGTTACAAGAATTGAACACAAGAAAGGGGATAGGTTGAAAGCTTACGATTCGCCTTGAGATGCGGTACATCATGTTGACTCAGGTTTCCCGCGCTCAAAAGCAGCGGTACTGTTGATGTGGTGATATGCACTCGGGATTATACACGGGAACGGGACTCCATTGAGTTTAGTTTGAGCCGAGATAATAATCATGATTGGTGATTGATAGCGAAATGCATCTAGTTAGGAAACTGGAACGAGATCGCGTCCGTTATTGCGTAATTATGCAAGTCATGTCCGCGAGTAGATTTGCCATCGCGAGCGACCGTGTTGTTTTAACCAAGGTCGGTTCTGCACTGAGGAAGCGCGCCGAGGCCGGCCCGTGTTGGCTGCCAGCAGCCTGGGTGGTCCGTGCCGATCACGTATTTTGACCATCTGGCCGCGTGTGTTTGAACACGCCGACTAGCTGTGAGGGGAAGTTGGGGCAACTATGCCTTATTCAACTTAATAGGGAGACTGTATTACGTAACAATATTTAAGGAACAAATTTTTCTTTTTAACTCATTTTGAAGGTTATGCCCATCTTTGTAATATATCATCAAAGAAAAAGATCTTAACAAAACATGAAACAGTACAAGATAAAGAAAAATAAAAAGATAACTGTCACAACTAGGAATCGAACCCAGGAGTTCTTGTCTTTTAGGGGTCTTAACCAACTTGACCATTGGTACCTATTTATTAAACGTCATATTTGTCGATCTCATATTTCAATTGCAACTAATTTTTCCCTATTTTTGGCATTAATCTTTTTTGTTTTCCTAGTTGTGACCGTAATCTTTTTCTGTGTCTATTATAAGATTTATTAGTATTATCTTTTCTTCGATGATATATTTATTTAAAATTATGTTCACTATACTAATCGATACGTTCATTATTGTCATCATCTTTACAATCAACTTTATCATCAATATAACAATAATTTTATGTATTATTAATATTTATTTTTTTCCTATATTTTGTGGAAAGTCAAACAATTCCAGATCACGATTAATTAATCTAACAATATTTATTTAAAATCCTCCTACTACCCTTATAATAGGCAGAAAATGGTGCTTGAACGGAACAATAAAAGAATATCTTTCTTCCTAGAAGAATTTACCTGCACGGAGTAAAATGAGTATTATTATTTTATTAATGATGACCTAAATTATAAAAATGACATATAACGCCAAAGAAGAGTACTGGTCAGTATCAGGAGATCCAACAAGTGCTCCGGTGTAGAAGCAACTATTCCAAACATACTGCGTGAGCTTTTTACACTAGCGAACTATGGACAACGTATACACAAGCCGTCATGAACACACTCCGAGTACAGTATAACCACGCATACAGGCGATAGGAAAACACTCTTTTCCAGGCTGTCGCCCAATAGCAGGGCGCGCCACTACACCACAGATGGAGAATTCCCATCAAGCCACCGTAGTTGTGCGATGAGGCTGGAATTGCGTCACCGTAATTTGGGGCAGAAAAAGGCGTTATACTTTTTCTGTTCCAGGAGACTTGCAATTTGAAAAGGAGATTGCGCTACCCCAACCAACACACAAAGTAATCGCCATATTTATGTACTTACCAGTTTGGTAATTTTTTGGTTTGATGTACAGTGGAGCCCGCACTTAAAAAAAACGTTTGATTAATCACAAGTCACCTTTTTCACATGAGGTAATGCACACAATCGGCGAGCATGTGCTACGAATAATGAGAATAAAATGGCGATTTTTCTTTCCGGTCTTTTGTCGATGACGGTTGGATTGTTACTTGCCACACTTTTCTCGGTGCGTGACTGTCATCAAAATCAAGCGCGGAGTTTGAATTCCTGCTCTATGGTTGGTTGATGCAGAACAAAGCTGATAATGCCAGAAAAATGACAAACGTAATAACGGAAAAGTAGTACAAGTCCTAAATATGTTTAATTTAATTTAATTTGATTTTATTTTATTTTCAACTTGATATCATGTTATTTATTAAGACTTACGCTTTTATATGGCAGGCAGAGTATTGCACTTACGTGAAATAAACAAACATTATTTTTATTATTATTAATAATAAATAATAATGTATTTTTATTGATTGATCTTGAGTCAACTCAAATCGCCGTGTGTGTTAATAATTTTACAAAAATAATTATATAAAAATTAATATTATTTATCAAACATTATATATCTAATATTTTAGACTTAAACATATTAAAAAACACAAAAACATTAATATTTGAGGTGGACATACTTTTTTAATTCCTTTTTGGTAAAAAACAAATTTTCAGACGGATCAAATGACGATTTCTCTACGCTCAGACAATTAACTAAATATACCCTAATTAATTAAACAACTAAAACAACAACAATAGTCAGTATATATATATCATACGAAATGAAATCCAGAACATGGAAGCATGCCTGTCGTATACAATACAAGATGGCAGTATAAAAATAATCTCAAGCAAGGCAGATAATACGTACAGTTCATTAACGTGCTCTCAGACGTTTTCCTCGGTGCATTGTCTCCGCCAGAGATAATGAGGGTGAAAACCGAACAAAAGAGCGAAAAGCTGCCGATCCCGTGGAGAAAGTTTGATGTTTCACCTTTTTGAGCTTTCTGATCCGGAAAGATAAAATTGAACGGGGTATGAACTACTATCTTTTATTTTTTAAAGTTGAACGGAGAATGTATCCCGGGAAAAATATACTGAAGCTTTTGTTTGGGAATATGTATTCGTGTATTTTATTGACATTTTCTTGTCCGAGTTTATTTTTTACTTATTAGAAATCTATAAGCATTTTTATAAGTTGCCTATACTCATACAATCCAATCGATTACTGTAAGAAAAATAAATTTACCATCGTTTGGGTCAAATACCTACCCAAAATTTACACACGGTTGACTTTCGCCACACGAGAACGCGTCGTATCTACGTCTTATCTCTAAAGATGACATGGTCCATGGGAGAAATGATTTCCATCATGACCTCCTTAGTGATGAGTACAAATTGAACAGAATGCCAAAAAAAAAGCATCACAAAATTAACTAAAACGGGTACGTAAAATTGCCTAAAACGGGGACTGTTCACATAATAAAATGCAATAAGTAGTTCTGTGAACAGTACAGCTCACATCAATAAAAACATAGAATAAAAATTACACTAGAAGCACCTTCTATCTAAATTCGAATTCTAAACAATGTTCCTTTTAGCCCAATTGACCGGCAGTCCGTCTCACTTACACTCTGACGCTTACGCTTGACATCAAAAATCTCCATTACATTTGAATTTCGTAAATACTATTTTATATTAGAAGTCTCGATTAGGTAAATATTTGGATGACGAAATATGTGTGTATTAAACATGATTCTAATGTACAACACTTTTAATAATGTCTTACTTATTTTATGGAAAACGATTTTTTTGTAAATTGTACTGTTTTATCCGACAAGTGTTTTTCCCAGAATAGCTACTTATATTCAGAGAAATGATTTTGGTTATGGTGCCAATCGATTCCTGTGGCGCACAAAAGGTTAAAACGGTCACCATCTTGGACCGGAACCGGAACGCAACACACAAATTTGCAGAAAAATGAAATCCCTAAAATATTGTGTAGTGAATTTAGGAACATGATTGAGACCTGTGTCTTGATATATCAATCGCCATCTCGACATTATATCACATCTCTAGTGAGCCTTACCACTTTTCAGAAGAATGAAGAGTACCTTTTTGACCTATCTCGCCGCATCATATTACTGAAGTAGGGATATTATTAATCATACTAGTGAACTAGTAGATGGGCCAAAACTAATTTTACAGCTTGCTTTATGTGTGGAGATGCCATATTTTTTTCATGTTATTTACAAGCTTTTGTAAGTTATCAATAACCTCCTATTAAGGCTCTAAAATGTATTCCTTAAGTTGAAAATGCGAGTTGGCGGAGTTGGAACCCAAAAATACACAGATAAGAAACAATTGAAATTTACTTTTATAAGTTAGTCGCAATTTGCAAGTGCCATCGTTTAAAACTTTATCAACCAATGAAACTATATAATAGATAGGTTCACAAAATGTCATCAACGGTAATACTATTCCTCCAAGGTATCAACATTGTTTTTTTTTCCCCGTTAGAATAATTAAAAGTATTTGGCAAAAATGTTATCTGTTAATTTGAATATATGTACGTATTCCCCTGAGACATGAGACTAAAATTAAAAAAAATAATAATTTAAAAGACAGTGTTTGTAAGTTACAATAATATTAATTATGATTTTTTTCAAAATAAAAATTAATTTTCTTCCCTTGTGCAAAATCTTTAATATAATGTGCACAGTTAGCCTAGAGGTACCTTCTTAAAACGTTCTTACTATTAAAAAGAACGATTAAAAAGCAATCGTTCTGAAAATATTTATCCTAATTGTTTGAGACATATTTTTTTTTAATTCATTAGCACGATATATTATGATATTCTTAAACCTTACCACCTATAAATACGAAAATTAATGTGAGATCATTTATAGTAAATATGATGTACCTAGTTTTATTAAACGTTGCCGAACGCCGTTACACTAATGGCGGTGGTTCCAAAGAAATAAATTATCTGTCCCCTCAACCAAGAGGAACGTTAGCGCCTTTCATTCTCTCGCATGTTCCAAGTTCTAATGCAGACGCGTTCCTCCATTTAACCCTTTGTCTGGAGGCTTACTATCAAAGAAAGCGTTATCATTAGTTTCAAGGATTATAAACCTTTATTAGCAAGCATTAGGGAGGAGGGGAGGATGCTAGCGGTACCGCCTTGGTGATAGACTAATGAATATTAGTTGGAGATAAATAGCATAGGAACTGGGTCTCATTCTTTTATCTTAATTTTGTCTTTTAACATTTGTTGCTATTCCAGTCTCACTGAAAGGAGTTCGCGTGGCGAGATGCACGTAGTACCTGAGTATCTGTATTTTAATTTTAGTTTTTCTTTTGATTCCTTAAGACTCATTGCTGTTTCCATCCCCCAAGAAGGCGGAACCTGCAGTCTGTGTCATACATTACACAGTACTCTGCTGTTGCTCTCTTTTTAATTTTTATTGTACTTTATTGTTGTGTCTCCGGAAAAAATGTTATTTCACCTATTTCTTTTTTCATTTAATTTAATTTTATCTTTTGAAATTGTTACGAGAATTGCTCTTGCGTTTTTGATTACTATTTTTATTTTTCGCTGTATAATGTACTTGCCATCTTCAATTGCTCACACAAGTATTTCAATTATATTGTCATTGTTTTTTTTAGGTTTTTGGAGGTATGTATTTGAAAGGTTAAAGTTTTTAGCGGATTCTGCAGTTTTCTATGAACTACTATTTTTGTACTACCTGAGCTGACCAGTGAGTTCTGTCCAAATTTTGTTTGTTTTATTTTCCTGGCTATAATTTTTCAGTATTTGACTTAAATTGTAAACTTGCTAACCTTCATCCATCATTGATCACTATCTATAAATTTACCAACTCATCTTCCATAACGGTGATATTTGCCAAATTTTTACTGTTTTATTTTCCTTTGAATGATTTTATAGTATTTGACTTTTATTGTTTACTTGTTTACCTTTACCCATCATTGATCACTATCTGTATATTTACTAACTCATCTTCTGCTGGTTTTTTACACGCAGTAATGTTACTATACAAATATTGATAAAAGGCCCCACGTTACATAAAAATGCGACACGTGCATATCGAAGGGTTATCTTCTCCCTACGTTATAAGCACGGTTCACCACCATCCTCAGAACAGCATGTGACTTCTTTCCACTCCATTAGGGAATCAACTGCGGTCAGGTACCTGGCACGTGCCAGGAGTAGATTTAATGTTCAGGGAGTCGGGGACAGCCTGAGTTTGGAGGTTAAATGCCAATTTAATTCTGAACGCCTGGACAGTTACTAAAAGATAACGGAAAATTACTTAGAATGAAATTTCTTGGAATTGCGATGATCTTATTGCTGTGTTACATGGTTTAGTTTGAGAAATTTCACATATCCTAGAAGGGATTTAATATTATTATCACGATACCATTGACTTGCTGAATAACCTTAACACTACAAAGTGACCTCCACCATTTGGAGAAATATTATCATTTTATTTTTTAATTTTTCGTTTTTCTCATCTGTTAGAGGAGACGGAGGAAATATTTCAAGATATTTACGCGGATGGAGTGTTTAAAATTTTTTTATTTGATCCGTGTTATTATACTTGTCAACTTACCACAATTTGGTCAAAAGCTGAAACGAACTGAGAATCCGCGTTAAATGGGGACCTTTCAAATGTCAACAATTCAAAATGACGCCGATCGACGATTTGAGGGTCATGAAATGTACTCAAAGCAACCTTATCTTAGTTTTCTAATGAAAATTTTTCATTGAAAACCTCTACAGCTATTTTTGTAAGCCATCACAGTTAAGAATAAACTTTAAAAACTTCTTCGCTACTCCAAGAACCAAACACGTGACTCTCCTACTCAAAGTAAACCGCGTAGACCATAAGGCTAATAATGATAATATTTGGATAAAATTTGTATTGGCTACGAATCTGGAGTCGTGGAATAAAATCAAATAAGAAACGTCGCTTGAAATTGCTTTAGCCGTGTTTGTTGACCAGATTTGTATATCCCGGTACTTCTCCACCTTCTTCTTCCCCTCCACAAAACCTTTAGCCTCACAACCTACTCCAATTGGGGATACCACAGTCTCACTGTCTCCAGACGGTTAGTGAAAAATCACCTTAAAGGCACTGTATTGGGTCCTATGTTATTATTATTTATGTTTACCAAAGAGTTTTGCAATTCGACTGAAAGTTATGTATGCATAGTTTTTGGCGATCTGGTAGTGAGACAATGAAAAATAGTGGCTGTTGTGTCACAGCGTTTATTTTGAGTCAGTAGAGTTGCGCAGTTGTGAGATGACTCCAGACCGATGACGATGACACCAGGTGTAGGCGACGAAAACTGTGGTGGAATGGTCGAGGCGGTAGTCAGTGAGTCGATATCGCGTTGGTTGGGACCGGACGCGTGGATGTGTTCAGCACTGGTGAAGACGTGAATTCTTCCGGTTCTCCAGTGTAAACAAGGTAGCCGAAGGTTTGATGGACCTGGTTGGCAGATGTGCGGGAGATGCAGGCCGGCGACGATGCCGCGGGGCCAAGGAGCAGACCAGCAAAGGTGTCGCAGGGTCTAAGCGCGTTAGGAGCGCAGGCCAGGGATGATAGCCGGGACCAGGGCGCTGATGTAATCCCGAGGAGTCCATTAAAATTCGTAGTCCGTGCATAACCGGGTGTAGGTAGATAAGGTCCTGTAGCGGTGCGGTGAAGCAACGGCGCCGGCGGGGCGCGACGCGGGGGACCGGCCAGTCGGTAGCCGGCCGCTTCAGTAGGCAGCAAGCAGCCGCAGGGCTCACAGGTTGGTCACTCGTAAAACTGCTAATTAATGACTGACTGAGTACAAGTACATCTCGATGCGCCTCATTTTATAGCTGCCCGGTGCGTCCAGAATATTCAAACTTGTAGGTAGGAGCGCCAAATGCTTGCATTGTATCTAGAGAGTTCCCGCGACAATGCGTATTGCAATTTTTTTTTTTTTTTTTTTTTTTTATAGTGTATACCTCACAAGAGTCCCAACTGCTCCCGTCTGGAGCCAGTGAGACTATGGCATCCCCAATTGGGGGATGTTGTGAGGCTGAAGGTAAGTGGGGAAGGGAAAGAGGAAGGTGGGGAAGTACCTGGCTATTCAGATCTAGTCACTAAACACGGCTAAAGCCATTTGGAGCAACGTTTCAATTCTGAATGGTGGTCTTACACCAGGGCGATACTGGTAGTATCTTCCACTCTGAAAATGCAATGGCGATCGTTCTGGAATATTCTAGTAGCATCGATACAGTTTAACGATATCACAGTGGTATTTAAGCATCAAATTGTTCTACTGGCGCCGATCAGTATATCTGTTGTGAATCACAATTCTTAGAGTGTACCACAACAATGTGTTTTCTTAGAATAAATTCAGTAAAAAATGAATGAAAGGTTTAGATATTTTATCATACCCATTATTCATTTTCTGGTCGACTTCGTGCGAGATAAATTAATTTAAAATATATGAACACATTCTCCGCACTTTGCATAGCCGAAACTTGAATGATGATGGGTCATAAAACAGTTTTCAGATGATAACGGAGTTCGATTTCTCTTTACCGAATCTGCTTATATTTCACGAATAGGATCTAATATTGGAAGAACTTCGTATTTCTCCGTTCAATATTGGAGTTTAAGCACGGAGAGGTTTATTGTTCATGGAATTAACTTACGACATTTCCTCAACTTCCACATAGTTCATTCCAAGAATCTAATCCCGTAAGGAATGGCTTCAAAATTCCTACTAAATCGAGTAATCGCTTCTCTGGTAAAACGAATAATGTATATAATAAAAACGTATTTTTGTCTGATATTTTATTTTTCATGCGAAAGGTACAAATAATGAGAAACCACGATAAGAGAAAACTTTTTTTTTTGGTACCATGATAACTTAACACAGTGACTATTCAACACACCTTTAAAAAGTGATAAAAAATCATTAAAACTATGAAAAAAAAATTAAACCTAACCTAACCTACTTAACCCAGTTAAAAAAGTTTTAGTTTCATCACTTTCCATGACTTTATATAACTTTTTAAAGATGTGATGAATTATCATTTTGTTGCTTTATCCGGTCACCGTTTTTTTATATGAATTTCAAAAACAGACACTGAGATTTCCCTTTGGCCCTGTAATAATAATAATTGAATCATTTATATAGCGCCATTTTTGTGAAATATTTCAAACAAATTGTTCATTTGATGTTACTTTAGTAGTTTTTGAAATTTTTGTGAATTTTGTTGACGATTTTATATAACTATTTGAATGTACTCGAGGAGGAAGGAAATAAAAACACAATGATATAAAACTTAGTTCTGTTCTTCGAAGAAAACATAGTACCTACCTATAGATACCCCGTGGAGGTCTGGTTAAGTAATAGGAAAATAGCGAATATTCCATCTTACTAGAAACGTTGTAATTTTTCTCTAAGAATGGCTATGCTACAGGGTTAAGCCGATGTTGATTAGAATTAGCAATAAAATAATATAGACATAACCCTTTCGTGTATTCATATTACAAGCCAAATTGAAATTTAAAATTCTATAATTTTTCTACCCCATAAAATAAAAAATAAAATTAATAAATAATCAAATGAAAGATAGCCAACATCACCTTTTTGACATTTCATTATAATAATTATATTATTTATTGGAGGTACCAACAGATTGCACCGATTGCAACATTTGCGGTTTGTACCGAAAGGCAAAGCTTTTTTCAATACTAACACAAACAAGTCTTCCAGTAGAATATAGCCAACATTTGAATGAGTCATTTGCGTCGTTTTGAATATTTAGTTCCTGCTTTTGACACGTTATGGCAAGGTGGTCGTATAAGCACGCGCCACGCTGCGATTCGTAGGCTGGGAATTTTAATATTTTTTATGTGAGTAATGTAGGGTAGGTAATTCTTAAGTGCCTATATGGATTGCACGCCTCTATCTTGACCACATGTCATCAATTTATCCTTTAAAATAGTATGATTATTGATAATATCACCATCGAAGTGCCTTACTTTCAAAGAAGGCTACTAAAACCTAAAAAAGTATTATCGTCTTCTTCAGATTACATCGATGGATATAAACTCAAAAAAAAAGTTGTTTTTAAGTTATTCCTGAGTGATATATTTATTCAAAACAACGACCAACAACTCACTGATTCAACGTTTTACGTTAATTTATTCTCAACCGACCCAAAAGTTTTTACTTTCACATGGATCAAATTTTAGCATAATTAGTTAATTAGGCATCCAAAAAACTTTTTTTAGACACCGTAAAACTAATCGTAGTAACCGTAAAACTCAGGAAAAGTGACATATCAATACACTTTTGAAAAGTGATGAAAAAAAATTAGTCGAAAGCTTTATAGGTATCACTTTTGAAAAGTTTTTTGATTTGTCACTTCCTGAGAAGTCATGAAACCAACCTTTTTTGGTAAGCTCTTAAGATAGCTGGACAATGGACACATATAAAGCCCAAGACACATTGCGCTTTTCAAATCAACGCTTATTTGGTAGTTGCCTATGTAGATTATATGTTGAGGTGTATAATCTTCCTCAGGAGAGGAGGCTTAAAACGCTTTGATGTGTGTGGCGTAATTTGTCGTTACCCTGATACACCTACTATATAAAACAAAACTATAAATAAAACTATAGAGCAAAAACAAAAAAAAAACAAAAAAAAACCAAAAATCAAAAACTTTTCAGGAATTATACAGTAACAATTTTCAAAAATAACAAGTAAAACATGTAATGTTTTAAATATTAAATACTATATGTAGGTACTTTTACGCTTATCTGAATTCTTCACACAAACCATTCCAATTTTGAAAATGACACATGAATTAAAAGAGTTACGCAGGACAGACAAAACCAAAATTAGCATTTATTGGTATCCTTATCGTTATCTTTCGAAGATTGTAAAATAAAAAAGTGGATACTAGTAATGAAGTAAATTAAGGTAAAATGGGCATCAAAATAAATGAGCATAAACCAATAATTTATCATTACTCTTATTTGTCACAAAGGTTTCCTAAATATTATTTTATTATTATTTATTGGATAATTTTTATAGCGCCGCTTTTGTGAAATATCACATAAGGGGCGATTTACAGTTGATTACAAAAAATATAAATATTACAAAAATAAAGTGAAGTTAAGTTAAGTAAAATGAAGTATAGGAACTGGTGACATGAAGATAGAAGGTGGAGACTCTGCAGCAAGAATCCTAGGTGGTGAAGAAACTGGACCAGCTGCTGCAGCGAAAGAGTCTACCGTGTCATCCGTTCAGGTATGTGTCTGCTGCTAATAAAGCGCTGACACCTCACATAGATAAGAGAACCTGGCAGAACTGCTGTGACGTTCGGCAAGTCCATCATTCATCACCATGTAATCCTGTTCCTGGTGATTGTTGAAGTGGTGCATTCTGCCCGCAATAAAAAGCGACGGTCGGGATAGTAAATTACCCTTGGCTTAGCAAAAAACTTTGCTTCTTCAAAAAAGGGCCTTCAGAGTTTCCGAGAATTCCATTGAAAACATCTGGGGTGCATTTACCGATCGACGTTCGCTTCGAATGTCGAATATTTTTGAGCAAAATTTTCGAATATTCACTTTTAAAACACTGCACTCAAATAACATATTATAAAGTTCTAATTGCTGGTTATTAAGTTTATTTTTATTTAAGTTAAAATGTTGATTGATTGATTTAAAAAATAATTTCTAAGGGTTGTTGCCTTATTTTCCTTGAAAATACAAAAAAAAACACAAATATAATAATAATAACATAGTATTTATATAGCGCAGTTTTGTGTTGTTTCACTTCAACGCTTTGAACAAACGGTTGAAGGACGCGTTAGGACGCTTCCTGCTGCCACGAAGGGCGCTATAGTACATCCTGATTATTTATTGAATCATATTACATATATTATGTTGGCAAGTTTCTCATGTGAAAAGGAAAATTTCCTACCTATTCAACACATTCGATTCCTCTGGGAAAACACCGAATTTCATAGGTACACAGAAACATTTTATTATTCAGTAGACAGAATATTTCATCACACACCGAAGCCAATATCTTAAAAGTGCTATTGAATTTAATTCTGGGCTTTTGGGATTCAAAACAAGCATGCCCGGGGGCAGGAAAAGGACGAATTCCACTGGAATAATTGAAACCCCCAATGATAGAAAAAGAAACGTCAATTTTTTGTGGAATTTGTTCTTCAACAAAAAAGAAAGGCATTATTTTAGGTTCAACTGAAACAGACGTTCAATGAAGAATTAAAGTAATTTTTTTATCCATCTTAAATGCCGGTACTCACTTTGTTTTAATGAAAATCTTATTTTGTATATGTGTAAGTTTTTCAAAGCCCGCCGAAACGATCTAGATCTGGCGGGGTACGCGTGGCAACATGCGTGCGGGACTCGTTTTGTTGGTTAACACTAAACTATTCCCTCACAGGTCCGTCTGAAATCGACAAATACCAAAATAAATTATCAGCAAGAATGTTAAAATATGAAATAATTTGTATGTGACAGTGGTGACCCGAGTTAAAGTCCACGTTCCGCGACATTGCTCCGCACAAAATTGCTCGCATTTGATGAACGCGGGCGACCGACCTGTGAGGGAGCGCTCTAAGTTCCGTCAAAACCCGACGACCAATTATAGGGCGTTTAAATCGCTTGTCGTTTTAATCGTTTTTCAGTGACGATTTATTAATTCTGCATAAGATGATAAGAAGGAATAATAGAATTTCCTGCGAATGTGATTTAGCAACATATGTGGTACCTATCCATTAGAGAAAAATCATAAGTAGGTAGGTAATATATTTTATTTAACATGACAGCATGTAATAAAATAATATTTATTCAGAATCATCGTTTGTCAAACTATAATATAACTTTGACGGCCTCCATGGTCTCGACTAGCAATCCGTAGGTCGTGGGTTCAAATACCGGCGTGCGTAAGTAAATTTTACTTGGTTGGTTTGTGTTATTTCACAATTTAATAATTAAAAATAGTGGAAGATATTCTCAGTATCGCCCGTTTGCAAGACCAACATTTAAAATTGAAAAGTTGCTTGCAATGACTTTTAGACATGATTAGTGACCAGATCTGAAAATCCAGGTACTTCCCTAGCATCCTTTTTCTTAACTCATTCCCCTCCCTACTACCTCCAGCCTCTCAATTTCTCTGGGTCCTGGCGTTTGGCAGCAGTTGGGAGTGTTGTGCGGTATTGACCTATAAAAGAAGAAAAAAATTAAACCATAATATTTTTCGCTCACGTATCTAACGAACTTATGTAACCAGAGTTGAAACCAAGTGCGTATATAAAAGGATGGGGAAGGGGTGGTTAAGGTGGTTCAAACCCCAGAAATGTGTAGGAAAAAAAGAGAATAGTAATCGTAGATTAAATTCCTGGAAACACAATAATATTATTTTCACCATCAATGCGATGATAACAATAAGTTCTAGTAATTTTTCTAACCCCTGATATGTACAAGAAATTGATAAAATTTCACAAGGTGAAATATCTATAGAATAACGTGGAATAACTGAGAACTATTTATATCGAATTCATTTTTTTAAATCACGTTTATTGGAATGAAAACGTTGTTTCATTGGGTGTTTCAATTCAGACGTAATTGCATCAGATTCTGTTTGATAGAGGGTAAATATTTAAAAAATGCATTGCGTGAATGCTTCGCCTTTAGAAAAGTTGGTTATCGTTTGCTAACGAAATATTCAAGTGGTTTTGTGTGTGTGGGTATTAAACATGTGATTGGAATATTAAATTGTAGATATGAGAAACAGCGGATATTTAATATTTGTGCACAGTGTTGCAATTAGAGGAAATAAAATGAAATAAACATTATTAAAAAATATTTATTGCTTCCACAAAAAACCTACACAGTCAATATACATTGACTACAAATTAATTTTGCCACATTTCAACAGAACAATACTAAAACGGAACACCTTTGATAAGTGATTTAAGAACTAGTCTGAAAACCTATTCTTAGCCTTCCGTTGCTGTGGATTGATTTGAAATAATTATGTCAATAGCTCTGCAAATATTTCACTAAACACAGAGATCATATTTTAGGTGTTCTTCAGCAACACATTTATGTCTCGTATAAAGTATTCAAAATTTATAAGCATAAAATGAAATACGTTATAAAAAGTTTTGAGCGAACGCTTGCCATGCCTAACGTGCCAAATTTATAGAAACTAAAAATATGGGATAAGCGGTGTAATTTGGATGGATTCATTAGCTTTAAACCACAGTTAACAGTGTTCATATGTTACCATATTACTATTTTGAAGAATGATATTAGTAATGAATAAAATGTTATATATACCCATCGCTCAAGTTAATAAACATGACTGAAGAATACCCATTTGAGGCAATACTTCCTTGAAGGTGTCTCTCGAATAAGGATCTTTTATAGGCAAAATGTTAATTTTAAGCAAAACGTAAAAGGGTTTTCAAGTAATTATTAAAAAAATGACGAGATTTTAAGTGGACTTAATTATTATAATGACCTTTTCTGCCTTATTTTAGGTGTTATAGAAAATCATTTTTGATTTATGTATAATTCTTCACAACTAAATATTCCCATTAATTTTCCGTACATTATTTGGCAAATACAGAGAGGTAATCTTTCGTTTTGTTTGTATATTCCACATCACAGCAATCTATAGAATATGACCAATTCCCCGGCTATTCGGTAAACATTTTTTCGATGTCCCAGTATTTCCACCATGGAACCAGTATCACAGTTTTTTTTTATATAAACAGCGATGCAATTTATTACGAAAATTTTGAGTAATAGAATAGGCGTAAAAAAGATAAAATAAATCAAAAATAAATCCCACCAAAAGTTGATAAAAAATCCAGTTTTTTTCAATATAGATTAATGGTTTAATTAATTTAAACTGACTGAGCATTTTGATCTGTCCAGTGGTTTCATAATGCTAGGTCAGGTGGAGTGTATAACGTTGATAACACGTCATAGTGACGTCACAACCCAGTTTCGATGGGTCCAAGCTCGTAGGGATGTAGGAATTTATATTAAACTTAATTAAGTTTACCATGCCTTTTGTGGCATGGTAAACTTTTTAATATCAGTAAGCACTCATTGGCAGCGTACGTATAATTCCAAATTGATACAGGTACGTAATAATTTTTTTTTTATTAAGGCGATGTACTACGTCGTGTAATATTTTAAATTGAGCCGCTATCAATAACAACCCTTACGTAGATGGCAATAAGGTTTAAATTCCCGTTTAACAATATCAGTCTGTTTTGATTTATGCAAGAAAAAAACATGGCCAAAAAGTGCCTTTTATTTTATTTTGTGGATGTTCAGGCATAAATATTTAATTTTTTTCCGATCATTTTATAAATAACTTAATTTTCCACATTATACAATAAAATCATAACCGAAAATGGGTTCGTAAGTAGGAGATTTTGAACTTTAAAGCAGTTTTCATAGGCCTATACATTATTTTTTTCTGAGCTTATAAAAAGAATTATATAAAAAATATTCGATTATTTCAAAGGTCAAGATGTATTCTACTCGCAATATTTAATTAAAGCATCTGAAACATTTCTAGGCGACCAAATTTTCAAACCAAAAACACATGATTTTGCATTACTACGTATGGCATCGCATTAACTATTTCTCACAATGATATTTTTTTAAATACATTTATTTGAATTTGAATTTTGTTTTAGATTGAATGAATAAGTCAATATTGGAAGTGGATATTCCCTACCCTCTTCCCGACATCTGATCGAGATGAAACTCTAAAGATCGACTCGTTGCAATTACGGTTGCAATTACGCATACACACGCGAACCTAAACGTGATTTCTATGCGATTGGATGACATTACAATAGTTAACATACGAAATAAGTGTCGGTCGTTTTTTGGTACTCACGCACACCCAGACGCGCATACCAGTCTTTTTCTGTGTTTTATGACAGTATATTTAAAAATTTACAGCAGTAATATACAGAATAAATGTTGGCCAGGTGTAATTGGTGTTGACTCGAGGCTCTGGATAGGAGGGTTAATTCCTCAGATCTCTCAGTCAAACCACATTTTTTTTGTCCACTGCAGTTTAAGATCCAGTCCATGGGGAAGAAGGTTTAGTTCACAGTCATACAAAAAAAAATGGCTACCAAAGCCGGCCCATGGCGCCAGTATGTAGGTCGAAAATTGAAAATAATTTTTTTCACGGGTTGATTTTTTATGAAAAATAATTAGTATTTCCTTTTATCAATCTATTTATATAAAATTTTATTACATCAAACAATTCTCAAGTATGAACAGTGTGAATACGCTCCAATTCGCATTTTCAGGTGTAAATCCGATGTTCTGCAGGAAAGGTTTTTGTGGAGGATTTCAACAGAAATATTCCCCTATGATTCGAGCGCACGGGGATTATTCTAGTGTGGAAAGGAAAGCAAAACTAACGAACCCTGTCAAGGCCGGAAGGCTTTTTGCTTTTGTGTGCCTAGCTCCTAGTTACCAGTTCCTGCTCCGGCGTATGTGGGGAAGTAAATGGAAAATTCCCTATTCGATGCTTTTATTTTAGGATACTTTCAAGGAGGAAGAAGAAGTGGAGAATTTTGCAGGTTGTACGCGTCGTTCGTTATAATCTACATGTTCGTAGATGAGGTTAGGCAGATACTCGTATATAGGTGAGAGAGAATTAATCTTACGGTCATCCTTTTAAAATGGATGAGGAAATGGATTAAAATACCTATTCCCCAAGGCCCAACCCTTTTCGATCCTCATTTTAATTCTTTATATATTCGATCAACCTGAGACCATGATACGTTATTTGATATTTTATATGGGTGTATCCACTCGAGCGATTTTCGGCATACTGTGGCAAGTTTACAAAAACGCTTTGAGCGATCGCTTGTCATAATGTGCCATATTTATAGAACATAAAAACATGGGATGAACGGCGAAATACAGGTGAATTTTAAGACACAGTAAGCAGTCTATGTGTTTCCATATTATTATTTTGAGAAATGATGTTAATTAAATAATGTGGTAAATGTGTATATATACTTACAACCACTTGATCGAGTGGATATGGTAATTTTAAACCCATCGATAACAAATTATTAATTCGTAGTAGAAAAATATAACATAGGTGTATTCGCGGAACCTAGTCATGATAGCCGACCATAAATATATTACTCTCTATATAAATTATAGCATATAAAGTCGACAATATTTCATCAGTCGTGTAGGTGTACTGAACGGTGAAACTCTTTAAGTTGGAGAACACTAACAAAAATGATCATAATTTAGCAGTGAACGGTTGTAAATCTTCTCACCTCACGAAGTATGGAAAGAAACCCATGACCATAATACAAGAAATGACAGATCTTCCCATACCTGAGAGGCATACATACAAAATTGTATCGGTTATTCAATACAATATTGCACTGAAAAAAATGAGTTAGCTAAAGTGTTAAGCTAATTGAAGTTGTGTAACCATCGCCTAAAGTTCAGCTACTTTACCTAAAATACTTTATGTGCAGATACCGTCGTTGTTTAGTAAAATGTGCTTGAGCTAATACAACTAAACTTTAATAATAGCACACTAAAAGCATACTTACCTAAACAAAATAATCGGTTTGGTTAATCAAGCTAAAGTAATTTACTAAACCTATTTCACTTTAGTAACTTAAGTTTATGTGTTACTTCCCAAAGTATTTAGCTAAATTTAACTAAACATCTAGTTTGGTTAAATGTTTTGTTCATATAGCAAAACTGAGGTTGGAATATCTAAATTTGGTATTTTTACATAACAATTAGTTGCTTTGCACAAACTTAGGCAAAGTGCAACAAAACTTTAGTTAAAATCTCCCGAACTTTGGTAGATCTGTTTATCGCGCAGGTGTTCATTTACGACGCAGTTATCAGATCGCCACAGTTCGCACCATACGTGAATTGACTGTCGTTGCGCGCGTTGCGAATTTATTTTTGAATTGAATTGAATTTATGTTAACCGCTGTTCCTAGTTCCTAGTGATAATGGCAGACAAAACCGTGGAGGATTATTTAATTTCTTGGAATCTGGAGGCTTACATAGAAACATTTAAAGGTGAGTTTTCTTTTTTCATTTTTTTATTGATTTGGAATTTAGATCATGGAACTATGATATTATATATTATGATAATATCCATTCTATTTGATTTAGAAACTGGCACCTTCATTATTCCATGACTCAAGTACCTACGCAATAGATTTAGAAGATTTGTATTTATTATGTACCTAGTTTGAAGAGTGCGTGTTGACGCTACAACCAAGATTGTGTCAGGAGTCATGACACAAGTTACAGAGAGTGGTATATAAAAAAAAAATAATAATTGGATCACTTGTATAGCGCCGTTTTTGTGCAAAATCAACTCAAGGGCGCCTTTATTTCTTTGTTTGTTTCCGCCAGTATTATTTTGTATTGAACGAATGTTGTTTGAAACTGTAGTATTTTCTAAGTTACAATTTTACCCTAGCCAGAAACTAGAACCAACCAAACTAGCTTTGAAATCGTATATATTATATTTTAATAAATGTGTATTGCAAATTATTAATTCGGACATAACATTTTGAACATTGAATTCTGTTGTTTTTTTTTTTGGGAGGGATATTTTTTTTTAAATACAGGGTTTACCACCCATTGTTAATGTTTACATTTGAAATTTTCATATAAATGAAATAATTTCATTATTAAAACTATTTTATCTCCGCTTGATTCATGATACAGGGTGTTCGGTATCTGCTGTTGTATAAATATACATTTTTTTAATGAATAATTTTCATTCCTTTGAAAAATAATTTTATATTTTCTTGTTTTGAAATTTTTTGTATTATCTCGTCGTTTTTTTTCTTTATTTCAGACTGAAGCCACTCCTGATAATATCTCAAGATGATATTAAAGAATTGATTCCGACTGTAGGGCACCGGGCACTGCCTACAGCACACATTAATGCGCTCAAGGATGTTATTAATCCACCTGTCATAAGTGTAAGTTTTTAAAAGCAGTAATGATGACATATTGTTTACCTAGGCCTTTTTTGGCTAACCATTTGGAAATAGTTGTACCGGACGCGATTTTGATACAAAAATAATAGTATTTAAAATAATAATTCCTGTAATTAATGAATAAATCGACTGCCGGGGGGGTCAAGCAATTCCAAAGGGATAAAAACAAAGCTTGACCTCTTCACCCTTTCTTTCCCCTTTGTGTACATACCCGCTTTTTTTTTCAGATTGAAGATATACCTTCAACTTCCAAACAAACAACGCCCATATATTATCAACACGATGACTTCCTTGTAAATGACATTTCCTTGTTGGAAAATAAAAACAAATCACAAAGAATAACGCAAGAAGCTTTTGAAGAGCAAATTTCGAATGTAAGTTAAATAATTTTAGTAAGTTTCAGATACCTAAGTAACTTAGGTTAATTGTTTTATACATTCCGATATATGTATTTTAGTAGTGGCAGCGTAGAAAAGCCATCCTGTGACTGATATTATGATGATTATAGAAGTGGTTATTAGTTATGTAATCAATATGCAATTTAATTTTGTTTTCCAGGACTTACGCAATCATCTCCTATCAATCAATGAACGGCAAGCACTTTTAATGCAGTTTGAGTCAAAGGGTCTGTTGGACAATTCTGCCAGACTGTGCAGTACTATTATAAGTAAGGAATTGCAGGGTAATCCAGATAGATCCATTACAAGCAAGAGATTTTATGAATTTGCTTTTCAAATCACCAAAGTCTTTAATAAAGAAAGCGCAGCTGTATATTTCACCCCATATGTGTGTTTTGGGCCTACCCAAAAAATTGCTGCTAAAGGTAAATTACTAGACACATACAGGCAGCGCCGAAAAGAATTTGCCAAATCAGGACACAAACATCTTTTACTATATTTAAAAAAAAATTATAATAAAAAATGATAATATAAATGTGTGTATGATCAAACGTGTTTTCTTTTTTGAGGCTTTGCTGGTAGCTGGAAACAATATTTTGAGAGACGATTCTTAACAAAATAACTTTTATATGAATGAGGTTTTTAATAAGTACTTTCTAGTCTTACAAAACGTAATATTTATTTATTTGGGTTTCATCTCTCAAAAGGGTTGTAATAAACTACCTGCAACTCAAAGTATTTAACCCATGATTCTGAATTATGGGTATAATCCTTCGAGTTGATGGTGGTAACATTTACACCCTGTATTGTTTTCAGCTAAACTGCAAAGCTGCACTTCCTATTTAATTTAGATAATCTAACCAAAAAGCTAAGCTACAGTACCTAAAGCTAGCTAGCAGTAGAGAGCTAAAACACCTATATCGGTAGGGCTATTCCAACCGAAGTTTAGTTAATCAACCTAACCATTTTGTAATATTAACTAAATAATAAGGTTACTACATCTAAACAGTTCAGTTTTTCTAACCGAACACTACAAAATGGTTTAGGTATATAATTTTTAGTTTAGGTAACACAACTAAACACAAAGCTGTCTCAGCCGATTAGTTTAGCTAGAATACCTGAATCGTTAAGCTGTCATAAATACAGTTTAGGTAACACAACTAAACACAAAGCTGTCTCAACCGATTAGTTTAGCTAGAATATCTGAATTGTTAAGCTGTCATAAATACAGTTTAGGTAACACAACTAAACACAAAGCTGTCTCAAACGATTAGTTTAGCTAGAATATCTTAATCGTTAAGCTGTCATAAATACAGTTTAGGTAACACAACTAAACACAGAAAGCTGTCTCAACCGATTAGTTTAGCTAGAATATCTGAATCGTTAAGCTGTCATAAATAAACTGCTGTTTAGCAAACAGTAGCTAAAAGTTCGGCAGTCACCACAGCAACTAAACTGTTTAGTAGATAATTACTGAAAATTTGGTAAATCGTACCTAAACATTTCTTTCAGTGTGTATTTGTATACCATTCCTAAAAGAATTGAATTTTAGGCGGACAAAAATGTATTCATATTACGTATGCATAAGCAAACAAAGAATTCATCTTAATGTTTTAACCCTAGAGTGGGCGCGTCTTTCCGTAAAACGTTAGTGGCGCGGGGAGCATTTTGCCGCTCGTTTTCGTGGACAATTTAAAGTAGGAATAGTGCAATTTAATCAATTTATTTTCTCAGGATTTAAGTAAAACACAAATAAAGAATAACAAATCAACATATTTATTGAACTCTGTTAAAGGATCTTTGGTTTTCAGTCGACTTTATAAAATGTAATATTTTAATTTACTTTCTTAAGTTATCCTACATAATCCTTCTATAATATTTATAAAAATGGAAAAAATAACAAAATTAAATATTTTTACTTTTCAATACCTTTTGCACTTCGCTGTATACGTCAGAGCTGTGGGTGGATTACACTTCATCCCAATGGCATAAGATAAAAGTTGCTTACAATAATGCATATCGCCAACTATTCTTCCTACCGAGATACTGCAGAGCCACGGAAATGTTCCTGGAGGGACGAGTACACTCTTTCCGAGCGCTTCTCCGCCATCACATGGGAAGCTTATGGCGCAGACTACGCCAATCTAGTAACAAAATCATCGCTGCCATGGTTGCCTGGATGGAGTCTCCTCTGATGGCCCTCTGGAGACGGGAGATGTGCAAATATCCCCCATAAACGGCTGTTCACGCTCATTTTTGTGTTTATATTATATCTTTTTTCACTTAAATTCCGCTTTTTTGTGCCTGTCGGAATCACCTATGTTATAACCAACCTTATTATTATTTTTATTACCAATTATGTATATTATTTCAAATATGGAATGTATTGCATTGCACTACCCCTGCATACATACTGGAATAAATTCTT
This sequence comes from Hesperophylax consimilis, assembly GCF_061612785.1. Classification (NCBI taxonomy): domain Eukaryota; kingdom Metazoa; phylum Arthropoda; class Insecta; order Trichoptera; family Limnephilidae; genus Hesperophylax; species Hesperophylax consimilis. Next base: position 21,032,537 of record NC_142846.1, read on the forward strand.
ATTATTATTATTATTTACTCTAAGCATAATAGAATGTCCAATTGCTATAGACTTGTGTTTATAATTATACGTAATACAACATTCACCTTTTCATTCTCCCCACAATACTGTAATTTATTGGTGAACTAAGAGTGTCCGACTTCTTATTAGTTCCTTTATTCAGTAGTACCTACTATAATACTCATAAGTAATTCTTATTTTTAGTTTTAAGTATCACTTTTTCATAATAAGTGAATAGTTTTCATTTTGAGATAATAAATGTATTAAACCGTAAATAATATAGAGCAAAATTTTTACTTACTTGAGTAGGCGCGCAGTGAGCAAATCGCCGCCGGACACCTACGTAACAACCTCCTTCTCTATCAGCCCCCCGCGTACCGATGGCGTCCAATCTTTCGGCACGGGTTGCAAACAATAGTGGGGGCAGCTACTAAAAAGTGCAAAGTTTACGCGCAATAGATTTAAGAATTATCAACGTTTTTTTGCAGAGGGCGGAAAAATGCTCATAGCGCGTCCACTCTAGGGTTAAAGCAAAACTTGCAAAAGTGTTTCTTAAAATTATTAAATTGGCGCCATTTATGTTAGAGCAGTCAGTTTATAAATAATTTCAAGTCTACCCTGCTGGCGATCCAGCGGTTAATTAAATTAATAAAATTGTGACTGAAGATGAAACTGAAGATGAAGTCGTATTTTGAATATTTACGAGCATGTTTTGGTCGTTTTCGAAAGGGACAAGTCATTCTCATCGCCTCAGTTATTCGACAGTCTTCAGAAAATATTATTTTTATTTAAAAAAAACTACAATTATATAAAAAAAAAAACTGTTTTAGTGTTTATTTTGTTGAATAAAAAAATGTTTCTATGATTGCAACAGGAATATTTTGGACTATTGTATCATAGTCATGAGACTGAATCGCTTGGTGTTCGGTCTATGACTCCACTTTATCTGATGCTGTTCAGTTATGATTGATTTTACAAATTCCTTCTCCCCTCTCTACCGGTCTCTCTGAGATTCTCCCGGATGCTGGAGTCTCTATGAAGAATTGGTACTGAAACAGAAATATAATTATGTTTTGGTGGTATTTCAGAATAATCATTTTCGCTTTAGGAAAATTTCAACATTATAAACGTTTTTTAAAACTCCCATCTAGCGGAGAAGCGTCGAACATTTGTGGTTACCACTATTTATTGCGTGGGACTGGCACGGTAATTTATTTGGTAGTTACGCAAAATTCTCACAGAGGCGTCATAATGCATACAAATCCATGTTCCGAACCTAAAAACTAAAGCGCGGGATTTATCAGTAAAACTTAACAATAAAAACTTAAATGTTTGAACTTGTTAGTCAATAGAATGGTTATTTAATTTTATTTATTGGGTATTATAATTATTTATTCAAATTATTATTAATTTATTACACTAATAAATTGTACGAAGATTGAGACATCTCTTGACAAGTAGTGATATTAGAAAGGCGTAAAAATACAATATTATGACAGTATACAATATAAAAATAAAAAAATGATATGGGTACCTACTTACATACTAGAAAAAGGAAATTTAATAAACGTTTTCCCCAATCCAACAGCAATTTTAGTTAAACTGCAATATAATTTTGTTTATTAAGGGATATATTTATGTGTGAATAACGCACAAGAGACCCAACTGGGACCCAGGGCGCAAACAAATAATTCGTCTTAATATTTTAAAGGAAAACATGCAAAAAGTGTATTTTCATAATACCATAAACGCGTAGATTATAACGTGTGATAGTCGAAAAAACATAAAAAAACCAAACTAACTAAAACAAGATTTACAAGTTCCATAAATTAATTTTATTGATTATAGATTTTAAAATCGAGACCCATCTTCATAGAAAAAACCAACACTCGTACATTGGGTATAATTTAACAACGCTTGGGATACATTTATTTAATCTATATCCAAGATCACGTTTATCGTTTATTATATTCAAAATATCTAAAAAATGTCCTTGTGAGCCCTTATGAGATAAGTATAATAAAATATACTTAATTAAAATCGAATTTGGTTGATACATTACATTGAGGATATTTACAAATCTTTTGTAAATTACTTACTTCTTGAGGGAACATCATTAAATTCAAAAATACAATTCACCAAAAAATAATATTTATCACTAGCTTCAATAAATTATTATATTTCTAATAATAGAACGACAAATCAAATACGGTAATGATTTAATAATTAAAATAATCAATTTTTGTTATTACATCCACCTAAGGTTTTTAAATATTTAAAGCAGGTGTATTATGTAAATTCACATAAACTGGATACACGGTTGTGAATCAACAAAACGTTTCACAAATGTACTTTCCTTCTTTATTCCTGTCGTGAAACAAAAACATTATTTTAAAATTTTACCAAATTCCTTTTTTTTTAAATTTATATAACGCTGTTTTCCCGCAAAATCAACCCAAGCGCTTTCTGTGGGTATTTCTTACATCTACCTACCTACACACAGTAAACGCTAATGGGCTTTATATTAAGGGCTTAAAAAATAACTTGTTTGATGTTCCATACTCTAATTATGAATAAGAAAAGCTAACTATCGATGGGGAAATTTTGAAAATAAAATAACATTTAACATTTACAACACAAATAAGAAAAATGCTATTCTATATTATTTTCTCTTCCTCAAAATCATATTTGTTTTGTATACCAACATAATAATATTGATTTAAATTATATAAACTGTCTTGATAAAGCTGCTTGTGCACAGGAGAGGAGAACTTCTATAAGTTATATATACAACAAACTACTTGGGTGTATCATTATGCAAGTTATAAAATATAAACTTTATAAAGTTAAGTTAAAGCTGGCTAGTCCTCTGATTAATTTGAATTTTAATAACAAAATTAAATGTAATTATTTTACTAGAATTAAAAAAAATAACAGATTTTATATTATTCGAGAAAAAAGTAACTTTGTATTTAAAAAAACTAAACACGCCTAACATCGTTAACAAAATGCAGTAACTTCATTTCATACGCTCTATATTACTTTTTACTCATACACCAAAATTTTTTTTTTTTTTTAAACAAATTCAATTTATTCAATAAATAAATTTACAATGTTTGATATACATATATATATTTCACTAGTAGGTAATAAGATAAGATATTATGATATGATTAATATTTATTATTTTTCAATGTTCTCCCATAAAAAGCAATTGCTTGTGTGTATGGGATGAGGTATTATTTGTTTAGTTTCTTAGATTTTTATTTAATTTTTTAATTTTTTGTTTTTGTTTTTCTTTTATTTTTTTTTTTTTTTTTAAATTTAGTTTAGGTTTTCAGTATATTTTTTTAATTGTGTTTTGAATTCTTTGAAACTATCATTTAGTGATCTTATATTTTCTGGCAATTTATTGAAGAAAGTTGTTCCTAAGTATTTGTAGTTTTGCTGACCCAAAGTTTTTTTACAAATCGGAATTGGTAACATGTATTTTTGCCTGAGATTTGCTATGTTTTTGAATGGTACGGTTTTTTTTAGGATATCATCTTTGTAAACTTGTAAGGTTGCGTGATACAGGAAAAGAGTATTTAATTTTCTGACTTTAAATTCTTTGAAAATGAGTTCAGATGAATATAAAAATGATTTCTTTAATATTATTTTAATTATTAGTTTTTGCGCAATGTAAAGAGGTTGTGTGTGAGTTTTATAGGCGCCCCCCCATCCTATTATACCATATTGGATTATGGATTGACAGAATGCGAAGTACGTCATTCTCAGTAGTTCTTTATTTAGAATATGTCTCAAGCAGCTAAAAATTAAGGTTAATTTTCGTACTCTGTTTTTGAGAATGGTTATATGTGGTATCCATTTTAGGCATTGGTCAATAGTGATCCCTAGATATTTGGTTGAAGTTTTAATTTCAATATTAGTACATAGTAAGTTACAGTGGTGTTGTTGAGTGCTTGGTGCAGAGTGAATTCGAATGTTTATTTCATGCGGCGTATTTGGTTTGTTTATGAAAAATGGTACGTAGTGTGTTTTTTTAGAGTTTAACGTTAGTAGGTTATTGTCAAACCATGTTTTCAATTCTAAGAGCTAGTTCTCTTCATTGGTGTAGCATTACTTAAAATCATATGTTTTCACTATTTTGTTATTTTGCCATTCACTTTATATTTATGTAAAAAAAAATTCTTATATATTATGTGTTTAAAAAAATGATTGTGAAAAAATTAAAATATGTTGGTACAAGTGGTAAGAGTTTATTTTAATGAAAATATTTCCGTTCTTCTGTTTTTTTATACAACCATTCTTGGAGGTTTTCAAATCGTTTTTTGCATTGAATTAATATTAAAAACAATTTAATATTTAAAGTTCCTTTGTAGAATTGAGAGGAAGAAATCTAATGAAATTTCGTTCTTCGTAATTATAATGATAAACCTACAGGATAACAATAAAATATTTTGAGAAAAGGAACAATTATTGTTGTTCCAAAAACCGCAGGAAATGCAATAGGACATGAATTTATCTTTAAAATGATTTTGTATGAATTCGGATGACATTTATAATCGTGCATAAATTGAATTCATAATTTGACAGGTTTCGCTAGAATTAGGAGCATCCGGTGTCCAAAAACCTTATTAACTTTGCGGAAAATATATTATATCTACATAGGTACTTATATATTGTCGAATACGGTAAAATAAGTTATGAAAAACGGTGCCTACCTAATTTTTTTTAAATTTTGTATTTCAACAATACATTAAATAGGGCATATTTTTAGCGCAGAAATACAATATTCAGCCATTATAAAATTATATCCCACGGGGAATTCTGATTCTTAAACTTTCAATTTTGCCCTTATTTAACCATTTGTAGGTGTTACAGTGATATATTTTTTGGGGTATTATGCCGTGTTGCGCTATCTCCTTCTTTAGCCAACGTCTTGGACAGCATTACAGCATTACAGCATTACAGTATACATTACACATTTGCTCTGATGATGGACACTGCAATGCTGTACGAAACGTTGGCTAAAGAAGGAGGTAGCGCAACACGGCATAATACCCCAAAAACAAATAACTATAATACTTTTGGCCGTGAAAATCTCAAATCATTGGTGCCTTATAGTAAAATTCAGGTTTAATGAACAAACTTGTTTTCAAAAGTGCATACTATAGGGTATGATGAATTATGAAAGTAACGGGGTCGCGACGGGAGCATCCGTTGCCATACATATCTTGATGCCATGAAGTTTGCACTTTACCCTGTCAATCATAACTTATAGCGGTTAGATAAACGACATATAATTATTGTTGATCACAAATAATCTGCCAACAAGTTAATTACGGAAACTGTTAGACTAACGCACTAATTACCCTCGATTTCTGTTGCGTGTTAAAATAACTATCTGCTTTAATCACGTCTGCAGTTGGTGCCATTAGCTTAGTGTCATTAATGGTGATCAACAGTTCGATAATCGCAGTTTAAATGCTCTGAACCGTGCAAAATACATCATTTACATCTCCAATTATCGTCTCGAAGGGGGAGTCAGTCAGTTCTGCAGATAGCCTGAGGAGATCTCTCCTCATTGGTCCATTGAACCTACGTGAGGCTTTTCAAAGTCTCGGTTGGTTCACAGCTAAAAAGGCTGCCTCTTTCCAATCATCTTGCGTTGAGCCAATCTAATTGCCTTGTCGTGTTATGTTTATTTTTTTCGCCTCCAGAATATAGCTGTATCTACATAATTATTCTCACTGGAAAACTGACTGAATGCGTTTTTTATTTCCCGACCGGTGATTGGCAAACTGGACTTTGGGATGTGTCGAGTAATAATGTCTTATATATTGACGATAGTTTGTTATTTATTACCAATTTTTGGTCGGACTGTGAGATTAACAGCCGCGAGTTCGTTGCCATCAGTTTTTATGCGAGTTCAATCACATCAAATTGATTAATTATATTTAAAATAAGTGTATTGAATGTGGCTTGGTAATAAAGATAATCAATTATAAGTGTAAAATTATTTCAATCACAGTAAAATAAAATTTTATCTAATAGAATTATTTATTCGAAAACGTTTTAATTTTTAAAGTAGGTAACTATACAAATCATCTCATATTGGTAATGGAACAATTAGTACCTTCTTTTTAATATTTAGAAAAATTTTCCGCAACAAAATCTAACAGCCTACCCCGATGACAACTGGTAAACGTTCAATGTTCTAAATCACAGTAAGTCAACATTTTTATCACTGCACTTCACAAGCCGGTCATCGCGAAGTCACAACATAAATAAATATTAAGTTTTCGTAGAAATCAACACTTGGTGGTTTGATATTAAAAACTAAATGAACACACACTATTTATTTTACACCATTATTTACGAAAGTTTTCTACGCCAAACTTGACTCAAGCTTCAAGCTAAATCTCAATTTAAATTACACCACCATTTAACACTTTTACACTTCATCAAAGATTAATATCAATTTAAATTACACCACCATTCGATAATACTTTAATATATGTCTACGATAATGCCTACGAGGTTTTGAATTGATTATGGATTAAATGTTGTTTAAATGAACATTAATTTGGGAACATATTAAGTCACGATTAAGCTAAAATAATTAATAAATTAACTAAAGTTTTTTTTGGTTTTTCAATAACATTTCATATTATATCCTTACGCCAAAGAAAAACCAAGTTTGCCAGAAAAATATTATTAAACTATGCTACAGTTACTATAAATTACATTTGTTACGATACACACATTAAAAAGACATTTTATCAGACACTTTTAATCAAATTTCTGGAAAACGCGTCCGGACTTGAATTTAAAGTCATTGTTTTGACACAACTAGATTGGTTATTGATATTTTTCGACATCAAATTTTCGCGATTTTATTTGATCGTAAATGTTCGGGTGAATTGAATGAACCTGGTGGTCCACCGTAGTCGACGATGTCTTGCGAAGATATAGCCCCTTTAAATGTTTTCAGTGCGGTGAATATCGAGGTTTTTATACTCTCAGCCTGGGGTTCGATTCCTGGTACGGAACCCTCGACGGAGACCGTCCAATTCCCAAGAAGAACAGATTTTACTAGGAATCTGGGTTTAATGATTTTTAATACGCACACAGATGGCTTCTCTGCCCATACCATGTCTTCAATACATCAATGTATTGGTCATTACTCTGCCAGCTTCTTTTGGAGATGAGTTATAACAAAGCCACCAGTCAGGCTTGTGTTAGTTATTAGATTAATATCCCTGGCGTCAATTACGATGGCAATCTTTGAGTTATCTCATGAAGGCTTCAATGGTATTCTATGGAATTGTAGCCCGTTTCGGAGGCTCGATAGTTAATCAAATAGTAGAGTGTTGATCGAGAGCGGAACATCTGACGAGGAATACGTCGAACACTTATTAAAGGTACCGTGTATAACGTTATACATTGAACATACAGGATGTTTCTTAAGTCATTACCAAATTTACACCAACAACAAGTTTCGTATTTTTTTTTTTTTTTAAATATCAAATTTCGATTCTAATAATGCACATTTATTTGATTATACTGTGTGATTTGCTCCTATTAAAAAAGTTACCCTGTTTCTGAAAGAGTAATTTCTGCACAGTTTAACAAACGTAATACAAATTCTTGTACCACGGCTTAATACTTTTACTGAATGAATGATACATCGTTATGCACATGAAGAGATATTTTTGTTTTTTTTTTTTTTTTAAGTGAATACCTCACAAGAGTCCCAACTGCTCCCGTCTGGAGCCAGTGAGACTATGGCATCCCCAATTGGGGGATGTTGTGAGGCTGAAGGTAAGTGGGGAAGGGAAAGAGGAAGGTGGGGAAGTACCTGGCTATTCAGATCTAGTCACTAAACACGGCTAAAGCCATTTGGAGCAACGTTTCAATTCTGAATGGTGGTCTTACACCAGGGCGATACTGGTAGTATCTTCCACTCTGGGAAGATGTGTTTGTTTTTATGTGTCACCAAGAAGAACATGAAGCCAACATCAACTGTGAATGGGTGTTCCGCTCGTGGTCACGTTTCACGCACACGCACCGGTGCACTAAGGATCAATGCTGCTAGCTTTATAGAACAGGGTCTATTAAAATACCTGTAGAACAGATTCAGAATGTCCACATTGCGTATGTGCATTAGAGATTACAATCAATCTGTTAAAAATGGATTTTCAATCAGACGGACCGCCCTCCTTTGCACAGAATAAAGTATTGTGGGGTTTCAGCCCAGAGGTGGCTCCCACAATCAACTCGGACTTCTATTGATTTATCAATTTATTTGGAAAATATTACTAAATTTCAGCAGCAGGTAGATATTTTTACTGAATGTGTTTCGTGTTATAACAATTCTGTTACACTAAAGTGTTTTCTAAAAGAACTTAAATTGTGGATCAATTATAATTATGCTACATCTCAAAACTATCCATTTTCTAGGATTATCCTAAATATCAAAAGGTGTATTTATTTATTTGAGTACTTATCCACTCAAATTAAAAATACCTGAAAAGCGACTTCTTAAGATTAAAGCTTATTTGTCGGATTGGTAGTTTAAATTTGGAATGCAAATATAAGCATTTCAAAATATTGCTTGGGTTCCATTTTGAAATGTGTTAAATGAATTACTTTTGGGACACTCCTCCGTGGTGTAGTATCAGCCACTAGATAAATAAATATACGGAAGATTAATGAAAGTCACTTATAATAAAAAAACGATACAAATTTAAAAAATAAGATATTATTCACCCGAGAGAAAAAAGTATCACTTTGAAATCTATTTTTGCTTGAAAGCGATTCAAATATTATTTTGTTCAACATAAATGACGATTGTTTTGCACGTCTGACCATTTATTATTATTATCTTTTGATTCCCAAATTTGTCATTTTCCAGAACAAAAAATATATTATTAAGATGATACATTTGAAAGAACAGAGACATGGGTTTTTACCATTTTATGAGGAAAATGCATTCTTATTTATAATTCTAAAATTGTCAGATTACCGCAAAAAGATAACCGTTGTTTCCACAAATATATATTTGCAAGAAATTTCCCCAATCTTTTCTGACTAACCTTTAAGCAATATCACTTAAGATATAAGCAGAAAGATCTCACAATCTCTGTTAACTCACTAATGTCTACTAAACTATTTCTATAGACAATTCGTATAAAGTATTTTTAAATAAATCGTTCCTTGCTGGGACGTCCTCGACTCTTTCATATATTTTTCATACATACATTCCGCATCCCGGCAATCAATTCTTCAAAAACATTTGGGAACGTTTATACAAACAAAAAAAAACACCGTTGATATTTTCATACGGCTTGGAAACACAACTTTTTCATTCAAAATTGAACTCCATGAAAAGTCAAAAGTTTGAGATGTAGTATGTACTTTATTTATTATTCTATTTCGTACAATTAAATTTACCTATGATGTTTATAAAACGATGTAATTTTTTTATTACCTATAATTAAATTTCCATATGATTTTTACATTGCCTATCTCACTAGGTTGTTGAATTGTTATGCTCTCTCGCTAAAATAACCCATTATTCCATTTCACGGGGAAATGTTTTAGTACTTTCCTACACTATATAATAACGTGGAATAATATATATTTTTTAATTTTAATTTCTTTAAATAGTTTACAAAACCGCGTATTCATCACACTAGATTAAATCACAATGACATAAAAAGTATTCCAACTCATAAAACCACATTCGGACAAAGGCTACATTTATTTTGCGACAAAACTCCACAACATCCTTCTCAGCACAGGTCACCCTACAATTTAATATACATACATTCAAATCTTATTTTGTATGTACAATAAAATACAATAATATTCTGTTTTCATAAAAATAATCTAAAGACATGTTTGGACTGGTAGGTGTTGGGTATTATCAGCGCCTTGGCAATTCGTTTTTTTTAACATCCTATCCTAAAGATTTTCTCTCGTAAATAAAATAGAAATGACAGTCGAACATCAGTTATTTATATTATATTTACTAATTATGTGGAGATTTTACCGTAAATTAATTATATTCCTTTTATGTAAAATACTTAATTGCTGTTTTTATGGACACAATAGAATATTTCATAATTGACAAGTAGAATAATAGTGTTCACTCTGTGATCCAGTCGGTTGGTTACTAGTTACTTATAAAACACAATATAAAAATAATTGACCGTAAAATAAAATACTACCATCATAATAAATACATTATATTTAATCAATAACTGTCTTTTATCCAAATTATGTACTGATAATTCCCATACCTACTACCCACCTACCTTAACAATGCTTTACTATGTACCACCAGACTGACCAGACAACACAAAGGAGTTCATGTCTTCAGCTTGTCCCAAGGATTAGTCCAACAGCTCGCAAGATCCAACAACGATCCATTATTGGAGCATCATTCCTGTAATGCACCTCCGACAGAATGCTATCACACCAGAGTCGCTTATTGTATCTCGTATCAACTCCTCAGCCAACTGCGGTCCCTCTCAATAGGCCAATTCTTGGAATCAGAGTACTCGGTTCCACGTTGAAAAACGAGGCGGCAAATTAAAGTGACTTACTTTCGTTTACTTTAAGGTCTTCTTGTTGTTTTTTTATAAGTGTTTCCATCAGAGAAGACCTGGGTTGATAAATTGGATTTATAAAATCTCTATTATCAAGCGTGATACGAAAAGAGTTATTGATTTCATTATCGGTGTGAGGAATGCCTTTGTGATGGTTGTGAAATTCTCACGTCACGCCTTTGACATTTTTTACTGCAGTTAGAACGTGTACAAACTTAGTACGATGGTTAAACAATATGCATTATTGGTGCTTGAAAGTAAAATTGTGTATTACAAAAACTATTTTAAAGGTTCTAGTAAAGATGTGGTGGAGTCTGAGACACCCCAAAAAAGCTTTTCGCCAGCTTTTCAATGTATAATAAAATGTAAAAATTTAGAAAACCTGTATATTAAATCCAAAAATATCATAAGACGTGTTAATTATTTTATTGATAATTAACTGAAGTATTAATGGCCAGCAGAATTACGCAAGTCATTCGTTTACCTGCTTCTGCCTGTACAGTCTTTTTGCAGAGAACTAAGCGTTTGTTTTGCCAACAATAATAATTACCTGCAAAGAACCATTTAGCAATTTGATTGATGTGTTGGATACGAAGCATCGATTTCTTAAGAGATTCCCATTTTTTACATCATTACACACTCCGCCAAAGAGAATAAAGGACTTCGCTATCCAATGAACCCTTTGGCCCTGATAGTATCCCGCTGTTCTTTGTCTGCCACCTGTTTTTGGGAATAAATATTTCCGCCATCGGCGTCAAACTGTCTAGGAGAAGCATCAATCCAGAAAGAATACCCCAATTCATTGATTGAAAACCCTTTATTACCAGGATATAGGTGGTTTGCTAAACGAAACTTCTTTCAATCATTTAATCCTGGTAGAAGCCGAGACGTGCTGACAATAAAGCTACTTTGAACACCTGCAACCTGCTTACTGTAATAATTTACGATGACGAGGTTAATGATTTGGTATTATATCAAATTAAAACAGTATATTTCTTCCGTGTTTCTTTTATATTTTTACCGAAGTCAGCTGTAGTTTTGGCAAGTTATTTGATTACGCTATCCTAGACAATTTATATTATGTCTATGAGATATTAATATCATACGGCAGGTGTCTTTATGGTTTTTAAAGTTAACTTTCGTAATTATTTTATGTTATTGCAGGTTCGTGCCAGGGAGGTATTTCCTTTTATTGGACGGTTAGGTGTATTAAGCCGTAATCCAACATTTAAATTCACATAAAACTTGATGCGTTTGTCCCTATACACACATATGATCAGATTCTATATTTATCGAATGACGGAATTAAGCAATCTTAGAAATCTGTCTAAATCGTTAGCCATAAGTATAATCTATACATAAACGGAGACATACTTAAAAATCAATATGCATGCAGACTGTGTCTAACCCAGATATCATAAATTTAAATATCCTCAATGTAAATATCAAGGTTTTAGCTAAGGTTGTCTCTAATCTGGTTGGTGTACGTGCTGGAAGGACTGTAAGGATCTGGACTGCTCGAAAGGTTCTCCAATTTTTGAATTTCATATTCTTAAATGTTAAATGAAAAACTCAGTCACCAAAGATTCTAACCTTTTCGTATGCATGTATTTTTATTAAAAGTAAAAATTAAACAAATACGCGCTGATTTATTACACTTGTTGTCTTAATTTCTATAAAATTACTTCTTTATTCTGTATGATATATCGTCACACGGTAAGATCTGACATTTTTTTACTTGATATTTAAATAATGAAAAAAGGATAAGATTACATTTTTGCATTTATGAAGTTATCCATTTATTATTAATATTTGTAAAATTACCAGATAAATTAAATTCGTCATATGTACATAGATTTTTTTAAGAAAGGCAAACATTCCCAGGTTACGAATAACCTGAAAATATTTGATAAAATATTTAATAAATCTTCGTTTAGTTTCGTGATGGAAGACTTAGCCAGGCGAGGAATTGAACCCACAACTAATGCCTTGGTCGGATCCAGGAGCAATGCCAGCTACTGACGTAAGTGTATAAGTCGAATAGGAAAATAACTCTTGTGACTAAGTATGACTCCTTTAAACATGTAATAACCGCCACATAACAAAGTGACTTGATCCTTATTTGGTACTTTCGTGGGATGGAGAAAGGGGTGGATTTGCATTCAATTGGTAATATATGTGCATAATACCAGTGAGCGCTAAGTTACAAAACGAAAATAAACGACTATTACTTAATAATTATTTGTTAAATTTATGTTAAAAGGGAATTTTTCAAATTTGCCATTTTCATCCTGCGTGACTTGTATCCCGTGTTCCCATTTTGTCTCAGAAACAGTTATTTTCCAGCGGATAGGAATTCAACTGACTGGAAACCAAGAATTGCAATCTCAACAAAAGGGTAAAGAAAATATCAATAAGAAAGACCAATGCAAAAGCTCCTTTTCTCGAAACAGCTTCAGTTGCTGATTTGTCAAGTCGGAGTAAATCTGTCATTACAGATGCAATCAAAAGCACGAAGGTGGTCAATTACCCTTCTCATTATTATATAGAATTATGCAATTAAAACCCTTAGCAAAAACTGCAAGCAGCGAACTGTAGTGCGTAGAAAAAATCGTCAGACATATTTTCGCAAATTCAATCCCGTAGGCTATACGACTGTCGTCCAATTATCGAGACGAATGCTTGTGCTAATGGACATTAATTTGTCCAAGTTTGTCCCAGCTTTCAGAGGCTGTAATGGTGTTCTAGGAAGAGTCGGGCGGAATCGAGGGGTAATTCTGCAGGCATTCTGCACACCACGCACCACCGATTCCACCGCCACCATGGCGATATATGTGTTATACGGGGACCAACACTGGGGAAGACACATCTTAGAGGGCTTAATCTTACTTTAAATTGTGTATAAAGTTCACAAAAACCTCAACTAAGATAATCATTGTTATTTTGAAAATCTTACGTCATCGTATTTCAAGGTGATTCTACCAGAATGCTAATTCCGGGATCGGGTGTTGTTTCAAAGTATCAAATTTCTTTTTCAACCTCCGACAGGATCTGATCCCCAAAAATACCAAGTATTTAAACAATTACATTATTTATTTCAATTAACATGATAATTTACTTACAGCCTTACTTAAATACTACTCGGTGAATTGGGGTAAATATTACACGGGGCATAAGTCGGAATAGTGAAAAACTTACTTATTTCCATGGCGTTCGTTTGGTTAAAACGGTCTTTCAGGCTCAAAAAGGTTGGCATTACCACAACGACGTTGAACAGGCGTGTACAAATCTAATTAGCAAGTCGGTTAATGTTCATTAATTAAAAATTCTTTCATTCATAGGCCTACAATTAGCTCAGACGGTATGATTTTCATTACCTACCTACTTTAGTGAATGGATAAAAAAGAATTATACTCATAAAGTATTTACAGTTATTCTCTCTTTAAGCTATTTTGCGAAGACTAATTTGTCAAGTATTTGTAATTTATCATAATTTTATTGCAAATTAGTAGTATAAAGTTAGGTTTGTAGAAGTGAGTGAGCATTATTAATTTGTCAATTTATCAATTTATTAATCAACCCTCAGAAAGTATGTATGTCCCTCTTCGCTAGTGCTTCACCTCATGTCATTTGTTCTCAGTCTGTTCCTTCTACTCGTAGAAACTACTGCTTCTTTGTCGCTTAGCGATTTTTTGTACACAACACATAACTGTCATAGATCCACTACAGTTCTGTGAAATATTTTTATTTGCTGAAATGTGTGAAATGCAATATTCCTATGAATTGGTAGGCAACTTTGTAAATAGAAATTTCTTAGACTTTAAAAAAGGGCAAAAATTATCATGATTACAAAAACTCCAATATTTGGCATCATACATAACATATATGCAATCGTGAGAAGTCCTATCTAAATAACTGTAATGGCAAATCTTTGAGATGTTTTACGTGAACCAAATCTGACGTTTTTATTTTTATTTTCATAGTTTCTTATATCGAAATTAACCAAGCCAGAAATGTTGTGGCTTGCAGGTGTCTACCTATTTTAAATAGTGAGAACAAATATACATATTTTTAAGTAAACACCACTTTTATTTTATACTTAATGCCGACCATATTCGCTAAAACCGTAGCTTCTTCAGGGCTGTAAAATACTGTATTCAAATCAAAAATTTACAATTTACAAGTAACATTTGTTATCAATATATTAAGCTTACACATAGGGTTGCAAAAATCAGTAATAAGTTCCAGTGGAAGAGGTAGTAAGAGTAGGTAGGGGGTTGGGAAGAGAGTGCTCTTCGTCAATAGGGAACAACCTAACATATTGAACAAATAAAAAATATATATTCCAAATGATTGTAAATAAGTATTTAGCTGTGTTTAAATATCTACATGTTTCAGAACCAAAGGTTCCTTCATCAGGATACAAAATTGGTACACTGAAAATGAAAATAAATAAGAAGAATGGAGAAATTAGCATAGCCAAAAATATAACAATAAGTGTTGGAAGAAGTTAATTAATTAGGAATTATGTAAAAAATATTATTGTATAAATAACAAAAAAATTTAAAAACTTAAAAAAATTATGAGTTTGTCGTGCAAGGACAAAAATGATGCCGCAAAGAGAGTTTACGATTATTAAAAACAAATATTCAGTCTGACTCTGATATCCGTTCCACCACCAAACATCATCCTTTTTTAATATTTTATTTTCCATTTATAATGTGGATGAACGTTTTATTTCAATAAATATTATGTTGTTACACAAAACTGGTAAACAAAATCTTCTACACACCGAGAACGACTAATTTTTTAAAACAAATTAAGCCGGTGAAAGGGTTGATAATTAAATACATTTGTACATTTCTGTGAAATTTGTTTTCAAGTGCTTAGCTAAATTTCGATCACTTATTGACGTTTGTAAATTATACTATCTAGAGTAATCTTGTGAGGAAGTTCAGATATATCTTCTAATCAGATATCGGTGTAAGATAAAGAATTTTCTAATGAAATACAAAATCTCAAAATGAATTAAAAATAAAAAGGTCTTCTTATTTTTATATGTTTGTTGATATCTTTAAACGAGACACTACCTAGTAAGTTTTTAGATTCTCACGGCCAAAAGCATTTTTGTTGTTTGTTTTTGGGGTGTTATGCCGTGTTGCGCTAACTCCTTCTTTAGCCGACGTTTCGGACAGCGTTGCAGTGTCCATCATCAGGGCAGATCCGGTAGATCCGAAGATGCAACGCTGTCCGAAACGTCGGCTAAAGAAGGAGTTAGCGCAACACGGCATAACACCCCAAAAACAAACAACAAAAAAGAGACACTACCTAGGTTACAAACCAATTTCATTAGAAACTTTTTTTCTTTTTCTAAAAAGGTAGCTGCCAAAATGTGAGAAAAATTAGTTGCAAGATGATATTTTTAATTCTGAATTTGAAATATGACGCTTAATAAATAGGTCATAATGGTCTAGTAGTTTAAGACGCCTGTCCCGGTAAGACAAGGGATCCTGGGTTCATTTCCTAGTTGTGACTGTTTCATGTTTCGTTTAGATTCATTGGTATTATTTTCTTCTTCAATGATATATTTATATTGATGGGTATTACCTTGAAAATAGGTTAAATAGAAAAAGTTGTTTTTCCATACTAAAACGTGAAGTTTTGGATGGTCTGCAGTCACTCGAAGTATTCGCTTAGCGTTAAACCTAACTCAAATCATTTATAATTTATCCGTTCTGTTTTTTATAGTGTAATTTACATCAGCCACCACTAACATCCATAGTTTCAAAAAACCTATTCATCGTTTTGACGGTCTTTTTAATGGTCATATTGCGTTAATAAGTCCTAATGAAATGATCTAATAAGCACTTGTCAGATCAACGTTCGACTATCCATCGTTAAGTAACTATTGCAATCTTTACTATAATAAGGAAGTTGAGTCTATTTTTTTTATTTTTTTTTATCAATGTTCGCATTCAAACTTAAATACTGGATTTTTTTTTTTTTTAAAGTTTGTTTTCATAATTAAATTAATTCTCAAAGTTTAAATTTTACTAAGCCCGCCAAAACGAGCGGAATCCGAGCGGTAAGAGGCGGGGTGTGGTGTGACGTCATTCGAACTGTGAAAACCACGTCGCATAAGCATTTTGTATCGAAAAATTTGTAATTCTTCAACAAGGAATTCCAGTAATTTTTTTACCAATGTTAACCGTCTATTAAAATTGATGTTATTAAAAAAAAAGAAAATTGATTAAGATTTCATAGTTAAATTAATATTTTAAGTTAGAATATTTGCTTTTCTCGCCCGGTACGGTACTTGTACGGTATTGCCGTCGCTACTTGTTGACGTTCCCCGCGCGAATTCAGGACCACCGCGCAGAAAAGTAAAGACCAATAGTAAAATAACGGTTTACAGCCCAGTTCACTGTTCCGACTTTTCTGGGCGGCCGGCGGCCTGAAGTGTATCACATGCTATGTGACATGTATAATAATAAAAACTTCTAAGTTATGCAATAAACAACATATTATTATAAAGCACTATACGAATATGTATCTTTAGAAATCCATTTCATATAATAATAACAACAAATACTTACATATATTTGACAAACCCAAATAAACCTTTAGCCTATACACCTCTCTCATCTAAACCGACCATCTCTCATGTAATAGAAAGAGATGCACCATAGGTGATCTGTTGTACGTACAATCACGACACATGTGACGTCAGAATTCTTTCGACCAATCGTGGAGCGTATACAGTCTATTGCTATTGAATGCTTTTTCAAGAACGTTTAACTAATTCTAAGAATAATAATATAGAAATATATTTATATATTTAGAATCGATATTTTTTGATCTACATGAACATATTTTTTATAAGTCAAAATATTTTTTACTCAACTTCCTTATTCTAAGCTTTATTTTGTCTCTCCCACTAAAAACTCAACGGAACAAGCTGCAAATTTCTACGTTAACGCAATATTTTTAGATCCCAGTGTAGTCAAGTGTTATTGGCAATTTATGCAAATCGATAAGCATTAAAATGGAAAACTTTTCCTGCTCGTAAATGGGTATATCTATCACGATAGGAAAAAAGAGGTAAAACTTCAACAAATTTCAGTTTAAGTCATAATAATATCAATTTCCGGGACAAATTGTTGTTGTAGCTTAAATATGATCTATAAAGTAGAATTAAGGTGTAATTAGTATAACTCTAAATATATTTAATTTAATAAAGAAATGCTCATGAGCACATATCGAGATTAATATAAGATACCTTTCAATAAAAACATTTAAATTATAAAAGAAGTGCTCACGAGCACATAACGAGATGAATATAAGATGGTTTTAAATATATTTAAATTATAAAACGAAGTGCTCATGAGAACATATCGAGGTGAATATAAGATGTCTTTAAATAAATATATTTAAATTATAAAACGAAGTGCTCATGAGCACATATCTCGATATTATTATGACTTAAGGCATCTTATATAATCTCGATGATATAAGATGCCTTTAAAAAAATCTATAAAGCATAATATATGTAGTACAGGTATTACATATATATGTGAGGTCGGTACTATATAATTGGAAACATTTTTTCGTATAAAAAAAAATGGTATCGTGTATTGAAAAAATATTACGTTTTTATTCCCAGCAGTCAAACAACGCTCAAAGACCGCATCGTGTGTCAAATGTCACAATTTTGTGAGTGGAACATTCAAAATACCTTCATAAGCTAGATAATAAAAATATTTTTGAACAAGAACTGTGTAAAAACACGTGCATAGCTGGGCACGAAACTAGTTGTATATAAGAATAATTGAATACGTAAAATGGAGGATTGCTAGTTCCGTGTAACGGTAGTAACTTGTAACATGGCATGAAAATGCTGTAGTGAATACATACTGTACATGGTTACTACATACAAACTACTAGACAATGTTACAAGCCGTACATACTGATACATAGCAATTACCTGTGGCAAAAAGCTTCATATTTACACGCTACGAACATTCCAGTTTCCAACACACATGATATTTTTTTCAGTCAAGCTTACAAAGTTATATTTAATTTAGTTTGTAGATAACTGTTTTTTGAGAAGAAACATAATATTTAATTTTTCAATTTAAAAAAAAACATTACTTTTTCGACCTCCGTAAGGCAATGGTCTCGTTTTGATTTTTAATCGGGATGTTGCGTGTTCGATTTCCGCCAAGAATAAACAATATTGATCTTGTCATTGTCGCCATCATGCATATTTAAATGTTTATGTTGCTTGCGACTTTGGTTAACTTTGCAAATATGGTTTTGCAGCTGATGTAAAAAACATTGTTTGGTTCATTGTTGATATTATGATGTAATATGGGGCACTTGCTATTATGTGTCATACTATTTGCTTGATTCGAATAATAAGATTTAAATGTTCATTTTTACATACCTAGTCGGAAAAAAATCGTGTTTATAGCAAAGTTTGATATTCTTTCCCAAGTATCTTATCTTCTATCACTTAACTTAAGCAATTTCAATGAATGTAATAAGAAATCACAATCTATTGTTTCTAAAAGAATTCCATGCCTAAAATTAATACACCTCAAAAATTTGCGTTGGACTCTTTCAATGGAAATTATACAGAATACATAAAAAAAAACAGTGTTTGCATTATATAGGTTACATAAAAAATACCAGAGTAAGCAAAATGTAAGAGTTCAAGAAATATAGGTACGATAGAGTACAAATAAGTGAGACAAAAAATAGAAAATCTGCCAAACTTCTCCAAATCAACGAAAATGATAGTAAGAAGGTATAATACAATTAGTTGATAACAATAGTTTACAAAGTAGGTAGAAATGGTTTGCACATACTCCGTTTAAATAATAATAATATTTGGATGATTTTTATAGCGCTGTTTTTGTGCAAAATCACCTCAAGGGCCCTGTACAAATATATAATACATTTCTACAGTGATCTATGTTATTACTAACTATATATGGAGATAATGTAGAGTTCAATATTTACCTGGTTTTAATTTAGATACAGAATTTAGGACATAATTGGATATAACTGGACTTTCTCTCAGGAATGGTATTTTTAATTTAAGGGTATGACAGCTTAAAAAGGTAAGTTTGCGAAGTTGAAATTATTGTCAAATAATATCTTCCCAAGTTTCTAGAACTTAAGATCATACCTCATTGAATAACAATTAACATTAAGTAAGTAAATCTAGGCACATAAGTTCGAACCTTTTATTATCATGGCTGCAAGTTAGGTTGTAAGGGTACAATTTTTTTGTGATATATTCTCAGTAAAGATAAAAACAGTCTGTTCACCTGTAAAAATCAAAAGTATTTGTGATTTCGAAAAATATTAGCTTTCATACCACTTTCTTTTCCAGCAATTGATAATCATACTCACTTTCTAAAAATAATAAGGGAGCCATGTGTATAACTGATTATTTTATAAGATTATTCAAAACTATAAATAATCACAATTATTATTGTAAATTTCCTAGGAAATCCGATACTGTATCAGGCTGGTTCAATTATTTTTCAATACATCTTCCGTTGACGAGGCATGTCCAGACATTATCACAAAGCTGTGTTTTTCCAGGAACTGGTACAATACACTCTGGATCGTTAATCTATAGCCTCATCTAGCGGAGAAGCCTTTAAAAAGAAAGTAATATAAAAGTTCACAGCAGAAATGAGTTTTCATTCGGTTTATCGTGTTTTAGCGGGTTCATATTAAGAATACACCCTTTGTAACTAAATTCAAAGGCGATGGTGTTATTATATAACTTTACAGGATTGTCTAATATAAAACAACATACAGAAGATATAGAATAGAAAAATTAAATTAGTTAGGTACATAACTAACATAATTTTATTAGTCTGTCGAGTCAGTAGCAGGGTAGAAGGTACTTTCTACTCTTCAATACTCTTTATCGTAAATAATTTGGTCCACAGTTGATGCAATTAACAAAATGTATAATTAAAACAAATTTCTGTGAATTTTAAAAATATGCATACCTTTAAGGCGATGCCATACGTAGTAATGCAAAATCATGTGTTTTTGGTTTGAAATTTTGGTCGCCAAGAAATGTTTCAGATGCTTTAATTAAATACTGCGAGTAGAATACATCCTGACCTTTGAAATAATCGAGTATTTTTTAGATAAGTCTTTTTACAAGCCCAGAAAAAAATAATGTTTAAGGCCCATTAAAACTGTTTAAAGTTAAAAATCTCCTACTTACGAACCCATTTTCTGTTATGATTTTATTGTATAATGTGGCAAATTAAGTTATTTATAAAATGATCGAAAAACATTTAAATATTTGTGCCTGCACACCCAAAAATCAAATAAAAGGCACTTTTTGGCCATGTTTTTTTCTTGCATAAATCAAAAAAGGTGGATGTTGTTAAGCGGGAATTTAAGCCTTATCGCCATCTACATAAGGTGTGTTATTGATAGCGGTTCGATTCAAAATATTACACGACGTAGTGCATTGAAATTTTATCCGTTAGTAAGTAAGTCCCGTCCGAGTAGTAAGTAATGTAGCGTGTTTTATTTTTAGATATTTGATAATAATGATTTTGGGGGTGCCGATGTTTGCTACATGAAAGCTTTTTTTGCTTCAGATGAAAACATTTTCTACCACCTAATGCCTGATCATTTTGGGATGAATTGTTAAGTTTTGCAAGTTTTTGACATAATAACAGAAAAAAGTAAAGTAGTTATTAGAGGTAGATAGTTAGGTTAGGTTATTAGAGTTAGATAGTTAGGTGTCTTTTTTATATTCACGTATGACATGTGTGGGATAGGTAGGTACGTAAACACGAATATTTAAATTTATTCAAAATATTAAATATTCAAATTTGTGATCCAATTCTGTCTTCAAGACACGGCGTATCCATTCATCTTCTTTGTGTTTAGTGCATCACATCTGATCTCACAGGCCTGGTACTTACTGCACCTGTGGGTATTTGGTTCGATTCCTGGAAATGTATCGGCCTTCGATGGGTTCACATCAAATTACGATCAGGTTTAGAACCCGGCGGTTATTTGGGAGGAAGAGAGTGGGTGATGGGGAAGAACTATTGGAACATTCTATCGATATTAGAAAGATCTATTATAAAAATAAAGTTACATTACTTATTACTAAAAGTGGCCTGCATGATAATTATTTTAAAATAGATAAATATAATATCTGTGTATGTCTAATAATGATTTCATCTCGTTACTAATAATGAGTAATGTTTATTTGTATTAGCCTATTCGTAACTCCACCAAATAATATAATTATCCCTTAAATGCATGATTTATTTATTTTTCTGGAAAAAAATATATTTTGTAGATATATACATGCATATGCAAGGAAATATAAATAAAAAAAAAATTGTAATTTTTTAATGATATTTGATTAAAAAAAATTGTTGCAGGTTTACAACACCATGTATTTAATAAAAATTAATATGAACAATTTACGTATGAAAAAAAAAATAAAAAACTTTAAAAAAATTCTCAAAACTAATAAGTCTACCGGAAAAATACGAGTTATTACATATAAGTATTGTATTATTGTATCTACTTACCTAAGAAAATCAAAATAATAACAGCAAAACAAAACTGTAATTCTAACCTCCAACCAATTTTCGAGAATCTTCACTTTGTTAAAGAAAAAGTGACATTTGACATTCGCGAAAGAAAAAAAAGGTGATGCCACTCGATAAAATATATTACCGTGAACTTGATAATTCTAAAACGGCATGGATTAAGTATACACCAAAGAGTTAAAGGTGGTTTGAACGGTATGTTGCAGTTTTGCAACAGTATGCATTTAAGGCGATGCCATACGTAGTAATGCAAAATCATGTGTTTTTGGTTTGAAAATTTGGTCGCCTAGAAATGTTTCAGATGCTTTAATTAAATACTGCGAGTAGAATACATCTTGACCTTTGAAATAATCTAGTATTTTTTAGATAAGTCTTTTTATAAACCCAGAAAAAAATAATGTATAAGGCCTACGAAAACTGCTTTAAAGTTCAAAATCTTCTACTTACGAACCCATTTTCGGTTATGATTTTGTTGTATAATGTGGCAAATTAAGTTATTTATAAAATGATCGAAAAAAAAATAATATTTATTCCTGAACATCCACAAAATAAAATAAAAGGCACTTTTTGGCCATGTTTTTTCTTGCATAAATCAAAACAGGCGGATGGTGTTAAGCGGGAATTTAAACCTTATCGCCATCTACGTAAGGGTAGTTATTGATAGCGGCTCAATTTAAAATATAACACTACGTAGTGCATCGCCTTAAGGGTAATACCTTTGCACACGTAAATTTTATACAAAATAAACACTCTTCATAAGTTGCTACTAATCATTCTGGAAGTTCTTCTCAATGCTACTAATAATTCTTCAAGGAGATCTGGAAAAATTTAATTGAGTTTTAAGATTGCACCATTTGGGAAAATGGCAATTTATTTTCAAACAAATAACCTTTTTAGTTACATCTACTCCAATTATTTTGTTTTCGTGAATGAATGAACGCAAATCTTGGAAGCGGAAAATAACCAACTTCCCAACATCCGCTCTAGGTGAAACTCGGCAGGAAGCCTCGTTGTTAATGACAATAAATTTTAAAAATAATCTCTGAAATTGGCTACTAGACGGCTCAAGGGATGGCGCAACTAGGTCGCAATTAAAAATGTATATAAACGATGTACTATATTAACCGGGTAATTTTTTCTCTATTTTCTTAACTGACAATTTATTTAAAAAAATCATTTTGATCACATTTAGTACGATGTATAAAACAGCAAAAATTTGAATGGAAAGTAATAGGTATCTATTATCTCAATTTGTTTACGCTGCCTTCAGCTACAAAGTTTGTTGGCTTCACTTTTTGAACATCCATTTAAAATAAGTTAATTTGTCAGGCCTCTGGCATATTTCCACTTTGGTATAAAATGGAATATTTCTGAACGTATCCGAAAACTAAAAACTGCACAAAAAAGATGATAAAATACGCTTTCAAATTTTATTTTTATAATGTGTTAAAATTTTTGAATGCGAACATAACAAAAAAAATCCTCACTTCACATTTTTATAATTAAAATGATAATTAAAACTCGTGCATTTAACTAGAAAAATGTTTGAAAAACGTTATTGTTACGTCACTTTTTTTCGTTTTGTATAAAAATATTTATTAAAAAATTAACGAAGTTTTTTCGAATTGTGGTCGGAAGCTTTGGTTTCATAAAGGTGCACATTTACTTCGTCTGAGGTTTATTTCTAGATTTGTATATACAGAGTGGTGTTTTTTCATACCGTTTAGATCATATTTCTCACTATGACAGTAAAGGAGATACTAGAAATTAGATCCTATGAGACCATATGAGTTGTTCCCAGAAGCAGACAAATTATCCTGAAGGGTTAATTGTTTTACCAGTTGGTTAATTTATAACCATCTAATAAGGGAGAACACTTCACAATACACTTCAAAGCATACAACAAATATCATTTGTGTATTTTGACACTAGCAATATTATCTTATTGATAGAAGAAAGACAAATACAGTTATAAATAGATTGCACACACTTGGGAACTTTTATACTAAAATCGCAGATACTTTTAATATTCCCCTTGTAAATTATAAAGCTGCACTAATAACACATTTTAACGCCACTTATTTTAATGAGATCACTACATAACAGGCTATTGTTATTGCTTCTTTCTTTACTGTTATATTATTTGTTATGTTGTTACTAAATTTAATTCTTTAATTTTTCTCATCAAAATTTAATACTGCACTATGTATATGTAAAAAATAAAATAAAAAACTTTATACATAAATGGCACTTGTGCCGTAAATTCTAAATAAATAAATAATTTTAATAATAATACTTGTGCGACCGAGCAGAAGTTGTCCTGCCACAGACCGCCTTCCATGTAGACCGCATTTTATATACCTATACCTCATTTTATTTAGACCGCCTTTTATCTGTTGCCACTGTTGTCGGATATTTTATGCATTTAACATACATAGAATACATGCGCAAGTCACATCCATCCTAGATACTGTTTTGACGTTTCATTTGATATCAATCATTTCATCAGATTGTGATTATTGTTCAGTACGATAGAAAATAAATTTAAAAAAAATACCGGTCCCGTATTTCATAGTGTCAAAGATTGCAGTACGAATACGATCCATATAAAACACTTTCGATATACATGTTTTTATTTATTTTTATTCATCTCATATTCAAGTGCAATAAATAAAATTAAAATTCTTAATTGATACAGGTTAAAAATTAAATGTTATAAATGAAGTAAATAAAGATTGATTCTTTATTTACCACATTTATATTTATTTAGTCTAAGCAATATTGTTGTTTTAAATTAAAGTAATGAGTTTTAATTTAATGTAGTGCGATTTTGTGAACATTTTTTTTGTCAATCCGTCTTTTGCCAGTATTTATTTATTTATTTATATATATATATACGCCTAAAAAGGCTTTTACATAGAAGTGATACATGATGCAGTACAATAAGAGAATATGTATTATACAGGAGATATTGACAGTAAATAGATGTAATCCATTTTAAGGAAGGAAAAAAAATAACATAAAGTAAAAAAGAAATTACAACAACATTACATAAAAAACAAATCATTAAAACTAATTTACCAAAGCTACTCTAATTTGTAGGATTCAACAGAGTGTTGATGTAGATTATGCTTAATTCTATATATGGAGTCAATAAATAAATCAATAACACCAATGTCTGTGATAACACCCCATACTTGTTGCCCAGATCATGCATCCTATTGGTCAGTGAGTGTGTCTGATAGTTGGTCGAGTATGTATTACAGAAGAATGTTATATTTTGCCTTGTATTCCTAGTCGGCACATGTAGTTTAATAGTGGCAAGGATGGCAGGACTATCAATTAAGTTGTTAATGACTCTGTGTAATAATATGAATATGAAGCTTACACAACTAAAAAATGAATTACAACGCTTTTTTCCTCTAAAAAATCCGTAAAATCGCATTAGAAATTTTGAGGGGGAGGTGTAGAGAAGTGAACATTTGTGGTTGTATGTATTTTTGGAAGAGAACGCAGAAAAAAAATTTGGTTGAAAAAAATTTTTTTTTTTAGTTTTCGCCAACAGCGTCACCTCTAAATCTAAAAATATACTATGTTTCAAGCTGGAACCAACCATATACATTCCTTGAACCGCACAACCGATTTTTATTTCGTTGAAATCGGTTGCGGAGTTTCGGAGATTAGCGTGTTCGAACACAGTCATTTTTATATATTAAGATTATATTTATAGGAAGCATTATTATAAATACGTGTAAGATCGTCCAAAGTTGATACATTATTTGTCACCAAGTTCAGCAGTTTCAAGGTCAGCATTCTCTTCTCTTCTCTAGTGTTTTCATCTCCATCAAGTATCATCACTGATTTTCTGAGAAAATTGTAAATGACCATTAAAAAGTCAATATCAATTGACAATTTGGTCTATGATAATATCACAAAAATTGACGAAAAGTTTGGTCAGTAAAAAAATAATTCACTACGAAACCGATAGGAAGAAATAATTCATATTTTTATGGCCATATTTTTACCTATCATAACTAATTTTTAAATTACATTTAGCAAGTGTTTCAGATTAGTGAAAAATTCTGGGAAAATGTAATTTTTTGTTCGCTTTTTATTTATTTTATAAGAGAATCTGTTTGAAACGAAGTGAATTATAATAAGATTTAAAGGTTAACATCATTTTGTTGTACGTTTCTTTATCACCTACTTTCTGTATTTAAAAAAATAGACATTTATTCACTTTGTAAAAACAAATTTACAGATGTTTCATTTCGTGTACCTATCAGTCAAACCAAAAAGTGTTTTGCTTTTAATTTTATTTTGGAATATATATATATTTATTATTTTTTTTTATTTATTAATAAAAAAAGATACACGAATTACATTACATAATATAATACAGTTTTTAATTCCATAATATAATATGATATAATATAAGTATTTGATGTACCCACATAAATAAGCAAGGCTTGTGTGTATGGGGGTGTTGTTATTTTGGTTTAAATTTGATATGATTCAGTTCAAGTGTTCGGAATACTTTTTAATGTGGCTTCTGAATTCGTTTATATTTACATTCATGTTTCTATTTTTTTCTGGCAATGAATTAAAAAATTTAACTCCGAGATATTCATGGTTGAACTGTCTTATTGTTTTATATGTTTATATTTTTGATAAGTTTTTTTCGTTCTTTGTTGTAAAACCATTTTATGATGTCTTTAATTTTTATTGAGGGCTTAATATATACCACTAACGTAAGAACATCAACAAATCAATGAACCTTGAATTTAAGAGAGTTTCAACGCAACGCGGGGTTATTTATGTGTTTTTATTTTTAATCATATGAAGTAGATACTTTGTGATGTGACTTTATAATTTCAAATAATACAAAATATCACATTTATATAGCTATTACAGACTAGGTTTCAAAATGAAACACATTGTGGAACAATGTTAGAAAACTTTGAAGTATAATTTTTTTTCCAACAGTTAAATAGAATTTTTAAAAGGTTCTAATAGTTTTTTTTACATATATTAAATGATGATAGTGTTAATAATAATTGTAAGAAATAGGAACCTACAACCTTGTGTGTGGGTAATATAAGCACACGTACAATTAATTAAGCAATGTTGTTTGTATGACTTATTTTCTTTGTTTGA
Organism: Hesperophylax consimilis; assembly: GCF_061612785.1. Classification (NCBI taxonomy): domain Eukaryota; kingdom Metazoa; phylum Arthropoda; class Insecta; order Trichoptera; family Limnephilidae; genus Hesperophylax; species Hesperophylax consimilis. The sequence continues at coordinate 21,059,931 of NC_142846.1, forward strand.
ATGCAGATTCTGTTGTTCAACTTACGTCTGAAGCACATCATTCAAATGGAACTTATTTTGCTGGATTTTCCATTTCCCAAAATAGGTTCTCAAGTGATGCACCGGAAATACCATTTGGATTCACACGTCTATTATATGTGTAGGTTGATTGTGAATCTACCGACATAATATAAAGCGTTATCATACTCTATTTAAAAGTTTAACAAACCTTAAAATTTCCCAGATTGATAAAAAATCACTTAGCCAGATGACCCTCTTATCCGAAAAAGCATCACCGGCATCACTAAAATTTTGTTAAATTAATCATATTGTTTCCCATAGATATCTGCTAAAATAAAGATGTTCATGGTGTAATAAGTATTGTTCATTTATTAATTCACAAAGGTGCCTGACATTGTAGGTTCGGAGTTAGTAGCATCGCGTCGTGCCGCATTGGAACGCCGATCGTGTTTGATTAGCGAAGACACGAACCAGCTGGCGCACCACCTACCGGACAACAGTGAAACTAGAATGGTATCCCGAAAACATCTAGTCACGGTTTGGTTATCTAACACCTCAAAGTTGTAAAAAATATTTTTAACGATTATACTCGCATAAAAATAAATTAGTATGGAAAGATTTCACTCGTAGCCTTGGGTTTCTCTGGATTATTTAGAAGGTCGAAACATTTCATATTTTTAAAAGAATTAAAACGTACAGACCTTTTCACTGAGCGTAATCTGAAAACGAAGTTAGTAAAATGTATGATAATATAAAATTCAATCCTTTTGACTGATCGTGTTTATAATTTCAGTCAGTCCAGTAGAAAACGTCGTAACCTCTTAATACGATCAAGAAAATACTTTTTTTGCTTGTGAACTGCACACGAGTAACATCTGCTCCCGTTTGTCCGGAGCAAGTGGGACTATAGCATGGGAAGAGTAAGGTTGGGAAATACCTGGCTATTCAGATCTGATCACCAAACATGTATAAAGCCATCTCAAGCAAAGTTTTAACACTCAATCACTGTTTTCCATTAGGGCGATACTGAGAATACCTACCTCTCACTTGGAAAACGTGACTGCTGATATTTGTTGCTTAGGATAATAGTGGTGTAACTCCAATAATTAATTGTCGAGAAAACCAGCATTTTTTAAATGCTGCCAGTCTTCATTTATTTAAAATACATCTATTTTACAATTTTTCCGAACAAATCCATTGATTTCAACAGTAAATTGCATTTTAACAGTAAAAAAAATACGATTAATACTGAAGTGTAAAAAAATAATTGTCTTTTTGTCGAGAAACAAATGGTATATATTGGTAAACCAATATTGCATATTGAACGTGTCCAAGGAATAACCTGATATTTTCCATAAAGTAGGAATAACATCACTACGATTATTCATTAAGTCCCTTATTATTTTTTCTATTAAAAAACACTTGTTTTATTAGAATTTTAAGATTATATACCATTTTTCTAAAAATTTAATAGATATTTTTTTTATTATTGAATATATAAACACATTACAATAATTTACAAATGTAGATATTTCGAGGCTGATTGCGAAAAAATTGGAAATTTTTAACAAAAAATTGCCCAACTCAATTGAGAAATTATTTCTCGTGTTTGAGTTGGGGAGTTATTTATACATAACACATAATAATTTTTATGGTAAATTTAGATAAATTTTATTTCTATCCGCAATGTACCGGTATATTTTTCTGATCGTAGCTGCTTCCTTTATCGTGTTTCCAGTATTCCTCAGAAATTGTTGTAAATAACTATCTGAAATTCAAACACACTTGGGCGAGTCAATTTTTATGAATTAAAGAATCCCTCTAAGTTTGTTTGTACAACATTAATTATATTATATAAATTCTAAGTAACACATAAGTAGATATATTACATCACGGTGTTTAGAGGTGTTTACGGGGGGGGGGGGTTTAAATGCTGGCGCATTTGGAGCAGTCCGCTCTGGGCGCCAAGGCGCCATAGCGCTATATACCCAATATCTTACACTCCTAACATGTGACCCTTAAGATTATTTTTCATAAACTACACAAAAATACAAATCAACCGAATATTACCAGGAGCTCGATTCTCGACGAAGTAATTCCACTCGAACAACGACTGGTTTGACCCACTCGATGTTCGAGTGGAATGACTTTTGACGTTTCGCTGTCCTAGTTCTTGTATGTTCAATAGACCTTTTTTTGCAAAACTGAGTTATGAATGCCAATATGTTCATTAGCCTATTGCGCATTAATGAAGCTCAAAAACCATATTTTTTGGTTTTTAAGTGACATTTTAAGCATTCTTCGAGTGCCAATATCCACTCACGGAATAATGTTTCAGTTCTTATTTGTTCAATCTCCTGGATATTGAACATTCAAACAGTCAAAGTTATGAATATAATATTTTTTTAAAGTTCATAGATATTTGTTCAACATCCCGCCGAACGTTGAGGTCTTGAATGTTCAATCTCCACTGTCAACCAATCAGGAGCCGGCTAGTTAAAATGTGCGGCCATGTTGATTTTTAGTTGTTTTCTAACATCTAAATTGTTCCACTAAAAATACGTTTAATTGCGAATTTATACTGTTATTGAACTAAAAAATGACTTCACCGACTCCAGAATCAATAAACCTTAGAACAGTAGCTCAAATAGAAAGGTAAGTCTTAAAATTATGTCATTTATAGGCCTTTTCACCATATTTTACACGTACTTCTTGAATTTGAAAGGCAAATATACAGTAAGCTTCATTTATTATTTATTTATTAAATTATTTAATTACAAACTAAGGACTTTTACCTAAAATGAGTATTAATAAATTATATTAGTGCATTAAAACTTATTTTTATTCAAGGAATACAACAAAAGAGCCAGGACATGGAAATGTGCAAAAAGTCGACTGTCCTCATTGTCTGATTGAAAGACATCTACGACACATATTAAGTCCGTTATCACTGCTGAGATCGCTGATGAAAACGAAGTCCAAATATTTCAATTTTGAATTCATTCAATTAAAAGTTTCTAATTTTTTGTTTTTTTAGGCACATAAAAAACAATAAACATATTCTTATGTAGGAACTACAATAAAACCAACTAGGCAAACGACTGACAACAATAAATGTAATGTTAAATAGCGCACACCCATAACCCAAATCGCAGGATATTATAATTTTAAGATTTTACGAGCTGAAAGTATTTAAAAAAAATAAAAATATTCACGATAATCAACATAAATAATAAGCTCACGGCAAATAAGACCTTCTGAAAGAAAAAAAATCTTTCTAAAGTAAGTAAACTTTAAAAATTACATTCATCAAATGTAGGTAACGAAACAATAAAAATAAAACAAATTTTCATCTGAAAATTGAACTTCAATAGTTTTACGCATCATTCGGGATTTTTTTTATGGAATACCGCACACAGTCTCAACTGCTCCCAACCATCTGGAGCCAGTGAGACTATGGAATCCCAAATTGGGGTATATTAGTATATTGTGAGGCTGAAGTGTGGAGGGGAAGGAGATGGTGAGGAGAAAGAGAGGAAAAAGGATGAAGGAGAAGAGAGATGGTATGTGAGTTTCTATTCAGATCTGATCACCAAACACGGCTAAAGCCATTTCAATTCTTATGGTGGTCTTTACACTATATCTTCCTCTTTGGAACATGCCGCAAATAGACTATATGTTATTTTAAATTAATAATTTGTGAAAATAACATAAATGAGTCAAATAAAATTTACTTGCAAACGCCGGGATTTGAATCCGCTACCTCCGGATTTCTAGTCAAGAATACCCCTAGACCATGGAGTCCGTAATACGTACAATGTAAGAATATTTCACATCACGCATGCACCGACAACCGATAGTAGTATATTAGCGGCAGGTACCTTTGTACTTGTGCATTGTTTTCAAACTTCCAAAATATTGGATGATTTATACAGAGCTGTTTTTGTGAAAAATCAACTCAAGGACTCTGTTGTATATTTTAAAGTAATACTTTAAGTCAACTACTAAACTAAGATAAAAGTAAAGTATTTGAAATCTGAAAATCACTCTGTATATACAATTTACCACTAATTGGCTAATTGAACAAAAAATACCTCAAACTTATGGGAGCCGAATTGTTCAATCTCCAGACGATATGTTCAATATCCAAAATAATCATTCATCATTTTCAAGCCATGTTCAACGTCCACCTTTAAAGTCATAATATGGGCATATTATAGCTTCAATCTTCGAAAAATGATCTTTAATAATTTCCTGTTACACATATGTATTAAACGAAATGACCAAAATCGAGAATTTTTTAGAATTTGCCTGTAAAAACAAAAAAAACGTCTCCTGTAAAATTTGCTAAATGGTCTATTGAACATACAAGAACTAAGGCAGCGGTTTGGCGTATGTAAGCAAAACCTCCTAGATCACAAGGCTGGGACGCTGAATCAAATCAGCCTCCTTACTTGTATGGGAACCTCCAAAAAACGCATTTTTATTTATTTTTTAAACTAACCAAAATATCTTAAGATGTTTTAATAAATAAGATAAATTGAAAAAATAATTAAAAAGAACATTTTTGTAAAATCCCATAAAAGTTAGGAGGCTGCTTTGAATGAGTGTTACGGCCTTGTGATCTAAGAGATTTTTGAAGTGAAACTTCTTTACGCGCGTCATGCAATTTCGAGGACCGGAGTAAAACCGACTCATGACCGAAACGAAAATGCGGGTACCCCCACCACCGATTAAAGTTCATTTGATCTAGTCAAAGTTTTGAAGTAACATATAAATGCTTCTTAGCTCATCCCGACAACTGGCGTTGGTGGTGTAATGGTCAGCATAGTTGCCTTCCAAGCAGTTGATCCGAGTTCGATTCTCGGCCATCGCACATTATTTTTTTGTTTTTAACGCCTTTTTCATTCAATATCTTATTTTTTAGTAGGTCAGAACATTTTTTAAAAGAAAATAATATTGCAAAATAATAAAAACACTTATCTCACTGTGATAAAACATTACTCCGCTAGAGCGCGCTTTGCGTTATTGTGTTGGATTAAAATTATTATCTAATCCGTATATTATGATAATTGTATTACATTTATTTAATTAATTTATTTATTTTGATAATATGTAATAATTTACAGAAAAAAAAATTAAAACCATCTCCCTCTGATAAAATATCCGTTCGCTAGAGCGCACTACGCGATCTTGTGTGGGATTCTATTTCTGTACATTGTACATTATTTTTAAAAATATATTATATTTTGGGTGTGATGTAGGTAACATTATAAAACATAACAAGCTCTCATATTTTCAGAACCTACATAATATAATCAATTTATGCGGCTTTGCTTACAGTTGGTGCTCAGCGTGGTTGGCTTTCAATCAGTTAAGCGAGGTTCGATTCTCGGCTGTGGCATTTTTGAAGTGAAACCTTGTTGAGGTGGGGGAGCCGCTCACGAACGTTCTCTCTCTTCTCTTCTTTCCTCTCTCTCAGACACCAGCGAACTGCGCCACGCCAAGCATCAGCTGAAACTAGAAGTTTCACTTCTGTCTTGCGTAGGCTTGACACACCCACTTTTTTTTATGTAAGTGTGTACCTTTGACGAGACTCAAGAATAAGACTTTCTACCAATGAATGTACTTTCGACGGGTATTGCGAGCGGTTTGGATTGGAGAATCGATACCCTGGGCGTCTACTGGTTTTCACAAGGGCGCGGCGGCCAAAATTTAATTTGCGCCAGGCTCCGTTTTGCTCAGGGCCGGCACTGTGTGTACTGACATAAAAATAAAGTTAACTTGTAGGTAATTTGGTTTCATTAACAATGTGCTTATTTTGAAAGCAATTTCTTGAACGGTATCCATAGTGAATATATTATTATTTGAATTAATCTATAATTTTGTTGTTTTCCATTAAGAAATAATGTTTCTTTGTTTGAATATTAAAATATATTTTTGAAAACAGATTGAAATTTTTTCATTTATATTTTATTATCTGAACGAAAAATGTGGAATATATGAAAAGTCTATCAATCAGAACAATTTACCAATAGTGAGTTGTCAGAGCAGGGTTCGTGACAAATTTGTTTACATTTGGGTAAAGGCTTAAAGGGTAGGTAAGTTTGTTTTTCTTTCAGGGCTCTAAGCTTTAAGGTGTTATGGGTAAAATCGAGGGTTTTAGATTGAAGGCTTTAAATACACCGTGAAAAGGGACACAGGACACAAAATAAACGCGTTAAAGTTAATAGAACCTTTGTTGAAAAGGAGCGAGAAATTACTCACACTAAGGATAAATCAACGATGATGACTTTGCGTTTTATTTTTATAAACATTGCCTGTGTCATGATCTCAGAAAATGCAAAAATTCAAGTTCTTCAAATGTATTCCCATTATCACGTTATTATTAGTATTGGAATTTCAATTTATTGTATGTAGGTAAAATCTTTGCAAGTACTTATATTTTATACTTAACATTGTAAAAGATATTCACAATTTACTTTTAAAAAAATCTTATTTATTTACTAATTTTATGGAACAGCGGGTAGATTTACAGGTCTAATTACTTCAACATTGATTTTTTTTACTGCACTGAAACAAAAAATATTTGAGTAATAAATATGCTGTCTATATACTCGTATAACCTTGGTAAAAGTAAATAAGAATCAAGGTTTTATTCATCTAAAAACTTCTGGTAATCAGATCCAATTTTTTCCTAACCTTCGTTTTTTTTTAAATTTTCCTTTTCGTCTACCCATTCTCCTTCCCCTTATCGCCATTTCCAGATTTTCAGTATTGCCTGTGTTTTGTGATGCAACCTAATTACGTAGATGATTAACAACCTTCTTTTTTCTTATTGTGAATACCCCAAATGAGCCTCAGTTGCTTCCAAACTCCCAACCGTCTGCTGCCAGCGATACTATGGCATCCTTATTTGGGGATTCTGGGTTTTGAGGTCGAAGGTTGTGGATAGGAGATGGAACACCCCTCTAGGGGAAAGGGGGGGGGGGATTTTCTAAAAACTCGTCCTCGTTTACAAACTAGGTCGAGTGAGGTATCATTAACTATGTTTTCATACTTTATAAATCGAATGATGTATAGTATCAATATTTTTTGAAATAAGATAGGTTTTTAGCAAATGCACTTGAAAATAATGAAGGTTATCTTATAGATGATCCTTCAATTTATTTTGGGTGGATTCTGCAGATCTATATTTGTACTGCCAAGATATTTATTTATTTATTGGACAATTTGTATAGCGCCGCTTTTGTGAGATATCACCTCAGGGGCGCTTTACAGTTGACGCAGGTATTACAAAAAATATAAATATTACAAAAATAAAGTGAAGTTAAGTTAAGTAAAATGAAGTACAGGAACAGGTGACACGAAGATAGAAGATGGCGACTCTGGAGCAAGAATCCCAGGTGGCGAGAAAACTGGTCCAGCTGCTGCAGAGAAAGAATCAACCGCGTACACCAACAGCGCCTGCATGATGTTCGTCATAAATTACCAAAGTTCAAGTTTTATGAATGCAATAATGTTGTCATTAATTTATCAAACTCTATTATACCTGTACTAACTAAATAAATAAGTATGTCGCATTGTCTGTACTAAAATTCGTTTCAATAATATATAACAGTTTACTCTTGTCTAAATGCTACAATAGCAATGTAATAATACAATACCAGTATGGCCCCGGTCACCAGTTCCCGGAACTGCGGTGACCAGACATTCTGTACCCATTCCCGCTCCGGCTCCCAATCTTCTCATCATCTCTTCACGCATTATCCGAGGGCTAATGATGGGACTCACTCCTGATAAATGATCCGTAGGTAACAATGAATGTCAAAAGTGAGGTTTCATGAAATTATGTATCTACTTAAATACAATGTTGGTAAATTGAAGTAGGTATCATGAGCTTATATTTTATTGATTTTTTTTACATTCACTTTTTACATGACTAAGTCGTCCCCAATTGAGGTATTTTGTGAGGCTAAAGGGGATAAAGAGAGGAAAAGATAGGTAAGAGAAATTTACGGAGGTACCTGGATACTAAGACGTGGTCAGTAAAATAAGCAATAACCATTTCAAGCAACGTATCGATTCTAAATAGTTGTATTTCAACAGGGCGATACTTAAAGTATCTAAAAGTGTGTGGGTGCTCGAAAACTTTGAAAATAATTCATCAAACATGGTAATTTCGTTTGTAGATCTCATTGTCAAACAGATTTGCCAAAAATTCAAACAAACGATAAAGTAGGTACCTACTTAGAAAAAAATAATATAACAGAAAATTAATAATTTTAACTGTCATTTTCACATTTGCTACGTAATTGTCAAGAATTGAGACAAGCCATCAAGTACTATTCACCTTTAATATATTTTTTTACCTTAAAAATATTGTTATATATTTGAAATATGTATTTATTTCGTTTAAATTTCTTAGAAATAATATTTAAAGGTAAAGCAAGATTTCGGGATTTTTCAAGTCTCTGCATTTTTTTCCATTTTAAAGATACCGTTATTTACCTACTTACAACATTTACTGACATAATAACACGAATTACGATTTTATAATAATTTAAAGGGACACTTATTTTGTAAGTTATGAAGTAAAAAGAGGTAAACGACCAGTAAATGCTGGTAAATGATTTTTTCATTGATTATCACAATATAAATAATATTGTAATAGATAGCTCATACCTCATGGAATGCTATGAGCTGTTTGTACTGAACAACTACAGCCAGGGACGGCACCATGATCTGCTATGTATCTCACATAGCAGAACGAATGTACTTGCTCGGCAAGCATGACACGAGGTATGGCGCTGTTAAATAATGTTTCCAAGACTGGTGACATTTTTGACAGTATCCCCTAGAGTGGGCGTGCGTTGTGCATTTTTATGCGAAAAAACGTTGATAATTCTTAAATCTATTGCGCGTAAACTTCCGCGCTTTTTAGTAGCTGCCCCCACTATCGTTCGCAACCCGTGCCGAAAGATTGGAAGCCATTGGTATGCAGGGGGCTGCTTGAGAAAGAGGTTGTTACTATCAAGTGACGTCCGGCGGCGATTTGCTCACTGCGCGCCCATTTATTTTCTCAAAATGAAAACTATTCACTTTTTATGAAAAATACAAGTGATACTTAAAACTAAATATAAGATTACTTATAAGTATTATAGTAGGCACTTCTAAATAAAGAAACTAATAAATAGTCGGACACTCTTAATTCACCAATAAATTAAAGTATTGTGTGTAGAATTAAAAGGTGAATGTTCTATTTCGTGTCATTATAAACGCAAGTCTATAGCAATTGGACATTCTATTATGCTTAGAGAAAATAAGAACTTTTTTGTTGTTTGTTTTTGGGGTGTTATGCCGTGTTGCGCTAACTCCTTCTTTAGCCGACGTTTCGGACAGCGTTGCAGTGTCCATCATCAGGGCAGATCCGGTAGATCCGAAGATGTACCGGATCTACCGGATCTGCCCTGATGATGGACACTGCAACGCTGTCCGAAACGTCGGCTAAAGAAGGAGTTAGCGCAACACGGCATAACACCCCAAAAACAAACAACAAAAATGCTTTTGGCCGTGAGAATCTAAAAACTTACCTAAATAAGAACTATTTATTTACATATTTTCGAAGGAAGCAAATACTTTGGGGTGTGACATATTGAATGAAAAAAACATACACTTAGTAAGACACCACTTTATTTTTGAATTAATAACAATAGCCAACCGGGTTTCGCTTGTCCCAAGCTTCATCAGGACTAAATATCAACTAAAGCAAATTAGATACAGGCACATATAAATATAGGTAAATGAAAACAATGAGTGAAAGAGATACAAAACAGATAGAAAGAGATGCAAATAGAAAATGTGGAGACAAATTAATTTATCTGATAGTCCCATATTAAATTTATTCCGCCGCTGAAACTGTTATTTCCTTCCCCCCCACCCTCCTCATCATCCTTAATAATTTGTCTCCACATTTTCTATTTGCATCTCTTTCTATCTGTTTTGTATCTCTTTCACTCATTGTTTTCATTTACCTATATTTATATGTGCCTGTATCTACTTTGCTTTAGTTGATATTTAGTCCTGATGAAGCTTGGGACAAGCGAAACCCGGTTGGCTATTGTTATTAATTCAAAAATAAAGTGGTGTCTTACTAAGTGTATGTTTTTTTCATATTTATTTACAAGTTGAAATGTAGACTATGATATTTTTATTGTAAAAACTAAAAAGCCCTTTTTTTTCAGTGTATCATACGTGTCCAGAACCATGCCAGAATTTTCAATAAAATTCATATTTACGTAAATGAGGTTAAATGATGAATATTGCCGATATAAATAGCCAAATAATTTACAAAGCCAATACTGAACACTTTATGCTACGCTGACAGTACTTGAAGGAGATTGCGATGGTCCTCGTTAAGTCATATATGACCGCAAGGTCTCTTGTATACACTTTAAATACTCCTCTGAGGAACCAAATTGCTCGCTTTGTTCGTATAAAACAAGCATCATCTTCAAAGAAGGAAGGAAAATGCAGGATATTTCCATCAAAGAAAAATAGGCGCACGAAAAAAGGGTGTTACGTAAATGAGGTTAAATGATGAATATTGCCGATATAAATAGCCAAATAATTTACAAAGCCAATACTGAACACTTTATGCTACGCTGACAGTACTTGAAGGAGATTGCGATGGTCCTCGTTAAGTCATATATGACCGCAAGGTCTCTTGTATACACTTTAAATACTCCTCTGAGGAACCAAATTGCTCGCTTTGTTCGTATAAAACAAGCATCATCTTCAAAGAAGGAAGGAAAATGCAGGATATTTCCATCAAAGAAAAATAGGCGCACGAAAAAAGGGTATTGCAGATGCTCAAAATTGCTGTGCAATGAACATTTGCACATACTTATGTGATGACTTTTTCACCAAAGCATATCCTGTAGATTTATAAAATATTTAATTTTGTTATTTTTTTCCATTTTATAAATATTATAAAAGGATAATGTAGGATAACTAAAAAAAGTAAATTAAAATGTTAAATTTTATAAAGTCGACTGAAAACCAAAGTTTCTTAAGCAGAGTTCAATAAATATGTCGATTTTTAATTCTTTCTTTGTGTTTTACTTAAATCCTGAGAAAATAAATTAATTAAATTGCAGTATTCCTACTTAAAATTGTCCACGAAAACGAGCGGCAAAATGCTCTCCACGCGCCCACTAACGTTTTACGGAAAGACGCGCCCACTCTAGGGTTAAAAGATTCAAGGGGCATTTAATAGCGACACATTAGACATTAACCGTTATAACTCGTATGCTGTGTTCTTTTTTATGTCTTCCTTATTAAATAAATTATCTTAAAATGTGTAGTTTATGTTATATTGTATTGTATTGTAAATGGAAGGAGTCAGTAATGAACAAAAAAAACGTTCGACGCAGAATGTACCCTCGGTGGAAACAAACTAATTTATTTCTGAACATTTTAAAACTTTTCTTATCGTGTAGAAATAAAAATTTGAGGTTACCTTTAAAAAAGTTATGATTTTTAAATGTTACTGCATTCCCTAAAAAAGTTGCAGCATCGCTGGATGCACCGCACTTCCGGGAATCGCGAGCGGCCGCGGCAGTTTTTCAAGAAAGTTCGATGTACCCCTTTATATTGGCACCCCATTGTGCCCCGTGGTGCCCACTTTAAACACCGGCGGTTTACACCGCGTCATCGCCTAGCCGGGTCAAACTAACCCCTACTCACCACTCTCACCAGTTAGCTCCTGCTGCTGAGAGTTCCACCTTAACCTCTTCTTCTGTTACTCACGAGCCGTTTGTGAGAAAGAGGGAGAGGTTGCAATGGAGCTTAAGTGGGTTAAGCGTTAATCCTATAGTAAGATTGATATTAACACTTTAGTGATTTGAGTAAACGCAGCCGATAAAAACAGGATGATATATAAAAATGAAAGATTAAATAATCTTCTATGTTTATTTAATTAATTACAAATTTTTAATTTCAGTGAATTATCATCATAAATGTATTTTTTTCTTCATAATTTTTATTTGAACTAATTTTCTATTGGAGCAAACGGATAACGACAAGATTATTTCCAATAAATCAAAATCGATGTTTAATCGTTACTCTAATTTGATTTATTGATACTATTTATAGAAAATACGTTTATTTTTCCCATAAATAAATAAACTCCCCATAGGATGTTTACATATAATATGATTTTTAATTAACGTTTTCATATTGCTAAAAGATTATTCCGCATTTTAGATTATTCCCGATAAATCGGCACAGGTAATATGAAATGTTAGTAACTGACAAAGAAAGCATGAAAGTAGATTGAATGCTTTTAAAATGCGATCCCTGTGACGATTATGTGGTAAAACAATGCATTATTGCGTGAAATATGTGAAGATTTGCAAAGCATGCAAGACTGATGTAAGCGAAGTAAGAGAGTGACGCTTAGATGGTTTGGGTATCAATAACGGATTAAAGAAGAAAGGAGTGAAAAGAGTACGCACATATAATGTTGTACAGTTTTATGTAAAAACAAAAGTGTGTTTTTTAAAGCATTTTTTATGATTACTTACTTTGTAAATATATGTTTCATGGGAAATTTACATTTCTCATTTCATCTAGAATGGATAAAAAGCGGTTATTTACATTAATTTTGTTTCTTTAAATCTTACAATTAACCTGGAGTATTCTTATAAACCTGGATTCTTATAACGTTGGAGTGCCCTGGGCCAACGATGTATGACGCTAATGTGATTTGTAGAAGAATTCGGGAACGCCCATGGCAAGCCCAGGCGCCCAGGAAGAAATGGCACGACCAAGTGAACTAAATACTTGATTCGGACCATGTCAAGAGACATATAACGTAAGGGCATGTATGTATGAATGTGAATGGAGCAAGGAGTGCGTGCTAAGAGCAAGTTGTTTAGCGGTTCATCCTCTCTGTCTACGCTTGCGTAGAAACGGCCAGATGATTAGTAGTTTTTTAGCTTAAAAGAAAAAAATAAGAAAGGCGTCAAAAGGTTTAACACATTTAAATTAAAATAGAGAATAGTTCATTACATCGCAAAAGAAACGTAATAATTGAAAACATTTTATTTAGATATTTTCGTATAAAATATTGTATTTTTTAAATCTCGGCGAATATCTGAGTTTTTACTTCTTTGGATTATTTCTATGCCTTTGAAACAAAGTCTTGGAGGTAAGTGAAATTACACAGCTGTTTCTTAAAATAAAACTACAAATTATAGTTGGTTGCAGACAACGCTAAACATTTTCAAATATTGGCATAATTTATTGCACAAAATTTTCTCTGCTTTTAAAAGAACGCCAGTAAAAGTGTTTAATATAAGCATATTTTTAATTTCTTTTAAGTTACCTTTTCTAGTAAATTTAATGGCAATGGAAAAAATATCATTATGAAATTAACATAAGGTAACACGGGGAAAAATGTGATAAGGCAAACAAGACCTACAGTTCCCCATTCGTTCCATCTTCCTTTGCTTATCTTTCCAGTAAAAAACGAGTACTACATCGCAACATGGCGATTTTACGGTATAAATTGATACCTATACAAGATAGAATAACGAATTGCTAAAATTACTCCCTTAAGCATACGAAAATGTACACAAATCTTGTAGCTGTTATGTACCTAAGTACGGTGGCAGGTACAAAGTTTAATATATACAGGGTTTTCCAATAAGAGGTGTTATTTTGATATTCAATCGTAAAAGATCAATGGTTTCGTTGCTTGTTTGGCACGTAGCGCCGTCTTGTTGAAATTGAACGTTGTCCAGATCAATATCATCCAATTTCGGCCATAAAAAATCATTAATCATCTCTCGATAGCGCAATCCATTCACCGTAACTGTTGCTTCAGCCTCATTTTCGAAAAAGTAAGGTCCAATGACTCCGCCGGACCATAAACCGCACCAAACAGTCACAAGTTAAGTAGAAAAAGGCTTTTTAACAATAACTCTTGGGTTTTTTTGAGCCCCAGATGCGACAATTTTGCTTGTTGACGAAGCCACCGAGGTGGAAATGGGCCTCATCTCTCAAGATGATGTGCATTTGATTCACTCAAGTGAATTTTAATAAATTCAATGCGTTGTTGAAGCGTGTATCGTTCCATTATTATCAATGACGAAGTTTCTACTTGTCAAATGTCAAAAAATGACAGCTTCAAAAGTAACATCTACCGAAATAGCGGGCTATTTAAAATAACACCTCTTATTGGAAAACACTGTATTTAGAAGTTTTACGTAATTATTTTATGTCAAAAATTCAATCAATGAAATACAGCAACAACAAACAAGCCGTAAAAATTTTTGGTTTTGTAGAACAGTAAGAAAAGATTCAATTGAAAACCTAATTATTATCGTCATTGATTTTTGTGATTATATGCAGTCACGATAATACTTTTGGCCGGCTAGAATCAAATCATATAAATCTATTCGAAAACTAAGCTGAACTTTTTTTGCCCGATAGTCATGAGCCGATATGAATACACCTCACGAAATAATTTAATAAATAAAACTTCTTTACAAATGGTGAATTTGTAAAGAAGTTTTATCATAATGAAGCCCTAAGGGCCTAAGCAGGGAGTACCCAATGAGGACCAAATTTTAGTTATCTTTATTGTAATAAAACTGGATACATAGTAGAATCATTTTAAAGGTATTCCTAAATGTAGTAGTGTATTGTATCGTAGGGCTACTGTGGGGTAAGAGAGGACTGAAAGCGGATGTTACTGTTCATGCCGGGAGCACCGAAAATTAATTAGATTTTCGAACTAGTTTTTAACCCTCTCCTTAGTCCCCTCTTACTCCGCAATGCCCAAAGAAACGAAGTGTCTATCAACTTTATTGAATTTTATTTTTTATTATTATATTTATGAGAAATACAGTGATTTTAATTTATTGTTTTGAATAAAGTGCCAAATAACTTAATTATTGAAGACAATATAAGCGGTTCTTAAACGAAAATCTGAAACAGAAAATGTTACGGTCACATCTAGGACTTGAACCCAGGCCTCGCCTTGCTTTAGATGTGACCGTTCCTTTTTCAGATTTTTTGTTATTTTTATTATTTTGTTCAATAATTAAATATTACCATTTGAGTTAAGTTATTGAGACTTTAACTAAATACAAAAATTTAGTTAAAGTCACTTTATTTTTATATACACCATCTACATGTTTCGCGAAAAATTTTCGCTTCATCAAGAGTAAATTTACACTTGATTGTGTATTATATATACAAATTAAGTGATGTAAACTAACTAATTTGTCTTTTTGTAAAAATAAATATTACATAAATTATTATTTATGATAAATTATTTTCACTCTCTGTGTATACCGTTTAAATTTAGACAGAAGATATTATAAGGTAGGTATATTTAAAAAAAAAATATATTTTTAAATTAGAATTTGCATCCAAAGGTCGAAATTTTTTTTTCATCCAGTAAACCACTACTCAAGCAAGGGTAGATATGAAATGATTTACACCTGGAGGAAATATTATTCCTCAGTTTATATATTAAATTTCTTAAAAAAATATATTCCAAAACCAGTGTTACTTTTAAAAAACTATGAAGACATTGAAAGGGGTTATACGAAAATGATGACAACTTCAAACTAATCGGATGATATTTCTTATTTTATGTTAACGTTTTTGTACACTAATATACTCAAAATCTAAATTATTCTGGCTTCTGAAACCTTCATTAAAAATAACAACAGATGTTAATGGAAAAGGTTAAGTAGTTACCTGGGAAGATACTTTTACGAATATCTACCTTCATTGAGTTTGACGTGTCGATAAAACAGTTTCATCAGACCATTAACTTCATCAGGAAAGGGCGTAAGCCAAGTGTAATAAATAATGTGGCGCCACGCGACGATCGATATAACGGATAATAAACCAACCAAATTTCAATTCAATTTCCCTTCATTGCTGAATTTCCTAGGGAACTCACGGAGCGCAAAAGTTAAATCAAAATAAATACAATGTATAACGGTATGATTAAGTAATAAACTAGAGACGTTGTACATTTATAAAATAACTAATAACAACAATGTTGAAACAAATATTACTGTGTTTTTGTGTAGGTGCTTATATTATTATCGTGGAAATGAACAATTTGAGTTCATTTCCTTATTATTATTACTTTTTAAAATGTGGAAAATAAATTAAATATTACTGTGGCTTATATAAATCTAAGGGTTAATACCTTTTACAGTAAATAAAAGGTGGGTTCTTTATTGATTGTTTTTTCATTTCAAATGTTTCTGGCTTTCACCCTTCAAGGGTTTTCTAGGCCATCAATTTAAATTAAGAGAGAGGGAAGGTGAATTTATAAATTAATTTTATTTAAATGGGCAAATTATAAATTACACGAAAGATTGGAGGCAAGTTCAATTCTAAGGCCTTATAAAAGATAGGACATTTGTAGAGTCATCTAAAGTTCCCACTTTTATACCACAGAAAGACAATCTGGGGAGTCAAGCACGTGAATTTTAAAAAGGTGGGAAGGAACGAAAATATGTATAACTTTCATTCGAACAAGTGAGGAGTTTTTTTTTAATAATTTTAATATGGTATATTCCTTTGTATTGAGATCCTTCCTTATCGTATCCTTCCTTAAATTGACTAGCAAATTTATTTTTGCTAAACAATCAAAACTATGGGTCAACATTTCCAACCCGAGAAGTTTAAAAAGAAAAGATCTTACTATAAAATTTGGCGTAAATTTACTATAAAAATAATCACGAAACATTTCTTCTATCAATAAACTCGAAATATATATTTGTTCCTTTACAACGTTGTATAACATTAAAAAATTGTATATATTATATATATATGTGTATTATAAAATACAAATAATAAATAAAATAAAAAAATTTAAATCCAAAATTATGGACACCGACAATCAAGAGAAAAAAAAATGGCAGAATGTGTTGCAGTATTCATATTAAGTTTTCTTTTTATAATCTCTTCTTGTCTTAGGACACTTCACCGTCTTTGTTTTCTTCGTGTAGAATTCATTTGCTAGAGGAATTCTTCCCTTCTCATCCCAGAAAGGTTCAGACGCCAACTTCTTCAGGTACTCCACACGATTCTGCAGATTTTTCTCTGGCTTCATCCTGACGTTAGACATGTAGAAATGGTGATCCCTACACAGTGGTAGAATCATTGGACTGTGTTGGACAAAGTTATATGATTTTATGTATTTTTCCCACTCGTTTTTCAAATTCTCGTTGTTTTCAAATGATAACCTTGTCAGTTCTCTCCTGGCCACGAAATTTATCATGAAAATTGGCAAAACATCAAAGGATTCTTGCATTTTGAACAGTCTTCGACAGTCCAAATTGCTTAATAACTGGTTTACTTATGATTTACAAGTATTTAACGCCATTCGTGACATAAAATAAATTACATAAGGTATTGTAAAACTTTAAAAATTACTATAATAGATCGTTTTTCTTACGTCAAATGTCAAATGAAAATTAATGTTTCTTTTTTCAATTATATTTATTGCTGAATAATTTAAGTAAGTACCGACTTATCTATATTCATCGCTTTTTATAATGACATTATGATATTTTGCAGGACCGTAAAAAACCATAGAACTTCAACATCAAAAAATACCTGGCCTACGTATTGACAAACATCTGAACTTTAAACAGCACGTAGAAAAACTAATAGAATAAATCATTCCAATAATTATGGTATTCCACTAATTGGTGTATTTGGTAGAATAGCTCATCTTCTACCAACAAAAGTAAAGAGCGGCCTTTAGCTTTATCCAATCTCACCTAAATTATGAGAAAACACACACATTACAAACTGAAACGATTTACAAATAAAGCCTGTGACGGACCACGCTATAAGTGAGCTATATTTTTTGATCTTGGCCTATTTCAGCATATCGCTCGCCATACATTCTTATTGGTGGTGTATGACGAGCGATATGCTGAAATAGACTAAGCCATTATGTATGTAGCGCAATGTGTCGCCTACCTAGTACAGAATAAAGTTATAAAAAAAAACTCGTCAATTATAACCCACACAGCTCCACGAACAAAACTAAAAATTGCACGAATATAACATATGCCTTTTAATATTCAAAATTCAAAATGGACATGAATAAAACATTTATAAAATAGGACTTTATCCTCTGAAGTCTTATACTCTATTCCCTTCATTCAAAAACATTTTCTCACCTTAACTTTTTCCACCACTTTTCCTTCATCTTTTGATAGCTACCTCATGAGTGGACGTATCGCAACCAGCCATTTTAGTGCATAACATGACCAATATCTAGCGGTACTTAGTGCGTTTGAAAGAGAAACCCTCTGGTACATGCGACTTTTTCGTTTTTGCTACAGGTCTTATGGCAACAAAAAAAAATTTTTGGCACGTGTATCTTTATTTGGGGTATTGGCGATGGCACATATAGCATTTCTACATACCTTTTTTACAGTCAAATTTTATTTTTTGTCACTTATTGCTTTATTTAATTCAGGTAGTACAATTATTGCAAAATAATACAGTAAAGACGGAAAGTGGTAAAAGAAGCATAGGTCGTGAGGGTATGCATACTAACAATATCCTTCCCACACACTCAAAACAGTTAAAATAAATAAAAAAAAACTATACATTTTAATGGACTTTAATGTGGGATGATTTTAATATAGGATATTATGTATTATTTTTATATTATGTAAAAAAAATATTTTTATGTTGAAATAATATCGCTTTGAATTATGTAGTTAGTTATAATTCGCAATATTTGTACATTACTTTAATAAATAATAAAATAAAATATAAATCAAAGATCTTTAAGTTAGTGTGTATGGGAATGTCATTTAAATTTGTTTTTCGAAAACAGTAAATTAAACGAAATAACAAACATTTTTTTACTTGTAATCTTTGACATTATTACACGGCCGAATAATAGAAATAGAAAATATGACTCAAAGAATCTCTTCAGAGCGGAGCGTAGGCCGTTCGTATGAAGGAATTTGTTATCACCGGACTGAAGTAATCGAAAATATGTGCGATCACGCAATGCTGTTACAAAAATAGAGGCAAAATGAAAGATTTCTATCAATTCTGCTAAACGCCGCCTTTCAAGCACCACAGGGCGTTCTAAAATAATTACAGGCGTATTTTATAATACCTGAAAACAACCAACGCACATTTATGGAATGTAATAGGTTCATTAATATTTAATAAAATTAAGGTGGTAGGCAATTTCATTTTGTAGTTTCCTTCAAATCCTTGACCACCGGATTGCACTTTAATTCCTTGACAAAATTTCAGATAGGTACCTACAAATACTTTTTGAACAGACTTTTCGTTTTTTTTAAATATTAGAAAATGTTATTCTTTTGGTGCTCTGTAGAGGGTTTCTTTCATTTTAAGTTGAAGTGATGTTTAAAAAAACTTGCGTACTAAGAATGGTATTATGTAAAAGTTTACACAAAATTATAATTCATCGTCGATGAATGATGACGAATATCAGGATTATTATTAAAATAAATGCATTATAAAAATGAGTGGAATATCAGATGCACTGATAAATTGGAAGGAAAGTTTACAATCGTAAAAACTATACTAAATTGGAAGGAATGTTTTTAATTGTAAAAACTATATTAAATTTTAATGAAAGGTTGTAATCGTAAAAACCATACGAAATTGGAAGGAAAGTTTGTAATTGTAAAAACCATACTAGATTGGAAGGTAGAGGGTTTCTTTCATTTTAAGTTGAAGTGATGTTTAAAAAAACTTGCGTACTAAGAATGGTAGTATGTAAAAGTTTACACAAAATTATAATTCATCGTCGATGAATGATGACGAATATCAGGATTATTATTAAAATAAATGCATTATAAAAATGAGTGGAATATCAGATGCACTGATAAATTGGAAGGAAAGTTTACAATCGTAAAAACTATACTAAATTGGAAGGAATGTTTTTAATTGTAAAAACTATATTAAATTTTAATGAAAGGTTGTAATCGTAAAAACCATACGAAATTGGAAGGAAAGTTTGTAATTGTAAAAACCATACTAGATTGGAAGGAAAACTAGAAATTGTAAAAACTATACTAAATTGAAAGGAAAGCTTGTAATTGTAAAAACCATACGAAATTGAAAGGAATGTTTGTAATTATAAAAAAACTATTATAAATTTGAAGGAAAGTTTTTGTCGTCTTGTCGGTCTTATTTCACGTATTACCGCTAGAAAGAGTGTGGCCTATTTCACAACATTTACCAAACATGGTGGAATTTGTGAAACGTCAAGCACGATACAATATCGATTTGATGAAATAGCGATGATACTTAACCTCTGCACCCCTACAGCTCATATCTAAAGAAGTACAAAAATGTTTGAAGATATGTAAAGAACTGACTATTTTTCATTAATTTGACACCCCTTGTTAAAATAAGATTTATGAATAACAAAATATTGAGCGAAGAGACCACGGCAAGGCTTTTGTGCGTTATAAAAATACCACCTTGCTAATTTTCTTAGTTTCCACGTGCGTGTTACCAACTCAAACTAAAAGGTTTTTTAAGAGAAGCCAACAATCTGATCATGATTTATTTATATTCTCCCGTAAGAACCGTCAATAATTCTCAATGTTCGAATTTATATTAATGATCACATGAAACAAATAATAATATGGCGCTTTGCCTTGTTTTTTGGCAGATTGGAATATTTCAAAACATTCGTACTCTTGTTGGCAACAATTTGGTGATCTAAAAGTAGTTCTGTTGATCTTGAAAATCTAGGCAGAAAATTTTATAACACTAAAACACACTGTCAATAAGTTTTACTTGCTTTAGACGTACAGATTCTTCGCTTTAATAAGTTATTAAATAGGAAAATAGTTTTTTTTTTGGTTTCGTGAAACATTGAAACAATCTTTACATATTTACGTATGTGGAAATTTAAAGTTACATTACGTAATAAAATGCTACTGTTTAGTTAAAATTGTGTAATTTTATAAAGTTCAGCTAGAACCACACATACTTCACAGACACAAATCTAAAAATATCTAGTTTTATGGACACTTTTAATTAGTTTTTATTGTGAAGGCCGTATCAATCAACTTCAATATAAAACCACTGTTGTAATTGTTCACCATACAACCACTAGGTTCATTAGTGTGGACTGTAGGTAGGTAAAACCACTGAACAGCTGACCCGTAGAAGCTAATCAGCCAAACAATAAAACTGATGTCGCCAATGAAGATAGGTGTCGCCAGACAGACTGTCTGTTCAATAAAGAAATTTCGGTATTTGCAAAATTTACAATTTCAACAGAAATAAGGAAAAATATTGCTTTTTCGGGCGCATGAACGCGACCACATCACACGTCTACAGGTTAATCTTTTCAGTGGTAAACCTACCTAGTATTTTTTATTCGGTTTTCGTATAGGTTGTACCATTTTACAAGTTGGTGTTAAGCGAGGTGATAATTTTGTCTACAAACATTCGCATGTTTGCTGACAACATTCTGATATCATCTGAATTTATTTTATTATTTATTGACATAACTTTTTAAACCCCTTATAACCTTAGTAAGTGCTTAGCTTTTTTTTTATTTCCTTTATTTTTCCCAATTTTTACATTAATTTCATACAATATTATATAAATAAATACGAATAATGGGAACCCACTAAGGCGCAGCCTGTGCGTGGGTAATATATTTAAGTTATTATATTATTGTGCCTAGAAATAAACAAACTGTGGGCATATAAAACAAAAACAAGATTAAATTTTGTCTAAGTGGTTTGTATAAAAAGTGTTAACAATAGTGTATAGTAAAGTTATAAGTGTTTATTGTAATATATGGTCAATATTTTATGAGAACCATAAATTGATGCAAATTAAATAAAAAAAGTTTCAACTGCTGTATCGAAAAGCCATAATTTTAACTCTTTTAAACATTGAGGAAGTTTAGTATTCCACTTGAATATTTTTCGGTAAAAGATTGAAAGTACGAGGTTCAATGAAACTGCAGTGCAACTTCATTCAGTCTTTTTTGCCAGTGTTTTTTTTAAATGTACGTACACGGGGAAATCTTACTGATATGAAATATTGGTAAATTATTAAAAATCTGGTCAAATAATTCGTTTTCCTAAGTGACTCTGCAAGCCTATAACGAATGATTCGATAAATTTCATAACAAACTATCAGTGAAGCACGAATATGTTATCAGGAAGTCGGAACACATGTTCTACAAAATAATAATACTTTCTCATGTAGTCCATTACATGTTCAGATATAACCGGAATAACTAATATTCTGTTAGAAAATAGTTACGCGGTCACATTTTTAACAGTTTCCTGATTTTAAAAAATGCCGTACTCGTTTTTCTCCGTGTACCTACATAGTTATTTCCTCGAATACAACACCCAAGATTTGTTGCGTACCGTGTTTTTGGTACAAGGTTTTCAGTCTTCAATAGATTTTTTTCTTATTTCACAAAAGGCACTGATAAAAAAATTACATTGAATAATTTTTTTGTTAAAGTAAAGATACACTTATGTAACCAAGAAAAAATGGCTATTTCTCAGTGGCGTTTCGCAAGAACATAAGTAAGCACTGAGAACATTGAAAACTGTCGCTATTTAACTATTTACCCCAGTTTACCAAACGTACATTAAAAAAAAAACTTAAAATTTTTTATTTAGGTTTGAATGTGTTAAACGTGAATAATATTTGCACAAAATGTTCCAGCTGTTCTAACACCCAATTAAACAAATAAGTATTTCTGTCACTATTTATTCTTACATAATTGAATTCTTCTGCATACACATTTG
Organism: Hesperophylax consimilis; assembly: GCF_061612785.1. Classification (NCBI taxonomy): domain Eukaryota; kingdom Metazoa; phylum Arthropoda; class Insecta; order Trichoptera; family Limnephilidae; genus Hesperophylax; species Hesperophylax consimilis. The sequence goes on from NC_142846.1 coordinate 21,082,778, forward strand.
TTATGCCTACTGCCATTACTATATATTATTAACTCAATTTTTTATTGTATTTCAATCTCATCACAGTATTGATTACAGTATTACGTTTCAATATTAATGAAAAGTAATAAATTGAACGATCGGTGAATAATATATTATGTGAGCTATTTAAATAAATACAATATCGTATTGTGATTCAATGTCACGGAAAATGTTCATGGATTGCATTGAAACAATACAAAAAAGGTTAACACCATTTATGAGATGCTATTTGTCTGTTTGCCGGTTCTTTTTACAAAGTGCTCGCATTCGCCTTTCATTTTAAAACTAAATTAATATTTTTTCATGCATCCTAGAATTTATGGATCGATCTAACATAAAAGCTTCGCTAGTATAAAAGTTTTTAATCCTCCACCCACTAAGTCAACATAAGGTATTATAATTAATAAAAGTACATAAAAATGAGGGCATATTGATAATTTGACATTTTCATTAGGTGCGTGTTACTAGACTGTTTTTTTGTCTTTTCGGGATCACCGTCTTGAAAATGCTAGGTGGTCGTAATGTGGCTTCGCATCACGAGCCATAACAACTTGTACAGCATTAATCACACGAGGACTGTAAAGTATAGATAGCAAACGTTCAAAATATATATTTATTTAGACAAGAGTGATAAAAATCATAGATAACGTGTCTTTACGGCAAAATTCCGATGGACAAACTGTGATCAAAATAAACAGAAATGTATTTATTAATTTTATTTTGGGGTATTTTCACAAACTATGAATACCGTCAAAAATGTATGGAAGATTTTTAAAGTTATATTTCTAATTATGATTAGGTATTGTTCCAAAAATATGTCATTTTCATTCACAATTATTGATTTCAAAAACGATCTAAAACAGCGCATTCCGAAACGGTTCCACCAGGCTACAACGTCATATTGTCGTAAATAACAGCACTGGCTGGTGAGACGTTTGATACCGACGTTACCCGGTGTGGAGGTTACAGCGTCTTTGTGATTCTCTATATGGCTGCCTGATTACCACCTCCGTCGCATTCTCCATGAACAGACAACCTGAAAATCATGTTAAAAGAAAGGTATGATACTACAGAGCAGCAAATTGGGACGGCATGCGGTCATTCTTCAGTGCCTTTCCTTGGAGAGCGGTCTGCTTTAGCTTAGAGGACCCATCAATCTGTGTACGCGAGGTAGGTCAAATCCGCTGATCTGCTTCAGCTCGGTCAGACTAAAAAACAAGGCTTATAATGCACTCCGGAAATTTGGCTGGTTTGATAAACTTTCTGAATACAGAAAACGGGCAAAGGATTGCAAAATAACCCTAAACAGAACTAAGAGCGACCAAAGCATTTCCAAAAATCTGGCAGACTGCCCCACCGGCAGCCATTCTTTCTGGTCGTTCGCTGGTTTAATTGGGAGAAATTTCTGCAGAACCACTTTTAAGGCCGATGGCCGGCTGGCTAACTCGGCCCGCGAGAAAGCTGAGTTATTAGGTATTTTTTTTCGGAAAAGTCGACTCTTCAAGATAACGGAGAAACTATCCTTTCCATTCCGCACTGCGGTTCCCACATGAAGGAACCAAAGATCTGGAACATGGAGGTTCTCCTGGTCTTGAATGAGTTAAAAATCTAAAAAGCCAGCGAGCCAGACGGAATACCTGCCTTGGTCCTTAAGAAGTGTTCTGCAAAATAAACTCCGGTGTGTTCAAAATTTTTCGAAAAACTCACTCAAAAGTGAAAAGGTGGCAGATCTTTGGAAAAGGGCGATCTTCCACCCAATCCCTAATCCTAGGCCGTTCCTTTCAATTACAGCCGGATAGCCATTACATCAATTTGGTGAAAGGTATTGGAAAATATAGTTCATAACAAGTTGCTCACATACCTCGAAAATAACAACATCCTAAGCGATCGGCAATATGGATTTCATCAAAACTGATCGTGTGGCGATCTGCTCAGGTATGTAACATATATTTGGGGGCGGTATTTGCAACGTTTTGGAGAAGATCAAACCGTCGGGTTGGATTGGTGGTTTGTGGGACAACCACACCGGATTACTGTCACCTGACTGGATGCAGGAACAGGGTCTATCCGCCTCTGAGGTCTGGAAATGAAAAATACAGTACGATAGAGTTCAGTACGACAACCTAATCATAAAACAATTTGTCAGTAATGTAGTAAAAAGGCAAATAATAAACGTAGAAAATATGTTGTGATCATCAAAAAATTTAGCGATCATAATGGAGAAAATGAAGGGAAAAAAGATTAACGTAGTAGTAAAGAGGTAAAAACACAAAAAGAAACATTATTATAATTATCAAAGCGTCCCTAATAAATAGGGCTAGTAATCAAAATTAAAAGAATAATATATAGACAAAGTAAATGCATAAATAAACAGTGTAAAGAACGAAAAACCGGTGTAAAAAGCCAATATACACAAAATATAATAAAACAAACAAAATAATAACTGCATCGCGATCATGCCACAAGACAAGTGTTAGATAAAGGGTTTCCACGGAATCGAACCGCGTATAGAAATGTAATATATATTCAAGAATACCTGGCTAGCTCAAGCAGGTACCGTGATTTTAGTTTGTTTGAGTTAAGAGAAATTAGACGCCTTCTAGGAGTGGACAGAACAAAGGGATTTCTTGGAAATAAAACACGATTATTGTGGTGCTTTTAAATGCCTTCAAGAAGACCTATATTACAGCACTGGAATCTACGTGTAGGAAAAGCTTAAATCTCTTTGTGGACGGTTAAAAGAATGAAAAAAATGATGTTAAATTAATGGTAAGAAAGCAAAGACAGAAATTAATAAAATAAACCATGGAACGATACCGCAGGTAGTTTTGTAGACGTCCAGGGGCAGGCAGTAGAAAAAATGAATCGAAATATACTAGTAATTAATTGACAAACACTTTCAAAACACTTTTTAGCAAAGCAAGTCTCGAATTCAAAGCGGAGAGCGTAAGAACCTCTCGTTACGAAAGCTAAAATCAAAGAAAAGTCTACCCGCCTGGACCTTTGGGGACCCGCGGCTTCGCCCCGCCCCCCCCAGAAATGGTCACACCCACTTTAAACGCAGCCACGGGGTTGCCATATGAAAGAATTTAAAAATACAAAGTACTTGATTTTAAGAAAATATTACGGGGTTGAATGTTTTAATTTTAAGAAAGTTCGTTTCATAACACAAGGAAAGTGAAAACAAAGAGTATGTAAAAAATACAAAGCAATCAGGAATAAGAAATATTGTGATGGAGGAGAAACCGTGTTCGGATGAGGAGACAAGTTAAGACTATGTAGCCGTCCCCTGAGCTCCCCATGACCAGACACCAATTGCGTCATATAGTGATCCAGTTTATGTACACTCCTTCTATTCTGTTTTTAACTGAATTGAAGAAAGAGAAAGTCAATCCACCCTTCGTTGACCTATCCCATCTTGCCATACACTCGTTCTGCCTCGCATGGCTTTCAATAAGCCGCTCCTCAATAAGCTGCTCCGCTCGGTGTCAGTTCGACTCCCAAGTGGACACACCATCTCTTGTCAATGCCTTTTTTTGTCAAAACTTCCCTAATTTTGAAGTCAATCGGCAGAAAACCGGCCGGAACCGGCCATTAATCATTAGCCATAATCCTATGCGATCGAAAGCGCCAACAGGAGAGTCCGTTGGCCCCGCTTGAGGGCCAAGTGGATCAATGCATTATCCAGCCGATGCTCGCACTCAGAGGCGGCATATGAGACATGTACCACGTACACACCCCTATATAGGAGGCAAAGTGCCGGAGTCCACAATCCCCACTCAGCCGTTGAGAGCTTTCTCAATTTCAAGAATAAGGCCTGGGCCCTGCTAGAAACGCACTTGACGTGCGCTAGGAACGAAGAAGATCTATCTGAAGTCATGCCTAACTACCTGGTGCTATAAATAAAACAAATAGTGGAGTCTTCCATTCTAACGGAAGGGTTTCAGGCACGACTGAGCATAACTTACATCAAGAGTTCCACAGTCTTATGGGGAGCGAAGTTCAACCTGTTTCTCTTACCCCATTCAAAAAATTCACACAGACCCTCTTCTGCTTTATTTTCCACTTCCTTTCTGCTGTTCCTTGATACAAAAAAAACTCATCATCTGCGTAGTTAACCGATATACATCCTCCAGGCAAGGGTAACCTAGAGGAGTCGTCCAAAAAGATGTTACACGGGTTATGTCCAAAGACGTCACTTATGATGAAAACATCATTACACATCACAATAACCTTTCTGTTACAAAAATAATCACTAAAAATTTTGAACAGTAAAAGCGGGCATGTACGACGTTTCAACTCAGTTTAAATCCGTCACCATGCATGATCGAAGGCACCAGAGATGTCCAACAGGATTCCAATTACATACTTCTTGATAAAAAAAAACCTTACCCATTCAAGCGCATACTTAATGGCGTTCTCAATGGACTTACCGGGGACGAAGCTGAATTGGCGGTCGCAGGGCAGAGACAGGGTTAAGCATCTATGTTTTGTTTTGTATATTCCAGGAGTCTATGTTTTATGATTTTTTCAAGTATTTTACCTAAGATTGGAAGTAAAGTAATGGGTTTGAAGGCCCCGATATCTGTTATTGGCTTGTTATTCTCCTTTGGTATAATCCGGAGCACGTATTTCTTCCAATCTGTAGGGAATACCCCTCTATGCAAGCACGTTTCCAACACTTGATATAACTCCTCTTTATCGTGGATCCAAAACTTTTCCTCGCTATTATGCAGTTCAATATATAAAATTCCCAAACTATTAATTATGATTTCAACCTCTGTTTTACTTAATGGTGGTACGCCATCCCTTATAGCGAGGTACCTAGGTGGAAACCGTGACAGGTTTCTTACCTGTTGATGGTGAAAATTTTCCCTATTAGTCTAGAGGAAATAACTTGCCCAGAAGTGTCTCAAGTCTGGAGACTATGTCAACACTCTCTGCCTTCCCTTCGTTATTACCGATCACAACGCTTGATAAATATTATTCTGATCCATTTCCCGAGTTTTCAACAGCACTGTGGATTTCCCACGGGTTGGAGTTACCCACCTCATCTACCCAACTGTGCCATGCAGCTCGTTTCTTCCGGCGAGCATACACTCCGCATAACCCCTACCAGGCCCCTATAGACCTTTTTGTGGGCCCCTTTAGCAATATCAGCTCTTGTATCCACCACGGCGTCCTAATTACCTTCTTTGGGTTTGAGTTTCTGAGTTTTAGTGGCTGATACTACCACCGCGTTGAAGAAATTCCCCAAGTTGTCCGGTTCCCTAGCGGTTACGTCATGAAAACCCCTTAAAGATTGACAGAGCGCATCCCCAAAGCTATCCCAATTCGCCCTAGTTGTTCTAAAGTTCCAAGATGATTGGAGAGCTTCTGTCTTTGCAAATCACACTGAAAAAGTTATCAATCTATGATCAAAAACTATTGCACACTCATTAACCGTCCACTTTGATATTTTTTACGCAACAGATCCAGAGCAGAGAGTGGGATCAATCTTGCTTTCGCCACCGGCTCCTGGAAATATTAAAAATGAACCTGGTTCATTGAGGATGAACAGACCATGCGCTGAGATAAGATCTTCGAGGGCATAGGATCTTTCCGTCCGATTTCCGCGAAAGTCAAACCAGGAAAGCGAGCGCGCATTGAAGTCACCTCCATTAATTATGGTTCACGATGAACTCAATATTGCCAAATTTAAAGGAAACACAGGCTTGGATAGTTGGCATACACTGCGTAGTTGAATTAACACTGCATAGTTGGATTGCGGACTTTCTCAAAGGAAAAATAATTCGGACGTAGTTGACGGCTCTTCTTACTCTACTATATATAAGCACAGCCATGCTGCGTTACCAATCAGTCCTTAGAACTCAGACATTAAGTCAGTCTAAAATTTGCTACCGACTCCGTGGGAACTCACAGTCCCGCCTAGGCCTTGCGACATCTTCACCGGCCAGCACCTTTATTTTTTCATCGGCTCGTAGAACATAATAATAGTAAGAAACCCCATAGGAATTTTGAAAAAAGTGCCACTTAAGAAGAACCCTAATATACACAACATTATATGGGTACATATTATTTAAACGCTAATAAATATACAAGGGTATCTAGCATGGTCGTTCGATAAGAATTTATCGATAATATCGGTAACTCGGCATTGTTCTTAATCACGACTGCAAATCAGTAACATACGAACAACAGTTCACGTCGAATAAATTAACGGGAATGATACTGAAATTATAAAAACCTGTATCGATCGACCGTGCTAGATACCCAGGTGGCGTAAAAGTCATAATGTCGACACGACTTTTTGACATTTCTGAAGTAAACCGAAGCAGAATACCCGGTGACAAACCATAGATAATTATTGTTATAATTTTATTTACAAACAAAATTGGTGCCTCAGGCAATCGTGTGAGGACCTTTGCTCCACCCTGTATTTAAAATTTGTTATTTCACATATATTTTTATTTTAAAATAAAATAACATTAAGGTGTATTATTACTTTACCATTCGCTTTTCTCTTCCTACTCCACTTACAACATCCTCGCGACATTCCTCAAATTGGGGAATGGCCATTGTTCCACTAGGCTCCGGGAAAACTACTTATATGTCACATAAAAAATTACGCTATAAAATATAAATATCATTTTAATAAAATAAAATAATGTTATATTGAGCTCGTTATTTTATCACTTCTCAAGACACACCTTAAGAATCCAAGGCCAATTGCTTAATTTAAAAATTGACAATTCAGAGTCAATAAGATATGAATATTTGTAATCATAAACAAACAGGTTTTTATTGGTGATTTTTATTTACATAATAGATGAAACGAATGTTTGAACATACTGTATTTCATACAATTTACGTTCGGTTTGCAGGAGTCAGGAAACGGCGCGCTTTAATGTTGAACGAATATATAATAAACTAACAATGCTTTTTATGTAGATTTTAATGGAAACCAATATCGCCAGTGATTTAATACATGTCCCTCTTATACTTGCCTTACACAGTTTAAAGTCCATCCCATTTACTTGAAATGAAAAATTTATAATGATGTTGAAAAAATGTTAAGCAAAGAGTGGTTAGATATTTACGGGAAACACACACTCATCGCATTTCTTGTATTCTACTTCATAATATGAAAAGAAATGGTTTGTTTACCTACTAATTAATAAAAATAAATCACAATTTCACGATTTTTTAAACATTTTTAAACCCTAAAATATAAGATAAAATTTAGCTGGATCATTAGCTTAACATCATAGTAAGCAATTCATATTCATGCTTACGTATTAATTTGTGGAGGCAGGATTTTTACAGCGTCTTTTTTTGTAAGGAATAACGGATAATTAAACCTTGATTAGACGGAAAGTAAAATAAATCCCTATGACAATGAAATTCTTCTCATGTGTTTCTCTTAATTCACATAAATTTTTAAGAAATATACGCAAAATTACTGGATACTATTTATTTTATTACGATATTGACAATTTTAAATATTATATTAGAGATCAAATAAATTAAGAACCCACTTTACATGTTAAATATATCTATTTCATCTGTTTGAATTCATTATGTTTTTATTAAAGGTAGTGCGCATAAAAAAGAATAATTTATTTTAATGAAAAAGGACGGCCTTCCGGTCAAAGGTTAAGGCTCTCGACTAGCAAGCCGAAGTTCGCGGGTTAAAATGCGGCGTGCGCAAGTGAATTGTATTTGATAAATTTGTGTTATTTTACAATTTATTCATTTTAAATAATATATTATATACTTGCGGCACGTTCCAGTGGAAGATACTCTTAGTATCGCCCTGATGTGAGACCACCATTCAGAATTTAAAAGTTGTTTGAAATGGCTTTAGCTGTGTTTGGTGACCATATCTCCTTCCCTATCTCCTTCCCCTCCCCACAATCTTCAACCTAACAACATGCCATAGTAGTCTCACTGGCTCCCGATGGTTGGGATCAGTTGAGACTCGTATTTTAAATTTTACATACAAATTTTAAAAATGGTTTGATCATCACTGATTACGATATAATTAGAAGGAAGTTCACATATTATAATGAAAACGTTAGCGTTGGGTATTGAAAAGAAATAAATAACACAAGTAAGATGGTTGCTGATCGCTGGAATAGAGTTTATTCAGTATTCAGGCGCGTGGACAAAAATAAACCTACTAGCGATTTTGCTGCCAGTGTGAAGAGTTGCCGGCGCCCAACGTTCTCTCCAAACAAATTTTCCGCTTTCCTTTCATTTCCCTACACTCAATCTTCGGCTAAATTCGGCACACTCCGGCAGTCTTCGCCAGCGTCCCGGCTTCCGCGTATTGTATACAAATATTACACATTCCCAATACTTTGGAATACGGCCAGCCTACTGGTCAAAGATCTTATCTTTTGCATCGCTGGTGCAGTCGCGTACTGAAATTACGTAATTCAGTTGAGTTGTAGAATCAGTGGCATTCAGCAACGTCAAAACTAGAGAAACGAGAAATTATTGATAATATTGTGTTCATAAAAGTATTACAAATCTCTACGTTCATTACAACATAAAGTGTATATTATATTGAATCCGAGTTTAGCCAGTTGGTTTTGTCTCGTTCTTGCATACGCTAAATTTGTATAAGTTGTCTCTCTGGTTAACTGAGTGTGAAGCAAAGTGTAGTGTCTCAAGGCTGGTGGTAAAATCAAGTTTTTTAAAAGACATTATCACGTTTGTGTCAGGTTTATACAGAGCCGAGTGCTTTTGAATTTGAACTGTGGGAGTTTCGTGAATCTCGTTGACTATATTTGTTTGGATTTCTCCTTGAACGTGGGTTAGCGAGGAGCTCGCCTTGAAGTGATTGAACCAAGAAGCTGTTTGTGTTACGGTTCAAACTAAATATTTCAGTTACAACTTTTGATCGCGCTGGTATACCGGTGGATTGTTCATCGTGCATTTTAAAAATCGTATATGGAATTTCAGAATATTTCCAAAGTTTACACTTTCTGAAAGTTTAAAATCTTCGTTAGCTGATTCCATTGAAGGTAAGTTGTTTTTAAGTTTATAAAACAATTAATTATATAATCCAACCCCTTTATTTCGATTATTTGTTTTGAAGAATATATGTTTTGAACGCATCCTCAGAAAGAAAAACAAGATTTCGTCAAACCTTCTTGAATGTATATTTGTAAGAATTTCCGATTGTGGTATACCTATCTTAAGTGATAAGATATATCTATAACACTGTTTCAAGCTGTAAAATTCCAGAACATATCTTAATTACACGCGTCTAAGAACTGTCCCTTATGTATTAGATATTGTTTCGAACATATTGGTGGAACGTAAAAGTGGATTAACTGAAAAGCACAGGAAGAAATGTATAATAATTCTATACAAATGTACAGATCCAATAATAAAAATCTTAGCAGCGTACATCTTAGCGCTTAGCCTTGAATTGAAAAAAGTCTGATGAATTACTCGTCGTTAGGTACCAACTTATTGTATTCAAGAAATATTTTTTCTTTACTGGTATATACTTCAGAGCGTTGGCGTCTGCGTGCTGGATATGAATTAGTTATTTTGATTGATTTGACAGAACATGATGCACTACGACGTGTTATATTTTAAATTGAGCCGCTATCAATAATAACCCTTACGTAGATGGCGATAAGGTTTAAATTCCCGCTTCACACCATCCGCCTGTTTTTATTTATTCAAGAAAAAAATATGGCCAAAAAGTGCCTTTTATTTTATTTTGTGGATGTGTAGGCATAAATCTTTAATTTTTTTCGATCATTTTATAAAAAACTTAATTTGACACATTATACAATAAAATCGTAACCCAAAATGGGTTCGTAAGTAGGAGATTTTGAACTTTAAAGCAGTTTTCATAGGCCTTAAACATTATTTTTTTATGGGCTTATAAAAAGACTTATCTAAAAAATACTCGATTATTTCAAAGGCCATGATGTATTCTACCCGCAGTATTTAAATAAAGCATCTGAAACATTTCTAAACGACTAAATTTTCAAACCAAAAACACATGATTTTGCATTACTACGTATGGCATCGCCTTGAGACTTATTAAGTCACTGGGTCAAGCGTTCCCGGCCTTTAGGTCATAGCTTAAATGAGGAAAAAAAATAGAAGGTAAACAATTTACAGGTCATCAATCGGCAACAATCGAACACAGTTACTGGACGTGCAGATCAAATGGTTGTCACTTTATTGAATTAGTATTGTAATTATAAAGTAGAAAATCTGCTCGTTCGTCCAACTTAAAACCTTTGAACGATGAGGTTCAGCGTCATGAAAATTACTGTGTTATCGATTAGATACTATGGAGCTTTAAAATATCTATTTTATTATAAAAATAAGTCTCAACACCGTATTGAGTAGGTATGTACCTACTTGGGCGAAGGCCGTAATTATTTATAGTAATATAAAATCGTAAAATTAATACAATATTTTGTTCCGTAATCTATCTAAAACGAAGATCGTTGTGTCGAATGAGTTGCTTATCCACGTTATTGATCGTACTTTAAAAAAATTCTATTGAGCTCAGAATTAGTACATCATGAACATCCTTGAACTTTATTCTGGCCTCTTCGAAATTCAATATTTAAGGGTTGTTGGTGCCATATTTGTACGACATGATAATTCCATTTTTAAATTTAAAAGTCGCTCTAATTCTGACATAAAGAATGAATATCTGTGATCTTCAATTACCGGATCGTAGGTCACAATCAAGTATTTACATACATCAAATCATCGACTGTATCACAATTTGTAGATACGTTCGAGAATTGTCTGCTTACAGAGCATGAGATGAAAGGTCGGTTAGGATCAATGCGTGATGTTTATTATTATGCGTACACTGAGAAAACTATTGTGCAGAGACAACATAACAGACATCAATATTATTACAGACTCATCAGCTTGCAAATGAATCACGTAATTATCGCTGTAAGTCAGAACAATGTTTCTTAAACTGTGTTCGTCTATCAATCCTTTAATTTCCCTGATACACACACAATAACTAAAAAAAAATATAATACCGTTGTGTAGTATTATAAATATAGTCTTCAAAAGACTCTAGAGTCTTCAAAATTCGTGTTTATAAATAGCACAGTTGCAAACCTAAGCTATTTGGTTAGTATCTAAACAGTTATTTTTTTACGTGAAACTGCACAAGAGTTCCAACTGCTCCCTGGTCTGGAGCCAGCGAGTCTATGGCATCCCCAATGGGGTATGTTGTGAGGCTGAAGGTAGTGGGTAGGGAAAGGAGATAGGAAAAGGAAGGGGCGAAGTACCTGGCTAATCGGATCTGTCCACCAAACACGGCCAAAGCTAATTTCAATCGACGTTTCAATTCTGAATGGTGGTCTTACACCACGGCGATACAGAAAGTATCTTCCATTTGTGAAATAAAACAAATTTATCTAATCTTATTTACTTACGCACGCCGGGATTATAACCCGCTACCTCAATATTGCTAGTAGTAAGCCACACGCCTCGACCGCGTAGGCCGTCATTTACAGAATATAATAAATTATTTCTTGTACTAGTGCGCAATTACGTCGATCTACTGCTACACTCGCACAAAAAATCTGAAACTTTTTATAGTCCGCATTATTGTACCGAAGAAAATAAGTAAAAGTCAAGATTTTTTTATATATTTATCTTAAGGTAATGTTTTTCTATCTGTTGTTTTACAAAATAAAATATGTCCTGGCAAGTAATATTTGTATAGCACCCTTGAGGTGATTTTTCATGAAAAACGGCCTTGTACGCTGTACATATTATCAAAATGTTATTATTATTATATATCCCATCAAGTTTTTAATATAATCAGCCTTTTTTAGATACGATCAAGCCACCACCAGGGCGTTATAACAATAGTTACAATTATTGATTGGTAAAAATAGCATTTGAAATTGGATCAAAGATCAACTGACATAAGAACTCAGCTATTGGGTTAATGGATTGGACATCATAATACGCGGCTCCATTTCCTAAGGAAATTCACGAATCTAAAAGGAATGTTATCTAAAAAGATTTCTTAGTATTATGTCTTCCATGTCTTTTACATTTGAGCAACCCAACGGGGAAGGATTGTCGCCCACTTTGGGAATCACTGGGTTCGCAGGTCACAGCTCAATAGGTTTGAAATATGTAACAGACTTTAATTTTTTTGTTCGAACGAAATCTGGATAGCGGAAAATTGATTACTCTATTAGCAATAACGCACAGTAATACAATAAATTCGTTTTGTTTAGAAAAATGTCGAATAAATTCTTGCATAAACATTTTTTTTTTCTATCGAAAAACGAAAATTATACATATAGCTGAAAACGAAATAAAATTTGCTAGAAGACTTAAAACAGCAATCATCAATTGAATGCCATGAATTGAAGCAAAATAATTTCACATATTTTAATTATTATTGGTCAATGTGTCACGTAAATTTTCAATGATTAGGATGAAGTCATTGAACAGCAATTAACTATTTACGTAGCATTATTTAATTTATTTTAATACAACTGAATATTTTTTGATTATTTTTAACCACATCGGTAAATTCACGATTCTTTGAAATTATTACTATATTTCATGACTTCATGAATTTATTAATCGTACTATTTCTGTAGATGACATATTATCTTCACCATTGATGTTACAATACATCTAGACCTATTATAGTCTCACAAAACTTGTCTTTTACTAGTGTTTGCCGAATAATTAAAATGTTTTTTCATTACTTACGATGGCATTTTGGTATTTTTTCAGGCAATTTACTAATTTACAGAGTTAGAACACGACCTTGAGCGATGCGTGATGGTTTATTACTAAATACGAAATCGAATGCACTACAATTGACGTACTTTTTGCCACCGTGAGATTTCTATAGCGCGTCTATACATTTTGTAAAGTCATTGATCTTGTATTTTAAATTTTTTTATATTCATTATATTTTATTCTCACCTAATAACTTGGAAAAATCCTTAAATACTTTTGCGGCTTCTAAACTTGGCTGTTCTAACGAAACCATAACTGTTTTGACCTTTCAAAGAAATTTACAATGGACGTTAAATGGAAAAGGTCGAGTGAATGCAAAAATAGATGTTACTGTACAATTATATTGATTTGATAATTCGTGTTGATAAAATTGATTGTGCTTTACTTGACTATAAATAATTTGACGCTACTGATAGATCGATATTACCAACAATAAAATAGTCCGAATTTAATGTTTCGATTGAATTTTATTTCCCTAATGGATTAAATTTCGTAGCAACAATTCAAGCGTGGAATAAATATATACGAGACGGAAAATAAATTACCAAACAATTTCTGACATAATCATAATTATTTTATGTGGTCAGATTTTGAATTAGCTTTAATGTGCTCATTTTTGCTGTAGGTATTAGTTTCGTCGAAGAAATAAGTATTGGCCAGTGGCGTTAGATGCATCGAGAAATAATTGCAGTAGATTAAGGCGAAGCACTACAAAGTAATGCGACATCATAAGTTTTTGGTTTGAAAATTTTATCGCCATATCATTAACACCTTTTCGTATATGGTTTACTGTAAAATTTTAAAAATTAAGTTCTTTAATGAGTGAGACTACGGCATCCACCAATTGGGGATGTTGTTAGACTGAAGGAAGTGGGGAGGAGAAGAAGTTTGGAAAGAGGAAGGTGAGGAAGTACCTGGAAAAAATTAGATCTGGTCACCGAACACGGATAAAACCATTGGTGGTGGGTGGTCCATCAATATGATTTTGAAAGTATCTACGACTCAGTACATATTATTTTAAATGACGACACAAATAATCAGGGAAAAACACATTTATTATTACATAACATTAAATAACAAGAAAAGGCTATATTAATATTAAATATTAATTCATTATTAAAAACATATTTTAGAAAAAAATAATAGCAACCAGTTTTTGTACAAATCAATACGAATCCAATTCGATGTCCGCGATAGTGACAGCACGCGCCCTTGATGCTACCAATACGCTCACGTATTATCAACCGTTAATCATGTTGTAATATTTACACTACAAGATGATTAATTCGATTTTTCCCCTACTTTTAATGTTTTAGATAAGAATGCTACTTTTGCTCGCATTTACACATTTTTGAACGTTTATTTGGAGTACTTTACTCAGTAAAAAAATAAAATGTATAAAATTATATTATATAACTTAAATATTATCGATGAAACATACCAACATGATACTCAGGCAGGGCAGGGCCTGAGCCAACCGGTGCCTGGCGCTAGTAAGAACCTCAAGGGCGCTGTATTAGGTTAGGTTATCAGCACCTTGGCTCATTGGTTCCTGAGCGCATTGACAAGTCAGCGCCCGTAACGGATGACTACAATTCCGCTGACACAGAGCCGGTCCTGTATAGAACTTTATGGGCCACACTTGACAAACTTTACCCAGCGATTCAAGGGGAGTGAAAAATGTTGTTGGCATTGTGGCCTCCGGAGACATTTTCGTTGTTGTTGATTTTTTTCAAAAACGAACAACAACAAAACTGATCACTCAGCCTAGTAACCGCCTTGCTTCCGTCCCGCCCTTGACTCTCCAATGCCTAGGTACTGTTTGTAATGTTTTTATGTTTCTAAACTATACGACGCATATTACCAAGGTTTTATTTTACAATCATTTAATATTCTACGCCACTGCCGCCAAGTATCAACATCAATAAGTTATAATATATTCTATGGTTTCCTTGCGGCTTTGGTACAATAATTTCTGTTCTGCTCCAATGTGAAGTGCTTAGCTGGAACACTCTGAGGCTAGAACACGATCTTTTTTTAAATTCTTCTTTCCACTTTAATGTATTTATGTAAGAACTTCTAGGAATTAGAAAAAGAAATATTTTATCGACGATCAGACGAATTTATGTTTCAGATTTTTGGAATGGTGCCGAAATGTTTTTATAGAATATGGTTCTACTCTTCGTTAAAAAATTGTCAAAATAATTTTGAAACATGTTATGCTTTTTGATCTATCGTAAATTTAATTCGTCTTTAACAAAAAAAAGTGGTCCACTTGGTTTTAAAAAAAATTCTCAATCGTTTATAATAATACGATGTATCAAATCAAATTGCGCGAGGAAGTCATTTTGTTTTACATAGAGATATGAGTTCTTCCACGAAAGTTATGAAACAAAATAGACATCCAAAGTAATAGACTTGCCTTGACATTAAAACTGGATATCATTTTGACAAGCTGAAGGCAAACCAAGTCACCATTTTGGTACTTGAAGGAAGGTTCGAAGATCACTGAAGAACGCCCCTTGAAATGACCAAACCCTGCGCAGAAAAGAAAAGTTCGCTAATAGTAGCCAAAGGTTTGCAGCGCTGTCCATTGTGAGACTTTTATGCACACAATCATATATGTTCATTCTTAAACAAATCGCCTGGTGTAGCGACGCTAAGATTGAGTGAGGTGGGTAAATTATAAAACATCTGTAAAAGTATGTAACTGAATAGTAACCAAATAAAAAAACTGGAAACAGCCCGAACTTTTCTTTACCCGATTATGTAGACAGTTTTTTTAAGCAGCCAGCAATTTGCGCCATTATAAAAAGGACTAGTAATTTGTAAGCAGATTTTATTTTCGAGGACCGAATGGTGATATTACAATGCGAGTTGCCTGTGTACTATCAGATTAATTTATTGACAACTCACCGAAAATGGGACGGTCACGCCGCACGGTGTCTTCATCCCATACAACCGATGAGACATCGTGAATTTGGACGAAATATTGGAATTCACATTTTTCATCATTGAAAATACTTTTTGAGGAACTTGACTATATTTGAAGTAATTTAAATGTTGATAGTTTTTCTTTAATATACGATGTCGCTTTAGTTCGCATCCCGTACTGGGTCAGGGAAAAGAGTTCGATCCTCTCTCTGTCTAGGGATACTTGTCATTGAATTTTGTGGTATATGCCTAAATGACTTTCGACAGTCAATACGCAATGTCTAATTTCTAATGCCCTTTGAACCATCTTCATGCTTTGACTTATTATTATCTCCCATTCTTACTTTTATATTATTATTGTCATTGTTATTGTCTTCGCTCCTCATTTATATATGCTCTCCTTTCACTGTCATCTCTGTTTATAAAACTTATTCGTGTAATTAATATGTTGTTAATGGACTATTTGTCCGTAAATAAATAAATAAATAAATAAATTCCGGTAGGATCACGATGCCACGATTAACACAAAAAGTAATAACGCACTTACCAGGTTCGATGATTCTGCTGCATGTTCGGTGAATGGCGGGGCGCGCACTTGGTGATAATGTTCACCAATCACCTTAAACAGCAATCAATGTACACACACGGCGCACAGTGGGCTGAAAATCGCCTTTCATAGACATAGAGACTTGAATTTTCAAGGGTATTTTTTGGCTAGAAATGGATTCTGCTGATCATTACTATGCTATAAAATGTCGTACGAAGCAATTGCGTGTACAAATGAAGGAGTTATAATTTTTTTAAGAAAAATTTGTATGGCGCTGACATTAAAAATGAGGCTATCTCTAGAATCATTTTTTTTTTTGACATACTTCATATTGTGGCGCAAAGTGCGATTTTTTTTTTTTAATCCTAAAGTGGAAAAAAAATCTTTTTTTTGTTGATGAATCGTTTTAATGCTTAAATGCTTTATATATGAGTATGCTTTGTCTAGTTTACAATATTTTATTTACACTGCAAGCCAAAACACTGTGCACAGTGGGCTGAAAATCGCCTTTCATAGACTATCACTAACTGCCCACATTAATTACGCGTCTTTCCCCACCAAAACAGCCTCCAACAAAAACAAGAAGTTGAAACCTTGGATTACGAACGGCCTTATCTTCTGCATACGTAAAAGAGACAGACTCCATAAACAAGCACTAAATAACCCTGACCCCCAATTCTCACGATTCTATAAAAAGTATCGTAACATTTGCAATAACCTGATAATAATAACCAAACATAAATATTATAAGAAAAAAATTGAAGAATCAGGGTATGACAGCAAAGTAATTTGGAACGTAGTCAACGACATATCAGAAAATAAAAAAACCTCACTCAACATTCAATCACTAGTTATAAATGGGAAAAATATCCAAGTTTACGAAGACCCAGAAACCTTAGCTGATCACGCCAACCATTATTTTAGTAATATCGGCACAAACTTAGCCAACAAAATTTTGAAAGCCACAAATAAAACCCAAAATTTTCTAGCTTCAAGGGTAAGACAACAGAACTTTCTACATCCCACACTTATCCTAGCCCCCACATCCACCAAAGAAATTGTTGACACTATACTTTCTATAAAAACAAATAGTGCTGCAGGTAATGACAAAATTTCACCTTACATACTAAAACACATAGCTCACTTCATTACCACACCGTTAAAACACATTGTTAATCTAAGTTTCAAAAGTGGCACCTTCCCCAACCAACTAAAACATGCTACGGTTATCCCAATCTATAAGAGTGGCGACAAAACAAATATCGAAAACTACATCATAAAAGCATTTAAGCATTAAAATGAATCATCAACATTAAAAGGGTTTTTTTTCAATTTTGAGGATTTAAAAAAAAAAATTGCACCTTGCGCCACAATATGAAGTATGTCAAAAAAATACAAATAAATAGTAGTATCATCTGTGTGTAAGGATAGAACGGCCAACCTTATGATTCCAGAGATAGCCTCATTTTTAATGTCAGCGCCATACAAAATTTTCTTTAAAAAATTATAACTCCTTCATTTGTACACGCAATTGCTTCGTACGACATTTTATAGCATAGTAATGATCAGCAGAATCCATTTCTAGCCAAAAAAAATACCCTTGAAAATTCAAGTCTCTATGTCTATGAAAGGCGATTTTCAGCCCACTGTGCGGCGTTCCCTTGTTGCAAATAATTATGTACAATATCTCTCGGCGGATTAAGATCAGTATGTACTGTTCACAGAACTTTCCAAAATTTCGTATTGGACTGCATTTCTCAGCTTTTATGGCGGCATCTATTTTCACGCGTTGAAAAGACTGAATTCGATAGTTTGAAAATGATCTTAAAATGCACCAAAGAACTTGTTTATTTTAATGTAGATATTGGTTCAAAAAAGTAATAATAACATAGTGAAAGAAGTAATTTAACAAAAAATGAACCGATATTGGTACTAAATACTACTAGGTACTACAACTTCAAAATAACTCGTTTAATAACTTCTCGTATAGGTACTACCGAATTTTACAAACATATATGTCCTATCTCTTCAAATGTAAATTAAATCTATATCATTCGACAGTCCTTTATGTTTCCTTAAATATTTTAGGTTAATTTCTAGAACAAATTTCTAATGTTTTATATTTTTTCTTACCTACATTATATATTTAAGTATTGATTACCTATTAAAATTCTTTTAAAGTATTATAATTTTAATTTATTTCACTTTACTTACCCAAAATAACTTAATTTACATCTAAAACCATCTGAACTAGTCATGAGGTACTCCAGTAAGGATACACGTACTGTTAAAAAACCTTCGAAGAATTAAATAAATATTAAAAACCTTAAATAAAATTTCGACCAAACAAATTTTAAATTTCTTTAAGTTTGTATTAAGTAACTAGGAACCTGCATACCTAAAGATTATTTCAATGATTCAATTTTTTTCTTTTAGATACTACAAATATTATAATATCACATTCCCGAGAGTGAATTGAAAAAATATTCAAGAAAATCGTATTAAAGAACAAACTATTTTAATTGTAAAAGAGCTTTTTTTCCGAGAGAGATACTTTGGTTTCAATTTTGTACCTACACATTATTTTTATGCACTTAGTTTTACCTATGCTATTACATCATATTTTGGATAAATATATAATGCGTTAAAATAAAATATATATATAATACATATATTTGTAATAAAATTTAGAAATTTACCGGTGTCGGTGATTCAGGCATGTTGGATTGTTCCCCTTTTGTGATTGGACCGTCTATTAGTTTGGATGTCTATGGCAAGAAATGATAAACATCCAAGGCCAATTTTTTCTTGCACATTTGCTGTAATCTTATCAAATAACTTGTTTAAACATCAGATTAAATAATTTTAAATTAATATTACCTGTTTGCGTGATCCACTAAATACTAATACTCCAATTTGAGACACGGGGTTTTGAAATATCCATTTACCACCATTCAATATTATAACAAATTATATGACACAAATTTTCAAAAAAGGTGTTTAATCTCAGGCTACATTTGGTAATAAACACTTTCCATAAGTTTACGGTACATGCATAATGAAATTAAAAAAAAAAAATTCTACGTATTTAGGTATAGTATTGCAAATAACACACAAAAATTCTGAAATATTCATTTTGTAAACTTTTGTCTTGGTATTTAGTAAAAAGTTTTCAAAATTCTCAATAATTCACCACACACAGCCTTTGTTAGAAAAACAAGTACAGGATTGGGCAAAAGTAATCACCCGATGTGCTTTAGCAGTAATTTATTTTTATTATAAACTTTGGTACTGCTTGTGAAATTCGTTCAATTGTTTGTAAACTGATTCATTTCTTATCGATTTGTAATCTGCGTTTGTTTACTTCACAAATGTCAAAACCGAATTGACATTTGGCGCCAGTTGCAAAAGTTATGGCGTTTTACAATAGGGTGATTACTTTTGCTCCACCCTGCATATTAGAGTCAACGGACTGGTATTGAACCTTGGGTTTTGGAGTGGGAGTCAACCATTATATCAAAATAGCAACGATATTAAAAAAAAACAACTACACCCCCACATGTTATGCCGTTCTTTACCTTTACATACTTGTAATTTTATTTCTGTTGGTGTTTTCGCTTAAAATTGACAACCGCTGATAAGCCAAGCACGTATCTATAGTTGTATCTGTATTAGGTACGTACCATTGGACGTGAAAATGTTATTTTTTTACTTGTGTTAAAATTACTCAAAAGCTTTAACTATTCGCCGTTAGATGTCAGTACTTCAAAGGTTTTGGAATATTTATTTTAGCAAAACATCGACGAATTGCGACCTCTATTGTTCTCTAGCTTATCAAATGTTTTAATAGATGTCGCTAGTGCCGCAATTGTTGCCATAAATATTGAACATTCATTCATAACTTTAATCACATATTGTCAAAAGTTATACAATATTTTATTAATAATTAATTGGAATTGTTTATCATAGTAAATATTTGAAAACACAAAAATGAGGTATAATTAATTTCATACCAACGTAGTGAAAATTGCTAAACAAATTGAAGAGTAATATAGTAATTGTTGAGTAGGTAAGGTACCTGTCTAGCTCACTATATTTATTATTTTATTGTCTGTTAAATATTGTCAATATGTCAAAACCAAATTAAATACCAAAAATTTGTTTTAAAATAATACGCTTCGACAAAATAATTTTTCTCATTTTGGAATTTTCATGAACAATAAAAATATGCATATTTTTTTTTAAACCTAGCTCTACACATTGCACTTTGCACCTTAAACGTACTCATAATTTCACTGGACTGCAAATGTAGCCAGCCGCACAAAAATATGCATTAATCAAAAATCTCTCGAGAGAGAAAAGTTTGGTACTCGAAAATAAATATATTTTTCATGAAAGAAATACAATAATATGTTTTTTTGTATTTGATAATAATAAACCTACAACTAGGCCTGATCCAAACGGTACCTGGCGCTAGTAAAAACCTCAAGGGTGCTGTATTAGGTGTTAGGTATTATCAGTGCCTTGGCTCCTTGGCGCCTTGGATGTCAGCGCCCGGAGCGGACTGCTTCAGTTGCACCCGCACAGAGCTGCCCTTATCTACATGGCCTTCCTGGGATCTTGAATTTTATAGGAACCACGGTACAGTACATATACGTTTTTATTTAACTTATATTTCAATTATTTTATTTAACATCTTTCAATTATAATTCAGAATTAAAAAAAAAAAAAATTTGGTTTAGTAGTAACTGATTTATTATGTATGACGAATTTAATACTTGTAGTTGATGTGTAAATTAATTGTGAGAGTAAACAACGTTAAATCATAGGAAGGATGCACGAAGGTACCACATTACCTGGGTGACTAATGCTTATTTGATCATAAGTCAATCCTAAATCGCCAAATAATCATGACTTGCAAATCAGCAGGCAAGGTATTAAAAAAGAAAAATAGATTTAGAATTTAAATTGTTTAGAAAATTATGAAACAATCATTGATAAACAACCAAATAGGGAAGTAGGAAAATTCAATAACGAGTAATCATATTAATAATAATTTAATTTGGGAGGCGAGTTTGGGTACCCCTGCCCCGGGAACCATTTATTGGATAATCAACACCTCTGCCAGATGTAACCACAAGTGGTTCGCTACTTTTGGTGATTTAGCAGTTCAGTTTAGGTTCATCGGGTGAGGGGTGTTCAGGATGCGTCTGCCCACCAACTGCTGGTCTTGCCAGATCGCGAGAGGCTGGTTTGTGGAGATCCTTTGAACTCTCCAACTGGTCTCTCGACCAATCATCTTTTCAACCCTCATGCCTTTTACCTTACTAGAACTCCTTAAAAAAAACCCTCCCCACAGCATACCAAAGGATGACCTAGATTTCCTGTGCGGGGTTAATGTAAAAAAAAACCTTATAATTTATAATCATGATTAAACAATTCGAACTAGATTCTAGACAATATAGATACCAAGTACCAATAGCTAAGATACCAAGAATCACGATAGTTACTAAATATCTCAGATTAGAGATTTATTATGATTTAGGGAGGGTAAAAAGTGATGATATGTTGATCAAAAGATAATCCCACTATAAAAAATTATAAAAAATATATATGTACATTATTGTCAAAACACTGATACAAAATTTTTTAAAGTACATACAATACAAAAACACATATTTATCACCTCTGAACACAATTGTCAATTCTGTATTAATCTGTACTTTATTTATCAATGCTATCGATTATTTTCTAATCATCCAACTATATTATAAACTTATAAAGTACCCTTCCCATTTTTTCTACCTTACAACTCCTGTGGTGATCTGTCTTTTTATTACTACTATCTGGCTGTTATTTACTTTACCAGTTTTGTTTTATATTAAGTACTAAATTATAATATGAACTAAACTTGTCAATTTGACTGGCCTTAACAGGATCCATTCCTAGCTGGCTAGTCAAAGTTTCCGCATGTTTTATTGTATGATTTTTATGTGAAATAAATTTATTATTATTATTATTTTATTCGTGAAAAATCAGTTCATATTTTGAAAACGACAAAAAAAATCATTGATTTGTTATAATATTGTAATTGTGGATAGGTACTTTATCGCTTGTGTGAAGAATTCATTAATAATTATGTTCCGTTTTTGAAAATTACACTTAATTTCAAAGCAAATCCGAGTTCCAGAGTTCAATGAACCTGAGTTTCGCAAACTATACCTACACACAGCCGAAATTAATATATTTTACCATGATAATGATTTAATTATTTTTTCTTCTATGTATTTAGTATTAGACATGATAAATCTTAAATTTAAGAGAAAACTTGCTGATCTCTCTTTCTAAAATTGTGTATGTCTGACCATAAGATGATGGAAAAGAAGATAGAATGAGTTTTATGAGGATATATCATTTGATGACTTGGTGCCACATGACAAAACTCGACTATTGATGTTTTTGCCAAATACGACACAACATGACAGGAGGAGGTATATGATAAAACAGAATGAATGGGGAAAATTAACAACAACAGAAAATGTAGACAATTCACTAGGAAACGATATAACAGAATTAATGAGGGAAAGCAACAACAACAGAAAATGTAGACAATTTACTAGGAAACGATATAACAGAATAAATCAGGGAAAGCAACAACAACAGAAAATGTAGACAATTCACTAGGAAACGATATAACAGAATAAATGAGGGAAAGCAACAACAACAGAAAATGTAGACAATTCACTAGGAAACGCAAGTAATAATATTTTTTTATAAGCACACATATGAACAACCGCACGGAGAAAAATGTTTTGCTAATTTATTAAGAATTTCTCTTCAAATTATTGGTAATTCCGGTTAAAAACGGGATTGCAGACAGAATTAACAAGATGTTGCAAAATAATAAGCACTAGGATGCAAGTAAGAATATAGTCAAAAATTTTGGAAATTACGTATATATTATCATCATGTTGAAACACGCGTTCGTGAAAATCCTGAATATATTTTTCTTTGTATCGTCACGATAAATGTAAATATCGTCAAGGCAAATCAAACAAACATTCTTAAATATATGTTTTATTAATAAGGACCTGTTAATTTGTCGTGAAGTCAAAAATCGATTTCTCTCCGTGCGTAGTTTGGTGGTCGTAAGAATTGAGTTTTAAAACACATTTTATAAAAAATAATTAAAAGAAAAGAAGATAAACAAAATCAAAAGGTGTAAGTACACCTTTTAAAAGCCCTAAAATATTACTAAATGGGTAAAAATATTCCAAATTTAAAAACGAATCTTACATGAGTTGTATGAACAAAGCTAGTGTGTAAAAAAAAATCCACAATAAATGCAATGATTTAACAATAGTACCACGGGTAACTTTATAAAACGTATCATCATCGTGACTGTCATTAATTACATCGAGTTTATAACACAGTTCAATAGCATGTATTTATTAATCTAAAAATAGCAACAACGATTCGGAACCGGATTCTAATACATCATGTTTACATAACAAAAAATAATAAGAATAAATAATAATGTTTTTGTGAATGGTAAAAAATAGCTTGCGTAGACTATGGGTTTCCCTGTCTATCGATAACGATACGACTAACTAGCAAAAGAAAGGTGTTTTAGGCTTGATGGTGATTTTGTAAGAGTTGACAATCCAAATGCTTTCAGCCATATTATATGTTGACGTACGAGTATTTCAACTGCTCGGAACTGCAGCGTAGGTCCGCTTATTTCATCGATAATACTGTATGAAATTCCCATTTTTTTTGAGAACTGCGAATTTTTGTGATGCGATTGAAGTGGTGAAGGGTGGAAAAGGGAAAGAGGAATGTTTAGAATTGCCTGACTGTTCAGATCTGATCAGTAAACAGGATTAAGTCATTTGAAGATTGATGTGGTGATATGAAAATGTTTATATTGCTTTAAAAAAATGTAAAAATATACAAAAATTTATAAAAATGTCGTTTGAAAAGTACTCGCCGTTACAAAAAAATTTAAGTAAAGTGCAGTTACGGTAGATACTCAAATTCCCTCACAAATGTTTTTTCAATAAAAAAAATATTGTAACAACAAGCCATTATGTACCTATCTATCATTCATTAAAAAAACACGACTAACAATAGAATATTGAAAACTTTTATCCACTATAAATAGTAGGACTATAAATAGTAGGTAACCCAATGTAGTGTATTTTGGTAACAAAATACTATACTAACAATAATGGTACGCTAATACATTGTATTTTTATAACAAATTCCAAATAAAGCCACAAAAAATAATAATTATAATATAAACAATAGTTTTCTCGGCAGTCATTACGTACGATACCGTCGTGACATCACAGAGCAGTGATGTCGCAAAACGTATCGCGTATAGAACACACAACGGCCTATCCCCGTTCGCGAGTTCCTAGTAAAAGTAACCGGACTTAAGGAAGTGGATGCAACCTTTGGAACCGTGACGCGATGGAAATTTTATATAATGCTTCGCCGATTTGCCGCTAGATGACGATGGTACACAGAAAATACCCGTTTCTCTTACGTATGAAAAAATTCCGGCTCGATTCTGAAAAATGTCACAGTACTGACAGAACTCTTAGATTTTTATAAATAATATGTAAATGTTTTATAAGTTCTAGTAAAATGTCTCTTAAATTTATTACAAATTTCATTGTTGTGTTTGGGAAAGATTTGATTTTTTAATAGTTATTTGGAATTGGTATTGTTTTGACAATCTGCGAGCATAAAGTTTGAATACATTTGAATATATTTGAATACATTAAAATATATTTGAATACATTTCAAAGTATCGATGAAGTAACGTATGAACTTCTCGAATGATAATGATTATTATTACACGGTGTAACATTTTAATAAAACGGTTATTTTGATCAATTAAGATAATTGTGCACTTTATAAAATATCGCATTATTCTTATTATTCAACATTGCCTAAAATTTCAAAACCATTTATTCGTTTTAATTTTTTTTATTTATTTATAATTTTTTAAACAAAAATTAATATAAAAGCTCTATACATAACATATTAACTGTTCGAGGAATATTATGGTTTAAAATTGTATGCCAAAAACTATTGTCGGATTCCAGATATAAAAAGAAATTATATCACATACACAACACAAGATTCAGTCAAAATGATGGTATGTCCACTACAAAAATTACTAATAATTACGGTCGACGAACTTTTACTTATCTTGTGCCTTCTGTATTTAATAAAGTGCCAATGGATGAAGCAAATCAATCTGCACAACTAAACTAAAAAAGCTAAAAAATGGTTAATGGAACAAAATTTTCAATATTGATATTATTTACATACGTAGCCATATTGATTGTATGCTTGTAATTGCATAAATATGCCCATGAGGGTCTTAAGCATGTCTTGTGGGTTTGAGTGTGTGTATGCCTATTGCCTTGCAATTTTATTCTTCTGTATATATTTTGTGGTTTCTCGTTATATGTGTGCTTTAGTGTATGATTAATATTGAGAACATTACCTGCTGACAAACTGCTTTGGAAGTTTAGCTGGTGCATATAATGAAGTATATATCATTATGTATAATATATAAAATGATGTGGTCATGTGCTGGCGCCATCTCTCCACTTGAACACATCTAAGAGTGGGACGGTACAACATTTCCGATGGTTGTCAATGAAATTTTGAGCCTCAACATGATACTTAAAATGAACATTAACATTATATAACTTAAAGAATAAAAACTCATATTGAAACATTTAAATGTCGAGGATAATATAAATGATCCTCAACCAAAAAACGTCAAATTGAAAAGACAGAAAAATGTTCAGAAAAGAATTGTGACTGAATCTTTTTCCGAGTTTTCTAATTCTTATAACACCTATTTTACTACACTTCTAAATTTCGATTAGTTTCTTTACCACAAAGATCACAAAAGTCGTGGAATTTTTTGTGGATAAAACAGATTTTGCGCCGCTGGTACTATTGTAAAGATTTGTATATTATTGAATAAATTATGATAAATGCGTACAAATTAGTGATGCATATTGTATTTTTCTACCACAGACAATGCATAGTAGGACTATTTTATGAATGCATAATGCAATTTAATTACCTCACCACTAATAAAAAGTTATGAGTTATTTAATGGAATTGTTATTTTTAGCTACATTTTTAATGCGTACCTATCCTACTTGTAATGAGTTCTTCCTCATCTGATAAATACTGCGTTCCCTGATCCCTAAGCCAACGTAATAAATAAAAATAATTATTATTCTCACAACTGCACTTAATAACATGTTTTCATTTATACATATAACCATGTATAGTGTGACTCTATCATGGGGTATCCCAGTAAGGAAACATTTGTCCAAATGTAGTAAAAATAAATAAATTCATGAGCCATAATTCAACATCATCATTACGGCACTACATCTAAGAACCATTTATTCGATAACCACAAGTTCGACCCACAATTTTTTTATAAATCAAAATTACAGGCAAATGCATTTATAAAAATAAATCAAGTGGACAGTACATAATATACAGATTTCACCAAGGAATTTTATTAAATATCACACAAATTACTTCTTCGCAAACTAAAGCCAGCACAGCAAAAATTGATAATTTGGTTCGCTAACTATCTGAGTGAAAGAAAAATATTTGTAAAAGTGAAAACAACCAAACCTAAAAAATTCCACGCCACTAGAGGCATACCGCAAGGTAGCCATTTAGGTCCTGTACTCTTCCTACTTTTTACTAATGATATAACATCCAGCTTCAACAATTTTCAATTTATACTCTTTGCTGACATAAAAAAGAAAAATAAATTACCGTTATTCATGATTGCTAAGAGCTTAAATTAAATTTAAATAACTTGTGTAATTGGTGTGTAAGGAATAATCTATTTCTTAATATTAACAAATGTAAATCAATCAACCGACAAAATCCCGAAGGAAATTGCTGTGATAGAAAATATTAATAAGTTCAAAAATGAATTAAGAAAATATGTCTATCTCAATTATTAATGTTTCTTTTTTTGTGACTTTATTGAAATATTTAAAGAAAGATTATGTTTGCCAAACAATGTACATGTTTATATGTTTATAAAACTATTAGCACACACGAAGATGTGAGCTAACTTAAGATTAATAAATAAATAAAATAAAATAACATTCTGTCGAAACAAATCTCCAATACTATTCAATTATGCGATAGACCATACAACTAGAGATATTTTTTTAAATTAGAGACCTCGGAGTAATATTTGATGAAAAACAAGAATTTATAGACAATATAAATCACATTACAAACATTAGTATGAAAGCATTAGGATTTTCCTGAGAACCATTAAAAACTTTATTTCATTTCCTGTCATGAAAATTTTGTTTGACTCATTAGTTCGTAGCCAATTAGAACATAATTCCATTGTTTGGTCACCTCACCTTAAAATCCACATTAAAAATGATGAAAAAATTCAGCGAAAGTTCTTACGATCTAATAATTTCAAGTTAAACATCCCGTCAGAAGAAATTAAGTACACATATTTATTAAATAGTTTAAAAAAAATACACTGGAGGATCGGCGTAGGATAAGCGACCAATTTTTCAATTTCAAAATTCAAAGTCTGGTCAATTTAAGAGTATCTACTCGACACACTAAGCATAAGGTCCTATTTCAATGTCACCATTCATCGGCCAATTTTGTAGCGAATTAATAATATTAATATACAAATGATATCGAAATTTTCAATGTCACATAATCAATATTTAAACACTTTTGTAATTTATTTATTTATTTAAGCCCAGAGGGCTTTTACATTGTTGGTAGTATAATTTTAATTTGACAAATACTTTGAAATATAAAAAATAAGAATAAAATTACATTTGATAAAAGCTATGCAACAAGTAATACAAACACAAGAAACAAAAACAGAAAATTACAGCTATTTGTTGGTTTACATGATGTGTTTAGGAGTATTGTTGAAAGAAATGTTTTAAATGATCCACAAAACTTGCCAAGTCGGTATTGAATATGTCAACATTACCCAAGTAATGATTTCCCATGGTGTGAAGTCGTTGTATCGGAGAGTGGGCAATGTAGTTACGCTTATAATATGTGCTGCTGTAGAATATTGTATTTTGTCGTGTTGTTACTGTGGGTGTATGTATGTTTATAAGTTGCAGGAGTTCACAACAGTCGAATTTAGAGTTAAGTATTTTGAATAAGAACGTTAAATCGTTTATTTTACGTCTATCTTCTAATGTATGTATTTTTAGAGTATTTAATAAGAAATTGTATTTTAAGTCTTCGGCAGGGATATTTAATTTAAAATTTATAAAACGTAGAAATTTTTTTTGTATTCGCTCAATGTTGTTAATGTGAATTTTGTAAGATGGAGACCAAACTACTGAGTTATATTCAATTAGACTTCTTACTAGAGATACGTATAATAGTTTAATGGCTTGTAAAGAATTAAAGTTTTTAGTTGTTCTTAATACGAAGCCTAGTGTTTTCATACCTTTGTTCACAATTTGATGGATATGATTTGTGAAACTTAGTTTTTCGTCCAAAATAATTCCAAGATCTCTCATTTCCGTGACTCTTTCTAAAGCTATGTTATTGATGGAATATTCGAATAAAACAGGATTTTTGTTTCTGAAGAAAGTCAAGGTTTTGCACTTTACTACATTTAAAAATAAATTATTTTGAACGAAAAATAATGTCAAGATATTATTTTTTTATAATTTCGGTTTATAATTATCATTTAATTTTCGTTTAACCTGTCGTTAAACGTAAAACTGTAAAATAATTAACAAATAAATAAACTCTGTAATAGGTCACCCCGAATGGTTAGCTTCGTTTGGTGACTTAGTAAGGCTGCCCGGGTTTATGGGTTGAGGTTTTCACATATCTTGGAGGCGTATTCGTTTGCTCAGCAAGCACGTGGCGGGCCGGATTGGAATAGGCAGGTTGTGAGAGATCCAGACTAACTCAACCCATCACGTTGCACCACAGTTGGGGGGATGATTCCCTCATTCTTGGACTCACTGACCCCCAGATTCCTACTCAACTCTAAAATTTCTTTCTTTCCTAGAACATCCTTTCCATCTCTTCCTTAAAAATACCCACCACACAGCTTCAATTCAAAGAAAATTATTTTCCTTAGGTTCCTCCTGTGTGGAGCTAATGTAAATATAAAACTACTTTCATTTTTAAATGTATATGACGCCTCACAAGAGCGCCCATGTCTTTACGGTGTACAGACAACTGATCTAAATCGCCACCCGCCTGGACAACGTTGTGAGTCAAGTCAATTTAGAGGCCGGGGTAAGGGATTTGTTGATGCGGGACTTAAAGAAACCCAGAAAGAGAAAAGACCGAAAGCCTACATCAACAACTGTGAAAGCATGTTCCGCAGGTGCACAGGCACGCAGGGGATCAATGCTGGTATAGCATCAGAGAGGGCAATCTTTCGAACGGTTTGTCAATAAAACGCGTTTATCAAGTAGTTAAGTTAAGTGGTTCCCAAATTCTATTCGAAATTTCACGATTGTAAAACCAAAAGTTTTCTAAGACATTCGATTTTTTTTTTATATCCGCATTCCAAAAATGTGACAGTGGCGAATGGAAATGACAGGTGGGTAAAATGATTACTCGCTTTGAATGTACTTGCATCACTTCCACGCGGATGCGCCTAGTATTGTGTATCATTACAAAACACAAAGCATTACCGTAATCGCCATTTAATACGGTTACTGTTTACGTTACGTAAATGGAAAACAACTGGGTACGAGGGTTTTCCCGAAATCCTGGTCCATGGGAAATATAGGCTTTCGGTTTGGTATGTACTGACTATCAACTACTTGCAAATAATTGGCTCCAGTGGAAAATTTTAGACAAATGATAGAATTTTTCTTTCACGTGATTTACGTTATTGATGGTGTTTCCCGAATCCACAAATCTGCCATTTAAAGTCAACGACCGTCAATACTGAACTGTGCAATATCATTTCAACCAAAATCTTTGAATGTATGTGTATGTTAAGGTGAAAATAAAATCAATATAATACGTATACATATAATTACCAATAGTTCTGTGAACAGTCAGTAGACCTCGCGCGTAATAGTTAGAATTTTCTCTTACTTTAATTCAAAAATAAAATTTAGTCTGAAATCGTAAGATTTGTAAGTAGATACATAGTTAAATACCTACTGAATTAAAAACCGTAAATATTTTATGTAATTATTCGAATAAGTAACTATATAATTTGTCTAAAGACATGTCACAATCTCAATGGAAATTCTTTTTTCAAACATTCTTCAGGTCGGTAGATATCATAATATTGACTATTCTATAGCAAGACAACGCTAATGCGAACTCGTGCGGGATAAAATTTAATGTAGTATCCAACGCGGCCACCATCTTGAATCGTAACAAACAAATTTGCATATAGATGAAGTACCAAACGGTCTAGTTAAAACAGGACTCTGACAATGATATGAAATAAACTAAAAAGTTCTTCGTTTTTCACTACCATAGAAACCAGATGGAAGGAAATGAGTTTACCCGTATTTAGTGACCACATATGAATAGCTGTAATATACTTCGTGACCTTTTCCTGCCCAATCTCCCTCCTTTTCTACTCTATTCAGTCTCATAACTTACCCCAGTTACAGATACCGTAGTTCCACTGGGTCCATATAGGGTAGTCATAGAATTGTAGCAAGAAAACATCTATTGACGAACAAATCTACTACATTAAGACGTGAGGTTATCTTTGCATCCTGAATTTGACAGGTAAACCGGTAACAACTGCACTCGTACCAATCACATAAGTTTCAAAGTAATATTGTAACATTATTTTGGGTATATTAAATAAGGTTAAAAATGAAAACCCAGACCTTTTTATGAAATGTAAAAAAAATATAAAATTTATTGTAAAATCACGATTATTACATGAGACTCTCGGGAAATATATTGGCATAATCTTAATTATAATTCCTAACCTCAGTCGTGGTTTTTGTCTCGAAGAGACTAAAAAAATTGTTAAATTAATATTACACCATACAAAAATTACCTATACCCACGAAGTGAAAAAATCAAGAACTCAAAGCAATGTCATTATTTTAATCTAAGGGCGCCAGTCTTCTTCTAATCATTGGAAAACAAATTTATAATAACATTATTAAGTGACTACGACCAAGTCATGAAATTAAATATGAAAGACGTACGTCTCACGCTTTAACTATATATTTTGACACTCGCTTTAACAATAAATTTTGGCACTCCTCACTCCATTTTACCAGGATATTGAAAAGGTGTGTCCGTGGTACCTATATTCTACAGGGTTTTCCAATAAGAGGTGTTATTTTGATATTCAAAAAGCTATCGAAGGATGATTAATAATTTTTTATGGCCGAAATTGGATGGTATTGATCTGGACAACGTTTACTTTTAACAAGACAGCGCTACGTGCCACACAAGCAACGAAGCCATTGATCTTTTACGGGAAAAGTTTCCGGACCGTGTTATCACAATTAGCCACCGAGATCTTGTGATTTAACACCTTGCGACTTCTTCCCTTTGAGCCACGTGAAAGAGAAGGTCTACGCCAACAGCCCAGCGTCGATTCAAGACCTCAAAGATGGAATTCTTGAGGCTATTGAGGACATAAGGCAACTACTTTGCGATTTGGTTATGGAAAATTTCATGAAAAGGATATGGTCCTGTAAGCGTCGTGGTCGTGGTGGTCATTTGACTGATGTTATTTTTCACTATTAATGGCATACCTTCTTCTTTATAACGAAATAAACATTCTATCATTTATATTAAAAAATGGCATTTTCTTTTGAATATCAATATAACACCTCTTATTCGAAAACCCTGTATATCAAAATTTCGAAAGCTCACAGATCTTGGTAAAGAACTTAGTCTAAGGTCAAGTCTATATTACATAAAAAATTAGAGAAAAGATACAAATAGTCATTCTGATTCATAAATTCTGATTTAGGTCAAGGTTACATTCAAGTTTTTAGTATTAAACGCAATCCTGTTCATTTATTGATATTGTTACTTTTCCCTTAATACTTCACTAACCCAGTTTTCTTATTAATAATATTGAAAAATATCTTATATTGGTTAATTGATAATCCCACACCTATCAATCAATCTTCCTAAAGCTAAATAAGTCAATTCACAAAAAATGCAACATGATTTACTCATTTATCACTGTGCAAATACGTTTAAATAAATACTAGTAACTGCTGTCTAAGTCAGGTGATTCGCAACACGTCAAAGAAATCGGCAGATCCGCATTTCACTGAGTTGCGTATTATTGGGACTATCTGCTAACAGTCACGAATGTTGGTATAAATACTAGTATAATATGTAACAGTCCTACTTTGGCTGAGAGCTGAGAATTCCTGGCCCACTTTCTTCGGAAACAAGTGCGGATTCTCGGAAAATGCTCGAATTCTTCGAATTCTGATGGACACCAAAAGTAAGGAGTTAGTCATGTTACTTCCATTGCTTGCTTTTACACTTTCGACCTTTGAGTCAGAAGACTGGCATTTACCTGTCTAGCCTATGGTCTATAACTAGGTTATACACATATAGAGATCTCATCTGACTATTATTATTATGATTTAATCGATTGACCAATCGTCCAAGAATGTTTGTCTGCACCATTTTTGGCAACGTTCTTCTAATAATAATTCTATGTTAGATCCTTGATAGACTAACATTGACAAGAATTTGAAGGATTCGCCGGTTTGATGCATCACTATTACGTTATGATGAAATTAATTCATGTCGCTTACACTTTTGTGAAAGATATCGAATCGATATAGAATGTCAAATCGTTGGCAGTGTTATAGTAGAGATTCGACACTGGAAGTCCTGAGGAAAATAATTTCCCTTAACGCATCTTTGGAGATGCTGCGTGTGGTAGTTTTTTAAAGGAAATGAAGGAGAGGAAAAATACTAGGAAAGTAAAAGGAATGAAGGTTGGGTAGGAGTCTAAGGATCAGTGTTTCCTGGAGTGATACAAAATGATGTTTAGTTCCAATGAAAAATAAAATCAATATTGGTGTAAACTAATTCGAATTACTAATCCGAAGGTGAGTTGCGTTAAACCATCATAAAGCTAGAATTTTCCGACATTAATACACTAGCATCTTAATTTTTGAGTTTTTTACAGTGTGTTGATTTTTTATGCCAGAGGGCCAGTAGTGAAAAGAAAACAAACATTTTTTTAAAGAGTTTAACACAAAAAGTCACAGTGAGAAGTCAAAAGTGATAATTTATTATATACCAATTAAAAATAATGAAGACTAATTAGTAAATTGTTTTAATTGGTTCATTGCCGATCACTCCCATGTGTGGACCAGTCCTATGTAATTGTAATTGTAACAAAAGCTCACTGCGGCGAATGCGTTAATACAGCGAGTTTTCTGGTGGTCGCCTACTTGAACAATGTTGCAAAATAGGAACAATTTTACCGAAACGAGCATCCAAAAAGGGAGCTACTAAATAAAATAAATACTCTGTTTTCAGGGAAAATTTAATTTCTGCTTCCCTACTGCACAATATATTTGTCCCAGATCAGCACAGGTCATTAAAAATAAAGAGTTTCAAGAAAAAACTTGAATGTGGTTACAGCAATTAAATTCCATTGCACGGTACCAGACATGCACATAAAACCGAATGTATTACCGTTTAAGGATAACCACACGAGGATAATGCATAAATGCATACAATTTGAATCCCAAATCCTAAGCATTCTCATAAGTTAAAGAATTTCCTAAAATCACTATTAACCTCGCACCGGATTCGATACCAGGCGCCGGCGCCTGATCAGATAAGGCGATTCCTGAAATTAATTAATAATATAGTGCGTGAAAAATACTTGAAGTTTTCTGCGAAATTAACAAAAAAAATAATCGCCGGCACGCGCCATACCTATTAAGGATAAGTTAATGATGAAAATAATGAGTGAAACCAATAAATATTATGTTTTTTTTATAACTAATAGCTGTTAGGAGAATGTAATTTTTATATTTGTAGGTTAATAGATAGACAATTAACTGGTTCATATCATTAAAAAAATGTGTCAGATTATCTGACAAATAAATGTTTTTTTATGGTAAAACCTGTCAGAAACAGATTCTTTTTCCGACAGAAGAGTACAAGCCGCGAGATAAGTAAACAGTTTGTTGTTAACAACAAACTAATATATTTTTTTATTTTTTTATTTGATTTTTTTACATTTCAAAGTTTTCCAGTAATTTTGGCCTCACTGGGTGGCTTGCCCGTGCTGAGGCCTTCATTTTATAATATGAAAATATAATCTA
This sequence comes from Hesperophylax consimilis, assembly GCF_061612785.1. Lineage (NCBI taxonomy): Eukaryota > Metazoa > Arthropoda > Insecta > Trichoptera > Limnephilidae > Hesperophylax > Hesperophylax consimilis. Next base: position 21,117,422 of record NC_142846.1, read on the forward strand.
AATACAATCTACAACATAAGATAAAATAATACATTTAATATATAATCTTGTGTGTTTGTGAGTGATGTGTGTTTATTTATGTTTGTGTGTTACGTGTAGGTTTTATTTTTATTTTATGCTATGAAATTTTGGTAATATTGTCTTTTTTGTTCTTTAATCCATTTTGTAATTTTGTGTGTGAATTTCAATTTTTACACTGTTGAAAGCTTTTATAGCATGGTATTGGTAGTGTCTTTGTCCAAAGCTTGAATTTACTGTCGGAGTTTTTATGTTTTCTTAGTACGCTTGTCTAACTGGTCTGTTAGTGTTATTTTGTGTATGTTGAAATTTATTTTTTTTGTCAAAAATGTAGATTAGTAGTGTTTTAACGTATAATTGGCGTATATCTAGTACGTCACAGCTGTTGAATATTTGGTCTGTATCAGTCAGTCTTCGTTTTTTTAGTATTACCTTTAAGATCGTTTTCTGTGCGGTTTCTATGTAATTGATAGCCGAGTTTGTTGCTCCTCCCCAAGCAATAATTCCATATTCTATTATTGATTGGCAGAGTGCAAAATATATTGTTTTCAACTGTTTTATTTTACATATGTTTCTTATGTTTAGGAAAATGTGTATTGTTTTGAGAAGTTTATTTGTGATTTTTTTGATGTGAGGTATCCATCTAAGGTTATGGTCAATTACGATTCCTAGATACTTTATATGTTCAGTTTTTTCTAGAGGAGGGCAATCGCAGATGTTGGTGTTTAAACATTCGTGTATTTTTTATGGTGTTTGTGTTGTTTTTTGGCTGTCCCGTGCTATTTATACTGTATGTTGTGAATGTTGTCTTTGATATGTTAAGTGTAAGTATGTTTGAGTCTAGCCATGTTTTTTACTTGCGAGATTCTAAGATTCACTATGTTATATACATTATTCCAATCCTTAGATTTTAAGAGTAAAACTGTGTCGTCAGCATAGCTAACTATTTAACCGTCTATTTTCATGCTGCAAAGTTCATTTATGTAAATAGTAAAAAGAACGGGCCCTAGTATGCTTCCTTGTGGAACTCCATATGCAATCGGCAGTGGTTTACTAGTATGGTTGTTAATTTTGACTTGTTGTGTTCTGTTACTCATATAACTTTTTAATAGTCGGAGTTCCTTGCCTTTGATACCCATGTTTTCTAATTTTTTAAAAAGTGAATTGTGGCAGATTGAGTCAAAGGCTTTAGCAAAATCTAGATATATCGCTATGGATTTGTACCTTTTATCTAAGTTGCTATGTATAAAATCTATTATACATGCCAAAGCTTCTTTTGTGCCTATTTTTTCTCTAAATCCATATTGGTTATCCGAGATTAATTTGTTTTCTTCTAGGTATTTTATAATTTGGTTTTTTAATACTCTTTCGAAAATCTTTGAAAGCGAGTTTAACAGAGTGATTGGTCTATAGTTAGTTATTTCCATTTTGTCTCCGGATTTATAAATGGGGATCACTAGTCCTTTTTTAAGAGTACTAGGAAAGCAGGAGTGTGTTATACTAGGGTTGATTAATTGTGTTATAGGTTTTAAAAGTTAATTTTTCAATATCTTAATGCAATCCGTTGTTATCTCATCTAATCCAGGAGCAATTCGGTTTTTTAATGTGTTTATTACGAGTATTTTGTCAATTTCCTCTTCCGAGGTTGTTTTTATTGTAAATCTGGGTTGTGTCGGTTTTTTATTGATATTTGATCTATTTTTTTTTGTTAGTGTGTTTGTGTTATGCAATTTACGGTTTGCTAAAACTTTTCCTATGTTTTCGAAGAAGTTATTCACATGATTTGCTATAGTTTCTGTATTTGTATTGACATCTAATTTTTTGAGTTAATATTTAGATTTTCTATAGTATTTTTCTGTTTGTATTTTTGTGTCTATGTAACTACTTTTAATATTTTCCATATTTCCTTTGGGTTGTTTTTTTTCTTTTTTAAGTTTTTCTCTATATTACAATTCCTTAGCCACTCTAATAATTTTCGTGCAGATGTTTCTATATCTTTTATAGTAGTAGTTAAGTTGTTCCATGTCGTAGGGTGTATTTTTAATTTGTTTGTGAATTTTGTCTCGTTTACGAATACATTTTTATATTCCCTGTGTTATCCATAGTTTATTTTTTTTGCTTTGTGTGTGAGTTTTACTTGTTTTATCTTAGTGTTATTATTTATTTCTTGTGCTAACATCTTATTAAATTTATATACTAAAAGCTTTATTCAAATATCAGTCACAAAATATCAACTAAATTACAAATATATTTCAACATATTCAAACCTATAATTTTTTTTTCAATATATATACGCAAACCCATGAAAAATCACGGGATAAAATAATTGTAGAATTTATATAGCTGAAAGCATTTATAAAAAAAAATATTTGTATCAGGATCATTGTCTTTTAAAAGAAGATACATTTCGAATGGCAGTAAACTTGAAAATTTACGACTTATAGCCGCATCTATCAAACATTTACACACATGTCAAATAAAGAATTATAAATTTATAAAATATTTTCGAACCTACTTAATCGCTTTTCTGATAATTTATATTTATAATTTTTCTTTTTGACAATTAAAAGTTCATTGAACTTGAATAATTTCACGCCTTACTCAGCAGTAGGTATATGTAGGTTTATATCACATTACACATGAACCGACAACCAAAGAAAGTGTTTAGTTATACTTGCATTTAGTAGCCGAGTGGTCAAAGCATCTGGTTCTCACCCACGCGGGATCAAATAATTCACATGACAGGTATTTTCAAAATGTGAAACCGCGCATGAGTCTTAACCGTTCCCAACCGTCAGTGAGCCAGTGAGAATATGGCATACCAAATTGGGTTATGTTGTGAGGTTGAAGGCGGGGGGTAGCGGAATGAGATAAGGAAGAAGAGAGTGCCTGGCTATTCAAATCTAATCTCCAAACACTGACAAAGCCATTTCAAACAACGCTTTGATTCCGAATGGTGGTCTTACACCAGGTCGATACTAAGTGATCTCGCACTATATAATATACTATATATTATTTTATATGAGTAAATTGAGAAATTTCACAAATTAATCAAATAAAAGTTGCGCGTGCCGGGATTTGAACCCGCAACATCCGTCTTGGGTCTCCTCACTGCGCGGCGGCCATAAGGTTATTTGTAACACGGGAATGTTTGTCACTCTACTTCTACACTCCTTACACTACACTGTTATATTTATTTATGATCGATAAATATTCAATATTATTGTGCTTGCATACATTGCAAACCAACCATCCAGGAAAAAATCAGGCAATTTTCAACAATTCCTTACGGTACTTCCTGTGAGTCAACTCATTCATGTTTTTTATCACGTTCCTTTCTCCTGATTATAAAATAATGAAAGTAGTAATTTTAATCAAGTAATTAAGTGTTTATGTCCCTTTCTTCAAGTCATGATACTGATAAATAAACCACAACATAAGCATTCATATTGATTACTTACATCGGAATTAAAATAACGATTTCGTGCGGTTAGACGAATTTTAATAAATTTTCCGTATATTATTACATGATTCAGGTTATATTATCCTTCACAAGACAATAAAATTTTCCTTTATCTATATTATGACTTTTCATGGAGGAATAACAACAACATTTGCGGAAATTTTATCATTCAACGTTCAAATCGAATGATTAAATAATGGGTTATGTTTTTTCCACAATTTGTCGTGACATACTCTACCCTAACGTGATTCATATGTTTTAGATTACTCAAGCAATCATCACGCTCTGTCTAGCAGGAACTAAAAATTGTTTAAAAAAATTATGAACATTGCACTCGTCTACTTTATTCGTTGATGGTGGTGCATGCTAAAACCACAGGAGAAAAATAATACAACATAATAAAAACAAAACAGCATCATTAGGGGAATCACTGCTTACATTATTTGGCCGTGTAATATTTTTGTATCTGTAATAATTATTACTTTAAATAAAGGTGAATGCAGGACACTCTATTAATGGAGATCTGAAATATTTATTTATTTGTAAATGTACAGTTAATATAACCAATAATATTTATAAATTATATTTAGTTAAGTAATAAAACGATTTTTAATTTTTTGTATGTTGAGTTGAAAAATATCTATGCCAGGGGACAAGTTATTTAAAAGCAGAATCATTTAAAAATGTTTCGTACCGACGATCGGTATTTGGAATGGACTGTATTTTAACGGGAAGAAAGTTCAAGTGATCGTGTTTATTTTTCACTGGGAATATTAGTAGTGGGTAAAAGGAATTGATTGAGCATTTTTGTTTCTTCTTTATGGCTTCCTTCTTCTTGCCTCTTCTTACATCTTGCTTTTTTTGCATATTCCCGGTTCATCTTGTATCTCATTGTCTCTTATTGTTTCTTCTTGTTTCTTCTTGTCTCTTCTTGTAAATTCTAGTTGCTCTTCTTACTAATGTTTGCATTTTCTTCCCCATTATTGCCTCTTCTTGCATATTCTTACGTCTTACCAATCGTTCTTATTTCTTCTATTCTCATTTTGACTCATTTTGCCACATATTGCATCTTCTCGTTCCTTCTTGGCTGGTCTTGTCTCTTCTTGGTTCTTCTTGAATCTTATTTCTTCTTACCACCGCTTCTCGTCTCTTCTAGTCTCTTTTTAGTTAGTTTTGCATTTTCTCGCCTTTTCGTTTTAATGGAGCTTGTTTCTTTTAAAGTTCTGGTGGTTTCTGGAAGGTTCCGTAGACATTATTAATAGTTTATAGATGTATATCTAATAAGCACTGTTTTTTGTACAGCACGAATTGTTTTGCAATCACCTTGCGACACTATTTAATTTATTTAACTTAGAGATAATAATATACACTAATTGTTACGAGGAGCGAAATAATATGAAATTTTAAACGACGATGAATATTCGAACATGAATGTATTGTTGCTACCAAAAAGTTGCAGGCTAGTAATCCACAGTGGAGTACTGATGTGAACCCGATGTACTGAAAGAAGATTGGACGGAAAGAAGAAATACAAAGTTGACTGATTACTCTATTATGTAACTCCTCAGGCTAATTTGTTTGCTTTTGGGAACAGCTCACATGGTCTCACAGAAATCGTTGTCTCTCTCTTACTGTGTTAGAAAGTAGTGTAAAATGAACACCTATATGAAAAAAAAGTGTACCACAAAAAAGTAAGGTTTCAATAATTTTTTTGATACACTTGTCTATTTAAAGATGATTTTAGATCAGTTGTTAGACGAAAAAACGTAAGGTGATATTTTTTTATGTTTTTAAGGAGAAAATTTTAATATTTCAAAAAGTATATGTTCATTTATAAAAATTAAATTTAAGGTGTATTTCATCACATTTTAAAAACGGTTTTAAGTTTTAGGAAACATTCAGAAATATTCCGTTTATTTGGATTTCATTGCAAAGCGGAAATACTCGGACCATCCGACAAAATAGGCCATGAGGGGTAAATAATTTGGGCATCTTGTGTGGTGAAATCACGTATGACCATATTAGAAATGATTGGCGATCCGAAAAGAATGCAGGACTGCTGTATAGCGTTAACACACATCCTCCTTAATTACGATGTAAACAAAAATGACCTTTGCAACGCTTAAGACTGGGTCGAATATACCAACGCTGAACCGGCGGGTTAAAAACTTATAAGTATTTTTTTAAATTTTATGTGAATACTTTATAATAATAGTGTATATAGAGACCAGGGCAATACTGAAAATATCTTACAATCTGTATCGTGCCGCAAATACACCTTATATTATTGTAGAAATAATTTTTAAATATTAATAATTTTTTCGTGCTCGCCAAGATTTGAACCCGCGACCTCCGGATTGGCAGTCTCTATACAATATAATTTTTTTAAATACTTCCATAATTTCACATTTTGTCACACTTTTTGCAACACTTTTTAATTTCTTTCACAAGATTGTTAAAATGTATTTCTGAAATAAATAAACATAATTTAGGTAGGTATATAACCTACACTAAAAGAAAATTCCCACAATGTGACATACCAGAAAATTTTTTTTTTTTTTTTTTGCCATTTACGGGAATCAAAACAGACTATATCATCAATAAAAAATCTCCGATTCCTGAAAAACTGTAGTTGTCCACGTATGTGTACATAATTTTATACGTACAGCAAAGCGGCGGGTGTGGTGATACGTTTAGGCAGGTAGTTACTCGTACTTGACGTAGGCAGGTGATATGTGACAGGCATGGCATGGCGCCAGCGATAATAATATTTCTTTTACGTGCTGAATTTCCGATGTCGAAGAGATCTTATCGTTATCTGTCCTGACGCAATTTCAAGGAATGTTCCGTTACTTTGTCATAATTCACATTTACATCTGCCCTCATTTTGGTCATACTTGCATACTATGTAAAGATTTACTTTTTGCCAGGCCAATTCAAGATAGAAATACGGGCTCCTTGACACGCACGCAGAGTCGTCTAGCCACGAAATAAATGACTAACTCATCATCATTCTGTTACCCCTCGGTGGTAGGTATGGATTAATTATTGGATGCCACACTACTCTTTCCTAGAATACTTAATTTGCATCCATACATGTTCTTGTATTATTTTGGCTTTAGGCATATAATCCCGGTTCACTTATTAATTATCTAATTCATTTATTAGTTGGAAAGTATTTGTGCAAGAAAAAAGAAGGATGACGATGATGTTATCAACGAACTAACCATCAAGCATTTCCTTAGCTGTAGTAGACATGGGAAAGAATGCTACTCTACTGTTACGTCGACTATTGACGTAACCCGATTCATAAGGTATCATGTCTTTTTAGGATGTTCCTGACTTCTTTTTCGCCTGGAGTGTGGCTGATTTAAATACGCGAGTGTTAAATGACGAAGTAACTGATAAGAATTTGTGGAATAAAAATGAGGTTAGGTTATGTTAAGTCCACAACGTAGGTCGACATTAACCCTGATATATGGCAATGAGTTATTGCATTAATGGTAGACTATGAAGCAATGCTGAACAGAGTAGAAATGTAATTCCTAAGGCGTTTGTTTAGTAAAACTCTGTACGAAAAAAATACTGAAATTTGCAAGGCCTGTGAATGTGAATTATTTTTTAAATTGAATGCTCTCCTAGTTTCGTTACCTAGATAAAGTATGTCAAAACTCAACAAATATACGCGCAGGTAGAAGGAAGGAGCCCCGACAATTTTTATTTTTACTATTCACTGTTTTTTCACAAGCTCAATTAACGCATTCGGAGTGAGCATAGCTTCCCTCTGATAACGGATGGGGTGCTATTTAAAAACACCATCTGTAAGTCTTCAGTAGGTAAAGAGATATTTTTAATCTTTAAATCATTTCCAGTCCCTAGCCTACAGCTTTTCTATTTTAAGATAATTAAAAATAATTTGTTTTTATATTTTCTAAAAACTAAACCTACATCGGAAAACTCTACAAGCCTTTATAATCATTGTAATTCCGGATTGGTAAACCGTCATCATTCAATGCTGCGGTATACTGCAGTACACTGCAGTATTGATTAATTAAAATAATTAGTTCCTCGTGGAGGGAAATCGTCTGATGACTCTCCCAATTTTCTAAACATATTGCAATTTTGTTTAACATAATATTATTATGTTCACACTTCTTACAGATGAATAATTATAATGATTTGCACTCAACAGTGCCTATTGGCTCCACCTCCTGTTGACAAGCAAAAAACATATTTACAAATATATGAATCATCTTCTACTTGTCCGCATCTCGGATCTTTATCTGCCAACAAGCCTCCCGGTTACTATGCGGTGCAGAATCCGCAATCATTGATGACGCACGATGTAAACACTTGTTTCACCATGATGCAAGGTGGTAGAGAGCGGCCTGCAGAGAAAGTAGAACCCTCTCCACGGACCAGCGCTGGTTCAACTGTCCAGTTAAAACAGCAAGTCATTTGCGATGACGTAGTGATGACCGATATTATGTGTGACGGCAACATTTATAGAACCATGGGCAAAGTGCAAAACAGGCGGTATTTCCAAGTTACGCCGTACTCAGATTCCAATCTATACAATTAAACATACGTGTAATTATATCCCTGATTGTTTAATATTGACGGTACCTATGATAAAACGCAGAACAAATAACCATCCGATGGTTACAAAGAGTCTAAATGTGACGGTACTGATGATGAATCCAGAAAAAATACTATAAAAATCTGTCGATATCTTATTTTAAGGAAACTGCATAACTCAACACACCTTTGAAAAGGAAACTCGGTTCAATAGGTTACATTAGATAAGGTTTACATTACTGTATATTACTTTTAAAAGGTGTTTTGATTTGCCACTGTGTTGAGTTGTCAAGGAACCGTTATTTTATTTACAAGGTAGAATTATCCACACCACACCCATGGTACACATGACAAAACAGAATATTCGGCAATTTTATTTAACAATGTCTCAAGGACAAATATGTGGTAGGCCGCATCAAAAATTAATTAATTAAAATAGAAATGAGAGAAGAAATTTAAAAAAAATCTGAATTAGTGATTTAAAATTCAGTCAAAAAGTCCGAAATCGTAACTTTGTTAATCTATTACAGAAAATTTAACCACAGGTACTACAGTCTACAGTAGTTGCCATATAGGTAGCTTTATTGAACGTCATTGAAATAATATTTCATACAAATTGTGCAATCGAAATAATCTAATGATTGTTATCATTGAAGCATGTTATATTTCACTATCCAATAACGGTTATCGTGACGTAGTTAGACTGGACTTTGAATTGACCTGGTCAAATCCGTTTTGATAAAAAAATTGTACTTATACCCAACGTCGAAAAACACGGCTATTAAACGTGGTTATCACCTTTTTATGTACCCGCTTACGCAAACCAAAGACACCCATATCGCAGGTTTAAGAATTTTGTGGTTTAGTAAAAACTAAGCATAAAACTTACCTTTCCCAACCTACCTGGTTGTTCCTAGAAAATAAAATATAATCAGAGTTTTAAATATCATATTGTTATTACACATTCCAAGCAAGGCCGGCCGCATTCAACCGGTTTGATGGAATTATCTGATATTGCATCAAGATTGATTGTTTTTTTTTCATCAATCAACAAATTGGCTCGTGTCGGCAGTGACAAGTTTTTTTATATATTTGATGTACCGCTATCATGGTTAGGAATTCTTACGCATTAGAAAAATATTGATATTTGACTAGCAGGTGATGAAACAGATATAGATATCAGATACATCATGTCATAAATAATTGTAACAGATAACTGCCCGAGGTATTCAAGAAAACACATTGCTCTTATTTCAAAATGAAGCATGATCATTAATTTATAATATTAATTATAATATTTTTGGAAATCTCAATGATTTTTCAGAGCTTCATAGCTCGTGATCGTCGAGAGCCGCAAATACTCAGTTTGATCTAGAATTTCCAAACAAAACATTTTGCAAATTTAATGACGCCAACGCGAGCTTTTATGGGACATGGCTTTGTTGATTGAAAAGGTAGTTAAATACGGTGACCGGATAAATCATCAAAATGATAATTCATCACATCTTTGAAAAGTTATATAAAGTCATGGAAAGTGATGAAACAAAAACTTTATTATCTGGGTTAAGTAGGTTAGGTTAGGTTTAAATTTTTTTTTCAACTTTTTTAATGACTTTATATCACTTTTTAAAGGTGTGTCGAATAGTCACTGTGTTGAGTTATCATGGAACCGTTAAATACATATTTAAACAAAAAAAAGTCCTAAAGTCGCCGAGTCAATAGTGAATGCCTTCATTGGTTAAAATAATGTTGATATTGGTGGATCTTACATACAAAAGAAAACATTGTTAAAAAACGTTAAAGCACTTATTTTATAGTTATTTAATAATCATTCATTTTATCACACCAGTCAGTAACATCATCGATGACTCAACAACCACTGTTTTCAAAGTCAAGGTCGCTCGTTTACATACAAAAACGTTCCCAATATTTGTCATAGGCCATCAATACTGACTGATTGCAAATGTCAATAATTCAGATGGCACTGAGTAAAGCGGTTTAAAAACAAATAACACATAACGGAATAGACTTTTTCTGATGATCGGATATTGTGAAGCGGTGGCCTTATTTTAGTCGACTGGAAATGATTTTTAATGTTTTTCCTCGAGCGTGAAATACGGCATTGAAATGCGGAAATAGTAAATAGAGCACGGGTTTAAATGGTGTCATTGATTTTAGTTCTAGATTGTTCCTAGTAATTTTATATTTCAACTGGTTAGTTATTGATTTTTTTCTACGGTATTTTGAATCAATATTAACTCCATGGTTTTCGTGACATTCACTGTTCGGAATCAAACACCGGACCTTGGATTCCAAAGAATTGACGAGTCACAATGAAGAATTTCATTTTTTGCAATTCTTATGCCGTCATCCTCTCGCCGAATTTCTTCCCAACAAAATCTTTCTCGTATTCCAAATGCATGAGTCTTCTGCAATGAGTTCAGAACAATATAATAATTATAAGGCTTCAACCATTTTTAAAATGTTTCAACCCTCGATGAGTTTGAAAAAAATCACCAGGTTACGTAAGACAGCGGGTTTTCAAGATATTTTAACAACACTTCTTACCTAAGTAGGTGCTTCAATTATTTTGGTAGTGATTTAAGCAATAATTGCTATATCATATTATAATTAAGTATACAAGCTAATAAATAAATTTCCATTCAAGTTATCAAGAAAGAACAATTTTTGCAAAATCAAACTGGTCAGTGGAGACTCTTTATCAGAATGGACAAATCACCGTGCGTATGTATCTTGTAAGATATTAGTATTTAAAATGGTACACTCACTTCTTTACAGAATGTACACAATTCATTTACAAATTTTTTTCGTCGATTGCATTCGATTTATCATCATTTAACATCTAGTACTTGAAGTAGGGAATTCCAATAATAATAATTACATTACAAATGGTCTGTTCGAATAGCAATAATATGAATTGTGAATTATGGATGGTCAACAGCACTTTTATAGACGTCCGACACTCGGAAAACATCTCGATAACGTATCTTTAGGATGTGGCTATAAAGAGATATTTACACAATACGTAATAAATTCTTATTTTCTGATGAATCAGTTACAACATTGTTTATTTTAGCTGAATTTTTGCTCTCCCAGTCTCGTGGGACGAGGTTTAGATCAATGACTGGAATTACAGCATCCAAATATATCGATGGAAAGGATTGAAAGAACGCCGTAGAATGTTTTTATTTGCTAAACTTGAAAAAAAAATCTACACGAAAGATAGGCTGAAACATAAATGGATTGTTGGCATTAAAAAGATGCACAGTCGTATAGCCAAAAATAACCAGGCTGAATTACAATATTTTACAAGACTTGGAGAAAAGCTAGACCATTATAATTAATTTTAGAAATAATAAATAAAAATGTTTTTTTAGTCATCCTACTCCTCACATCTGAATAATTATTGTGAATTACTTTTGTTATCAGATACTAAAAAGCTAATCTTAAGTCCTATTTTCTTCTCATTGCCTTGTCAAATTTTCGGGACAAAATCTTTACTTTGTTTAGCTAACGTATACCGTACAAACATTTTTTATATATTTTTGGGTTCATTATTGTTATTCTCTGGACAAAATAATATAATCAAATGTTAATATAATTTATTATTAATTACGACCACTGTAGAGAGTTGGTCAAAAATGGTGAAATTATTGCAAATATTATCATTTGTTCCATTAAACCATCGATTTGTCCATTTGGATAATCGTTTTATTATCAAAAAACATAAATATGTTAACTGCAATCTGTACTTAAAATGAGAAACCAGGAGTAGGAATCAAATCAGTTCGATAAAACAGAAAAAAATTGAACTTCATTGCTAAGGAATTTCTGGTTTGGTTCTGGCCTGCTGAGTTAAGGAACCCGAATCGACATCAACATCGACATCCTTATTTTATAACTTATGATGAAATAAGAAAATGAAGAAGAAAAATAAAGACGGATGCGATTCATCATATGCATGACCATTCGAGAAAATTTTCACAAATTACCATAGTAATTACTGTAGGCTTCACTTAATTTTGAGGAAAATTACCAAAAAAATTGTATTTTACCTTTTTAGGTTGTATGAGATAATTTGAATTGCTGAACACCATGTTAAATAAATATACGTGGTTATATAAGGTCATAAAATATTATGAGAGGATTTCACCTTTTTAGGGTGTATGAGATAATTTGAATTGCTGAACACCATTTTAAATAAATATACGTAGTTATATAAGGTCATAAAAAAGTATGAGAAGATTCTATATTTAGTAAGGACTATACAAGAATTTAGTAATCCGGTCTCCTTCAAGCCGTCACGACAAGGTTTTGAGGGCTGTGTTTACGAAACGACACTAACCAGATAATTAGTGGGCTAGATTTAAAAATTATAACAAAACCTATAAGCACTGCCAATGATTTTTAGATTAACCCTTAAGGCCTCTGGCACATTATCAAAGATGGTATCAGAAAGTTGGAGAATTTTTTGTGTATTGTATGGCTTAACTGTTTTAAAAGGTGATGAAATATACCTTCAAATTTTATAAATATATTAATATTTTTTAAATATATTTTTTTTAAGGAAACATAAAACATTTTAAAATGGCTCACCTACATTTTTTCGTCTGAACTAAAATTTACTTGTAATGAAAAAACACAAATGCATTATAAACATTACTGCCACTTCACTTTTTATCGTTTCATTTTAAAATTAATTATTTTAATATCGACAAAGTTTCGTAAATTTTTCTCAAATTGCGATCAAAACCCTTGGTTTCATTGAGGTGTCCATTTTATTTGTTCTCTGGTTAACTTATTTGGAAGTAAAGATTGGTATTTTTTTCTTTCTAACACCGTTAAGTTCATATTTATAACTAAAACGGTTAAGGAGACACAACGATTTCTATAGGACCATATGAGCTTTTCCGAAAAGTGAACAAATCTACTCTACGGATTAGAGATATTGGTTCAAAAAACCAAACAAATTAGCCTGAGGTGATAAGATGGTTTGTTGTGTCATTCGCGCTTAGGAAAAAAATAGTGATTTCCATTCGACAGTAACATAGTATATAATAGAGGATTATAGTTAAAAACCTAAAATAATCCGTCGATATTACATCTATTTGTATTTAACTTTTGTTTTCTTGAATGAATGCAAGAATGAAGTGTGTAAAGGTGTCTTGGAATTAGAAATTAACCCAATTTCCGACATCTAATCATGCTGAAACACGACAGATATACTCGTTATCGATGAGAATGCATTCTATAAAATTTTGGTGGCAATCAAGCATACACATGTGGACATATACGCATTTTTCTGAAATTGTATGACATTACAGTTGTCAATGCACAAAAAAAATGTCGGTTCTACCCAATTGGGATTTGGTTCAGTTATTAACGCGGCTGACTCCAGTCCTTGGGGAGGAACGTTCAATCCCTAATCAAGAAAAAAAAAAGATTTTTAAAAATACATTTTAAAAGTTCTCAGCAGTTAAGAGCCATACCCTGTGGAGAAAAGTTCAATAATCAGTAAAAATAGTGTTTTTAATTACATCTATTAACAAAAATAGATGGACATATATTAAAGCATAAAAAAACTTCGTTTTTCAAAGGTTTATTTTTATATAATTAGGCGGTTTGTTGTGTCATTCGCGCTTAGGAAAAAACAGTTTTCAGATTTTCCAGGTAAGTAGAAACGATGGTGAGCCTCTGTGAGTCAACTAAATACCTGCGGTAATAAGATGAACTTTGACAAAATGAACACATTTCATATCCTGCTTTGAAAATGGCGGCGTTCTTGTGTCAAATCTCGGTTCGGGATCTTCATTGTTTTAGGCGATTCATTCTCCAGAACGACCCATGGATGGATCATAAATGATGGAAGATGTGTTACACTGCACACCATGGACACTGGTTAAAGTTTACAAAGATTCAGATCTTATTATTTTACAGATTTAAACTCTCAATTAATATGACCAATATTTTTTTTTTATTATTTGTGATTCTTTGGCGTATTTAAACAAGAAAGTGTTAAAGTGCATAACGTTTTTTTTAATTAAGTTTGAAGCACAAACACCGATGAAACATTTTAAAACAAGATTTGAAATGAATATGTAAATTTAGTTGGATATTTCATGTTCCGGACGTGCATCTAATATTAATAAAAATTTCAAAACTTAAAAAAAAACATGATTTTTGTGTACAAGAGTAAAGGAACTTATCAACAGTATCTACAAACTGTCATAAGGGTTGTAGACTATTCGTTAACCTATTAACTATACTAATTTCGGCTGTGTTTCTGTAACACCACTTCAATTAAATCTAAATAGATCTCGGATTTACTTTGAATAGAAGTGTCATTTTTAAAATTTGAACTGTTTATTTTAAGAAATTCAGACGAACGATAAAGTACCTTACTATAATGTGACCGATCAGTGGCTGCGTGGGCATCGGGTCTGGTAGCCACCCAGTCGTCGTGAGTTCAATTCCTTGGCTAGTTAATCCATAATATAACTCCATCACGACACAAGAAAAATTTTCCACCTAACGTGATGGTAGTAGAAGATTTTCAAATATATCAGGTTATTTGTAACCCAGAAATGTGCGTTTTCAACAATAAATCAACAATATATAAATTATGATTATATATTGTTGTTTTCAAAATTTTAATTATACTAACTACTTATATATTAATCTATTTTTTAAGACTCTGCGCTAGTGAATAATATTGACATTACATGTATTGTAATCCTTAATATTTCAAGTGAAAGACGTGTTGAAAGTTATGGCAAATAAACCTATATTACATAAAAAAATGTACTTGTGACTTCACAGAGTTATACCATATGTGTACATATGTGTTTTGCATTTGTGTACACTCTTCTTTAATCCACAAGCAAATGCTTCGAATAGATAAACCTTGAGATACAAATTACGCAACTGTAAAACAAGAATTGAACCAAAGTAACAAAAAATGTAGAATTTACAAACGGTGCTTTAAATCATTTCTAAATATTGGTATCAAAGATTCACTGAAACAACGTAATTTTCATCGGTTCGCTGCATCTTCATCATTCTGAGGTCCATCATGGCGTCAGTGGAGCCTCAGCACGTAAAAAGTGTGTAATCCCAAAACTGGCATAATGTATAACGTACATTGGTATAAAGTATAAAGGCAGCACGCCATAGCGGAAATTACCTACATATTTGAATTCAAGGGGTTTAATGGGTAAATTGTATTCAGTGCGCTATGAATCAGGGGAAAGAGTTAGGTCATAACATAATAACGTGCATTATGTAGTTCCTCTTGTGTTCTTGCTGATTGATTTCTTTGCCGAATTTGTTAGAAAGGATTTATGTGTAACTATCTAACTGTTCAATGGAACTGTCATCTCTTGCAGCATCATTTTATTATTTGGAGATGTGTCATGGTGTCCTGATTGAGCTATTTTTATAGGCGGCTATACATAATAAGCCATAATTAACAGAAGAGAACACATGAATATAAATGAAGCAAGATATGTCCGCCAAATCAGAGTTATGTAATGTAAAATGCTCTCTACTTGTCTCTTTTGATAGATCGATTAGTTGATTGTGAGTTAGAGGGATGTAAAAAATACATTACGATTATTTATTTTACTATGCTTTTAAAATGAGTGTAGATATTACGTCGAAAAAATGCATCCCCCCCCCTCTACCCTATCTCCTTCCCTTTCCCATTACCTTCAGTCCCACAACAAACCCCAATTGGAGATTGCAAAGCCTCCCTGGCTCAACAAAGTTGGGAGCAGATCGACTGTTGTCCTGTACTCACAAAAAAGAAGCCGTATTAAATACTACTTAAGGCGATGCCATACGTAGTTATGCAAAATCATGTGTTTTTGGTTTGAAAATTTGATCGCCTAGAAATGATTCAGGTGCTTCAGGTGAAAATACATCTTGCCCTTGAATAATCGAGTATTTTTTAGTATTTTTACAAGTCCAGAAAAAAATAATGTAAAGGCCTATGAAAACTGCTTTAAAGTTCAAAATCTCCTACTTAGGAATCCATTTTTGGTTATTATTTTATTATAAAGTGTGGAAAATTAAGTTATTTATAAAATGATCAAAAATATTTAATATTTATGCCTGAACATCCACAAAATAAAATAAAAGGCACTTTTTGGCCATGTTTTTTTTCTTGCATAAATTAAAACAGCCGGACGGTGTTAAGCGGGAATTTAAACCTTATCGCCATCTACGTAAGGGTTGTTATTGATAGCGGCTCAATTTAAAATATTACACGGCGTAGTGCATCGCCTTAAGGCGATTGTTTATCATTTGGAATCAGGCCGCTAACAATAACACTATTTATGTAGATGGTGATAGAGTTTAAATTCCCACTTAATGATTTATTTATGCTAGAAAAAAAAACATCGCCAAAAAGAGTATTTAAATTTATTTTGCAAAGTTCAGGCACAAATATTGAAATGTTTTACAATAATTTTCCAAAGAACTTAATTTTTCACATTGTACAATAAAACCATAACCGAAAGATAGTTTGTGCGTAGGAGATTTTGAACTTAAGTAGTTTTTGTAGGCCTTATACCTTTTTCTGGGCTTATAAAAAGATTTAACCATTTCAAAGGCCTCGCCTTGTGTTAAGCTCGCAGTATTTTAAAAACACATGATTTTCCATTACTTCGTACTGCTTCGCCTTATATTCAGATTTAAATTTTATTAGGTAACTTGTCATATTGGGTAAGAGATCCTAACCTTTCTCTTTCATCATTCGTTTATGCCTCTCTTTCCCCAGTGTTAAGGGTGCCATAATGCAATAATTGGATCAGGATCTTTGGGATTCAAGAAGAAATAAAAGGTGTCTAAAACGTGTATTTCATTGAATCTCCACGCGTTTAATATTGTAAGTCAAATACTATTAAGTAGGTACGAGTACCTACCACAAAAACCATCAATAAACTTTATCCTGGTTCAACGTAATTTATTCGTATCTAATTTAATTCATTCGATTCCTAAAATCGAGATGACATAGCTCATTTACATAAGTGCTTCCCTATGAGTAAATGAAATCCCTCTGTTCTATTGTGCTTTCAGATTACAATAGACCACGCTGAACATACGTATCTATAAGCGACAAAAACGTGATATTATGAACACCTCATATTTTGTGTTATATGACACACTACGAAATAATTTTTTTAAATGTGTGTTTTATTAATTTACAATATTTTTATTTTTTAGTTTCGGTTTGGTGCTGAGATTTGCTGTTGCTTCAATAAGGTGAGTTCTAGAATTAATTTATTTAATTTAAGTCTTTCACAACAATTTGTCTGATTAAATAACATTTCATATGGTATATCACATGTACCAAATTTGCCGGATAGTATGCCTACAATGATTTTCTATTCTTCAAGCCCCATTAAGTAGTGCTCTGCGATCGACACGTTTTAAACCAAATTACCCGATTTTTTACTCATTTTGATGTAGTTGTGTTAACACAAAATATCACACCGAGAATAACACAAAGAATGATGTAGAACACGAAAAAGGTTCGAGTTTTTTTTCTTGTTCCAAATAATAATATATTTTTTAATAACCATGAATGAAACGATTGGACTCCTCGTTAACCTTTATGAATGGGATAAAGAATCAATGTATTTTAAAATTGGTCTACCTCCGATGTCCTTAATGATCTGATAAACCATCCCAACATTCCTGTGTGAGGTAGCGAGTGGCGATACGTCTTGCCTCATACCTATCTTCGCTAGGAAACATTTTCACGGTGACAACTTCATACAAACAACAGCGGCGGTCGACATTTTTGGGACCAAAACGCTCCGACCTTTTAGGAAACTACTTTAGTTTATTAGGTTCATTGGTTTGGCTATGCTATGTGGTCATGAGCGGTTGGATGCATTTTGATCATCGGGTTCAATTCCCTATTAATTAGAGGTGTAATAGGAGAACTCAATCCCCATAGAATATTTAGGATTAAAATTTGCCATAAAAGAGTCGGCTACTCTTCTTATTGGCATCACGTCTTACATGTTAGATCAGGTAATTACACAAAGCTTTAATCATGGCGCAAATGTACGAAATTACCCAGTTTTTTGTTGTAATTGATGGATAGTATTTGTATTGAAGGACTGGGAAAAATACGAAACATGTAAGAGGTTTACGACTGCCGTTAAGCAGATATTATGTATGGAAATCAAATAATTGAAATAGTTTTATCCAGCCCCTGATTATTGCTTATATTGTGATGAATTGTTTTATAACAAATTGTGACTTTTGTCAGTGTGAAACATTGTGTAAATATGTATAGATATTTCAATTTACAATTATATTCGACTTCTAATCATTAATAATACATTTTTTATTTTTTCATTCTTTATTCTTACTACTATCATTAATTAAATTCAATAAAATAGAATTAAATATAACATCAAATACTTTCAAGCAAATAGTATGTATGGAATGTTTATTTTTCAGCACAAGTAATGTAATGGGCATTTTATCTGGTTCAGTTCCTTAGTCACGAAAATTGTCCACTTCCCATGTTTAACAAAAAGGCGCTACGCAATTGACGGTATTAATATGTTAATAACTTATTTTCATAAGCTTACTTGTTCATTTCACTATATATAGATGTTTTAACAATATGCTAAAAACGGATGTACATTTAATTACTACATAGAAACGTGGGAATCAAAATAAAACAAAAATTATACTGTAAAACCAAAATCATTTTGTATGAATGAATGACATTTTACCCAAAATACAAAACGGTCTCGAGGACATAAAAAAACAATAGGAATTCAATACCTGGCAACCTATAAAATCCTCTCTGAACAAATAAAAAATATCCTTTCCATAATTTTAATAATCGCCGCCGTGGGTCAATTATTTAGACGCGGCCGTCTAGAGACGTTTTTTTAAGGCTGTCCTAATTTTAACGGGCAGATTTTACACCAATCTGACCTTTCTGGCGGCGTGCGGTCCGAGCGCAAAAGGCAACACTTTTTATACCTTTTGTAAGATTCTCAAACTGGTCTAAATTATTTCATTTATAGAGAACCTAACAAATTTGAGGAAATAGTTTTTTTGAGAAACTAGTTTCTTAAAAAAAACATTTTAGAAAAAAAAATCAATTTTGTTATTTTATTAAATAATTTTAGATAAAATACAATAAATTGTGGTGAAAAAACATTTATAGTGAAAATTAAATTTAATTAATAACTGTACGAATAATTATTGCCTACAAAATATTTCCTGTCGTGACGTATTGAAATGGAACTATTCTACGAATTAGTTGCCCTTGAAGTTATAACAAACTTAAGTTGTTAAGTTGTCAAAAAATAATTAATCGTCACACATTTTGAGAGCCTTTATAAAAGCTCCCAGCCTCCGATCCTAACAGTTTCCGATCTCTGAGCTAACTAGTATGATTGAGAATGGGTTGAGCCGGCTATGATGATATTCGGGATGAAGGAGAGGAATGGACCAACTGGATAAACGGTTCCCCCCCCCTGCTCTCGTGATGGCCTGACTGTTGTTTGCGGTTTAGCCTGTTTGTTTTATTGCCGTGAAAATTAATACAAGTGTCGGGTTTATTCGCCCCTACTTTTAATTCATTAAAAAAAATTCTAACTGTCTTCGTATTAAACTCTTTTCCATTCTGGTGTTATTTTGTTTGTCTTAAAAAAGATAAATTTATTAATTGTAATATTTTATAATAGCGCAGTTCTCGTGAAAAATAACGTTTTTATTCTTTATATTTGATTTACTATGTGTTGATATTTGTCACCAATTGTAGGTTAGGTTAAGTTAGGTTAGTTATTATTACTAAGCAAATGTGAAAAATCAACACGATAAAAAAATGAAGACCGCCTATCCGAGCAAATATATTGTTATATGTTACAGGTATTATCATTATCAAGGTGTACATGTTATCTCCGTAATTATTTTTTATGTTACCGTTTTACTAAATTCGTAGACGTCCGTTCAACATTTGAGTGGTAAAGCTGGCCTCGAGTCTGGTTTAAGACCGTTTTAACCAAACAAACGCCTTGGTGATAAGTTAAGTTTTTCATTGTTCTGACCTTACGCGCCGCGTAATATTTACACCGCGTTTTTAGTAAGGCTTTTTCCTGAACGTATAAACATTTTTTTCTTCTGTGTTTGATATTATTTGTTTAGTTTGACCGTCGTTGTACAAAAACGGTAATAAGTTGATCATTTTATGTAAAACGTGGATCATGTCTTGACAGCGAAAAATAAAAACACCAGATTACACACTATTATTGTGTCAACAATTTACAGGACGACTTTAGTATTTTCAACTCGCTAGTTATTTTCAATTATTGACTATGGAGAATTAAAATATATTTTTATATACCTTAAAAATAAGCTTGATTTAAAATTTTCCAAATTTATCAATTTTCACTGAGGCGACTAACTCGTACAAAATATTAACATTTTTTTATCAAACCCTTGTTTAAAAAACTGTGTCCCCATCTTTTGGTTGCAGACTATCAAACCATAATAAGGGACGAATGGTGTGCTAACGTGATCATTTAATATAACAAGATACCTACAAGGATTTTATTAATCATCGTCCTTCGGTATTCGCACTTTATGTTGGCATCGATTCTTGATGTGTTTGAATGTAATAACCTTACACGTGCTCTAGAGAAGATTTTCGACAGAAAAATAGCGGTATACAAATGATCTAATTATTATTACTATTATGTCGCTATCAAAGCAATTTTTCACAAGTAATGTGACGATAATGGGCCCCTTAAAATTCGTTTGGATCAATGAAACGCAAAATGTCAATTTGAGTAAAGACTGCATGATTTCGCCTGATTCCGAATATAACACATCGAGGTTGCGTCCCTTAATATTTTTGTTTAATCAGCCTTATTCGATTAACTGCTAGACAAAAGCCTCCCTACATTCCTTCAGGTGTGATTAGACTGTGACAATCGCATAACCAATACAATACTATTGTAAAGCTGTAAAGCTGCACATCTTGATACAGGAATGCCCTAGTGAGATGTGCAGAGTATGCTTTTTATGTAAAAACTGTTTTTTGAATTAAATAAATAAATAAAATAAAAAAAAAATAAAAAAATACCAAGCATTGATTTTTTCATCGTTGAAAGTCAAATCGGTGTCTATCGACCCAGAGTTAAAGTTCTAAATAAATTTTGATGAGTCAATACTGCTGCGTCCACAAATACATATTTACACAAGCCATTTTCAGAGAATGCATTTTCAATTATCCACAACAGATTTGCTACAAAATAATAACATTGCAATTCCTCTACGTATGTTCAGCATAAAATGAACACAAAACGGTCTAAGAATTCGGAAACGGATGCGAGTAAGCCAATAATCCAGCGGCAAATTGAGAGATGGCGGCCCGTTCGTTATTCAAATATTTGAGAGGCTGCCGCTCTGTTATTAGAATCACTTATGGATTGATTTATTTGCATCCAATTTCTGGATCGAGGAGATTGATCAAATAAAGCGGTGTTTTTATTACTGAATGATTGGCGCGCGGTGTTTTATTACAAAAGAGCTCATCGACTTTTCTGATTCATCTTTGGGTTGGTTACCCTTTTTAATTTTTTCTCATGCAGGAAGCGCGACGTTGGAGGTAAATTTATTAATTTGAAGTCGGTTTAAATTAATATGAAATTGGCACCCCATTTTCTCGGATGTAGTGGGTAATATAATGGAACTATAAGTGTTTCAACTAAAATAATTAAAAGAGTTTTCGTCGAATAAGTGGGAGATGTCTTGGAATTAGACCCGCAGAGCCTACGGTGCGCAGAATTTCATAATAATCCAGAGGTTGCGGGTTTCTTTGGTTTGTTTTGAAAAAATCAATTGAATTTGTTGAACTTTTTCAATATGTGTAGGTTTTTTATAATTGATTACTGAATCCTCTGCAATGCTTCGCTATTGCTAATGTCTTTCTCGGGCGCCTCCGACATCTTCCACCATTCACTACTGTATACCACAATGTGACTGTTACAAAAACTATTACATCAACTTTAATTCAACTAATTTTGAAATTTTCAGAGATATCGGTCGACAGATTTTGAGTTTTCGATCACAAAAATGCGCAGGATGAATTTTAATATATTAAGATTAGAAACCAGTTTGAATTTAACTAAGCCATTTGAACTGTATTTTATAATATAAACATTGTCCTGCCACAGACCGCCTTCTACGTAGGGAACTTAAAATTTTTGATTGTATGTATTTTCGGATGAGAAATATGACGAAGAAAAAACCTTTAAAATGTCACCTTTCCGGTCAAAAACTACTCTGTATGTCAAGATGGAACAAACTATACACAAAAATTTCATTAAAATCGGTTGGGCGGTTTCGGAGATTAGCGTGTACGAACACAGTGACACGTGATTTTTAAATGTTAAGATAAGGTAATATGGAAAAGTTTTTTTAAACTATCAAATTCGAAAAAAAAACGTTTTCGTTGCATCCATATTGATTTATCGATAGTTCGTTAATTTAAAAGTGTTCGGTGCTGGGGTGAAATCGCAAATATGTATAGGGTTTTCCAATAAGAGGTGTTATTTTGAATAGTCCGCTATTTCGGTAGATGTTACTTTTGAAGCTGTCTTTTTTTGCGATTTCACCCCAGCACCGAACACTTTTAAATTAGCGAAAAAAAAACGTTTTCGTTGCATCCATATTGATTTATCGATAGTTCGTTAATTTAAAAGTGTTCGGTGCTCGGGTGAAATCGCAAATATGTACAAGGTTTTCCAATAACAGGTGTTATTTTGAATGGCCTGCTATTTCGGTAGATGTTACTTTTGAAGTTGTCATTTTTTGACATTGACAATTAGAAACTACGCCATTAATAAAAATGGAACGATACACGCTTCAACAACGCATTGAAATTTTTAAAATTCACTTGAGTGAATCAAATGCAAATCATCTTGAGTGATGAGGCCCATTTCCACCTCGGTGGCTTCGTCAATAAGCAAAATTGTCGCATCTGGGGCTCGGAAAATCCAAGAGTTATTGTTGAAAAGCCTCTCTATCCTCAACGTGTGACTGTTTGGTGCGGTTTATGGTCTGGTGGAGTCATTGGACCTTACTTTTTAGAAAATGAGTCTGGAGCAACAGTTACGGTGAATGGATTGCGCTATCGAGAGATGATTAATGATTTTTTATGGCCGGAATTGGATGGTATTGATCTAGACAACGTTTACTTTCAACAAAACGGCGTGCCACACAAGCAACGAAACCATTGATCTTTTACGATTGAATATCAAAATAACACCTCTTATTGGAAAACCCTGTACTTAAACATTTATTTCGAAGGTTAATTTGTAACAATTTACAGGTCCAAGGTCGGATCATTTTTACAGAATGAGAATAAATCGTTGGGGCTAAAACGAAATCAAGTACCTACCCATTTTAAATGAGAGAGTCATACGAATATTATTTATCTTAATACCTTTTTTGTTTCGTATTTTGAATTTTCTTAACAAAAGACAGAATCATTTCAATCTGACGTTTGTGATGTCAACTGTGGCAGTGACTTTCGGTTCAAGAGTTAAATTTTCGTTGAAATTCGTGTGGCTTGCCAGGTTCCTAGGATGGCTTTGAAGGGATTCTCAATTGGTTCAAGAGACTTTGTTTGAATGCGTCTTCGACTGAAACCTACATGTTCAGGTAAATCTTTTTCATTCATTAAATAAATTTTTGTCTACTATGAAAATTCGTTTGTAAATATAATTTTTTTCATTCACTGCCATTTCAAATTGCTATTTTACTACGATATTTCACTCACATCGTTGGGTGATCTAACGTACACATTTAGTTTATCAATTAAATAATGATTATTGATAGGAAAATCATATTTTATTGACCATTTTCCGCTAAACAAAAATCATTTTACATATGCATGGTCCGTTACGTAAGTCAGCATTCGTGTATTTTTTCCTCATTACGTATGAAAATAATCAATCGGCTTGGTGGGCGTCAAGAAAAAAATGGAAACGTTATGTTCACATGATGGTCATGCAAAAAGGATGTATGGATGTATACAAATGTCACAAAAAGGGTGTTTTAAGGCATAAGAGCATAACTTTGATGGAAAATGAAGTCGGGAATGCCCCAGGAAGACACGACACTTGTATCTAGGAGCTCATAATAGAAGTGACTTTCTCAAATATTTGAATTGTTCAATAGAGGAAATCGTTTGTTGATTTTTTTAAGTAAACATTTTGACGTACCTAGTTATTCGTTTCGAGCGGCTGATATAAAAACAACAAAAAATTAAATTAAAAGCAGGAACATTTTTGAGTACTTTCCAATACCTAACTCAAATTTCCCAAATTTAAATTGGACACTTTTATCATTAACTGCAATTGATTAGTGTTAAATTTGTTTGTTTCCACGAGGACAAAAATGGTACACCGAAGAACAACACCTTGGATTTTTCCGCATTTTTAAGTGAACAATTCAAGAAAATATTTTTCTTTAAGCTCATAAAATCTGAATCATATTACTTAATCATTAATATTTCATGGCAAAAATTTCATAGATGTGTCATATGAGATGACGACCTTACTAGGTCGTGCGTTCCTAAGAATAAAAACCATTGAGAAATTCACCGATATTGTTTATTTGCGCTACACATACATGCATTCGAACAATGTCGGAGATTATCGTTTACGCCATGATTAATATTTAAAAGGAAATTTTACTGAATGTTTAACCGTTACGATGAAACGTGATTAGGTACTTTTCTCATGGAAGTTAAGTAAGCTTATGAGTCAGTGAAAGATTCGTTTATGGAAGATCCTTCGTATGGTAATTTTCTCCGGTTTCAGAATTCTGCTTGAATTGACTAGGTGCCTATTATAATTTTACTCAATTGCTTGTCGAGTACCTACGTCTAGCAAGTGCATAATTGGGTCATAGATAGTTTAATGTACTAAAAACGTTTTTAAAATCTACTACGCAAAGTAGGAAAGGAAAAATTGACATTATCCTTGATGTAAATATGTCAAACTAGCATACCACCTTTAAAGTAGAATCTGAGTCAGGAAAGGACACTGAAAACTCTGTGCTCTGGCGTCAGTATATTTGCCTAAATTTTTAGTTTTTTTAAAGCTTGCTATATCATCACCATCATGAGCCATAAAGCTTTTTAAGTCTCCACTTAACTTTCAAAATACTAAGACAAAGTGTCATATTATAAGTATTTAACTGTTTAATAATGTTAAAACTCGGTTGAAACCGGGCAGTGAAGTTAGTAGTTTACTTAGTAAAAATTCTAAGGGGATAATTGCTGTCGCTATCGCTAAATTACATTGGCCGATTACATTGAAATTACATTAAACTACAAGTATAAATGTAGCTCGATCGCAGAATCACCTATGCTACTGAGCGCGATTTTCGCCAACCTTCAACCAACACTGAATTCCATCTACAATTGTACATGACCACATAATTTTTGGTTATAATTATCGTTCGAGAGTCTTCGTGGAGACAAATTTTCAAATTTATGGATAAAATAATGTATCGCTGTAACACGGAACCAAACGACGCTTTTCTGGTCACATGAATTAATTTACTTCATAAATTTGCTCAGTCAATTAAATATTATCCTAATTCATTAAAGTTCAAATATCGGTAAGAAACAGCAATTTCTGAAGCGCTTTGTTAGGTTCGGCCGCCTAGTGTTTTAGTTCAAAAATTCGCGGTCTATAAACGCCGGTGTTACGAAAAAACCTACGCCCGCCCACCCACAGAGGGAGAAGAACATGGCCTCTATTCCGCCTCAGAGGTAATTGAGCGCTCTAAAATGCCACTGCTAAAATCAAATATTGCCAGAAAAAGGCCTCAAAGGCCATTAACGCCACCAACGAATGTGTGCCTTGACCGCGAATTTGATTTTGACCAATACCTGGGAAAGATATGAAGGAAATGCGACACATTCATCAAAAGACATAAAACAGATGCGTGCTTTCTTTTTTTGTGATTGTGTTGTTAATATTAATTTGATGAAGTACCAGTTTACTGGATAACATGCTTGGATGTGTCGGAATAATGCATAAGGCTTATCGTGGTGGTAGAGAAAAATCTACTCCTTAGTTTTAAAGATTTTGATCTCGTGTGCATCGCTCAGGCGTTTTGCGGCATTTGTACAAAAGTCCTCGGCACTTAATCAAAATGTTATTTCTTAACTATGGTAGCCAATACATCACATTAGTTATTGCTCTGTTTGTTTTTTAGGCCCGTTTTGTTTTGCTTGATTTGGTCAGTTTTTGGGTCTTGCAATTTGTAGAGGTATTGCAACGATGAAAGAACTTTGCTATAAGATTGCAGAACGCAGAAATGGTATAGAAAGTTTTTCGTGCAGTGCATTGATATTTTAGATTATTAACTACAATAAATTACTACACAATTTATTATTTATATTTGTAATTATTATTTCTGTGGTCCTATATATTTATGTTTCTCACAATAATCTCGCATTCGAGTAAAGATTATTCACTAAGTTGTAAATGATGTATAATTGAAGCAGGTGGATGAGTTTGTGTATTTGGGAAGTATGTTTATGAGAAATCGAAAGCAGGGCAAATGCAGGTAACTCCATTTACGAAGGATTGAACGCGGTTGGAGCCAACAAAAAACTTTCCAAAGAGGAGAAACTAGCAGTACACAACGGGGTGCTGGTACCTACCCTGATGTATGCTAATAAGGCATGGAACTGGCAGAGAAAGTAAGATTAAGAAAGGGACTCTCAGATAGTTTGGGCATAAAGAGCGAATGAAGGAAGAAAGGAGTACATTGACGCACATGCGAACGGTAGGAGAAGCCGAGGAAGATGTGGCACTATCAAGTGAATCAGATACTTCAGTCGGTCCATGTCAAGAGACAGAATAAAATAACAGTATGTATGTGACGATGAACGAGTGTGTGCCAAGACCGAGTTGTTTAACAGTGAGTCCTCTCGGCCTACATCTGCGGGGAAACGGCGTGATGGTTAGTTAGTTAATCCTTTTTTCAGGGCGTCAGTGGCTGAATTGGCATTACGTCTTGGTCCCATCCAGACGTCTTGAGTTTAATTCCTCGGCTGGCTAAGTGCCCCATTACCAATATATTCCGCTTAATGTGGTGGTAGTATTATTAAAAAAACTACTTGATACTTAGATAGAAGCTTTAAGTTCACGCCTTGAAACCTCAGGGATCTATTCTAATAACTCTTGGATTATTTAATTATCGAAAACAATATTAGCGACTTTCAAACGAAAATTTGCAACAGAAAAAGATACGGACGCATAGGACTAGAACCCAGGACCTTCGCCTTGCTGGGGCGCTGCCCTGCCAACTGAGCTAATAGCCGACCATATTTCCTTCAGTCATATTTAACTGTATCATACTTCGAATAAGAATTACCAGCATTTTCTTCATTTTCTTAGCTGGCTGCTTTCTTTATGAATGATCCCATGATTCATCTCCAACTAAATGCAATCTAGATAGTGTCTTCGATAAATATTTCTTATTTTAATTTTAATGTGCGACATCTATTGGATTTTCTGCTAGTCTAAGATGAAATTTTTATTATTTTTGCAATAACTTAATGAGTAAAACAGATATATGCGAGTTTATAACATATCCTCTATGTTTCATGTTTATGGGGTATTCCTACAAATCTGTTGGCATGTAGCGGCAAGCGGAATTATGTCGTTTGGCGGGTATGAGATTGTGCATGTAGAAGTATGTAGTGAGGGCAGTTATATGTAGTGTATGGCCGGCGGCGGCCGCTTTGACCGCCAGTGGCGTGTTCGGCTGGCAATTTTTTTTCGGCGTTCGAATTTCATATTTGAATTCGGCGTGCCAAAGATGGCGGTTCGCGGGCTTTTTGCCTCGAGGGGCGGCGGAAATGCATTTAATAATGATAAATTAATTTGGTGGGTGTATCTCAACGTTATTTGATGGTTATTACTTAATCAATAGTATATGGGTCCATGGAAGAAGATGTTAGAATATTAGGTATTTACAGTGGAAGACACTGGAAAATAAATAAATAGAATTGCTCTCAGTATCGTACTGGTGAGAGCAAAGCATTAATAATTGAAATGCTTCTTGAAGTGCTATTAGCTCTTGATTTATTTGGCTATTATATGTTTAGTCATATATTTGGCTATGAAAATTCATAAAATATATTTCTTACAAATCGCACAATCGATTTAATAATTATCTTAATAAAAAATTAATTCATTGAGTGTACGTAGACAATGTTCAGATGCGATATTGCTTTATAAAATCGTAAGCTAATCGTAAGTTACTGTCTAGTGTCTGTGATGATTTATCAAAAACAATTCATTTGAACGTACTTACACGTTACCGAATAAAAAATAATTAATTCAAACCAAAATGGTTGTCTTAATAGACTGTTTTCAACATACAATAAAATTCTCTCTGATGAAATGTGAAAGCTATATACCTTTTATACATTATATTTAATCTGTAGATAAATTTTTATTTAACATTGCTATCCAAACTTAGAGAGTTCAAAATTAAAATAAAGATTATTTTTTATACATCCTGTTCACCACTATACAAGCAAAAATCTCCATAAACATAACTATTCGAAAAAAATGTCGAAAATTACCCTTTCTTGCGGAAAAATACAGAATTCAAAGTATTAATTATCTTTCGGGAGTGAATTTTAAAAATGTTTAAGTGTTGCTCACCTAAGAAATATTTGTTTACAAATAAATATTTTAAGAAAATCCAATCTTGTGAGTCAAGAGGAATTCAATTTACATCTGCCAAATAAAAAACACATTTATTGCATTTTGTATTAAAAATAATTATGAGCAATTCAATAATTTCAGGGAAACAAATGAAAATTTGAAAATTGTTTTGTTTGTGTTTGTTTTTTAAATACCTAGCAGTTATGAAACCGGTGATGATTGAATGAGAAAGAAGAACTATTTTACTTACAGCATATCAGAGTGACAGATATTCTTGTGGAAGAACACCATTCAAAATCAAAACTTTGCTCGAAATGGTAATAGCCATGTTTAGTGACCAGATCTGACTGGCAAGGTACTTCCCCGTTCCCTATATCCTTCTTTTCCCAACTTCCTCAGCCTATTTTTGTTCAATAATTATGTTATTTTCTAAGTTTATTCAATAACCATGTTCACAATTTTCTCGTTTTTCTTTGAAATTAAATCATTCCACATTTCCCGCCAATTTATTATTCAATTCAACACGTCTCACAACATAAGTTTTGTAGTGAGTAGACATAGTGTATATATATCTTCACATATTTTCTTTCAAGAGAGGCGCAACTTATATCACTAACAGATAATTATAAGAAGATATGTATATATATAATATTTATGTGATTTGGATATTAAAGATAAATACACAAAAAATGCCCGGGCAGTGAAATCAATTCGCCAATTTGAATATATCTTTTTGCGATGCAATATCGCTTTACAAATCATGAATGAATAATACTTACTTCCTAATTCCTTGTGGTAGTATCCTATGTCAATAAAACTTCTCTACAATTAAAACCGCAGTATCATTGCTTACCCGAGCCACACATAGAGGCGACATAACAATGTCTAGTTTATTCGCGAATTGCGCGCTTCAAACCATGATAAGGAAAAAGGTTCGAGATTGAACAAGTGGTTAAGTAAACACTGAATTAAAGGACGTGGATACTTCCTGAGCGACATGCCTCAACAAGAAAATGCATTACCTTTCCTATGTTGTTTACATTGTTTATTTCATACTTTAAATAATGCAAGATTATTCCTGTCGGTTTTCTAAGTACCGGTTCTTATTTACACAATAATAATTGATAAATGTTTGAGGAAGTTGTGACGCAAAAGCTATGTATTATTTCCTCTTTTTAAATTTATCTGAGACATGTGTTACGTGTATTATAAGATACGAATGATACGGAAAGTTTATTATAATCAGATAAAATATAAAATGCTTTATTAATATTGATTTTTTTGATATTATTATGGGTACATCATATTATTCTTCTGTTATCTTCCAGAAACAGATGTATTGTTTCATTTTCAGCAGCAGGTCGATTTGTTTGTAGTTTTTTCATAGTTTTTCTAATACACTGGTTGTAAAAAAATGTGTTCAAACATTGGAGATGAACTGGGTTTTTAGTGTTGACATTAAAAACATGTTTACGAATTGAAAATGTCGATCACTTAAGATGTCGTGACAAGTCGCTTAAATTATTATTGTATTGAAAAAACGGGTAATCCCATTAGGTGCAGTCAGAACTAAAAACAAACACATCGTGTGATTCGATTTTTGAAGGACTTCGATCATAACTGTAATGAAAAATAATAAAAAATCTAAGTAAAAAGTGAATTCTTTTGAGTATTCGATGGACGCTAATCCATTTAATCCGATGAAAATAGCATATTATGTTGAACTGTCATAAATAGGTAAATCTCTTCATTTTTTACACAAAAACAATGTAAGATAAATTACCAATCGCACGTCCCGACCAATATTTGTAGTTTCAAAACTTTGCTAAAATTTGAAACAGTTAATTTATTAAACGATGTTCTTCTATATTTCCTCCCGGGGGTAAAGTTCATTATCATCGGGAGGTTATATACATGATGGTAGAAGTAAAAAAAATTAAATAACTATTATTTTGCAAAAATATTTTTTTAGAAGATTTTTTCATACAAACAATAAATTTGACCCTTTTACCTTAAGATTACCTTAAAACCATTAAATTTAGAAAAGACATGAAGCGAAAAAATATGTTACGCTTTTTTACCTACAAATATTACTATTGCATATTAAATGAGTGCGTAAATTGTTCACCTTTCATCATTACAAAATTCTTAAAAAATTGTCACAACAACTAGGATCAGTAATTTTTTTTCATAAAATACTGTTTACCTGCAAATTAAATGGTGAACAGTTTGAATCTCGCAAACATCGATTTGTGTGTTGTGACTTCTAAATGCTTACCTACTGAATGTAAACAAACCGTCGATGTTTCCAAAAAAACGCAAAAAAAACTCACACACATGCGTCAGTAATTTGCTTTATTAGATGCGGTAAAGTCAATTACATATTCAAATAGTATGAAGTGGGTGATTCACTGTGCAATAATACGGAACAGTGTCGGAGGCGGAACCGTCGCGTGACGGCGAGATGATGAATCAGTTGTGCGGTCCGACTGACTCCAGGTATGTCGGTCTCCCAGACACACGTCTGGTGCCGCGGCAATTGAAATTGCTGCTTTGCTCCCTAACGCCTCCTCGAAAGTGGCAAGTGAAGAAATTCTCATTGGAGTTTGTAATGATTGTAATAATGAGTTCAGTTCCAGCAGAGCAGCAAGGAATACGTTACAGACACGAGTAGATCATGAGGCCTACTCTGTATCTTTCGAAACTTTCCTGCCGCCTGTTTAGCCACGTCACAAACCCGTAAAGAGGAAGCTACAAGCCAAAAATATGTATATTCTTGGTATATCTTATATTGTAGGTAATAGGCATTAAAATCGCTTGACAAACGGAGTCTAGAATCGTTCAATTTCAAGCACAAACCTTGTTTTTATTTATTTTATAAATAATTTCATAAGAAAGCAAAAAAGTTAATCAAGCGAAACTGCCACAAATAATATTATTTAAAAGTTGTTTTCTTTACGCGTTCATACATTTCTATTGAAACATTATTTTTTGTAGTAGTTTACATTTATATTTTTTATTAAGTCATTTATTATTGTATTTGTATTTTACTCAAGCAAAGCGATAGGAAAACTTTAAATTTATCTATAGCATATTTTTTGGTATTTATAATGTCCACCAATTCGACATAAAGATTAATCAAAATAGTCATTTAGCACTAAGCTTCGCCTTAACCCTTTTCCTTTGCGGTGTTCAAAAATTTCACGTCCTCTGGTTCTATTCACTCGATAATTTTTTTATATATATTGTAATTACTTACCTAATGCAATATTTAAATGTATTGCGGAGGAATACCAAAAAATTGAACCCTGTGTTTAGTATATTTACAGAGATATTTTATTGATTAGAGATATGTTCACTCGGTTGACTGCACCGGCAAGGAAAGGTTAAACCACGAACTTACTGGTTTGTTAACCCGAAGATACAGAGTAGGCCCCCAGGTCGAATCATGGCGACTCAACATTTTTCGACTCGTACAAATAATCATGTTTTTTTTGGATTATCATGTAGCTTATTTAAATAATTGCTTGTTTGTTATGTTGAAACAAACTGGCGCCATATAAAATCATTAATTATTTGACTAACTTTTAATGTGGTGACATTTTGAAACATTACTCTAAGAAATTATCTACGACTTTTTGACCACCCTTGAGATTAATAATAAATATAGAGTCCTTTTAACTTTAAATAATAAAATTATATTGCATTAACAGAATTTTTGTTTCTTTTATGCTTTCTACGTAATTATTAACTATTCCAATTTTAACTATAAAATTTGGTTGTTTTAAACCATTAAATGTTTTCCTTAAACTTACCTTACATTCTTCCTCGTAATGTTTTGTACATTGTACAGCGAGCATAGCCGCAATATTTGGCAAGAAGATGGCGCTTGCACGGGTATTTGCAATATGAATTCCTGGGTGAGCTGTGAAGATTTTAAATATCTACTTAAATCTATAAAAGCATTAAAAGAAACCACAAAATATTCATTGTGAAAACTCGGTCGGAGCCGCTAGCCCGTATGTAACTTCTAATATCATAAAATTTCAAGTATTTTCTTATCATTATCACAATATTCACAATGTTCAAAAGGAAGTTTTTTGTATTAAAAATCGATTGCTGTACACACACCTTCATTGTTTGTGTTATGATGACTAGTCAAAATATGACTAAGCAGGTCAACGACCTAAAAAAATATTTTTAATAAATTTATTACTAAATAACAACAATAAGGGAATTGGAAGATGTTGTTTGCGAAGTAGATAAAGTTTAGTTGACACCATGGATGTCAATGGTTACTACAGTAATTTTATTTTAAATCACATAAGAGAATTATGGCATTCCCATTTTGAATATGAAAAATCTTGATAATTTGTATGGCATGAGTAATAGTTTAATTTATTACGAAAGCTACAATATTTTTCAGATAATTAATGATATTATTATTCCATTGATAAAAGTTCGTCGCCATTAGTCAAAAAGTAATTACGCTTACGCCGAGCATAATAATTCACGCATTTTCCTTAATCAGTTCCTATTATACAATAATTAATTAAGTGTTTGGCCTCATTGTTTTGTTTCCCACGCAATAAATTGAATGTAAAAATGTGAAGAATGGATTTTTTAAAACTTTTAAGTTACATAAAATACAACGAAGAACTAAGACCAGATATGAATCAAGTTCTTCCCAACTGTGATATCCTAGATATTAGTTTAAGACGGCCTCCGTGTTCGAGGAGTAAGACTCTCGACTATCAAGCTGAAGGTCACGGGTTTGAATCCCGGCGTTCGCAAGTAAATTTTATTTGTGTCATTTCACAAATTTTCTCATTAAGAATAATAAATAGTACACTAGTAGAAGATACTTTCAGTATTGCCCTGGTGTAAGACAGCCATTCAGAATTGAAACGTTTCTTCAAATGGCTTTAGCCGTGTTTGGGGACCATATCTGAATAGCCAGGTACTCCCCCTCCTTCCCTTGCCCCATCTCCTTTGCCTCCGTACAACTTTCAGCCTCACAACATACCCCAATTGGAGATTCCATAATCTCACTGGATCCAAGCAGTTGGGACTCTTGTGCGGTTTCGGACGGCGCATAGCTTTTGATAATGCAAGGATTGACCTAAAGACATATAATTACAACCTAAAGGTCGAGGCCCCGAATCATTCCTACCACCTGCTAATATTCACATAAAAAATAAGCCTCATTCACACCAGCATTTTTTGGAAAAATACATGATGGTTTCTAATTGTTTATGAATTCTAAAAGGAATTTGTATGCGTTCACTAGAGAGTTGTAGCCCAGCTATTTGGTACGATTTGGTGGTAAGGCTTTTCCATGCGTTATACTAACTCTTTTTTCTGAATTTAGCCTCACATATTTATTTCATTATCGATGACTTTTTTTTATTTTTTATTATTTATTAACCAATAAATTAACATACATTTTTTTTGGTATAATCCACCTCACTAGGCTGAGCCTGTTCTGAGGTGGCGGGAGTTTGATCTAAATTTATATAATGCGAATTTACATAGAATCAAAGATATAAATAAAAAGATATAGAAAATATAAATAAAAAATATATATTTAATAATTTGAAAGATAAGAATTTTAAAAAGAAAAACATAAGAAATAATGAAAATACAATTAAATGAGTGAGAACAAAAGAGAAAAATTTAGGCGTGGAGTGTGCTATAATTTATGGTATTGTAGATATTATCTGTCCGAAGTATACAATGCCTTTGTTGACTATCCATGTGTGGATTTTGTGTCTTATATTTACACTTGTTGCCAGGTCTTTAATATCTTTTTCCATTAAATTGAAAATTTTTGGGGCCAGATTATGAAAATGTCTTTGTACATAGGTGGTATTTATCTTCGGGGTCATGTGTTGATGTCTATTTCTTGTTTCGTAATTGTGTTGTATAGTATGATGGTTAAGTTTGTCTTTTTGGTAATATAGAGTTATAATTTTTATGTATAGTTGCTGTATGTTCAGTACGGCGAAGTCGTTAAATAACTGTATTGTCGAGAAGCTGTAAGGTTTTTTTGTGATAACTTTAATTAAGGCTTTTTGCGCTTTGACAAGAGGGTCCATATTAGTTTTAGCAGCACCACCCCAGCCAATCATCCCGTGAGTGATAATTGATTGGGTTAGTGCGTAATATATTGTTTTTATAGTCTTCGTTTGCAATATTTTTAGTATGTTTTAAAAGAAATATATCAGTTTTCTAACTTTACCCGCTGTTTTATTTATTTGTTCTGTCCATCTAAAATAGTTGTCAATGTAAATTCCTAAGTATTTAATTACCTGGGTTCGTGTTAATGGGTTGCTTCCATTATTACTTACTTCCATTATTCAATCTTATTGTGATATTATCCATGATTATTTTGTTTAAGATAATTGTATCAGCATTAGTTTCAGTAAAAAAATAACAACACGCATTATATAAATTATTCACGGGGCAAACCATTTCTTCGTATACTAAAAACATACAAAGAAAATGTTGGCGTCGTATATTGAATTCTCAAAGTTTAAACGTCTATCTGACACTTGTCGGATCGCTTGTCGCAAAAAAATGCCTATCGTTCGGTGTGATGACCGAGCGGTCTCCCACGCCAAAAATTACCGGCGCCTAACATTTTATTATTTTCTGAACAGAGCTATTAATAGCATAGACAAGTAAAAAAAGTGGTACATTGATTCGACAAACATGATGTGTGAAATCAGTTTGTAGGAATACATTTTGTAAGGTTCTTGAAAATCTAATAATTATCATAAGTTCACATAATCGTGTAGATTTTGAATGAATTGTCTCTTTGAGTTAAAATGTACTACACAAATCTATTCCTTTATTTCTCTTTGCGATCGCAAAAAAGTTGGTTTATATGGAAATTTGCTCATATTTACGTAATTTTTTTGCTATCCTAAATACGTTAAGAAAATTCCATTGGCTAGGAAAGTTAAAATTACGTCATCCTTCTACATTGCCACATACAGGATATCCGGTAGTAAAGTGCACTAACTTCGGTAGGTGATTCTACATGATTATAGAAGTAAAAAAAAAACTTTTTAGAAACTACAATTTTATTTCCATACCAAAATATTTCTCCTCACTAAAATATTTTTTTTTCACACAAACAATTTAACTTTTTTTACGTAAAAACTACCTCAAAACTTTAAAATTTCGAAAAAAGTTATATGTCTATTCTACTTCTAATATCGTGTAGAATTACCCCTTGAAGCTAGTGCATTTTATCCCCGGACATCCTGCATAACGTTAGTTTAGTACCTAACCTAACTTAACCGTTGGGAAAGCCTAAAATATCCCCAAAATTTCCTCTTTTCTTTGCATTACCACATTACTTTAAGATAAGAAAAGGGATATACTATCCGGTCTGTACCGCTTTTCTTAACGTTTCCATTACGCGTTAGCCATTCTTACAAATTTCACTAAAATTGACAACAATTACACTATCAACAGACAACAAAATTAGCTCCGTCACCGTCATGAATATGAAATGTCCACGATAAAGTATTCAATGGCCATAATATACAATTGCAAATATTGAAAAAGAGTCGCGATTCAATTCGAAAGTTCACCTCCAACCTACATTATTATTCAACTGAAGATAATTTCAAAATGCGTAATTGAGTCATTCATTTTATTTCACAACTAGGCGCAACGCTATCTAACATTTTTTTACAAGTTCAACGTGAAATTCGGTCAATGAAACTGATTATAAATATATTTATTATCTACGTTTGCGCGATACTCTGGCGCCGCAAATATCTTTCTTACTTGACATTTTGTTTGCAGTTCTAAAAATCAGAGAAATACGTGGGTGTTAAAAACATATTTTTTAAATGCGCGCTAATTATTTTTTTTATTTTTTATGTGTCATTTAATTTTTTATTTCCCTTCGAGGTCTGGAAGGGCTTCTTATTTATATCTGTGTTTGTGGTTTGAATTTGCAAGTTTAGCTACAAAGTCTTGTCTTCTCTAATCAATAAATTGTCTGAAAATAAAACAAGAAATAAAAATTTGATTCCATAAATGAAAACAACTTTTCTAAAACATAGTTTTTTACTGCTCTTTTTATAAATAACTCTTCTTTCTTCAATCGTTCTTTTTGTTCTGACGTCGTAAGTGTACTGTCGAAATAGAGAGATAGGGATGTATAAAATAAGTTTATTGTGTTGGGTCATTGGCAATCCATAGTGTAATTCCCTCCCTAAATTATATTTACCTTCAACTATTAAATTCACTATTTCAATCCACAATGCAACTCCCTCCTTAAATTATTATATTTACCTTCAACTAATAAATTCATCATTTCAATCCACAATGTAACTCCCTCCCTAAATTATTATATTTACCTTCAACTATTAAATTCATTATTTCAATCCACGATGTAATCAAAATATAATAAGTAATAAATATTATACACATTCTTCATGAATTATCCAAAAATACATACACTCACATATAAATGTGTGTTTTAATGTTTCAATATAATATATGTGAAAAAAATAAAATAACTTTCTACCACAACACATGAATACCTGTCACGCTTAATCACAAACACGTTAACCTCTCAGCACAGGTTCTCCCAGTGAGGTGTTCACGTAACATACAATATCACCCACACACAGTTTTACCTACATCAACCTATGTTCTTTATTTTTTATTCCTTCTTTCTGTACTTTTTTCTCTGTACTACAATAGAAACCACTGTAATCATTTGTAAAATGTGTATTCAAGAATAGACATAACTAAATAAATAAATAAATAAACTCCCTCCCTAAATTATTATATTAAATTCATTATTTCAATCCACAATGTAACTCCCTCCCTAAATTATTATATTTACCTTTAACTTTTAAATTCATCATTTTAATCCACAATGTAACTCCTTCCCTAAATTACTATATTTACCTTCAACTATTAAATTCATCATTTCAATCCACAATGTAACTCCCTCCCTCAACTAATAAATTTATCATTTCAATCCACATGTAACTGCCTCCCTAAATTTTTATATTGACCTTCAACTATTGAATTCATTCAAAGTATACAAGATGAGATTTCATTCAGTCGGATAGTGTTTGAATTATAAACAATGTCTTTATTTTTTTATAAAGTTCAATTGGCCTTCTGTGCCGATATTGTTGACACCTGCCGTGAGCAATAAACTCGTGGCGGTTGCCGATTAAGCAAACGACCTTGGCCTTGCAAGGACGTGCGATTATGATGAATGGACCGCGCTTGTGAAGTTCGCGGGCCGTTCACCTGTAATGTGAAGAATCTATCTATCGAATTAGAAACTTTGTGTGGTGAGCAAATTTTTTATTTTGAATTCCTGCGTCATTAAATTTTTACGAGTTTTTCTGTCTGAATAGGCCAACGCAGCTATTTTCTGCTCACGTATTCGGCATATTTCCAGTGTTCTCTTATTATCAGACGGCCGGCATAGTCCAGTGGTAACGCATTGGACTGCCATTCCGAAGGTCGCGGGTTCGAACCCGGCGTGCGCAAATAAATTTTATTTGATTAATTTGTGTTATTTCACAATTAATTAATTAAAATAATATATAGTATATTTGCGGCACGTTCCAGAGTGGAAGATACTACCAGTATCGCCCTGGTGTAAGACCACCATTCAGAATTGAAACGTTGCTCCAAATGGCTTTAGCCGTGTTTAGTGACTAGATCTGAATAGCCAGGTACTTCCCCACCTTCCTCTTTCCCTTCCCCACTTACCTTCAGCCTCACAACATCCCCCAATTGGGGATGCCACAGTCTCACTGGCTCCAGACGGGAGCAGTTGGGACTCTTGTGAGGTATTAACTATAAAAAAAAAAAATTTAAAAAAAAAAAGGCGGGATAGATCAAGTTGCAATTTTTGTATGGTCATATTAAGCAATTTATTTATTATTGGGCAGTGCTTTAAGAAAAGGAAATCATACATCTGGGTGTTTACCTAAAACAAAAACTGGAGCAGCTATAACGGATAGACAACTACATGAAAATTTTAACAGGTTTTTTGTTGGAAATTCCAAGATGAATACAGCTATTTGCAGCTTGATTCCACATTTCTCTGGTGAGGTTTTAAATGTCCATATACGTACCAAAAATTGGATAATTTTATACGAAGGTTTTGATTGTTAAAACTAGAGTAAAATCGAGTTTTGAAATTTGTCACCGTAAAATTTTTCTGTCGAGATTTTCTAGGTCTAATTTAATAACTGTCAGATTTTTTGTAAAAAACAATTCATTTCCGCTATATTTTTTTAATTGGCACAAACTTATAAAATCAATTGCGGCGTATATTGCAGATCCATAATTATCATCATCAATCATTTTCTATCTACTCCTGGTTGAAGTCTTTACTTAGGTGTGTTGCAATTGTAGCCGAGAGATAAGTGATAAGGTCACGCAGTAGCAAAGTGGTTTATGCGTTCGATTCCCGGAACACCGCAAAAATATATTGATACACATTTGCGCTGCCAGTTTGGTTTTACTATCGATATTCGATAGACCCAACAAAATTGGCTTCACGCTTGTCGTAAGGAAAATTACTGTTTACGTTATAGAGAAGCATTTCCATATTAAAGGTAGGTAACTTTATAATTAACCTTCAGCTTGGTTAAAATTTAAAAGTGTTATATTAATTCCTTAAAAATTAATCAAATATGAATAATTATTTTATTTTCTTTTCAATTGCGAAATTTTATACAGACAATGTTTTTTTTTGGTATTCTATGTAATAACAATATTTAGTTTTTTAAATGCCTTGACCATTTTTTACGAAAAGAAAAAACCTTCTCTTTCAACGTTCGGTTCGAATAATTGCAAATATTTTTAAGAAATCTTGTGAATCTTGAATGATCGACTATTTAAAATATCAACTATTTTCAGCCATAAACGTTATTTTAATGGTGAACTACGAAGTTTTTACCGGTGTTTTTTTAAATGTGAATACCGCACAAGAATCTCAAACGCTCCCAACCAACTAGAGCTGAAGTTAATGGCGAGGAGAAGGAGGTGAGGCAGATGAAGTTTGAAATGTACCTGGCTATTCAGATCTGGTCACCAAATACGGCTAATGCCATTTCAAGTAACGTTTCCATTACGAATGGTGGTTTTTTACCAGGGCGACATTGAGAGGGTATTCAACTCTGGATTGCTTACTTTAAACGATTGAATAAGAAATAAGAGGAAAGAAGCACTTGTGATTCACAAATGTAAAAGAGATCGTCATCGTGATAAAATAATTTTCTTTTTTTATAGACAACATCATCTATCAGTTTATTTCTATTTAATGTGTATCGAAAAATCCCAGCGGGCCTTACGAAATAACGAGTGACGTACAATAAGCTATCGTTTCGTAGTAAAAGAGGCGCGTCGCGAGAGGAAACGAGTTGCATACGTCCATCTAAGAATAAATTTAATTGTCTTGTTTCGATGGGATTGTTAAAACACTTCAAATAGAAATACCGAGAAAGAATTCTTTGGACCGTCGTTACTTCGATTTTGATATCCTTAATTTTTATGCAGATATAATCCGTAGTGTTCGCGTATTCTTGCGGTTTTTATTTGCCGCGTGTTAGTCACATTTATTGCAGAACTCTATAGCAAGAAAGGTAATTTAAACTCAAAACTCAAAACCCCCTTTTAAAACATACCATGATGTTAAAAAATGTTGCTGAAATTCACTTGCTCAGGTTGTGTATCAATTTTCATTCGAGTTACAATACCTTTATATATTTATTAATTTGTTTATTTTGTTTATTATGCCTTGAATATAATGTACTAAATCTCAAAATATAACATGTATTAGGACAGCAGGCTCTTTGGGAGAACGCACCCAGTACCTAGAATCTAATTTAAAAAAATGAAATGTCAACTTGCCATATATTTATTCGTGGTTCGTGAAATGTTTTCGTTTGTTTCATGAAGCCATGAAGAACTTTCACTTAAATGCTTGACATTTTTTTTAGTTATATCAACTATTTTACTCCGTTACTGTTAAGTCAGGCTATATTGGTTTGTCAGACTATAAGTTTTTTTGGCATCGTAACGTATTTAGTACGTATTAGTCTAGATTTCCAGAGCAGTCCTTCTGTTTTATGATCGCGTTGAATGCGTTGAGTTACTCAAGAGGCTATTTTATTATTTTTCCAAAACATATCAGTACACGTGATATGAGTCATAGTCCATGCTCAAGGACGCTTCTGAATGCTGAGAAAAAACAAGTTTGGAGTTTTGGGAGATTTGACTTAAGCGTCGCGTACCATGTTTATTAGTTTGACATTCTATTTTTGCCACATTTCCTGGAATATCGGTGTATATATATTAATAGAATGTCATCATGGAAACCCATAGTCTTAGATCCCAGAAATATTTGTCAGATTGGGATTCCTTCTGACTAGAAGAAGACGACATTTCGATAAACTAGTAATCAAGCATTTAAGGTCAATTTACACGATTCCCGACATTGACTAATTCAGCAGTTGAGATTCGTGTGGCGCCAGGCAACCACAACTTACTGATAATGATTTTAGTCAGAAATAGTAAAACTTACCACACTTTCGTGAGGGAATTTAAGTAGATAATTAGTTGATTTTTCCAATTTTCCAATTCCAGTTAGAGACTAAGCAGAGTACTTTTCCTAAAGATGATTATTTCTACTCTGAATCATTCCTGCAAAAAAAATGTTAGTGATTTATCTGATGGACGGGATTTACTAATGTTTAATTAATTGTAAGAAGTTGACCGATATGTCTTAGGCTATTTCCCATATAAATTTTCAAATTGTAAGTGTAAAGTTCCGTATGAAATCGATTACAGTACGTAATAAAACTTCAACATTAATTCCTTCAACACTAAATAATATAAGGGTACTCATAGTCGCATAGTTGAAGTGAAATCTTTAGGGTCGTAATGGAAGTGATTATTTACGAGTATAACTTTAATTTAATAGAGTATGGTATCATAGCATGGGGAGGAGCAAACGCTGCCGCCATTGATCCAATATCTAAAGCTCAGAAACTTATAATAAAGATTATCCTCAAACTACCAATCACAAGCAGTTCGGATGAAATCTTTAGGAAAATCTGTGTTATGGACATTAGGCAACTTTATGCCAAAAACATACTAACATACGTCTTCAAACACAAAACTACTTTTGACAATATCCAAACTGCTCGTGATACTAGAACCAAAGGACATAATTTCTTACAAATCCCTTTCGCTAAAACAACTTTTAGCCAGAGAAATTTTAGATACTTTGCAACAAGGCTATATAATGCTCTCTTACTAGCCATTAGACTGAACGAATTTTTTTTTAAATATAAAACAGACATCAAGTCTTGGATCATCAGCCAAGACAGATCCATGATCAAAAATTTTATAAAAAATCACTACATACGTATGTTCTCCAACTAGATGCTGATTAACAAATTTATCATTTATTATTATTATTTATTATTTTTTATATTTTTCACAATGTCATTTAATGTAATGAAATATTTTATGTATCAAAAAAAATTGTAAAAATTAATTCATGTAACAAATACGTCTGTCTCGATACAGGTTTATCCCAGTGAGACAGACAAAAAAAAACCTCTAAAAAACTTTATAATGATGATAAAAAAAATAAATAAAAAATAATATCATCGCAGTGCTTGCAGTAATTTTTAATAATGGTATCACAACTAGACTCCTACCTTGCCAGGGCTCGCTGAACTTAAAAAGAAACTGAAACACCAGCCCATGTCAATTCATAATGTTAATTATATTTCGTCCTAAATCGGCTAGATAACTAATAAATAAGTTTTTTCTATATCGTTCCTAAAGAAAAATCTCGGATGGGGCATCTTGCGATTACTGTACGTTCAAATGAACTATATTGCTTTTAATTGAGTATGGCCATAAATATTTCGCACGTCTTATCTAATGGCAATAACGTGTTAGATTTTCTGATGCATTTTTTATTTAATGTTTGCATCATTTTCAAACGATTTAGCGATAAAAAAATTTATAA
Source organism: Hesperophylax consimilis (assembly GCF_061612785.1). Classification (NCBI taxonomy): domain Eukaryota; kingdom Metazoa; phylum Arthropoda; class Insecta; order Trichoptera; family Limnephilidae; genus Hesperophylax; species Hesperophylax consimilis. The sequence goes on from NC_142846.1 coordinate 21,160,299, forward strand.
ATTCTATGTATTGTTCCCAATTAAAATGTATCTAATTGTTAGGGTAAAATCTCCTACAGGATTATATCTCGTACTTCTTTATAGCAAAATAAATGTCGGAAAATAATGTATTACAATAACCAAGATTTTATAGTTTGATACAGTAGCACAGACTCGAGAAAAATCACCGTAGGTATATTAAAAAAGTCTTTATTTTTATAAATCAAAGTTTTTTTAAATACGTTACATAAACATAAAATATCATTGAAGAAGTAGAAAATGTTAATAAATCTAAATGAAACATTAAACAGAACGAGGCACAGAAAATAAAAGAAAACAGTGACAACTAGGAATTGATACAAGATTCTCTCGTCCTACCGGTACTTACTGGGTTCTTTTCCTCGTTGAAAACTAGGAATCGAACCCAGTAAGTACCGGCGAGACGAGAGAATCTGGGTTCGATCCCTAGTTTTGACAGTTATCTTTTTTATTTTCTGTATCTTGTTCTGTTTCATGTTTCGCTTAGATTTATTAATATCATAATTTTCATAAACAATATATTACATAGATGCTTATAACCTTAAAAAAAATTGTTCATAAAATATAAACAAATAATAGTGCTACGTTCGAGAATCGACCTTCTATCTGGGTATTTATCATTGATGTCGATAACTTGTTATCTTTCCCGAGCATGACTGCAGATCTCTAACTTACAAACGACAGTTCACATCGAATAAATTAAGAATACTTAGTTGTTGTGAACTGTTGTTTGTTTATTGGCGAATTGTAGTAATGCTTAGAAACGATGACAAGTTACCGACATTATCGATAAAATATTTATCCATCGACCGTGCTAGATAACCAGATGCTTGACAACTACGTTGACCATTACAAATTATAACTTCAACTATTTTAAGAACGGACGAATAAATTCATTATAGATTGATATGTGCTGAAAATATTGGAATATCACATTCGAAAATATTTCGTTTGTTTTTTCTTTTAGTACGAGCACTCGTTTTAAAATCAATTAACAATATTCATTTAGCACCGGACGGGTCGTTTTTCCTATAGAATATTTCCAGAAAGAGGGTAAATTTCCTATAGGAAATTACAGAAATACCAATAGATTCTTTACCTTCAGAAAACAACACCGAAGGATCAACGATGGTGATCAATGACTTGCAATATTTACTTATGTAATGCTTTTATCTTGTATTTTTTTTGATATCCATAAAGGTACAATTCCCATGGAAAATTAGGTTCATTATGATTGAATCACTTTTTCTTAACATAATTCATTCCTTTGGGGTTTTATGACGATTCCATAGAGATCAATGTTTCGTATAGTTTTCTTGAATGGATGAGGAGATTTCCATTATTACGCATAGATTGCACTACCGCGAATGATGCAATAACTAATCATAATATGTTACATTGGTCACTTCAAAGTTTATTAGTTCACCAAACAGAGATTTCACCACGCAAAATGTTTTAAAATTTCTATACTGTACTTATTTTTCTATAGTATGGAAAGGAGCTGAGGTGAACTTTTATTATAGATATATTTATATAGTGATTAATACATAAATAGTTTTATTAATACCAGGTTCTGTCCAATTTTCTTTTTGAGCATTTAATGAAAAAGTGAATAAAAACAAAATGGCATTTGTAATATTATTTTAATATTTCAGTCAGTTTATTCCACAAATTTTTAAAAGCTCTTGACGTAAAGTACTCTGTTAGCTAAACGTAAAGCATTGGCATTTTAATGAAATGTAGAAAAATCTGTTCAATTTTGAAGACGCCAGGGCTCTCCGTTATAGAGTTATTAGTACTTATAAGGATTTCTCAATGTAAACAAATTCAAAGAAAATTTTGGTACCACAATGGGAAAAGAGTTGTGACACTCTCAAATACACCTTTTTAATTGTAAATATATTTATAAACATTTAAATAAACCACAGAGTATTTACTAGTTTGTCTTTAATAGGGTATTTTCATTATTTTTATTGTAGAAAAAATTAGGATAGTAAAGGTATTTTTATTTTATTTTCACGTTGGTAAATAAATTTTCTATAACAATTTTAAAATGTGCCATTCATAATTTGCCGTCTAAACGACATGATCGTTTTTATTGGTGAATTCGGCGGCGTCGATGTCACGCCAGGCGACATTGGTGACAGCGGTCTTACCAGCCAGTGGCGGTGTCTATGTCATAATGACGTTGTAGCTAGTTGGAACCGTTTTAGATCCTTCTTTCAATCAATAATTATGAATGAAAATATTAAAAATACATATTTATAGTACGAAAATCGTAATCAGAATAATAAACTTTGAATCTTCCACGCATTTTTAACTGTATATATAGTTTATGACAATACTCTATTGCAGTAATGTAAATTTAATAAACATGGAATCTGGGAAAAAACTAAACTAAAAAAACTGTGTTTTTATGGTAATTTTCCGTAACTTTTATTTTTTTTTGTTCCTTGAAGCTGTTTTTTTTTTAAATATTATTTTTTCAAAATAAATAATGACGGCAAATTGTAAAAAAACTGCGTTCTACAAAAAATAATTGTTTTTTCGTAGGACCAAATTTTTAAGAGTTATTTAGCGAAACCTTAATAAGTTAGATAAAATAAGATTTGTCAGAAAACTTTCAGATTTTACATACACATTATGCCTCTTACGGGCATGTGCCTGGCCTAGTAGTCATAAGTTCCTAATGTACTAAATTGTGTGGAGTTACTTATAGAAATATTATAAAAATACATATTTGTCTTCAACGTAAACTATAAACCAGTACATTTATATAACCCATCTTGTATGTATGTCAGATTGCATTATCGCCGGGTTACCTTGGCAACATTCCTTTTCGTAAGTAAGCAAGTACCACGTACGATAACTGACTTCTCGGATTTTATGAATGAATATACGTCACTAACAATTCATGGCTCGGTAAGTTCCTCGTGAGTAATGTTCCTAACCGACCAGTTATAATAATTAAATTACTATTATTCGAGTTTACCGAATTGTCTGGCGTGAAGTCGAGGAAATGGTACGAGATTTTTTTTGTTCCTGATTTGCTTACCTGATGATTATCACTTTTATTATTGTATGTCTGGTGTATATTTACACGTACAGTTCTTATATATATATTAGTATGATAGTACAATCACCTGTTCACCTTGAATAATGTTTAGTTCTTATAGCAATAATTGTGTTCACTGGATAAATTGTTTAATTTTTACTTTAGACATGCATACATTCTTCTGTGATATAATAATAATAATAATAATGTTTATTTAAGCTGGACAGAGCGGTTTGTGCAATGCTCTGCCTGCCATAAAAGTTTACATTTAAGTTAATACATACATAAAAAAGAAATACAATAAAGAAATAAATAAAAATAATTAAAAATGAATACATTGATGAGCACATTAGAACTTCATGGTGGCTTGAGTGAAATTCTCCATCTATGGTGTAGAGGCGCTCCCTGCCACTGGGCAACGGCCTGGACAAGAGTGTTGTCCGATCTCTGGTAGCGCTGACTCGTCCCGGCTATTCATTGGCGCATATAAAACATTCTAATTTCGGTTGTCTCTGCGTCCCTGTAAAATCTGGTTTAATGAACTAAAATTCTATTTGAATTTAAGTGTCATTTTCAAGATTGGAACTGATTGTGTGTAGGAATCAGACGAGCGATAAATGACGTAGGTACCAACCGATAATTTTATATTTTACCATAAAATATTTAATTGTGTTTTTCAAAATTGGAACTGATTGTGTGAAAGAATCAAACGAGCGATAAAGGATGTAGGTACCAACCCATAATATAATATTGTACCATAACATTTTTTTGAATATTGGATTTACAATATCTCGTGTTTTTTCACGGGTCTCCGCTAGTAATAATAGTAGTAATTGAATAATTTGAATGGAGCCGTTATTATGAAACACAACTTCAAGGCCGCGTATGCAAGGAGTATGGACCGCCACATAACTATTATTTGATTCACTCGATAGTGCCATGTCTTCCTCGGGTGTCCCCGACTTCTTCTACAGTGTAATTTTTTCATATATTATTCTCCTTAAACTGCTATCACCAGCCCACATCAATCTGAAAAAGTATTTTTTTTGTGTATTGGGGAAACAAACAGTTTTACAATTTTAAAATCAATAATTACATTTTACATTAACCAGCGAAGTTTCCACATAAAATTCATATTAAACACGCATAAAAACACCTTTATGAAAATAACACAGTAAGAGGAGAGGGTACGTAATTAACAATTTGATTTGATTTTGTCCAATATGCATTTAGTAAACTGAACAAAGGACAAGTGGAAAATATCGGCAACTGAAAATATGTCATTGTATTTTGTGTTTCCTTCTGAACCTTCTGAAAAATGAATGTTGTGTGTAGTTAGTATTTAAGTGTGGGATGTGGAATAGTTTGTTTGATGGTTTGTTAGATATATCTTTTCTATCTTCTAATGTTGATAGTTTGTGGAATGCTAATGAGTCTTTTAAATATTGGGTTGGTTGGAAGGATTTGAACCTTTAAGATCTTTTTTTAATTCCTTCTAACCTTTCAATATTAACTTTATATTGGGAGATTCCATATAACTGATTCAAAACCAAATTCTAATTTTGAGCGATCGACAGAGACATAAAGTATTTTTATTACATGAGGTGATCTGAATGGTTTTGTCACTATTATAAAGAAAGAAATTCCCGAGTCCATTATTATACTTAAGTCCCTTACTTCACTACATCTTTTTACTTCCACGTCATTGATTTTGTACGGGAATATTAGAGGGTTAATATTTTTGGTGAAAGATATTGTTTTAGATTTTTCCAGGTTAAGGATCAGTTGGTTGTTGATATTACAGTCATTGATATTAGTGACTTTTTTCTAAATTTTAGAGTCATCAGCGAAAATTTGGAATCTTGAGTTTTTAAAACACTACTCTTATCATTGATATACGAAATAAACAAAAAAGGTCCAAGATGCGATCCTTGTAGAATTCCTGGGTATGTGTTATAGAAACTCGAAGAGAAACCCTTGGCTCTAACTGGTTGTCTTCAGTTTCCATCTTAGAAGGTCCCCATTAATCATTAATTTTATCAAAGGCTTTTCGAAAAATCCGTGTAGATTGAGTCTTTTTCATTTTTACTACCCATAGAATTTAATATAAAATTTGTGTATTTCAGCCGGTTGGTCTCAACCAACCGTTTTCTGAAAAAGCCGTGTTGATTTTGTTGATATGATTGTTTGTATTTCTGGAAAAAGTTGATCAACAACTATTTTTTTCCATGACCTTGGAGACAATCGTCAGTTTAGAGATGGGCCTGTCATTGGTAATATTATTTTTGTTCCCGTTTTTGTAGGTAGGTGTAATGAGTGCTTGTTTCCAAACGTCGGGGAAGTTGCCAAATGATATTTTGAATAATAAAGAGAGAGGATAGGCCAATTGGTTCCGACATTTTTATATAAACTATGGATGGAATTAAATCAGATCCAACACTTTTATTCGGATCAAGTTTTTTTTAAATAATTAAGTACATAAGATTGATTAAAGTTAATGGTGTGTATATGTAGATTAGAGTTATCGTCAATATTGTCAGATTTTATGGGGTTGAAGCACGGGTTGATATTTTCTACAAAAACTGATCTAAAATAGTCACCATAATGGTTGCATATGGATTGTCCATCAGTGCAGGAGGTAATTTTTTTTGGTAGATCGGATAAGATTACTTTGATTTAACAATTGACCAGAAACGTTTGCTGTGCTTTTTTTTAACTTTTTGTCGTCAAAATTTAGTTTTCATAATATTCAAGGGATGTCTTTTTTTAACGATTTCTCAGTACTGAAAAGGATTGGTAGATTGGTGATGATTTTCCATTTATGGTGATATTTTAATTTCTCCTTTACAATTTTTTTAAGTTACCATTAATTTTTTTCGGGGATGTATGTATGTATAAGGTCATTTATGATAATGTAGAAGTCTAACACAGTTTTTTCATTATCTTTACTTTGAATTTCGAGTTCCCAATTTATTTTGGACAATTCGTCTATGATTTGACTGTAATCACCTCGTTGAAACATTTTGATTGTCCTAGACAAGCCGAGGAGAGACGATACAGCAACAGGGGATAACGCTATGTTTTTGCCTCTGTGATGTGAAATGTCTTCAGGCGTCAGAGGTTCGGTAGAGTGGGTTATACTACATTTTCAAGACATTACTGTACCACTTGTATTACTTGTACATTAAACGTAAAGTTCGTGATAATCAACGAATTCATAGACGGTGCTAATTTAATTATTTTATCATAATACACTTAAGACGAATTATTTGTTTGTCCCCGTACATACACAATATGAATATTAATATTTTTTGGTCCGTATAAAATTCAATTCTTTTAAGTAGCAAAAAAATTCAATTGAGGATTGAATCACCTATAAAATATCGTATTTGTATGTTTTCTTGAAAAATTTGAGTTTTTATATGGACGAAACTATTTATTCATATTTATACTGCGTTTGTACGAGCGGAAACATAAACAGAATAATATTGATTGAATAATTCTTATAGCGCAGTTTAAGTGAAAAATTACTTTAAAGGCGATGTAATTAATGGACTTATAAATATACGTATTCCCCATTTCCTACGGTAGTCTGTTCTGTCAGTCGGACAATAATCATCAACAAGAGAAATGCGATAGCCCCACAGGATCTGAGCAGTTGAAACACTTCTGTGGAGTGGCATAAAAAATAATTTGCGTGGGCCAAAAAATACGAAAATATACTCCAGTTTAGAATCATTTTATGAGGATACTAAACTGTATTTTTAATGGTCAGCATTCCATTAGGTTAGGCAGAAGTTACAAAATAGAAACGCATAACACTGTTTGAATCCCTGACATTCATTATTATTTCACGTTGGTGGTTTGTTGTCGGATGAAATTACGATTCCACCTACAAGCATTCTTATTGAAACTGAATGAATGTCTTACGCATACATTTCTCTACTCGTTTTGATACCAACAATATTCCTGTAAATAAAAATATGTCGAACCTCTAAGTAAGAAAAAATTCTCTTTTGAAAAAAATTTGCACAATATGTCTTGCCCTAATTATCAAATCAAATAGTAATTACTAACCGGTTTCACTCAAGTGTCGAACTATTTTTTTAAAAACTTTTTCTTTAATAATTACTAAATAATATTTCAAAATATAACAATCTGGAGTCCTGTCTTATTTTTGAAGTTGATTGAATATTAGATATTTCCAAGCTCCGTAACTCACGACAAAAATGGTGTTTTAGTTAACACTTTTCGAAGAGAAAAATTTACCCAAATTTTATGACGCCAAACCTCACAGATAGAATTTTTATGCTCCCCAGTTATAATATAATGAAAGTACATTTTATTTGAGTTGTTTCGCGGTCCGTCCTCTCTTCCTACTCCTGCGGGGAAATTGCGTGATGGTTAGTTAGTTAGTTACATTTAATTAACAAACTCTTCTGCATCTTTAAAAGTGTCGCAAGTTTATAAATTTCTTAAATAATAATACCTAGTTATATAAAGAAGAGTGTCTGTGGCGGGCGGCGTGGTTTTGATTAATCATAAATCAACAGTTTCATTCCGAGACTGATGAAATTTTGCACACTTGACATTCAAAACAAGAGGTAGGTCTCTGTCTACACGAGATTTCTAAAAAACTCTGTGTACATATCAGGGATTTCAGCTAATTGCGGGCGGGTTTTGATTTGTAAATAAATCAAAAATATATTGCATACTTGATCTTCAAAACAGGTAGGTTTCTGTCTACATGAGATTTTGAAAAAACTCGGTGTAAATACCGGCAAATTCAACTAATAATAATTAATAATTATAAGATGGAATATCGTTATAAAAAACGTTCGCCCAGATCATAACTATCACTAAATCTTTCAAAATCATTTTAAAACATACACACACAAAAAATGTGTCACTAATATACATAACCAATTGTAAAACCATATAAATATATATATACATGGCCTATGGGGAAAAAAACATGTCTGGAGATAGACAGACACCGGCTTAAAAAATACAATATGTAAAAACAATAATATTAATGTATGTAATTATTTATATTCGCGATCTCAATAGATTGGAAACCGGCCGGGCCCACGCGTTAGATGATTGAGTTACAACTTAGTCAACGCTATGGTTGATGAAGATCGATGTAATTTCAGCAGGCCGCTTATGAATCACGTTGTTCCGGCGCCGCGGGTCCATATGTCGCATCCGACTCTTTCCGGGAAATGCTCTGGCGTTGCTCACTCACCTCGCCGCGGTGGCACTAGCCGACGCTGTGACGTCATAATACCTCACCAATAAAAATCCCGCTGTGACCTCTCCCTCACTCCCATAAACCTGTAAAAATGTTAGAAAGAGAGGTACATCTTTGCTTTCAGTGGCAGCTGTGACGTCATTTGAACCCATCAAAATGAAATCCCGTTGTGATCTCTCTCTCGCTCTTGTAAACGGTGCGAGATGTGAGAGAGAGAGGTCCAGCATATTTCTCGGCAACCGCTCATGTGGAACGTTTGGTGTGGTACTGCGAGGTTCTATCTGCGTGGTTTGAGCGTCGAACGCACGCGGTGGGAATTCTCTAGGTCAAGGATGGCCGCGCGGAGGCTGGGTTTTCAGCGCTACCGAAGAACTACTGTGATGTCAATCGTTTGTACATACAACGATTCGACTCCGTTTTGGTTTAGCGTTTGTGGGATATTTAAACACGCTCTTATAATAACGAGAATTCTGACATAGCCATTCAACGTTCTGGTAGCTACGTTAAGAGGAAATTTGATTTTAAGTGGAACGATAAACGCTTTCATTTATTATTGTTAGTTAGCAATACTCTTATAGGCAGATGCTGGATTTGTTATAATAACATAAATTATAATGCATATTAAAAAAAAACTAAAAGTATGGATACTATCAATGAGTTGGGATTGATTCATTCCTGGAAGGACAATATTAATACGGCGTTATAAAAATAAAGTCATGCAAAAAATATAAGATAGACGAAACAAGAACAGGGTCTAAGAAAAAAGTGTTATGAAATATAATTCAAGAACTTGTGAATCACTGTGAATTTTTAATGTATTTATTTTTGTCATCCAGTCAATTATAATAAAACCCAAATCTATGATAATAAAAAGGTGACACGGATGTTGGGTTTTTTGTAGGTTTTATGGCATCTGTAGATCTGGCCAAAACGTTTATTAATATCAAACACTCATAATTATGGTCTAACCAGCGAATATATATACAAATAAAGACATATTCTTGAACGCGTAGTTATGTAGCCTGTCAATTGTAAAAAAACTTTATAATCATACATCCAAGTAAATCCTAAAACGTGTGGATATATACCTTACCAATTTGTATAACCATTATAATTAATCTAATTGAAAATAAATATCCTCATGTAGTAGGGTGTATAAAAAAATTTGAAGTTGTTGAAAACTTGTCGCTATGAACACACATATCGTACCAGAAAAATTAGCCCTGTTAAAAATCATTTAGGTCTCCCACAAGAGGCCTTAAGTTTATAATTTTCTTAAAAAAATGATTTTTTCCCATTGTTGAAAATTTTAAATAATATTATGTGAAATATAAGCTTTTTTAGCAAATTTATCTTATTTTCATAAATTAGTGTCAATGTTTCTGGGAACGAAAAATCTTAAAGAATATAACGAGTTTTTTCGAGTGACAAACAATACTATTTTTTTGTATTGAAAATATTTTTTTTTGTTTTTATGAAATTTATAAACTTTGTGCCCCTTGTGCCAGATAGAAATGTTTTCAATTGGGCCATTTTTATATATATTACGTGGGTCCGTGGAGACAACTTTTGAACAATTAGAAATTTTGAATTTCCAATAAGTTTTATTTTTTGATGGAGGGTTTTTCTATAGGTAGGATAGATGACTAAAAGTTAACACAGTTCGCAGTTGGCATCACCATCAAAATGTCATGGAATATTTTAGTTTTTATAGTACATATACCATTAAACGCATCGTGGGAATATTTCCCATGCCCATACGGTAGGCTACAAACTACGAAAAGGATTGATCTGACACAATGTTTGTTCCATCCCAACGAATAGTATTCGAAAGCATTATTTCTACTCATTTGATTTCCATGACTGAAAATTTCATCTCCACACAGTAGCATAGTGGGAATTTTTTTAATCGATCATATTATATCATAATTATGATGTTCATTCATTCATGATAGAAAGAATTAAAAATAATACATTTGATAACTTCAAAATGGGTGCTCAAATGTAATGTGTTATTATCTACTGTGTCAACTAAAATTTATTACAATAATCAGAAAGTAGAAGAGTTTGACTTAACTTATTTATATAAAACCATATTCTTAATAATTAACAGTCGCTGTTTTATACTTGATTTATTTCCGTATACCTCGCCAACATAACCAACATCGAAGCAATATTATTTACCATATTATTGCGACAATTCCAACACGGAATCACAATTGTATACTCCCGTTCGCCGTATACAGAATTTGTGTGGTGATTATAACGATGTTGACATATTTCACTAAATATAAACGGATCTTAGAAAATTTTATATCTTCAAGCAGAACAACAAATCTAATTGAACAAATTGTCTAGGTGGGTTTCGATTTATTTAAGTTATTTATTATTGGTCATCAACTATTTTACGTTTTATTTTTTTGTTGTTTTGTTCACTTTATGTACTTGGTCTTAAAAATGAACATCTAAAAAAGCCCAGCTGGGGGTGAAAATCAAAATAAGCATTTAAATAATTTTATGTGGGTACACGGAGAATAAAGTATTGCTAATCTCTTCAAATTCGTAATCCGGTTAAAATCAGGATGGAAAATGCAGGTGCTTTAATGTGTGTTTCGATATAATCGTATTAGGAATATAGGTACTAAAATTTTGTCGGAAAACGGCTTGCAATCCCGTTTCTAACCGGATTACCGGAGATTCTTAATAAATTTGCAATTCTCATTTTTTCCATATAAATTTTCCAAATGTTGAATGTTTTTATTCCGTCCACGCAGTGCTCTAATTTAGAAGCAATCGTAAAAAGTTTAATTACTTGAACAAACCGATTACTGCTTTTAAAATATCGAAGGTTTTTGGGAAGTTGTTCCTAAGAAGTTTTATTAATTTCCTGTTTTTTCAATTTATAATTCTTTAAATGTTGTTTTATTAGTTTTGCCTTCCTTTATTACATTATTTTTTCACATAAATGAAGAGTCCTCATCTGTATCACGTTTATCACGTAAAATATAAAAATAAAATGTAATTATAACTTGGCATAAGTTATTTTTGGAACTGAAATCAGGAACATAAAACCTCTTTTTTTATTGCTTTTCTTAATCTCGGAACTAACCCGACTAACAAAAGTGTACCTACCTATCTCAATCAGAATACAATAATATGCAATACATTTCAGCATTGAGCAATAATGGCGATGATATCAATTCCACCCCTTGATCCTAATAAACTAATACCTACCTACCGGCTAAAATAAACACCAAAAAAAGATTTTTTTGTTTCTTATCCAGTGCAATGTAAAAAGTTCTAATTCAGAGGTTTTTAAACTACGTATTTTAAATTTTGGGTATTTGAATTTCGAATTTGTTTTCGTGAATGAATGAATGAAAGAAAATCTTGGAAATACAAACTAACCGACTTCCCAAAATTCGAACGAGCTTAACTTGGCAGAAAGATTAATAAAAAGAAATAAAAAATCGGTCTTACCCGATCGGGATTGATTCAGTTAGCGCGGTTAACTAGAGTCCCAGGGGAGGAAGATTCAATCCTCAGTCAAAGAAAAAAGTACTTTTGAATGCTTTTATTTTATGGATTCATAAAAATAGATGTATATTAGTAAAATGTACTTTGTTTTTCACGGGTTGATAAATTTGTATTCAAAAACGGATACCTAGTTATTCTTCGTTTCAAAGCGCTTGTTACATATAAGATTTGTAAAAAGGTGTGTATGCATCACTTTACTTACATCGCATCTATGGTCTTTGTGTGTGGGACCTTTAAGTACCTACACATTTTCATTTTGCTATCGGTCAAATTGTCAGCCCTGGAATTTTTACTTGGAGAGTTGCCAAACCTGAGGGAGCAAGGATCTGTGATTTGCATTGGAAGCAGTCGCCATTCTTTGATCACCAGCCCAGAGCAGCGGGCATTCCTCTTGGCTGAGGATTGAAGAAACAAATTGGCCAATTTTTGTGAGCGTCAGCTTTGCATATGGAGCATTGACTATTAGATTGATGGAATCCGGTGGCATCTGCCTATCCTGATTGGTTAGAGGGACCCTTTTAGAAACTGGGAGTTGCTGTGAAGAACCGAAATCTACTACTTCGCATCAAGAACGGACTGGTATCACACCTTCATTTTACCTATGCAAGCCCTTTGCCAGACAGATTATATAGTAGGATGCTAATTAATTTCTTTTTCATTATGTCTTTTTTGTGGTAATACATGTAAGAATCCTTAAATTTTTTATTTCTAGATAATAAACCCATCCTTATTTTTATTTGGTGCCACTTAATCCCACGGTAACAAGGTGTTGAAATAACCTAGCACATTTTTAAAATTCATAATATTTATGTAAATAAAAATTACACTATCAACAAGATCTCAACTTGATAATATGATAACAATGAAATATCTCATCTGATAAACCCAAGTTGAACTAGTAATAAAACCAGCTGGAATTAGATAAATGCAAATTGATTCAAATTGGAATTATAATTTGCCTACCAGCCTTCTTGAGTAAACAATGTACAGCTATAAAAATTAGTGACGATATAAACAATAAAAAAAACTAGATTTACCCAACGGGTGTGGATAGAATGCTAAATTCATATTCCTACTTACAAAAGGATGTCCAAAAGAACGTTGCCCAAAATATCAAACAAGGAACTAGTTTGAACGAAGTTCGTTAGGTAAATTCAGTTATATTTGGTATTTATACAACTCTAGATTTCTCTGTACCATTATTATCTCTGATGGCGTAGAAATATTATAGATGTTTTTATTAAATTCTGTGAGAAAAACACACATCTTGTTTGGTCTGTGAATTGTACAGAAAAAGAATAACAGACCTATAAAAACTTGTTAAAGTTTAAAATCGCCTACTTACGAACCCCTTTCGGCTATGGTATTATTGGATATTGTGGAAAATTAAGAATTTTAGAGTAATTACGAAAAACACATCGTATTGTATTTTTACATCGATCAAAACAGCGGGAATTTTGACCCAATCGCCATTTGCGTAAGAGTGCGTGATTTCGATGGAATGGAATTGGATCCCCTAAATTTTAATTTTACACTTTCAAGAAAGGTGAGAGTCAAATATGATGGTCCGATTAAAAAGTAAGTTCTTCAAGTATCGCAGTACGTAGCATATGTGCTTCTTAGAAGAAGAAACATCATGGTTTTTCTTGAGGAATATTTGCTTTACTAATAATAATCAGTTAGTTCATTAGATCGCTGATGTATTTTATCGATTTGGGATCGACATTATTTAAATATTTTTTTTTAATAAATTTACTTTATACCCATATTGGAGTCCAGTTCGACTTAGCATTTCCATCTAAGATAAAGCGATGGTCAATGGGTACGAAAATCGTGTATTTGAGACTTATGCCATGTATAATTTATTGTTATCAATTTTAATTTGAATATTAAGTTTTCTTTTACATACACAATTAAATTATTAATTAAAATATTAAATTTACAAAAAAAAAACTTCGTTTATTTATGAACAAGTTCTGCTGTGTAATTATTATCACGCGTAACAGTAGTTTTGCCTTCTGGGGATATTATAAAACTGTCATTACGCATGATCACTGCATTATGACAGTTTAATAATGCTTTCAAAAGGCGAAACAGCTATCACGGGTAATAAAATTACACAACAGAACTTGTTTACAATGACTCTGTTTTTATAATTTTAATAAGAATATTATTGAATACATAAAATTCATAGGTAAATAATAACTAGATTTTTTCCTTGTACCAGATGGTACCACAGTTAAAGCTTAGTTGGTCTCTTTATAATAATCATAACAGTTTAATTGATGTTATTTTTTTCTATCGCTGATAAAACCTTTGCTCCCAGATTATATTTAATTACTGATCCTTATGGAGTGGATAAAGTAACATATATTAGGTCTTAAAATTACGGAATTAAATAATGTCGACGTAAATAGCTTCTTCTGACATATGAAGTCCTTGTTCGCAGTATCCTGGAAAATAATTTCATTATTTGTGCCCTTTCTGAAAAGAAATCCTAGAAATAAAAAAAAAGCACAAAATATATTTATGCATTACATCAATATATGAGAAAATCCGTACTATCCATCACTGTTCTTAACATAAACAACCGATACAACCTAACAAGTATACTCGTTAGAGATCCCGTGCATTATTTCATGCCATGGATTATGGGCGGCCACTGCTTTCCGGAACCGTTTTATGGACCAGATGGGTCTCTATTTCGGCCCTCACTTCAAGACTCTACTTTTGTTTTTATAACGAAGCTAATATTTATTGATTCTAAAATCCTCCAACTGTCCGCACGGCACAAAATACATTTATGCAAACCAAAAACGTTTAAATGTTCTCATCCAACGTAGTTTGTTCTTGTTCTTGAAGCTAGTGGAGTGACAACATTTATAAAGAAGAACATAATAAAAAAGGGAAATCTAATTTAAAGACGTTCCCATAGAAGCGAAAAAACACGAACAGCTTTAGCTTCTGAAGCACCACAAGAGTAGTCCCGACAGGACAGAATTCGAAACCTTCACACCGTCCTTGGAAGCACAGTGGCCAGACGTGGCCCCTATGAAGACAGTGGGATAGTGAAGAAGAGACTTTTGAAGAACCTTGTAGACTAAATAATTAAATCTAGCAGTCAGGACCACCAGGAAACTGATTAAGGTCGAAGGGAAACGAAGTAAGGGTTGGCGCAGTGAACATTGAAGGAAACTAAGCGCTTACAAAATACTGAAATTTCAGGCAGCGCCTGTGCCAGGCAGCGATAAGAGGCTATTCCACCACTTTATGGGGAGGGTGTAAGAGTACAGACGAAGAAACAGTTCGATTCTATCCAGTAAAATAAATCAGTAAAAATATATTCAAAGGTTCCAGTATCATTCCGACAAGAAAAAATATAAGCGGAAAAATTTATAAAGTTATAACTAATTTTATATTACCAGGGTACAGAAATAAATAAAATACAATGTGGAGTTAGTCAGTCAAAAAAAGCATAGCAAAATATGTTTGAAAAATAAAATTTAAGTTACATAGCATAAATCATAGCGTTCGGTTCAAAATATAGTAAAAACGTTTCTCTTTTGCGTGGATACTAATATCTGCAGGAGCACCACACCTGAAACCATGTAATGATTTTATTCTAGTTCAACAACTCTTTCAAGTGCATCGAGTAACGCATTTAAGAAATCTAAATTATACCAGGTCGGAATTCCAGCGCCAATCAACAGAACGACTCAACTGCTTAAGGTTAAACGCGACGCTCGTTATGCTCTACGTGTTCATAGATGGCGTTAATTAATTTATTTTTATTAAAATACGCTTTTTGCAAGGTATTGCGTTACAATATTAGGACAAATTATTTGTTTGCGCCGGTACATACGTACTAATATGAGCAAAAAGTTTTGTTCGTAAAAAACTCAATTCTTTCAAGAAAGGCATACAAATACCATATTGGATTGAATCATCGGTACAAAATTGTATTTTTCTTGAAAGAATTCAGATTTATACGGACAAAACTACATTTTATACGGGCGCATACAAAAAAATCGCCTTAATTTTTTAAAACATACACACACTTCAGTGACAGTTTAACAAATACCTTTTGATGCTTATCACTAATTAGTAAAACTGCCCCATAACCGTTTGTAACTACCTCAAATTTATAATCTTCTCCGTAGTGAATTGGTGCATAACCGTTTAATGGAGAACATGAACAAATAAATAAATAAGCTTTTTTTCCGTTGTCTACGCTGCGGGTATAAAATGTTGTTAAGGTTAAACGCAACGCTCGTAATATTTTACGTGTTCACAGATGGCGTAATTAATTAATTTGATCAAAATTCGCTTTTTGCAAGGTATTGCTTTACAGTATTAAGACAAATTATATGTTTGCGCCCGCATATACGCAATATGAATATGAATAAATAGTTTTGTCTATATAAAAACTCAATTCTATCGAGAAAGGCATACAAATACAATATTGGATTGAATCATCGGTAAAATATTGTATTTGTGTGCCTTTCTCGAAAGAATTAAGTCTTTAAACGAACAAAACTATTGATTCATATTCATATTGCGTATATACGGGCGCAAACAAATGATTTGTCTTAATATTGTAAAGCAATACCTTGCAAAAGCGTATTTAAACAAAATTAATTAATTAACGCCATATGTGAACACGTAGAATACAACGAGCGTTGCGTTTAACCTTAATACACTCTAGACATAGCGATGAAATCTACCCTTAGTTTTATTATATTCTTAGTTCTGCAACTGACCACCAGGTGGGACTAATCATCATTTTAGGGTGAGTATTAATTTATGGTGAAAATAAAATTATTTTTATAAATCACTTAACAAACAATAATTGACAAACAAAGACTTGGGACGTAATTTTGAAGTTATTATTGGAAAATGGCTTTTGTCGCGAATTTAAAACCTAATACATATTTTAAAATATTCACAGATGGCGTTTAATTAATGAGAAGTGTTCAAGGAGCATTTTATATAATATTTAGTTGCATATTCATTATAATGGTTCTCCACGTGAGGAAGTTATCACAATTTTTTTTTTTTTACTTTTGAACTCATTATATAAAATTATCTAAATCTTCCCCTCTGAAAACTAATAATTTTATAATGTCTTTTCGCCTAGAGCTCTATAGTTACCTCTCTCTCTTGCTAAGTGCGTCGTTTATGAGAAAACGGGAGAGCTTACAACGGAGATATCAGCTACACGCCCATTGTGAATAATTACTATGCAAGTAGATAGTTATCTTACCTACTAATTAATATAAATGGGTAGGTAATCGTAATCGGTAGGTAGGTTCTTAATGGTTTGATGAACGGTGTCAGTTTTATGCAACGCTATATAATTAGACAAGTACATTTTCAAAATCTATTTTTTATTCCGTTCTAATATAAAATATATGTATGACATTTGTTTCATTATTATTCTAAACCACTTGTTTGACGTCAATGCTCCATTACTTCATTTAAAAATTTAACAGGAATTGTGAATAACTGCAGGTTTAATAATTTTATTGATCCATTTTTCGTTTGTTTTATTACCAAACACTCGAATTCGTCGCCATCACCGATCTTTGAAATCGAAGTAATTTTTGGAATGGGTTTAAATAGCGCAAATGTACACGCCAATTCCATGCAACTCTAATAAACGGGATAAATCTCCTCTCATGTTCAACCATTTAAGACAAGTTTACGATATCTCTTCTTGTTTTATATTCAGTTTAGAAAATCGGTATTTTAAAGCTTCCCAGCTCGTGATAGAAATGATATCGCAAGCTGAACTTAAAAACGATGCGGGCTTTATTCCGCCAGAGCTCATGGCTTCATAATATAATTCATAGTAATTAGATCGGATTTATAATAAATATTGTTAAAAAAATAATGGGCAAGATAATTACAAAAAATACTTTCTCATATCCGATGTCCAGTTTAGGTTAGATAGGTAGGTATTTTAGTCAAATTTATTTTGGTGGTTTTTGTGTTAAGTCTGTGAACGTCGGTGGTTGTATAATTTTGTTTGAAAAGTATTTTGGTGACCGGTAATTTATTATTTTATTCATAAACATCATCATTTTTTCGGCATGATTTTTTCCTGGTGACAGCTTTTACAGCTTCGAACTAATAAAATTTCTGCTCCCTATTTTAGATTGAATCCAATATATTCTAGCTTTTCGCTTAGCCATCCAAATGATAAGTAGTTATTACTGCTTTTGATTTGATAGTGATTCAGATGGCCAATTCGCGAAGCGGACCAACTTTTAATTGGTGCCTGCGAGCGGAGAACTGATGAATATTATCATTGTCAACTATTTAGACAGATGTAGAAACAGCCAATGTGTCACTTTTGTGGGAGAACGAGCCAACACTGAATCACACGCGCTGACAGGACTGTAAAAATCCATGTTTGTGATTAATCGGAAGAGCAAACAACGAGTTCAATTAATATTTTACTTTGCTGAAATAGTCGATAATGAATTGCCCATAAAAGGCACTTTCGATTATGACTCGATATATTATTACAAGATTTCAAAACACCTGTCGATTGCATAATGCTGATAATTTTTATTATTTATTTACATCAACGCATTATCGATTTAGATTACCAAATTCGTTTCGTTTCGGCATTACAACAGTTATTTTTGAAGAACAGAACATGGCTTATGGACTTTTTCTCCAAACATGCTGATCGACTGCTAAAAATAAAATATCACGTGATATTAACAATTTTTATAAGGCTCTCGATTAGAAATACGGAGATCGCGGGTTCAAATCCCGGCGTGTGCAAGTAAATTTTATTAGATTAATGTATGATATTTCACTTTTTTTTTTCATTAGAATAACATGAAGTGTATTTGCGTCACGTTCTAGAGTGGAAGATACTATCAGTATCGCCCTGATGTAAAACTACCATACATAATTGAAACCTTGCTTGAAATGTCTTTAGCTGTGTTTCGTGACCAGATTTGAATAGCCAGGTAACTCTCCACCTTCATCTTCCCATCTCCTTCCCCTCTACACTACATTCGGCCTCACAACATACCCCAACTAGGGGTGCCATAGTCTTACTGGCTACAGTCTGTTGGGAGCAGCTGGGACTTGTGCGGTATTCACCTTTGAAAACAAAATTCTAGAATAGCAGTCAAATAAAAAATAAAGGTAGAATAATAAGAACAAGGACATATAGGTAGGTATATGATATTATATTATGTTAACCGTTTATATAAAAGTTGGTCTTCGTGACATGGAAAAAATACATTAATCAATTCACTTTGTTTTTTTTTAAATCGCCTAACTTAGTATTTGCTCGAAATGTACTGATGCAGCGTAACGCTAACGACTCACAAGGATTATAATATGTGGGCGTGGCCTGTGTCACGATATCGCTCGCTATACAATCCCATACAGTTATCACAGACGGGTAATATAATATTATTTTTGTGGTGGTCGTATGGGATTGTATGACCACGCCCATTTGTATTCATGTATTATATTCTTAGGGCCTTACTAATACCGTATTTTAAATTTTACCCAACTGACAAAGCAATACCCCACATTATTGTTTTTTTATCAGTTATGTAAAATTTAAAGTTTTGACTTATGCTTATATATCACGAATAGAATCTGAAGATAATTTGGTAGGTGGTATTAGCTAAATATGTACAAATATATTTGCGTGGTAAGAATCTTCGCTACCGTAAATATTATGATCATCTACTGGTAAAAAAAACATTAACTTAGTCCGTTCGTGACTTCATCTTTTGGTTTGCCTGCATAGGTAAATCTAAACGCCTATTAAAATATTTATATTTAAAAAGTGATGTGACTATAACGTTTATAAAATAGGTTTGTCCAATAATATATATATGTGTGTGTGTTTATTTTTTTTACTATCAATAATTTTAGTTAAGCTGAGCTATTTTTAAACATATGTTTTTTTTTATTTAAAAAATTATATGGTAAATTCTAATAATAAAATGATAGCATATTACATCATCTTTAAAAAACAGTTTTTATTTTTCTAATAAGTTTAGAAATATTCTGTTTATTTGGATTTTATTGCAAAGCGGAAATACTCTGACTTTCTGACAGAATATGCGCGTAACTGAAGGGTTAATTTATCCGCATTCGTTTCCACACGTACCTATCTAACTGCAGTCAAATTTAAACCATAACGCTACGTTCAAAAAAGCATAGCTAAAAACTTTGTAATTTTAATTACCTTCCTACATCGCTGATAGTTTCAACTATCGGGGTGTCGTTATTTAAATTATAATTTCATTCTGAAATAATTATTGCCGTTGCCACCCGAAATTGGCGGCATGGCAACAAGCCGTCCATTCACAAAATATATATTCTGCTAATCCGATTTTCGGAATCCATAAATATTGCCATAATGTACACAAAGAAATGCTCAGAAATGACAATCATTGCACTTGTACTAACGACCTGTTCTAAGACTCGAACAAAATAAAAGGGATTAAAAGACTAATAATTACACTGCGTTACTTTCAACACGTTTGCATTTCTCTCGGATTTGAAATCTATCGGTAGCTGGGGGCATTAATGATAGTAATTAGTACATTCTCTGCCATTAGCCAATTTCATTATTTTTCTACCGATTGTATTAAATTCGCTTTAAACACTCATTGATAAAAATGCATTCCTTGTAAAGAATAAAAATTTAATTTGGCAGGTGTACATTGATCATTAAAATAACATTAACGATATCGCGACAAGTGCTTTTCAAGTAATTGCTTAAACTACCGTTAGAATTTTGATTGTATTATAGTATATAAAATTTTATTTATTAGATTAGGTACCTAAAGTGAATAAATAATTTATTCGCTTTTTAACTGTCGTCAAGCAGAATAACTCCAATATAATACAAGTGTTTTTTTTTTTTAAATTTTTATTCTCTAAACGTTTATTTACAACGATTGTATGATTCCTAAATTAAGAAAAAATAGGTATCAGCTGTTAAAACGTTTAAATTGAAAATCATCACGCTATTTCACACAACTCTGTCTTAGCGCACACTCCTGACTTCATTGGAATTCATACACGTACTTCAATTAGGTATTTGATTTTTTTGATTGTGCCACATCTCCCTCGTATGTCCCAGACTTCTTCTGCAATTCCCTTTCACATTCAACAACTTATACTTATATCAATGGCCGAATATTAAGTTCAATTTAAATTTAAATTTTAGCTACAAATAAAATTGAGGACATGAATGGTTCACGGTAGGTCATTACGATTTTTTAAACTCGGTTCACCGTGGCTTACAGAAAATTATTCAAATAATAATTCACTCATATTTACGCATTCTCAAAACACGATTAGCTTTCTAAGAGCGCCAATAGTATTTCTAAACATGAAGATACCTGTTCCGTTTCCCCTGAAAAGAAATAATCCGCTTTACACACTGTAAGCCATAGTAGTAACTCCAAAGCGAGTACCGCAAACTTCCGTGTATCGGAATATTTTGCTAACAGTGTGACAGGTAGATTTTATGCGAATAAAAAAAAACAATGATGCTATTCTTAAATCATCCCTACCTGACAACCGCTCAATATAACAAGTACAAAACATGACATCTTTATATGAGGCGGTTATTGGCAGCATCACCCAGGACAGGACCTGCATAAACCTGGAGGATGTAGATCCTCCTGTTATAAGCCGCTTAACTACTAAGGTAGCTTCGAGAGCTGCTGTAAAGTGTAGGTAATTTAGAAGATTTTATGGTGTGTTTGTTTTTAAAAGATATTTCTGGACAAGTGCATATTCTGTTGTTCGGGTGTAAGATTCACTTCGGTGTAAGAAATCAAGTTCTGAATTGGTAATCAATACAGTGTGTCTAGGGGTAAAGTGCGCTAACTTCGTGGGGGTGATTCTACGCGATTTTAGAATTAAAAAAGATAAATAATTTATTTTAAATTCCAATATTTTAAGGTAATTTTTAGGAAAACAGTTGAATAGTTTGTTTAGGAAAATAAATATTTTTCTATGAGAAAATGGACATTTGAATTTTGAAAAAAGTTGTTTTTCTTTTTTACTTCTACCATCATGTAGAATCACCTCCCGAAGTTAGCGCACTTTACCCCCAGACACCTGTATAATTTATATGCTCATCACTAATTTTACTACTCGAATACGACTAGGTATTAATTATTCCCCGATCTTTTATCAAAACTCTTATTTCTCAAAAGTTTTGCATCGTTTTTCAATAATAGAAATTTTTGTTTTGATTTGACAAATTACGCTCCGAGCTGAAGATGATCAGGCTGAACTAGAAATTTTTAAAGTATCTGAAAATTTCATGACAGCTGATTTAAGTTTTGTACCTTAGATGCAAAACTTTGCTTTTGCTTTATTGTCACATTAGGCAGAAGAGGTTTCGAAGTTTGTTATATCCAATGACTACATAAATAGAATACCTAAGTAGTTATATTCAATGACTAGATAAGTAGAATATCTAAGTAGTTACATCCAATGATTACATAAGTAGAATACCTAAGTAGTTATATCCAATGACTAGATAAGTAGAATACCTAAGTGGTTATATCTACCTAAATATATGTATTCATCTTATTTTACTTTACTCTTTTAAACTCCCATATTTTATATTCGGTACGTGAAATGGGTATAGGTTAGTATTAAACAATGTTGCGCATAATAATTACTTCCATTACAATGGATTAAAATAATTTAAATTATTAGAAATAATCTTTTTGCATCCTAAAATCGTGTTAATATCATTTGAATATTTATTTGTTTAATTGGCGCATTTGCTTTATAATTTATTTGTGAATACTGACATTGAAATAGGTTCTTATTACTTGGGTGTCAAATTAGTACTATAGTCATTCTTATAGTTTTATAGGTGAGTAGGTTAGGTACTAGAAAACCATTATTTCCAATAACTATAATTCACTATTTTCTCAGACCTTTATCGTATGCCCGAAGATTTATTATGAGCCGGCGACCATTGGCCACTTAGGTTTAAGAAGGATTATACCCACCCTCAACCTTTGTTTTATAGAATTGTAATTTGTTGAATCGATTATGACTTTAACTCCAAAAAATAACGGTACCCACAGTGGCAAGTACCGGGTAGCCTGCAGAGATAATCTTAATTACAAACCTTAAGTCTACGGTTTGAGGATGCCGAGGACTTTGGTAATCCGTGTGAGAATGCAAAAAAATGTTATGTCCTCAGCGTTCACTCAACTTCCTTTCTTTACAAATATTTGGACTCCTGAGACAGGTTTGGACATTTTTTTCGTAGTGTGTGGCTGTGGCATTCAAATATCTGACATTGTTTAAGATTTGGTCTTACGTTTGTTGTGTTACATCCACCGATAAATAACTACTCTACCGCTTTTTAAAACTTCCTCTGTTTCAAAGATTTTAAAATTTGTTCATATAATGTACATTTCTGTGGTTTCTAAAGATCAGTTATTTTATCACTGGTAATATTGCGTTATATTATGTACCTAAATGCAAGGTGATCTTTATCACATGTGGATCGTGCGAATTACGTATCGAGGTATATGAGAGGTTGATGTAAGAGTTGAACAAGATTAAGAACGTTACGTTTAAATATTTTTTTATGTGTAGTGCTGATGGTCGGAGAAAGTGTGTTGAATTAGGGGTACTAAACACATGGTCAAAATATGACGTGCAAGAGTACGAACGAAGAACTCTGGAAGATAGAGCACGGTCCGATGTATTAAGTGCTTGAGTCGGATCGTGTCAAGATTTGGAATATCATAAGATGAGGTGTGCATGTGAATGTAATAAGGGTAAATTCCAATATGTGTTTTTATTACGTTCTTTCATCTCGACATACTAAATACGAGTATATCCTTGTGGGGAAATGGCATAAAGCTTACTGATTTTGTGAGTGCGAAATACATGCGTCAATGAAAGAGATGTAGTTAAGTATATATTTTGTGATATAAATCTTTAAAGCACTCTTTTTTGCCTAATTTTGAATTCATCCACTATTTTGATGAAGTGAAAGTCGAGGTCGGCAAGAAAAACATTTTTATCTTCCGTTACTTGTAACATATTATTCTGAAATATCTAGGTTGGTGTCTCAGATCAAAAGTATCCCGGAGGAAGGAGCTTTCGGACAGCCTCCAATAATGTTTTATGAGGCCCATTGAAGGAGCAAGGTTTATTGTTCTCGATGAATGGTCCATCGGTGCAAGAATATAAAATTTTTACACCTACTATGTCGAGGAGGTATATTTCTCTAAATATTTTTATATTGTCTTTACACCTTGTTTGGATATTTTCTCACTTTGGATGTAGATAACATCGTTCAGGGGCGTGCTTTATTGTTAACGAGTTTTAATTATATTTACCTACTTATTTTATTTCACTCACTAGATCACATGTTATGCATAAGAAAAATGTCATTCCTCTGTAAGTATACCTATGCAGACTTTACTGACATCATTAAATAAAGATGTAATTTATTAGATAATATTAATAATAGCGTATGATATCTAATTAAATTAACTGATCGGCAAGTGAGAGGTGAACTCAGAGGTCGTGGGGTTAAAAACCCACCGAACAAACTTGAGACCAAATAAAACTTCTATGCGTAGGTAGGTACACAATAAATAATTTAAATCGTATTTTAGATAAACAATGAATTAATTGGAGAATCTTTCCGATTTCTTCTCTATAGATTAATTTGCAATGTATTTTTGATTCACTACGTTTCCGGAGGAAGAACTAATTTTTGGAAATTCGCGTGCATTATGCTGTCGTTAATGGACTGTGAGTTAAATGAATATAAGTCAAACGATTTTTAATCTGTATTCTCAGTACTCATCGTAATTTTTACCACCTTGTCATGAAGGCAGTCTTGGGGTAGGTTTAGATTTAACGTAGCTCTTAATCTTCTAATGAAATAAATTATCTGTTAGCTTTTGAAAAAGTTGTATTTATAGCATTCCGTGCTAAAATGTGTTGCGCTGCCTCTGTGAGTGGAAGTGAAATTTTTATTGTTTTATTGCCATCGCCCTTTTCTGTAAAGACTACCGTTGGTGGCGTTATTACGGGTGACTTCAAACGCGTCCCCGTACTTATTATTGTGCCTGCTGGGAGGCTTTTGCGCTTTTATTGTGTCACTTCAGGCCCTTGAAAGCCTCTTGTTCCATTGTCACTCTTATAGTATTCCAAAATTACCGACAGTTCCGAACAATAAAACCTTCTTTCGCTGCTATTCGACCGAACAACGAACTAAATGCTCCGATTGAAGGAATTATGGTGACGGATTGTTTTACCATTAGCTGCAGCACGCTCCTCTTTGGATCTTTGTTTTGCCAAATATAATATTATGTGTGTCAATTGTGAACACTTGCTGTATTTATTATTACTGTTCTCAAAACAATGCGTTTTGTCGGGATGTCTGGAGCTACAGACTAAACGACTAACTAAAAATAAGTGAAAACATTTTTCTTGTACAAAGTCTTAGGATAATATGTAAAAAAATCATTATTCCAGAAATAAATTAGTTTTCTATAAAGATACAACTAAGTCGAACGCGAAACCTTCTTAACCAACTTCAAGTAAGATAACCGTTTTTACACGGATGTGGTTTTTTGACGTTTAATAATCGCCAAATTATTTTTTTATCACAAATGTAAAAGTAAAGAAAAAATCAAGGATTTCATGTTCTTAAATTTAAAAATATTTATTTGGGTGACTTTGTTGAATACTAGCGCATACCCGTGCGAAATTGCGCGATATAACATTAAAAAAATTACACTTTTTTATTAATTCCATAGACATATGAATATTAGTAGACCTGCCCTAAGTGATTAAAAGCGTATTATCCCCACTCCCCATTCCGGTTCCATTGGAGCCGGCTGTGCTCGCGTATGGCCTCAAGTGAAATTTGAAAACGTGACGTCATCATTCTTGTGCGAACTATGGTCGAGGCATCATCGGTTCATTTTACGAAATAACAAGGCAAAATGTTGACTTGTACTATGAAAACTTGTAAAAATAGATGTGAAAAAGAGAATAAACCCAATTGTCGTATTACATTCCATATATAAGCATTATTTTACTTTATTTTAAGCATATTCACATCGTATAATATGAATCAGTTGTTACTATCACATCGAGAAACGTCTGGACGCGAAACACAAAGCTGGTTGGTTGCTGGGAAGTAAATTATGAACATTTATAAAAGTGTCTTAACTAAATACTTAAACGAAATATTCGACTCTGAAAATAGAACCGATTTTTTTTGCCGAATTTGGACTTCGCAAATTTGTTCATAACGTGGCGAGTAATTTGCGCTCCCATGTAAAAATGTCTATTCATTCAAAAGCAGATTTTACTTTTAAGAAGTAAATGGTGATATTATAATGCGAGATGCCTATTTACTGTCAGATTGATTTATTGACGAATCACAGTCAGCTTCACTCCCTTCGTTTTTCAACAGTTGATTTTACCCCTCGCCATCCGTCTGTGATTAATTCCCACTGCCGAGAATCGAACTTCAATAAATTGTTTTGAATGCAACTATGCTGACCATTACCGCACCAACTATTGTAAGAAGGGTAAAAATTAATTATTTGTTCTGAAGATATAAGAATTGTATATATCATAGAATAATATTACGTACTCACATCCGAAATTATATAGTTTAATGATGGTAAATTAAGATTTTTGGAAACGTTTTGCGGCGATTAACTATTTAAAGCAAGACACAAAAGTAGGTCATTATCTACGTATGAACAGGGGTGTAGGTATTGTGGTCAGCGTCCAACCCTGGATGGTGACTGGTAGATTTCGGTTCCTCTTCTAAGGTTTCACTACGCCTTCCATATTTATAATGTGTTACCTAACCTTTTCTTTTGGGTTCTGAGATTTACCACGTAACATTGTTATACCTATAATAGTTATCGCAAGCGTGCTTCATCCATATTAAATTCCATATAAGGCAGTATGGGTTAACAATCAATAAAAGTACGCCATTTACCCATAGCACGTGACGTCACATTCACCTGAATTCAAAGAAGAGTATTGTATTGAAATCGTTTCGCGTTTCACGCAAACCTGAATCATCCGAGTATCTTCACAAAACCTTCCTACGGATTAGGATCTTCCCGATTAGTATTTGTCTAGCAAGTAAGTACGTGATGAAAGAGCGACAGTTTTCTGCGAAAAAAGCGTTCGATCACTGCTTATACGTGCCATGGTATTTCGCGTCTCGGCTGGCAGAACCTTATTTCAGACAACGGACTTGTGTCATCGCAGTTCCGGTGAAAATCTGTGTAGCACCACTCGAATTTTGAAGGTAATTCAGTTGTTTTGATCTTTAAAGTTTCAATTCATGACTCAAGTCAACTAAGTTAAAATGCTCTTATTCGATATAGTTCCTATCACCTGTAGTAAACCCAAAATCCATAGCTGAAGGTCATCTGAATTCCATGGGTATTTTCGTATTGTTCGAACTTCGATGATCAGTTTTCTATGAATTATTCGAAACAATCACAATGATACGGTGCCGTGATGGACTCGTGCCGTACATAAAACTATAGAATATCTTTCTATCTATCAAATCATTTACTTAAGCATTTTTTAAACACCATGCCTAACCAAAACTAATCTAACTCTAAATCGATTCAATGAAAATTATAATATTTTACTTTCTGTCGAACTACAGTCAATATTTCGTCTAATGATAAGCCCTTTATCTCTGTAGATCGCGGGTTCAAATCTAAATAACTCTCACCTCTTTCTCCTAAACCAATTTCTTCAGCCTACCAATATTTCACTAGATCGGGAAGCTAATGTTCAATTGGCTCTTAATAGTAAGGACCCTTGAACGTATCAAATAAAAAGTGATTAACCTTCATCAATTTAAAAAAAAAACCCTACTCTAATTCTGTGTTCCGGAATCCGTTCCAATTTGTGCACAAATCGCGAACGCTGAAATCATTGATTTTGTTTCCCATAGTTTCGCTACTAAGAATTTCTTTGATTCAGATTGTCACATCAATTTCAATAATAATAGCAGTTATATTATATTCAATTCGTATGACGAACTTTCGTTTGTTTGATGGTACAGCCCAAGCAGGTACTATGCATAGATAATGACACTCATTATCTTGAGTTATTTTTATTCCTTTCGGTGATACATATGTTTTAATGCCTACAGATTAACCGGATTTCCTTAACAAGTAAACAAATATTACACCTTCAAAGAGGTAGCAAAATACTGACGTAATCACAAGTACGTGTTCTAATAATATTATCACTAATAAATGATCTGTTTTCTTTACATCCTACATACCTTAGTGATGCGTTACGAGATAAGAATGATTGTAGATGCATTTAACCCTAATATGAAATTACTAAGGATTGGTGCTTGAATTTATCAGATGGTAATTTAAATTACATTGGCATCATTTATCATATAATGATGCCACTTGATACTAAACTTGTATTGATTGTACCAAAATAATAACCGTGATAACATAAATATCACTCATATTTAATTGTTTAAAAGCATAAAGAAAACACGATTTACACAAAAACAAAGTACAATATATACTTTTGTAAATTGCTTCTAATGCAATGTCTTTTTTCTTGAATGAAACAAATACTTTGTCTTGGTTAATTTTAATATAAATTTTAAGTTTATTTTATGTACACTTATAGTGTTATTAATATAATTCTTCCTGTAAAAGTAATCAAATTACTTTTGTAACATGTCCTACAAAACACAGATATATTATAATAGAACTATTTTAGTAAAAATCATAAATTAAAAACAAAAAAGGGTTTGTTTTATTTAATAATATTATGTTGAGCGACAAAGTCATTGCTTTCTTCGTAAACAAATTTTTAATTTGCCATTGTTTGATTATTTTTTAAATTCGTGTATTCGATGTCCCCTTTTGTTTTCGGTAATGACTGAATGTAAATCTTGAAAGCGGAAAATAACCAACTTCCTGACGCCCGATTTCACGCGGGAAATAATTAATGATTTCTCTGAAATCGGATGATATTACAGCAGTTCACAACGTCCCAATGTCCTACACGATCGGAATTTGACGAAGTTGTTAGCGCGGTTGAATTTAGTTCCTGGGGAGGAAAGTTCAATCCTGAGTAAACCAAAAAAAGGTGCATAACACAATTTTTCTGGGGAGGAATGTTCAATACTCGGTCAAACCAAAATCAGTTTTAAATACATTATTAAAAAAACTTTGTTTTCTGCAGGTTGATTTTTCTTGAAATTTTATATATGCGTTAAGAAAACGATGATAGTGTTGAAGGCTTTCAGTCGAAGTATGATACAGTTAAAATATTTATATTTGTTAAAATATAAATGACAAATATTTACATGGTCAAATTACCTCAGTGGTCAGAGCACTTCGGAGGTTCTGTGTTCAATTCCTAGATGAGACTGAATCTTTTCTGCCTTTTCTATAACACATTTTTTTTGTTTGAGAGTCGTTAATATTGTATTCAATGATTACATTTTTAAATATTTCTTTAATATGAAATTTCCTTCACGCCAACAGTTCACCTCTTGGGTGTGGGATATATATTTTTTTTAAATAAGGGTGATTAAAAAATTTCAAATAAAATCAGATGTATGGGTTCCTAATATACCGTAATATAAGGTATTAGTACTGATTATAATATTACATGTTGGAATATAACGTGTTCATTTTATTATAATTTAGTGCAGTGGAGCATTTCAACGAAAACAATAGGGGTGATGAGGCATTGACCCGCCCTTGGTAGCCTACTTCCGCCGCCCTTGAACTTCCGGAACCGTCAAGTTCGAGTCGGCACGTTGCGACCCCCCACGCCCCCACCCCCCCATCCACCCAACGCATTGGTCTAGACACAGGACGAAACTTTCCAAAGCTCGTAAATCAGCGCCGCCCTCGCGCAAGCCTCCGCTACTCGGCGAGTTTCCCGCGAAGCCTTCGCTAGTCGCTGAGTTTCCCGGAATCAGATTCGGCGTTACGTCACCGCCGCCCAGTTGCGTGACTCACGTAAACGTCGATGTTTTGTAACGTGCAAGCCGTAGTATGGATTTTACTCCAGCGTTTTGATTTCTATAGCACGTGAGAAGTTCACATTATGGCATAGGGCCAACGGCCCACTAACATTTTTTGTCAGATTAATCGTTTTCCACGGCCCACGTATTCCTTAATGGCTTATACCCACATTCTAGAATCACCAAATTTTCCTATATTTTTCATTTCCTTCTCTTTATATTGCCCTCTTTTATCTATAGCCGACTTTTTTCAGGACGATCTTCTTCCTGCAAGCTTCAGTCCCTTATATTTATTTTTTTAACTGGAGAGTGCAATTGCATACAATTATAGTACAGACATTTTAAATGAAAATCAAAATTGTCATCTTTGATAATGCTGTGTGGAGGGTCTTTTTCAAGTACGGAAAGAAGTGAACCAAGGTTAAACATACCAATTTTGTAAGATTAAAAAAAACAGAGGCTGGCAAATCATTCCACATTCAGGCTAGTTAACACAACAAGTCGAAATATCCCGTTCTCATGTGATAAATATCAACCTTGTACAGAAACATAATATATCCTGTTAAAAAAGCACAGCTTTATCTTATCTATGCACTTGAAAAACCCCAAATACGTGCATCGGGCGGAATAGATCTGTGTAACTGTATATCAGTTCTGTGCAGCTATTGTGTGACATCACGTAAACATAAATTACGTTTCCGATACAGGGGGCTTTACGTTTTCCTGCAAATATAATAATATACCAGTATAAGTTATTCAATTTATGCAATGTTCAGTGATTTAACAGCGTAACAAAATTGAAAAATGCGATCAAGGCTGGAGATTTTTTAACAGCTGACTCAACCAATTGAAGCATTGTGACGAAATACGTCACATGCTTTTTATTGTTTTTTCCACTGATTGTCATCTCTGCAATTACATTATTTTATATTATTCATACACTATTGAATTTTCCGAGTAAACAACCTAATGAGCAGTGACATATTTTTTACTATGACTACTATGGGGAATGAATACTACCGTTTCAACATTTAAATCAAATGTTTGGGAACCAACTAATAAAAGTTTGATCAATTCACTGGCTAACACACATTTTGGTGTCTACTGTTTTTTTAAACAGTCTTTGTCTAATTTTGTCAAGCAGAATCTTTGAATTGGTTTAGTAGTTCTAGTAAAGCGATATGGAACACACGAATAAGTAGATGTAGGTTGAAGTTGTGTGTCCTGTTTTATATATGTATTGTATAAATAAAAAAAAATGATTAAAAAATAAATAGGTTTATAAAAATGGTGTTAATACCTTTAAATATTTCAAAAAATATAATCATTTTGGTACTATTAAAAATAAGCTAAATTTACATTACAAAAAAAAATTTTCAAGGATAGCATGCATCACGGATTTTAAACAAAATTAAGAAATCTATTCATATTGCAATTTTTTTTCTTAGTATAAGTTTTTTTCGTACATCAAGAAATACCAGCTAAAAAAATAAATTTATCAATATATAACAATATTTAAATGAGACTGAATGATGTAGGAACGAGATCCCTGAGGCGTATGTGGGGTAATGCTATGTATGATCATGTGAGGAATGTGGAGATCCGCAAAGAATGCAAGACTTATGTAAGCGTAATGAGATTAAGAAATGGAGGCTTAGATGATTTGGACATGTCGAGAGAACAACGACAGATGATCGAAGAAAAGAGTGTAACGAGAATATATGACCAAATTTGAATGGGAGAAGAAGTCGGGAACGCCTGAGAAGTACATGGCACGACCAAGGGAATCAGATACTTGAGTCGGGCCATATCAAGAGACCGAATAATATAAGAGTATGTATGAGACGATATATAAATGTGAATGAGGAAGTGTGCCAGTACCGAGTTGTTTGGCGATCCGTCCCTCTGCCTATATAATAATGGCAATAATATATAATATATATATATGTGCACATAATATATTTATATTAATATTTATTTAGAACTTTATCTTTACTGAATAAAAAATATACATTTTTATTTTTCGGAATAACTTTATTGAGTAAAACCTCAAATTGTAATATTTAAATATTGAAGACAATATTAGTGATTTCTAAACAAAAATCTGAAACAGAAAAATCAGAAAAGGAAACGGTCACATCTGGGACTGGTCCTGGGTTCGAGTCCCAGATGTGACCGTTTCCTTTTCTGATTTTTCTGTTTCAGATTTTCGTTTAGAAATCACTAATATTGTCTTCAATATTTAAAAAATATAAATGTTAACTTATAAAAAAAACACATTTTCAATAGAAATGTATGAACGCGCAAAGGAAACAATTTTTGAAAAATACAATATTTTAGCTAAGATTATTTGTGGCAGTTTCACTTGATTAACTTTTTTGCTTACTTATAAAATTATTTACAAAATAAATAAAAACCAGTTTTGTGCTTGAAATCGAACGTTTCTAGACTCCGTTTGTCAAGCGATTTTAATACTTATTACCTACAATAAAAGGTATACCAAGAATATACAAATTTTTGGCTTGTAATTTCCTCTTAAGGGGCCGAAGACCGACAGGTCTCCCGGCCGAAGTAAATCACTAACCTAATGTTGTTGGGCTGTTATGCATCTTATAGATGGGGACGCTCACCGAAATTCGTAATCAAACAGGTATCTACTTACTTCATGTCAAAAATTAATTAGTTACTTTAGTAAATAAATTCGTTTCTTTACTTTAAGGGGATTTTCAATTTTTTGTTAACATCTTTTTTTACTATACTTAATTTGTAGAACTCCATTTGAATTTAATGTTTTTCTTCAAATTTTGCAAATTCACTTTGTGGCACCATTTTATTAATAAAATAATTAAAACACTTTGTTTTTACCACGATAATCTTTATTTTTTATATAAAGTCAACATGTTTCGAGAACGATGTTCTCTTCATCAGGACAATAAATGTACGTTTTACGATAATTAAGTACATTAATTGTCCTGATGAAGAGAACATCGTTCTCGAAACATGTTGATTTTATATAAAAAATAAAGATTATCGTGGTAAAAACAAAGTGTTTTAATTATTTTATGAATGTTTTTCTTTTATATTTTCAGTAATATGATTTACAAACAAGTTCTACCATGTAATTATTACAACACGTGACAGTTGTTTCGCGTTCTGAAAGCATTTTCAAACTAAAGGAAGGATACCAAATGAAATTAAATTAATAAGGCAAATAAGACGTAAAGGGAATAAACCATAACAAAAATTTTGATGGTAATAATACCTGCCTCAATATTATAATATTTTATTTATTGGAATTGTGTTAATTCGTAGGACTAAATTTACTAAATTTATTTATTTTTTATTTATAGTAGTTAAACCACATTGAGGAAACTTATTTAAATGTTTTATATTTCCCTGCTTCCATTTTTGTACATGTGATATTTTAAATAATTTATTACTTCCTCGGATTTTTTTTTTAAATCTCGATTATTGGCTTTGATAATGGTTTTGAACGTCGAAGCAGCTGCCACAATAATAAAAACTTGCAGAACTTAATAACGACATTATATAATTTGATTTACTTGCAATAAATATTTAAAACACATACCTTATGTAACATCTAAATATTATCTTAGCTTTTGCAAAAATCTATTTAAAAAATATTCACCAAACTTCCTGCACAGAAGATCTGAATGAAGAAGAAAAATATTTTTGAACGGTTTTCGTATGCGGGTCACACGTCTGTTTACACATTATTAGTATTAAATTTTATATATCGTAACCAAGCATGGTCATTCGTATTCCTATCTCGCGTTTGATCTTCGGCTATTTATGGCGCATCGTTTATCATCAAACATTAAGTGATTTTCGCGACGCACTTATGAATCTTGCAAAAACACATGTTTGCCTGACCTCCTACAACTTCTTGTGTTAGACTAAAGTTCTTCTGAGGATTTAGGATGGACATTAAATGTGGTTAAGAATTTAGGATAGGCACACTTTCAAACAGTAGTCGTTTTTACGAATTTGTTGACCTGTGAAATGTAGTGGACCTTTTATGGGGAGTGTTTTGGACGGTGTGAAGAAAGGCAACGCAAAATAAGGTTAAACAAACAATTTGTGATGTCACTGTGTTGCTGATGATCTTTTCTATGGGGTTCTATAAACTTAATCCGGATGTATCACCTAGGTGCCTACTTTTTGCTTTAGTTGAAATTTAAATGGAAATTTCGTTTTGGCACAAATTTTTATTTAACTTCGCTGGAAAAAAAATAATTCTGAAAGTATGCGTGAAGTTTGATTGATTTGTATATTCAAAAAAATAGTTGATGTCTTCAACCCTCATCCCATGAAGGTACCTACCTACTAGTGACGGTCCGCGACTTCCAGTGACTTTCTATCTTAAAATTGTATGAGAAAATAAACATCTATGGATCTTCTTCTATGGAAAAAGATTTTTGTATGATAAAATGAACATTTGAAATTACTATGGAAAAACATTTTTGCATGAAAAAATAAACATTGGAATTTCAAAATATAATAAGTTTTGGTAAGTATGTTTGGTAAGTGCTGTATATAATAAGTTTTGGTAAGTAGAAGTTGCAAAAAACTTGCCACCCCCCCCACCTCTCTGTAGGGTCAAACCCCCTCCATGTGTATGCTATAGCTGTGCCCTTAGCTTCAGTTAGTTTATTGTTTAGTTACCTGATTGGAATCGTTTTTTTTATTTTTTATTTTTTTATTTATTTAATAAATAGTTAATACATATCAACAAACAAGTCTTGCTAAGCCAATTGAATTGGCTTGTCAACAAGTGCTTAAAGTTAAGTTTCATATACATTTTTATAAGTTATAATTTACATCTTATATCTACAGAATCAACAATTTTTCCATACAATTTTTGATACATATTAAAAACCAACTAACAATTTTTCGTTTTCCTCGTCTCTTTACCATGGCCATTTTTTTTATCCTCACATTCCTAAAAATGATGGGTGCTCTGGTCCCCCTCTGGCTCACATCGGGCAGTAAGTACTCTTGTGCGGAAGATTTAATTTAAAAAAAACATGCAAATTTGGGTTCTGAATGTCATACCACACAAACGAATTTTTTTATCCGACAACCTGCATCCTTTTTACCGAGAATATTCGCTAATTCGGTGATAGTGCTTTCATTACTAATGGTAATTGTTTTTCCAAGGTATTGTGACCGAGTGAGATTGATACATCCGATAATACGAGATCTGTGAATAGGCAAAAGCAAAATTGGCCGTACCGACGCGGTGCCTACTAAACCAAGTACCCCGGGGCGTTGGGTGCGAGAAATTACACTGAAAACTGCGGTCGGTAAGTCCGACGCGATCAGAGAGTTTAATATTTGTATCCTTAACACACATAGGAACCTATAATTAGAGTTATATCATAGCCGATTGTTGCATCATGGAGAATATTCGCGAAATCGTCATTTTTGTAATACAAACGATTAAAAATTATATCAGTCATCGTCATATCGATTAAAGCTAAATAGATACCTATTTCACTTTAACAAGAAATTCCTTGATTAATATTCAAAGTGACATATTTTTTCCTTGATCTGGTTATGAAAATATGTTACTTTTCTAACATCATTCTCTTACGTGGGTGCTGTTACAGAAGTAAAGGGCAAAGTAATCAATGGGTGTATGAAAATGGTGTTACTAAAGGGGATTCAGTTTTCATTCATTAAAAAGCCATTAGTTAAATGCAAAAATCTCACAAGTTAAATTTAAATAGATAATTAATCATTTTATTGTATTTAGTTTTACGCCCATATGACTTTTATATGGATTATAAGAACAGAATATACTTAGTGAGCTATCGAAAATTATACACTAAAATTTTAAATCATGAAATAACATTAAACTGATAAAATTTATATGAAATAGTATTTGTTAAACATGTAACAGTAACACAAAATAAAATGGAAACTAGAACAATACTGCATGTTGGAAAAATCACTAAAACTACATTACGAATGCTACTATAATTTGTAGGATTAAACAAAATACTGGTATAGATTACGCTTAGTTATATAAATGGTGTTAGTAAATATTTCAATAAATCATGCATCCTATTGGTAAGTGAGTGTGTCAGACAGTTGGTTGTGTATGTATTTCAAAAAAAAATTATATTTTGTCTTGTGTTTCTACTATCTACTCTTTCTATTTTGTCTTGTGTTTGGTACTTACATAGAATTTAATAGTGGCGACAATAGCTATTATGCATGAGATTTGTCAATGTTAACTCATGGTTTAAAAAAATTCCAACTCAGAGATATGTGTTATCGTGTTTTGTAGTAAGCCTTGCATTTTTGCATATTATTATCACCTGACGATGATTGTCCTGGGAATTTTTTTAATCACATTTTTGCATGAAAGATCATATTTTCATGCCTTTCATGATAATTTAAAATGAAGATTCATCTTTTAGGAATTAAAACTGTTACATTAATTCACATGATTATTTAACTAAGGGTAAGCTAGCTTCAAGACGTATTCAGAATTAAAATGATGAGCGTATTTCATTTTTATGATCGTATTTCAAGTAAGTTTTACTAAGTTGATTCCGTTTTCAACACGGCTGGGTATTTTTTTCAGTAGGCACCACACAACTTAGAATATAGCGTTATTAGTAGGTAGGTTCTTATATCGGATGTCATCTTACATCCCTACTTTTAATACATCTGGATCGAATTACACCTACGTACCTAAATATTTGTTTTAATTGTTAGTCAAATTTCATATCTGCAGGTACCTAAAACGGAAAAATTTGATTTCTGAAAATTGATGACATCCGATCGCAAGGCGGCCACGGCGACCTTACTGTGTTAAATTTCATCTTTAACCAATACATTTTAACCGTATGCCTTGATGCCTTCATAAAAACTTCAAGCATTCCACCATTCAGAATTGAAACGTTGCTTGAAATGGCTTTAGCCGTGTTTGGTGACCAGATCTGAATAGCCAGGTACTTCCCAACCTTCCTCTTCCCCATCTCCCTCCCCTCCCCAATACCCTCAGCCTCACAACATACCCCAATTGGGGATGCCATAGTCTCACTCGCTCCAGACGGGAGCAGTTGGGACTCTTGTGCGGTATTACTGTAAAAAAAAAAAAAAAGCACACCTAATTTTTTTTAAATTAATTATTTATATTTATTCCGTGTAAAATCGATAGTTTTCTTCAAGATTCCAACCCAGTGCTGTGATTAATTTTTCAATTGCTTGTTACAAAACATTTATTTCATCCTTAAAATCCACATCACAGAGTGCATAATACGTCCAAAGCATTTCCATCAGTTCCTAGCGAAATAAGCAACTAGTAAGAAATAACAAAATAAATACCCTTACAGTTAGAGCAAATTGCCTCAATTCTCGGTAACTGAAACCTGTATTAAGCCTGCTTTGATGAACTGCTAAAGGCTTTGCCAATGTTCCTAGGTAAGAAAACTATACCGACGTCATTTAGTTACTTCACAGGTCAGTAAGGTGTCTGTCCCTTTGCTTTGTTCCTTCATAGAATTGGTTAGCAAGTTGGTTAGTATCCTTTGAAAGATTTAATCATCGGCATACCAAAGAATACCTATCCAGATGCCTATTAGATATAAATAAAATTGCAACGTTTGCATATACTACAAAACTACGTTTAGTGTAAATACTAGTTATACAACACATAGAAAGGAAAAAAGCAAAGGGAGCTGAATTTAATAAAGCGCTAATTATTTTATTATACTTGTACACTCATCTACTATCTAAATATTACGTTATCTCCTCAATGATGGTGTCAACATAAATTAGGAAGAGAAGTTAACTATATTGATGAAATTCGTGATACGGGACTAGAGACGTAAAATGCTATTTATTATGTCTTCCAAAAATTACTAGCAAAGCATCTGTTAAAAAAACTAGGAGCTACGCGACACAGTTGAGCAATTGGTTTTATTTCTTTTGATCATTACTTCAAATGCTTGAGATAAATAAACAGGGTAACTGCATTGCAGATAAGACCATTTTAAACTTTCTTGCAATCAAATCTCGAATATGTCATTGCCACGATCCGAAAGGAAACCTATGATTGCATTAGATAACCCAGGTGATGATGAAATACGAATGTAGGTAATGTTTATTTTTTTTCTACGTCACACCGTAATCTGATTAACTGGATGGTTCTATCGTATCGTCACAGAACAACAATGTTTTTTACGGCATCCGAGACTTATTTATAATATTATGAAGTAAGGTAGGTTGGAATCGTAAGATATTTATCGGAAGTGAATCAGTTGGATTTTTACAACACACAGAAAATAGATACGAGAGTTTACATTATCCTACGTCACGTCCTGGAAAGATGATAATTCTTCAACTATTCTTATCTGAAGAATTTATGAATGAAAAGATTATGTTTCTGGGGAAGTAATTTCAAAGTGGATACATTGACTTGCAGGCGCCAATTTATCTTCGGTTCAAATCGATGTCATTGCCAAACATCATTTTATCGAATCATTAAATAAATTAAAAACTTTTTTTAATACCGCAAATTAGTTTCAACTACTCTCATCTGTCCGAAGCTAATGGGACTACGTTATCCTTACTTGGGATATGTTACGAGGCTAAAAAGAGTAGGAAGAGGAACAAGATGGGTTAGAGTTAGTTTGGGAGTGTCTGGTTATTCAGATTTGTTCTCTATACTCGGTTCTTGCTATTTAAACAAATGCTTCCATTTTGAATGGTGGTATTTCACAAGAGCGATCCTAAGAGTAGGTGTTCATAATTATGTCTTATCGTAGGTAATAAACGAAGCCTTCTTTTAACCAAAATATTCAACCAACTCCTTTCGTTGTCACATAATAAAATATCCAATTCATCCCGTTTTTCCTGTTCTTTTTTATCCACGAAACCTACGCGAACCACAAAAATACTACCAATATTTCCAATAGAAGCGTTTATATACCATCTTGAATATTTAAAATCGTTATGACAATATAAATCGTTAAGACACTGTAAAATTCCAACTGTATCTAATATCAATCA
The DNA here is from genome assembly GCF_061612785.1 of Hesperophylax consimilis. Classification (NCBI taxonomy): domain Eukaryota; kingdom Metazoa; phylum Arthropoda; class Insecta; order Trichoptera; family Limnephilidae; genus Hesperophylax; species Hesperophylax consimilis. The sequence goes on from NC_142846.1 coordinate 21,199,272, forward strand.
AGCAAATCATCAAAAATAAGACGGCCGCTATATAACTGTGTTGATACATATTAATGAATCATTCAAGATAAGACGACTGATGGTACTCCTATCAGTTGCAAAACCAGGTGTTTAGGGCCTAAGAACTGAGAATAATTCCAACGTTGATCAAGATTACCAAAAGAATGCAACAACAATTTAGTAAACTGGAAATGATTTTACGATTTATTTGAACTAGATTTTAGCCTGCGTCAACGGTAAGGCACACAACGTTCCTATTTCACGGTAAAAGGTATTATTATCATTTTGTAACGAATGTGCGTTTTCCGCGTTTCACGGAAGGTTACTCGTGAGGACTTCCCTAGTGCTTAATGTAGGTATTTAATATTACGTTTATGAAGCACCCACATACGGTTGATATATATATATTTACTCACACCTTCATTAAGGCGATGCACTACGTCGTGTAATATTTTAAATTGAGCCGATATCAATAACAACCCTTACGTAGATGACGATAAGGTTTAAATTCCCGCTTAACACCATCCGCCTGTTTTGATTTATGTAAGAAAAAAATATGGCCATAAAGTGCCTTTTATTTTATTTTGTGGATGTTCAGGTATAAATTTTTTTTTCGATCTTTTTAATATTTAATTAATTTGCCACATTATACAATAAAATCATAACCGAAAATGGGTTCATAAGTAGGAGATTTTGAATTTTAAAGCAGTTTTCATAGGCCTTTACATTATTTTTTTCTGGGCTTGTAAAAAGACTTATCTAAAAAATACTCGATTATTTCAAATGTCAAGATGTATTCTACTCGCAGTATTTAATTAAAGCATCTGAAACATTTCTAGGCGACCAAATTTTCAAACCAAAAACACATGATTTTGCATTAATACGTATGGCATCACCTAAATATAACATTTTACTATAATATGCTAAGACCTTATAAAGGTATTGTACTGCAAATGCTTTAACGATGATGCTTAACAGTGCGGCACTGGAATTTTCTACCAATTTTGCAACGGCTTCTCAAAAGCAGCACAGTTATGCATGGGTAGTATCGTAGGAAATTTTGTATAAAGCTTAAGATTAAATGATGTATGTGGAAAAAATATACATTTGAATTTTAGTAGTAAAATCTACAGTTTGCACGCCTTTTAAGAATAAAAGAAATGGATATTTTTCATGCTTCTTTACATACGTTAAGCGATACATTGGGGAGTAAGCAGTTATCTATTAATTCATTATTGTGGACACCTGGTTTTAGTGTGATTTTCGATTAGGTAAGTTCTATAATGTGATCTGCCCAGGCTCCATCTTGAAGAAAAGATTTTCAACAGGAGGTGGTCAAGAGGAAATATTGACAACTCAATCCTGGAAATCCTTGGCAATCCACTTCGACGTGTAACATTGAAATCGCTCACAAAAGAAACATCGCTATAATGACGTTTTATTTTGTATTCAATTTAAATAACTTAATTTTCTACATTATGCAATAAATCAATTTCGAAAAATGTGTTTGTAAATAGTATATTTTACACTTCAAAACATTTTTAGAACTGACACTTTTTATTCTAGACTTATAAATACTTTTATCGAAAAACGCCCGATATAAGACCAAGATGTTTTATAATCGGAGTATTTAATTAAAAGCGATAATTTTTAGGCGATTAAATTTTCAAAACAAAACACATGACTGAACATTACTTAAATTTAAAGAATTAAATCGGGGTGCGTTCATGATGCATGTAGGTATTTGGCAATCTTATCGCGAACAAGATCCAAAAAACAGCATCTGTAGAAGGGTTCAATCATGATGATCATGTTTACGTTTGAAATTTGCTCAAAGCATAGCGTATTTTGGACTAGAGGATTAATTTTTTTTTTAATATTTATTTTACAATTGGGAAAAAAAGATACCTAACAGATACGTATGAATAAAAAAATATTCAAAAATATTCTTAGATAACTTAAATGAAATCCTTCTACAAAACGAACAAAAAATGATTTTTAGCATTGAAAATAAAAATTAAAATGCAAAGGGATTTAAATATTCCTACAAATATTCCGAAAAAGTACCTACCTTTTAAAAAAATGTTGCTTTTGGAAAATAAAATTTTAAATTGTATGAAGGTTTCCACATCCGGATACTATGTTCCATGAACCGCTTTAGTGAGTGGTTTACCATGGGTGCTTTAGTCAAATATTATGATTTTGAGGAATTATCTAATCTGCCCATGGACATAAACTAATGTTTTTAGGTAAGCGAATCTGTCTTTCCAGCTGATAGATAAGAATCAATATATAAATATGAATACGCGAATTTGTGCGGTTCATCTTGGAGACCTCTTCGGAGGCTCCTTCGTGCCCCGCCATGTTGTAAGATGGCGGGCGGGCGAGTGGCAAAAAGCTCCCGGCGGCATGAATGAAGCCGGCGCCCCTCCCACAGGCCGGCGATTGGTCGCCGGGGGAAATCCCCCCGAGGGATTCGTCACCGCCGGCCCACGTGGGCCCGAGAGGGGGGGCGCCGAGATTATCCCGCGCGCCCGGCCCGACCGGCACTCAGTTGACGTCTCGACACCGTCACAGTAGGACACGAGCCGCGAGCGCATAGCAAGCACGCAAACAACTACATAAACCAACACTTAAACCACCACTCTGAATATTTTTTGACGTTTCGTATCGTATAACAGTGACAGTTAAAAAACAATCCGTGCTAAAATTGAAAACTTTCGAAAGTCTGAATCCAGTGTTAATATCTATTACATAATTGTACTTAATATTTAAACAAACATTACTGTGATTAATTGTATTTTTGTAACAAGTGCGATAAGTGTTTTATCGGTATTTTTTATAGTATTTATTTAAATTGTAAAATATAAGTTTCGCGATGGGGTGTTCAACGTTCGAAGGCGACCCGCCCCTGAGTGTAGGCTGCAGGGGGTGCGACTTTGCCCACCTACCCGGAATGCTGTGCCGAGAGCAGAGGACCGCCCTCACCACGGCCAAGGCCCGCGGAGAGACCAAGAGAGATCTGGGTCAAGTGACTCTCCGCCTCACAGCACCAGTTGAATCCGCCCCAACGAGATCCCTAGAGGGCAGGAGAAAGAATGCGCCAACCTGTGATAACCAAGTATACTCCACTGCCAGCATGATCTTCGACTCCGCAAGCTGTTGCCCTTTAAATTCCTTGTTTCCAGCCGAAAGCTGTAGACAATCACAAGCGCCAGGGAGCACGACTGAAGCTGGACGATTTTCCACGAGTTGTAGTAGTTTTAAGTCAAGTTCGACTAAGAGTTCCACCAACACGAAAAGATCCAGTCATACAATTTTAAAATTCTATTGTCCAAGTAAGTGTTACCATTCACTGTATTAAGTAATTTGTACCATTTGAATTGATATTGTCACGCAATTTTTTCGCTACATATCCGTGCAATTTAACAGGTGCAGGTGAAATATGTCAATTTGGCAATTTACAATACATGCAATATTTTTTCATGTCTTTAACTCGGTTAGTATTTATATGTATATAATTATAAAATTAATGAATTACAGTAATAGCAAGTTGCGTTGCGTTTTTTATCAACATATTTTTTTAACTTTAGTTTACTTCCCATACCTATGTACATTTTACAACACCAAACGAATTGCTCACGCACATAAATTATTAAATATGATGCTTCACGATAACATTTGTAAATATTATGTCGGAAATTTGTGACTCAGTGGACTGCAATATTATGAGGTAACCGCGGAGACATCAACGCGCGGTTAGATCCGTAACCGCCGGATTTCAGCGCAACTGAAAGTCACCCCTCTCTCTCTAGTGTAGTTTTACCCTTTGAATAATACGAATTAATAAAAAAAATATGTAATGATTTCTCGGTTAGGTTAGGTTTATGAAAACGTTATTTGTAGTGAAAGAGTTAAATGTCTCCAAGAAGCAGTGTGTGTGAAAAGCTGTCTGTAATTATGATAAAACTGTGTTAATTACCAGTTTAATTGATTTAACTTTTTAGCGGAACTGCTAAATGCCTGATGGCAAAGCATGCACTTATCTAATTAGCCGAGTGCAATGACAGCAGTATTATCAATAATTATCTGGCTCTCTTGTTGGTTTTTCACGGCCTGACATTCATCTCATCTAGCCGCGGTTTTTTCGCCTTCCTGAGGGCCCGCCACCGATCGTTCTCGGCCGGTGGCGGTGGCGGTCTCTGTTTAGCGGGGCATACTCCGCATTCCGCGCTTGCAGCAATGCGAGCTTTTTGCCGCGGCTAGATGACCGCGTGTGGGCTATCCACTGTTCTAACTACTACAACTGCTAACTACCTGCCAGGTTATGCCGCTCTCCCGGTTTGAAATTATAAGTGTAACGACGGATCATATTCTCACGCCGCGGTCGCTAGCCCGGCGGTCTGCGCGCGATTCCTCTTCACTCTTTTTCAGGTAGGCATAACTAGACAATTTTACAAGCATTTTACTGCGTACAAAGTTGTCACTAGTTACTAGCGGCAATGCGAAGAGGCTACAATAAAATTCTTTATTGCCAGCAAACCTTTTTATATGCATACTCCATCTGGCTTGACAGTAGAGTATTATTTTATGTTGCACCAACTTAATATCCTACCATCATAAATGCATCAAATTTTATCACATTTTCTCACCTTTTAAGAAATAATCTATCAAAGTTGCAGCAAACGAATTCGCTTAGTTCTACCAGTAAAGCATTCAATACAAACAGGGTTAGTGCATGTTGTATTGCAGATATATCCCTACTGTAAATACTGAGCAAGTAGGTAAAGGTATACTTCGTTCGGACCGGGAAGTATTCAAGTCGATTCTGTTGCATGACTTGTTGGAATTTTCTTAAAATTGAACCCGTCTGCAGTGGAATACGAATTGGCAATTAAAAACGATCATTAAATTAATTACGATATACATTTGAGAGATCGGTATCCCGCACATGACGTATTGCACTAACACTAACGTAGATCGAGATGTCGGTTTTTAAGCGGACAGTGAAAAAGGCGAGTTGCCGTTTCATTTGTCCCGGGAAATGTAGTCGAAACGCATCGAAATGCGGATTGAACTTCTGTTAAAGTTGTTGCATTCTTTTGTCAGGCTAACTGATGCAGCCATCGCATGTACTCATAAGACGTTTCAGCTTGAATTGTGTAATAATTATTTATGAAAAATTACACGAAATAAATACAATAATCGGCAATGATGAATCTACTAAATGTCTTTTACTTTAGCACGAGAATATTTTAAGTTTTATGTAAAAAACGTGGAATCATTTCACACGATTAATTATTGACAAAGCAAAGCCGCTCTCGTTTTAAGATCAAGTGCATTATTCTTGATGTTTATCCAATTAGATTTTTTACACATCCGAAGGCTGTGTGCGGTAGGGATTTATACTGACTGTGCGAATTCCATTTTAAGAAGTTCTGCTTTGTCTAGTAGTAACTCGATCTATTTATCGTTTTCAATCGGCTCTTTTTCATTTTAAATAGCTCTGCATAGGTACTCGAGATAGCGATCATTAATTTATTTTTTAATCTTTAATTCTGCAAGAACAAAAAAGCGCACTATTCCCAATTAAATGTACATCCGTAATGTTAAATGGGAAAATGATATTTTTAATTACTTTCAGTTTTTTTATGTCTCAACATGAAACATAATCAACATTGATAATTTTGATAAAAATCAGCTTTATTACTTTCAAATTTAGAACACTGGTCATAAAATTAGGTACTACTTTATTTAGTAATAAATCGCGAGGTTACCACTTAAGTTCGTCGTTATGTACTTCCTATAAAATTAACGTTAATAACCAACATCAGTAAAAAATTTCTAGGGTTCCCATCCTTGTCCCAGGACTTTAACATCATCGTACGAGTAGGTAGGCACTCAAGTTTTACGATAGGTAGAGATTATTAGTTTAACAATCATCTGAGCTTTATAAATTGGATATATTTATTTATTTTATGCCCAACAAGGTACCTCGTTTCGTAAGGTCCTGTTTTTGTTTTCTAGGGGTGTAAAAAAATGCTTTGTTATTTCTATCAACTCGATTCATAACTCAAAATCACATTTTACATACTTTAGGCAAGAAATTTTGACACCCAACTTAGTTATTTAAGTTTAAAAATTTCTTGTTTGTAGCGTATAAAATATTGTTTTTAGTTATGAAATGATTTGATAGAAATAATCAATCATTTCTTAACAATTTTTTTTTAATATTAATTTGTGATTATCGAGACAAATTTCAGTCATTTTCATCATATAATAAATAATAATGGCGAGAGATCTCCAGCCCTGTTTGCTTGATGTAGGAGGTCTTACGTGCATTTTTTTGTGGAGGTTTGTGATCGAGACGCTAAAGGAGATAAAAGAATCATAATTTTATGACCGTTAAGCTTATTGATGTTTTCACGATAAAAAGAGAACAATACGAGATACGTCTTACGACAGCTGTGGTCATTGTCTTTTTTACGATTACGAGATCATATTTAGTGCTGACTTGTAGCCGAACTGTGTCAAATTAGTTTTTATTATGTTATATTTTAATTTTACATCTTTTGCTATTTGTGTCAAATTTAAAAAAATGGACGCGTAAGAAATTAGTTTCATTTTGTATCTCTCCCATCATAAATACCAATAATTACCAGTAAATATTTTTATGAATAAAAATTATACATTTCCAAAAATTGTGTGTTTAAGTACAATAGTAAATTCACAACTTCTCAGCAATGTGTTAAAACGTTTAACCTTTTATGAAAATTACCCATTTATGTGTGATTTAAAAATAGAATGCGTTTTTTGTTGTTCGTTTTTAACTGGCTTTAGTATTTTTGTGTAGGTGCACTTTTATCTTTAGAGTTGACGTTTTAAAACACCATTCGTCTTTTTGCGTCCTCGCGGCATCTTGGTGTGGGACCCGAACTCACCCGTGTCCGGATTTACCTGCGGCCGACCGGACCACTACTTGATTTTCTCCTCTCTACACAATAATAAAAATAGTTGGAACAAATACTTGCTAATAATAGATTGAGCAAATAATTAGTTTCATCAGGAACACATTGTCACGTAAATTATGTAACGCATCTCACAATGTTTATGACTTACGACACAACCTCTAACCTTCAAAACACAATTGCAAATAAATTTAACTAAATAAGAATCATTAATAATTATTGACTTATTTCTTCAGCCTATTTTTATTTGCTTTACCTATAGGTAAATGACACTATGAATTATTCGTTGATGCAAATTTAACATTGTTCTAAAAAACTCTTTAGAAATCTCATATTTTTGTCGATAATTATAGCTCAATTTGATAATGCCATGTGTCTATTAGCTGTTAAAGCAATTTCTATTCAATCGATTAACAACAAATAATAAAAAAACACAATAAATATTTACAACGTCATCAAGTTGCGCAATCTTTTGTTTTCTAGTTTGGCCTCTCGAGCTATTTGGTTGTTTGACTTTTATAAAAAAGGGTAATAAAAGACACACAGCACCTCGGTTCCTCTACTCTTGTTGGGAGAATTTAGTGCATAAGGCGCCCACCGCCTGTCGATTTGTTTTACACGGTTTAATAAGACGATTAGACCCTCTGGGATGAGAGGGAAACACAACCGCAGCCTATATCAGGGCTTCGAAAACATAAAAATGAAATAAAGCAAAAAATAAATTGAAATTTTTTCAAACTATCGATATATTTCGTTCTATAGTCTTTAACTCGTGTAAATAAACAAAGAAAAATTTTGTGATTTAAAATTTTTTTCTTACTGTTAAATTATTTTCATACATTTTATAAATTGTGGTAGCCCTGCAGCGTCTCACTTAACATAGAACCCCTCACAGTTTACAGTGCGGTGGCGCTAATTACAATGGTATATTTCCGACCGCTTAACAAGGTGATGTCTTAATTGGTACATTATTTGTTTGGAATCTTAAATATTGTTTTCGGATCCTTTTCGATACCGCCTTCGGGTTTAGATTAAAAAAAATTAACCCTGTTTTAAAAACTGACACATCTTGGGTCGATGGTATTGTTAGCCTTTTGGCTCTAACCCTACCTTGTGATGTATTTATTTTCATTGATGTTGAACTTTATCGGCTATTTTTGTGTTTCTACTGTTAGGTTAAGTTACAAAAACGTTATCTGAAATATCTTACCCTTCTTCAAAAGGTTTCAGACATCCAACTTTAGGTGTAGGTCTCAGTCAAATAACTCCAGTTTTGTCGATTTTTAGCGTCTCCCATTCATCCAAACTGGCATTTCTCTTAAGACACTCAACCCGTCTTATAAACTCTGCTCCTCTCTCCCTACCAAATACGCCACCCCGTGATATTGATAGATTGGGTGAACTTTGTCTTCCATTTATAAAATCTTCCGAAAACTGATTTAGAATATTTGTCATCAATTAATTAGCTAATTTTTAACATTTTTGTGTGTTTTTTGCAGAGCTAAGCGAGGTCATCTTGTGGGGGTGTCTCCTAGGGTTGATGCAATCCGCCTGCGCAAGGGCGGCCCCCACTCGTCATCCCGCCCTCAGTCCCCTGAAATCCGGCAAAATGGAGGTTCAAAACGGAGCCGCCTTGTGGATCAACCCCTGCGGAATTGGAGCGGAAGATTTGATGCCCCAGGTATGCAGACCCTTAAATTTGTTAGTTTAAAAAACCTTCAAAACAGTAAAGGTACTTGGATATAGACCAAGAGCTCACAGGATCATAGTCCGGCACGGTCCAATTAGACATTACTTTCGTAACTCATTGAACTCTTTCTATGTAGAATTTGCTCTCACCATCAACCTCTTAGGAGATCATCTTTCAGAATCTGAATTTATCTGTATTTATTGCGTAGATCTGAACAGTTAGATTCTTTCTAAACTACTCTTCACCTCACTGTATACATACAGAATTACACTGATAACATCATTTTCAATTCAATTATTTTGTAAAAGTTTTCTGACAATGTAGGATGAAAGTATAAATTTATGGATTATTTTAGAATCACTCGAAACAAAGGCTGTTAAAACATTCACTTTGTTCGGTGAAATTTTGAGTGAGACATTTGTTTTCTGAATGGTTTATTAGATGATGTTCAAAGTAGTAGTTTTTATCTCCGCTGTGATCTGTCTCGATGCGACCTCACAGCTTCCACGGGAGTAAAAACACGACCGCAGCTTGTCCCAACAAGTTGCAGAATACTTGAAATCACACAACAATAAACTCGCCAACAACAGCTGAGCTATGTTGAAAAAAATGCCATGTAACGGTCAATATCAATATGTAATGTCGATGGAAAAGCGATAATTATTAATTGTTAAATCTTTCCGAAAAATCACCAGCAAATTTGCAAGATAATCATATGGGTTGATGAATTATATGTTTCCCCTTGTTGCCTATGTTTATAATGACAAATCTTGTTTAAAATTAATGTTATCACAATTTATTGTTTCATTTTGGCTGTCATTGATTTGTTTTCTCGATTTTCAGGATGCCGAAATACCAAACGTTAGCGACAAGGAACTGTTGAACCAAATTGTCGTCCAAGCCAAGAACGCCCTGTCGGAAGCTGACCGATTCAAAGCAGACTATGTAAGTGCCCTGATTATTATATATTAGCGTTTAAAGGCCAGGTTTCTGCATGACCAGATGATGTGAGAGCATTCCCGCCAAAATGTAAACCACTGGCACATAATTAGCCGTGTCTTCAGGTGATGCCAAACGCGTCCGCTATGTTTACCGGCCGGTTCATTCATAAAAAGTTTTTACGCGCAAGAGCCCGAGTCAGACACACAATGGTCGTTTCAGCGGCCGTCTATTGAATAATATCGCGTCTAATTTGCGTGAGCCGCTGCGCCGTCCCGCTCCCACCTGAGTACCTGACCAAGGCGTCTAGGCAGTGGCCGTCTCGCTTCATCGGATGGAAGACGAGGTATTATCTTCTCTCACCGGTCGCATCCGGTCGCGAGTCGCTTCCTTTCCGTTAATTATTGCGTCTTGTCCTGTCCAGACCGAAACTTAGGAATTCATCCTAATTCCCCGGTCACAGCTTTATTCCGAGATCACCTGTACAAATATACACTATAATTTATTGTGAAGATACAACTACAACACACTTGAAATCATTGTGCAATGACTCGTATGATCAAAGTCGTCATTCAATTCATTTAGAAAGCTGGGAGAAAATAGCGATAAAGTAATAGAATCTTGTTTTTATACCTTAACTAAAATTAGTTAGTATTTACTTCCGCGTTTTAAATTTGTATGCACGCGATGTTTGTATTTGCATACCGTGTTAAAGACAAACCCAGGACATTGATTTGTTAAAACCGTGCACTGGTATGATAATAACAAAATATTGAATTTCTTCTTCATTTTACATTTATCAACCGACGTAGATATTTAAATCGCTAATGCATCCAATGGAAAATAGACGTGTTGACAGCAAAGCTACTTCAATCGGTTCGGAAGAGTATTACACAATGATACCATATTGATTGACTCCATTCAGTTGAGGTCACCGTAGCCGTTACTCAGCCACCAGTTGTTGTGACTCACTTGTTGGAGTTTTGGCCGAATTTCTACGGATCCGCGAGTGTTGAAGGTCCAACTGGGTTATTGTCAGAACACGGTAGAGCCGCCGGGCACTGCGGGAAAAAGCGACTATCCTAATACAGGTGTTTCGAAAGACGCCGAGCGAATGGTACGTTACAGTTGTTCAGTGACTCGATGTTACTATTTAAACTCTCTTGAGATTCTACATATGTAATGCTATCAGTATGCTCTGCCTGACTACTTCGCGGTTGTGGCATAGGGAATCCCAACTATATTCTGTCACTCAAAATTATGTTGTTGACGATTCAACACATCGAGGTACTTCAAACCTTTTTGGAAGATTTTATTATCTAATCCAGATTACTGCTCGGATTAGTCTCAATCTCAAACAATGTATCATAAACACAATTTATTTTTTGTAGGTAGTCAATGATACGTCCTTAATATTTGTGCTATTTGATAGAACAAATCAGTTCACACAAACCGGATCAATGATAAGAAATATTAACTTCCGAAAAGCATTTCCCGTAGTATCCTGTACCGGCCGTTTGGCCATCGCCCATCGCCTAGTTGAGCAGAAAGGGAAGCGACTAAGGATTATAATCATATTTACACCTCCCGCCAACGATTAATGTGTCCAAAAATGAAAGAACGACAAAACGGAAGTCACCAAAGCAGTGAACCCACTCCGCCTTGCACAATTCTGTTACTTCTGCAGCACGTGAACCGACGGTAATTAAAACTCTTTGATTGCGCAGAAATATGAGAACTCAATTACTTTGATTCCGACCAAACTAAACTGTAAATTTTTCAATCGTATTGAAACTGGAAGTCAATTCCATACTTCCGATGCCTCATAGCTCGGGCTAAATTTGAGATCTATTTTTGTTTCCGTTTCGATACATTAGCGCGGTAGAGCTCGTTTGACTGACAGGTACTTGAGGTTGTGGATTTATTGTTGGCGTGCAAGTGCAACAGTATGATGCTTGCAGCAAGTGTTGCATGTAGATAGTAGAGTAAGAGGTCGCTGTGGTTAGGGATTTGTTGGTAGCAGCTCGCAGTGACCAGCCAACAGCTAGCCTATCGTCCCCGACTTCCTCCGCAGTTGATTGTGCATGCGCCGCACGTGCGCCCACGTGGGTTAGGCGCAGTCTGGACTGCGATTCCCAATCTTAAACCCTCCTGAAAAACAGGCCATTTATTATGTTTACATGATTTTTTACGTGATCGACCTCTCTTTTGCATCCAGCATCAAAAGCGCACCGACTCTTATTTGCATTTCTCACTCAAATCACAAGACGTCCATGTTTTTGGTCAATTGACATTCGATTTGGCACTAAGCTTGGAAGCACCTTTTGAATAATAAAATTCAATGATTCATTGAAGTATTTTTTTTAAATCTAAACTTGTTTCGTTACTCATTGATGTGTTCTATTTCGGTTCTGTAATTTTTTATTCAATTAATTAAATGCCGAAAAATATATCCGCATGTGCGTGTGTACGTACGTTACGTTGAAGGGACACTGCTTCTTCCGACACAGACATAGTGATGTATGTACGTAGGCTGGTCTACAAGACGATTCACCTGTCATATTAGCGCGCATATGTGAAGGAATTTTCGGATTGTCTTTATCACCTCGCTGTGACGCGCTGGCTCCGTCCATTTTAATGATTTCTATTTAATTCAATAGGCTGAGACTAGCCGCAGCAATTTCAAAGTATTTCGTCTTTCCTCTTTCTCAACCACATCTCGGCACGTCGCGCGGACGTTAAGATATCCAAAAAGATAATGAGCTTCCTATCCGCGTAGCGAAGGATGTAACGCCTTGTCCTTCTAACGTGATTCCCGCTTCTATTGTCCAATAAATGTTAACCGTTCCATTAGCTTGATCAAACCCCCCCAACGTCTCATAGTTAACTAACATCCACTACATGACAGTGTACACAATTGACATTACACATTGCCCTGGAAACACCAAGAATTTCATGGTTGATTGATAATTTGTTTATGTCCCAATATTTGGAATCGTTGTTCTATGTATTTTTTCACGTTTCGAGTTAGAATTATGATCGTTTGTCAGGTGGGAAAGTAAATTATTCCTAGGCTCCTCTCCGAACGATTGGTTTGCTGAACTCGTGGGGATTTCCAACGTGGAAACAGGCTGACTGGCTGACTGGCTGCCAGTGTATAGATCCTCATGCATGAATAATGTATAATGCACTTCATCTCGCTGTAATGTGGTACACGCTGCCTGGTGACGCATTCGCGAATAACCATAATAATCACCGACTCGCGACCACGTTCACATGTACGTGGGCTACTAATTACCAACAAGTATTGTTTTAGGTATTATGTCGCCGTAACGCCCGTTGATCTTTTTCCACAATGCCCGCCTTTAATCTGCTTTATTTGATTTTGTTTTGTAATCGCGTGTGGCCGGGCTGAGTGCAATCATTGACTTCATTGACTTGGGCATATTCGGCTATGGCCCAAGACAGTTCAGTCTTTCAGACAAGGTACAGACTACAGACTTTTGTACTTACTTGATATTCCGCACGCGCTGACTTTTAAAGGAAACTGTCATTTCGCAAATTGACTTGTCAATCGTGGCGTATTTATAGATTATTATCTTTATCTTATATTTCGTGGGATTGCACTTGCGAATTTTTTATATCGCCTGCATAATGCACAAGTCGACGCGCTCAAATATTAACGCATCCGTTCCCATAGAAAAAACTGACAACTTTGTTTCAATCTTTAGTGACTACCGTCTTTCAAAGCATATTACGATAATCTCAACAATGCATGAGTATAAAATGTACAAAGGGCCAGCATGAATGCATAAAATAATGTGTTTGTTTTATCTTAACACTTTTTTAATCTAGATGATAGCTGCCTTGGTGTTATATTCTTACAAGTAAACGATATCTCGAGGAATGTTGCTCATTAGTCATTAGTCATTACACAAATCGATCAAACATCTTCACATTGTAAGGTGGATTTATAGGAACGATGCCTGTTATTAGTATGAGTAAGAAACGATAAAGTTACTCAATGATCGAACTTAAGCACTGCTTGTATTATGATGTGATATGAATATTGGTATGTCGGTTGAAATACTGATCTATCGCCGTCTCACGCGGTGGTGTGTGCGAGAGTGTGCGTGTGTGTGTGTGTGAATGTTTGTGTGCCGCGAATCTCATGGCGACATTGCGTCTGGCAGAACGAACGACAAACGTGGGCTCTTATCTCTTGGCATATTCTGTTACCCCGGCACCCAATGTAAACACTGCATACGTATAATTGTTGTTGATAAAACGATTCATCGTACTCGCTTTTGATTAGAGTAAACACTTTTCATTAATATATCTTATGTGTGGAGTCACAAAAAATCGAGTTGGAACCTAATATTATTAGGTATTAACGATTTTTATTCGGCGCAATCTCAGAATGCTTCGGACAGTTAGGGTGACTAATTTAGAAGTTCTTTATCATGTAACCAAATAATTCGGAATCTTAGGCTCAGAAGAAAAAACTCTCAATATCTCACATCTTGAAAATTGACTTAAAGATCAACAATAGATGTATTAGGTTCAAGTTCATGTTTTATTACATAAGGCATAATACATAAAATTACTAAAGCACGTGTAAATGATTATAAATTATAAATCGCAGTTCATAAATGACAGTAAAATTCACCGCCAACAATCTCGTCTTTAAGTACCTACTTCAAAGATGCCAAATTAGCCAGGCGCTCTGCCATAGTATTTTAGCACTGTCAGTTGCAGGTGTTAACAGCCGAAACCAAACTGCTGACGGGAGGAATTCTATTCGGAACTCTGCATTGTCTTGAGAAAGCGACGTTAATACCACACACGATCATTTCGGGTCATTCGCAACAACTTTATTAAATAATTACAATTCGCTCGTTATAAGACACCAGTATAAACAAGAGTCTATCCACGAAAATGTATCATTTTATATAAGATTTAAATGTGTTGAAGTGCTTCGTGGAAATGTGTTCGTCGCTCGCTTGGAATTTCATTGAGTTGCAGTAGAGATAATCGTATGAGCAAAACATTGTATTTATCAGCCAGACGCTTGCAGACTGCTTGGCACCAAATCCCACGCACAATCGAACAAGAGAATTCCATTCACAGGTTCACGATAGTGCCATGAGGCGTTTCTTTAGAAAACATCTGTGGAATTTCGGACTGCGATAAGGATAACAACGCTCGTAAGAAATCCCCTGTAGATCGTTTACTTGGAAATGAGAAGAAAAACAACAGGCTAAAGCTGAAATATGCTTAAATGCTTATGTTTGTTATTATCTATTAGCAATTAGTAAAAATGATAATTTTTTAGGAATGAATAGAATGTAGGCAGGCTTCTCAGTATTACGAGTCGGCGAGAAGTAGTGAGAAAGATTTGATATCTACCTTCGAGTTTTTTAATGTTATAACTTTTAACGACGTTGTTATTGATGCAAATAAGTAGATATGTTCTACAGTAAAATTGTAATACTTACTTGAGTAATACGCTTCAATATAATCAGCAAAGCGAATTATCAAATCACAACATCACCCAAACCTAGGCTAAGAAAGTATGTGGGAATATTAAAGATTCCATCGAACCGATTTTATTTATCCGCTCGCGTTTTCAGGCCTCGTTTCTCAGATATCCACTACCATGACATCATAAAGAGAGTGACTAAACTACAATCGATACTTTCCAAGTAACGTGGTACCTATACACGCCGCTAACATAATAACAGCTATTCGCTTTCCACGTGAACTGTCTCGAAATCTTGGCGTGAGTAGCTTTAGGTCACATGGCCAATGTTTATTATTTTCACGGTTTTGGGAAAATTAAACAAAAAACGCACGTACGGCACACACTTCACATAATAACATTTTAAGTGTTTATTTTGTTGCCTAGTATTACGTATACCCGCGACCTTCTCTCGCGACCGGAGGTTTGATTCTTAATTCAAGCCCGTTTCGTTTGAAATCGACGGATTTTTCTCGGAAACTGACGATGCTCGAAGCCTTAGGCGATATTATATGAACGCTTTATATCCTTACCTTTTTTACCGTGTCACTGTACAGGTATCTACCTACCTTCATTCCTAACCTGCACCGTGAAATCTTTTATGCGCATACCAAATACAAAACTTGTTGTATTTCACCAAGCTTAATTAATAGTTTTAAATTTATGTTTTGTGACAGTTCTCATTGCATGATACCCAAGCTATAATTTAACTGGCGTCGAGCGTTGACGCATTGGAATCACATAAAGTGCATCAGTAAATTAATCTGCAGAAGCTCAGCGATAGTCACGCTTGTCTGCTGGATATTGTTTTACTCTTTTAGCGGAAAAGCGTTAGTCATCTCAGTGAACCATACTCTACAAATTGGCAAATTGCTACCAGGGTTCAATCTGTTGATTACTTTTCACCGAAGCCAGTAATCTGAAAAGTTTTTTTAACCAAATTTCCGAGGAATCAAAAGAATTATTATTATTCACAGTTTCTTGTTAAAATGGGACGGGCTTGCCTGGAAATAATTATCGCTTATTAGATTATTTGAAACTAATTTATTGTTTTCTTTGTTACAGGTTAAGAAAACCTTCAAAGTTGACTACGATGAACATCATAAGTCGTGGAAGCAGCAACACTACGACTGGCTGCCGAGCCACGAGAAGATCCCAAAAGTTCTGGGAGAAGAAGTGCCAGCCGATCATCTTCAAAAAATTGAGGTAATTATTTTTTACCCTTTTATGCCAACCCCATATCAATAAATGTTAGTAGATTATCTAATTAGAATAACTGGAATGATGGCAGCTTTTCTAATTCATATGATATGAGCAATAGATGTAATCATTTTTTGTCTCTGGGGAACATAAAGAAGCACAAAAGTGTGGAGGGTGATCCTTGCCCCGGGCTGTATGGCACAAGGCTTTGACCTGACTTAGTTTGACCTTGGCTGTGATACCAATATAACTTTAATAGCGTGACGAATATCAGAGATAAATTCGGCACCGATTAACCGTTTGCATTCTGCAAATCTCCTAGTCTCATATGGATAGGTGAATATTCCGATTGACTGTGGCGTGAAACATTTTGGGAAACTTTAATTTGATGTCTGCGAGGTGTGCGTGCAGTGTTAGACAATTTGACGGTATATGACGATCTCTATCATCATATCTCCGTCAAAAATAATTATAGACGTCTCTCCTCAGCTTTGAATACATCAAACTTTTGAAATGTAAATTTTGACTTTGTCTATCAATGGTTAACAGCGTTGAGGAGCAAATTTTTCGCCGCCATCGGTATCACGCTATTATTTGTGTGCATCCAGTAACCTTGGCTGGAATACTCTTTGGATGTATGTTTTAGTTTATTTTTTGAATGAGTGGTGCATGCATCCCGAGTATCATTTGGATGCAACATGACTACTCCGTATCCGTCATTTGTACGATTTGTTTCTCATTAATTCCGTCACGCAATGCCACTTCAGACACTTGTCATTTTCCAGTCTGCGTATAACCAGCAATCATAATGCAATTATCGAAGCAACAGCCGGACTTAAACCATAGTTAATAGGAATCACAAAAATATTCAAAGAAATCGTGTCGAGATGCACACGAGACAAGCATTCTGATATTTGAATTTAAAAACTCTTTAGCTCTCTTTAACATTATTTCAATTTTTTTTCTACAGAACAACCTCGATGGAACTCTAGCTGACTCCTACGAATATCTCCAGACCTTTGCCGTGGGTCTGGAACAAGTCGCCAGGGATCAGCGCAACAACGCATCTCCATTCAAAGACCTTTTCACTGGAGCTGAGTACAAACTGCGCGCTGTGCTTTGCGAAATTCAGGTAATTATCTTTAACGAGTTTGTTTTTGTCATATCATTTACGCAGTTAACTTATGTGATGTATACTCGATTATCTCTTTACGTCTGTTTTAGTCGCTCTCAAGCATTTTGACGTGTTTTCTTTTTATGTTTCACTTATTATTTTATTTTGACATTCCACTAACGTTATTGTTATTTTTTCTCCAGGTTGCCATCATTGAGCGCAATGCAGAGCGCCGCCCAGACATCACTCGCGACATCATGAAGGACGAGTTCCGTAATCTGGACGACTCCTACAGGAACCTGCGTGACTGGTTCATCTACAGAGACTACATGAACGCTTTGGAGTACGTCATCAAGGTCTTCGAATTCTACAGCTCCAAAATGCCTTAAATCATTCATCGAAGCAACAAGGCTCAGTTTCTCTTCTCTTGATGTGACTTCATCCAGAACGCCAGATTTGAAAACAACAGAAAAATAGGCGGATCTAACACACAATCATCCTTCTCTCAGTTTTAAATTGAAATTTTTGGACTGTTTCATCTACATGGATTAGTCCAATGACAATAACCGAATTTCCCTTTGTAGAATATTCCCCAGATTGTTTTGAACAACTAATGCTTATTCTATAAAATATTGGGACTCTATTAATCTGATTTGCTTGGAATGCAATTCATTTTTGGTTTTTGCATATTAAAATGGACAACCCTTTTTAAAATGAGTACATATAATAATAAGTGTGGAAATTTAGCTCTCACCGTTGATGTCGTGTAGATGTTAAAATATATATATTTATATGTATCATGCAACAAAGATAGTTAAAAAAATTAGAACTGATTCGAGTACTTCTCCCAATCTTAAAAAGAGTTTTTTGTTAATCCGATTCAACTTAAAGTTACTATTATGGTGTCTTATAAAAAAATATACGTGTCATGTTATGAAACGTAGCTGTAAATACATATTGTAGATATTTTAGCAGAAGTGCTAGTGTTAAATTCTATATCGGGTGTCATTAAAGTTTTCAAATCTATTTCTGTGTTAGATTCGTAAAATAATAATATACTAGCATAATACTAGATCTTTGTTCATTTAATAAGGTGTGAATTTAGCAGGAAGAGACTTTTAATATTGGGTTGTCTGGAAACGATGACTGGGGCTGTAGACTAATTGATGTATGTAGTGTTATTGTGAATCGGTGTTATAACAAATGTATCGAAATGCTACTTAATATTTCATGTATGTACTGATCATACTAAGGCGTTCATTTCAGAAGCATCCTTTTGACAGTAATGAATTATGCCTTAGTGTAGATATTTATTAAAATTTTGAATGGACTGTGTCGTTCGGTAACTTGTTTTACTCCTTAGACTGTTGAGCCATTTTTTGCCATACTCGTTTTAAAACGCAGTACTTAGTTGACGAGACTTGAATAGACCTAAGGACTCACTCCTCAATGAAAACGAACTCAGGTCTCGTTAACATTATAGATAACTGGTAATTTACGATAGACAAATTGAAGTATTTTAAATATAATTATATGTTTAGTCAATCTCCTACTAAAACATCGAAACATGGCCATAATTATTATAAATTTGATTTCATTTTTTATGGATTGTATTAATTATATTTATTGATTCATTTATAAATTCAACGATTTATTTATATTGAAATGTAAGTTGTTCGCTTTTAAGATAGTTTTAGAGATGTTATTTAAATAAATTATTACTAGGTTATTTATTTTATATGTAATATTCGATTATTATCCCATACATGCTAATCAGTATTTATACGGCTGCTTTATTTAGACCAATTTAAAGTATTATTCTCAATTGCTTCCTTGATTAGACCCCTGAAAATACTCGCTTGCATCTAACTGATAATACACATATTAAATACTAGCAAACACAGGCAGCTAAGGAAAGTCTAAACAGAAAGGGCTAACTCGAATCATTGTATTGTATTAAACTATCAAACATCGTTTTATACGGGCTGTGCACAAGTGTTTTTAAATTAATTTAAATTTATGTAATATTTTTCCTTCTGCCAACCTATCTAATGATTTCTATAAAAAGATAAACATTGAATATTATCGATGATTTCGCTAACTATGTCTGTGATATATAATTCATTTATTATTTTTAATGTTAAATTAACTGTTTGTTCTTTGATCTAAATTTTTTCCATTACAAAATCGTAATGTTCCTATGTTATCTTAATTACTATTCTTGTGTGTTTAAATATTCTTTTTGGTTCATTATATGACTAGTGCGCAAAAGGAAAAAGCTCCTCCATGTTTTTTTGTATCGAGCCGATAAACTAAATAAATTTTATTGATGAATGGATAAATAATTCGACGTTAATACAATTTATGTTAATATTTATAAAAACCCTTGTAAATATATAATTTATTAAACAAAATTATTTTATGTAATTGATATATACTATTGGAATGAGATGTATAATTTTAAACCAAAGACAGATTATTCCTCGTAAAACAAAGTTTTTTTCTTGAACAACTCCGTATTTCTTTTCCTTATTCATTACTCCTTTCCCTTCCGCAGTCCATCGTATTGAATTCACAATGATTGCCTAAAAAATATAGTGGTCAGATCAAATGTAAAAATTGTATTGTTTGTACAGTAAGCTGACATTACAACTATTCTAACAAGCGACCAAAATTGATAAACAGCATTCGTGGAAGTCAGCTCTTAAGTGAGTTTTAGAAAAGAGTTTGAGAATTATAAAATAATTGTTGGGAACATATTACCCAGTTTCACCCGACTTTTTATGTGAAACAAATAAAAATCTTTTCGATGGAAATCACGGACTGAAAATTGTTGCGGTAACCTAGCAATTATTTCAAGTGGATAAAGCTGTAAAAATTGCTTTATGCAAGAGCTCACAGATCAAATTTTATTTTACTAGGATCTTCATAAAATATATTTTGTACTAGAGAAAATATACGATGTTCAGAGCAGACGATATAACTGTGCTGCTAATTTATTTATTTATTTAAAGAAGAGTTATAGAGGCGGACGGCAGTGCGGCGGATATCAGTCGGGCAACATGCATTTGATTTTTATACAAATCTACATTTTCATTTCGAGATTATTGAAAATTTATTGTCTATGTTTGTTTAAAAAAAAACAATGCTCCCGGGCAACGAAGGGACTTCAGCTAGTAGCGACATAATTGTATCCTTTTACTCCTCAATGTTACAGAAATAGAGGTTGCAGTGGAGCTATCAGCGACAGGATCAACCAGTAAACCAAAAAAAAGGTTTTAAGGCAATGCCATACGTAGTAATGCAAAATCATGTGTTTTTGGTTTGAAAATTTGGTCGCCTAGAAATGTTTCAGATGCTTTAAATAAATACCGCGAGTATAATACATTTTGGCCTTTGAAATAATCGAGTATTTTTTACGTAAGTCTTTTTATAAGCCCAGAAAAAAATAATTTATAAGGCCCATGAAAACTGCTTTAAAGTTCAAAATTTCCTACTTACGAACCCATTTTTGGTTATGGTTTTATTGTATAATGTTGCAAATTAAGTTATTTATAAAATGATCGGAAAACATTTAAATATTTATGCCTGAACATCCACAAAATAAAATAAAAAAACAATTTTTGGCCATATTTTTTTCTTGCCTAAATCAAAACAGCTGGATGGTGTGTAGCGGGAATTTAAGCCTTATCGCCATCTACATAAGGAGTGTTATTGATGGCTGCTCGATTAAAAATATTACATGACGTATAGCATCGCCTTAAATCTTTAACTAAGTGTTTTAGTGTCTATATCTGAATTGCAAAGATCTCCGATAATTGTCTTACGCATCGCAACATCCTGCAACAATAATTGGTGAGAAAGGTGCCATCTTCAAGATGGTGAGACTGTAAGTGTGGTCATCATATAAAAAAGAATAAATCATAATTTTATTATTATTACTGTATACAATTTATTTGCTAGTCACCTTTCCGTCCCAGTGTTGCCAGGTTGTTAATAGGCACCACTCAATCAATAATGATTTATACAAAATCATCAAATGTACTTGTTGAAATCATCGGGTTACATCACCTGACTCCTGGGCGTAGGTACCTACTTTGAATCACAGATTAATGATTTTCAAGGACGATAATATAAATAATTAATATCTAAATAAAAATTTTAATGTTCGTTTGTACTAAATGTCAAATCTCCGAAAGATCTTCACCAATTACTTTGAAATTTTGACACAACTTTGTATTCGAATACGCGTGTAATTTTATCTATTTTATATAAATGTCAACTGTGACAGGTAAAAACATGCTTTTTTAAAACAGAGTGCGTATTGGACAACCAAGCATTTTGAAAAAAATGCTCCATCTGTTAGACGTAAAAGCAACAAGCGCTATTGTTTTAATAATTATGATTGCATGAGATGAAAAATATCTTATATGTAATATTGGTAGCTTCGTGGCTGGAAGGTTAAGATCCCTGGTGTGCGAAGATACATTTTGGTTAATTTATTGAAATGAGTTATTTCGAATTTTTATAAGAGAATGTAAACAATATTTTTGAGACATTTCAAAGTGATAGGTATATAACCTTTTTGATTTTTTTAAAATTTGAATACCGCACAAGAATCCCAACTACTCCCAACCATCTGGAGCCAGTGAGACTGTAGCATCCCTAATTGGTGTATGTTGTGATGCTTAAGGTAGGGGGAGGGAAAGGGGATGGGAAAGAAGAAGGTGGGGGAGTACCTGGCTTTTCAGATCTGGTCACAAAACACGGTTAAGGCCATTTCAAGCAACGTTTCGATTCTGAACGGTGGTCATACCATGGCGATACTGAGAGTATCTTCCACTCTGGAATGTGCCGCCAGTATAATATATATTATTTTAATTTAACAAAGAAAAAGTAACGGGAATTCAACAAATAAAATTTTCTTTAATGCTTGTCGAGAGCCTTACATCTCGACCACGTAGGCCGTCAGTAACCATATATAATAGATTCATAGAGTCATTAAGAATTGAAATGTTGCATGAAATGACTTTAGCAGTGTTAAGTGGCGTGATTTGAATAGCCAGGTAATCCCCAACCTCCCTCTTACCAACTCTTTCTCCTTTACACGCTGCTGATTTTCACGATATACCACAAATGGAGAAAAAAGAGACCCACTGGCTTTGGGCAGCTGTGACAGTTGGGAATTGACATTTAAGAAAATGAGAATAATACCAGTTAAATTAAAGTAACAAAAAATTTGCAAGTATAAAAGGATTATAATAAATATTCGGAATGCATAGAAAATCTCGTTTTTCTAGTAGAAGGTGTTGGGACCTATACACAAGGCCCGATTTACCATTGGGCTCACTATGCTGAAGCCTAGCGCGCATTTCGGGTGATCGACTGTATGCCGGGGCTCTTAATATTTTCAAAAAGTCTCCTCTCTCGGTGCAGTGATTTGCACCCTATTATGCAATGCACCCCTAATTGCTGACAGGGCGATCGCCCCACTCCCCCAGCAACAGGTTATAATATTAAAAAAGGATATAGCAGTAGACACTTGACATATTTGTCTTTTTTTGTATCAATTAAAGTAAGTTTTCATTTTGTATTTATTAATAATTGTTAGTTATGATTTTACCGTAATAATTTACAGCATTGAATGCTAGTTTGCACGTTTATCACTATCGGTTAGTTTATATATTTATGTAGAAAAGGTATTCATGTCCGTAGAAAAGGCCGCCGGGAGGAGGGTTCAGGAGGGCTTAAATCACCAGGCCGACGGGTCCCGAGCAGTCAATGATGATTTTGTCTTGAAAACGGCGCTATACAAATTATCAACAACAACAAAAAAACAGCACGGGGGGGGGAGAATCCGGACACTCGTAGTATAAAGGGTAAACTGGGAAATCAACATCACATAACTAACACAAAATTATATTTTTTTCGATCCGAGTATTTCGTATTTATTTTTTACTTTTTTCCATTTGTTTTCAGCAATCAAAGGGTTAACAAATCTTTTGAAGCCGGATCAACGCGTTTGTCTGGAACAACTCAAAAAAGTTGTAAGTATCTAAAAATCGACTTAAAATGTTTTGTAGGATTCACTTCTTTATAGAAAGTTTATTGATAATTTTGTACTGTCGACGGATCAAAAGTGAAAAGAAACAACTTACTACCGCAATAAATATTCCATTCGCCTGCACAAAGGGGAATTGTTTCACAGAAGCACAGGTAATAAAACACCTAGCAACACTTGATCAATCCGGCGACAGGGAAGCTTTTCTACTTAAAATTACACTGGAGTACTTAGTGTTCATAATGACCCTCGTTAAGTACACTTTCAAGAAGGTGTTGTCGAACATCACTTAGGCGTAAAATCCTAGAATTGGAGTATAATTGCCTACCTATCGAAGGGGCAACAGACAATTTACTTATTGGCGATAATCGCAGATTAAGACTACCGACAGGTTGTTAGGCAGGTATTATTCCACTTGTTCTGTGGTTAGGCTGAGGTTACCGGTAAATGCAGGATTATTGATGAAGTATATTGTGAATACTATCGGAAAAAAAAAACTATTGGATCCATTCATTAATTTTGATCAATCGAAAGGTCGCATGAATGATAAGATGCGTCCAAACCAAGTTTTAGAGCATATTTATTAAAGAAGCACAAATGCCTACGTATTCGTAAGAATCAGGCTATGCATTATTTATTAATTTAAGTACTTTTTTAGAATACCTATTCAGTAAAACGATTATAAATATTTCAATGCCTATAGGAACAGCAGCGGGGACATTCGGAACTGGGGAAAACCAGGCACACTCGAAGGTAGAGCAATTAGTACACTACCATTTCTAGTTCTTGGGAAGATATTTAGTTTCTTTTAATTTTTTATTATTATATGATAATTTTGTAGATGGGTTTTGTTACTTGGAATCTTATCGTTACACTTCTGCCGCGCATTCTAAAATCAATATTGTACAGTGGGAAAGATAACCGAACCTTTACAAATTAATCAATGAATTGATTTATTTACTGCAGGTAGCGTTATTTTGTACAAATATGTGTTTCAAATTTTGTCTAATGGAACAGTGATCTGGTTAACTACTTGACTATTTTAAGGTGAATGCAACACAAAAACCTGAAAGCATCGTAGCAGTGAAAATTAGAAATAGTGTAATCTTAAACATCCTAAGACACATTAATTTTAGCTCGGTATTCCCATTGAAAGAATGCTTTACACACTTTATTTACTTAATGAAAAAATTAAATTTATTTAAACTCTCAGATCGAAGAATTATATCCGAATTAATATTTATGTTCAACGTTGTAAATGATAGAGTGGACAGCCTTGATTTTTAACCTCATTGTATTTCATATACCCATAAGATATATTCGTTTTAAAACCCTGTTTAATTGTAACAATTCCAGAACTGAACAATTCAAACACTCACTTGTACCTAGTTTACATGAAGTTAGTAATGGGTATGCAGATGTAGCGAATCTGTTTTACTGCACAGAAGCTAGGTACAAAAAGGCTATACTATCAAAACTTCTAAATCATTATTAATTAAACCTACGTCTACTCATACTTCTGTATAATATTTGGTGTGTAATTGTACCTCCTTCTAGAGCTTTTATTAATTTTATACTTTCTGTCGTCATTTTATGATCAAACGCCACACTTAATTGTTATTTTTGTTAAAATTATTACTAGTGTTTGATTATGCTTGTTTTCTGTGACAAGTGTATGGTATATTTATAACGGTAATATAAAAAAAAAATCTGCAATAAAGAAAAAAATTACGTTAAACTTTCCGACACATTCCCGATTTTATAAAAAGATGATAAATTTCACCATTAGTTTTTTACAATTATGCACCGACTTTAAGAAAGAATCGATGTTATTTAAAAGACAGTCCGACCTCTAGTAAAAATCTATCCGGTACGAGATAAAATAAGATACGAAAATCCATCATTCACAGTATTGCGAATGTGGTCGATAATCGAAATGCATATATATTTGCGCACGGTCAAGACAAAAAAAAATATTTGTTGGGAACGCTTGTTATCACTGCCAATAGTTAAATTGTACTATTTATAGTGTTAATAAATAATGATTTTCGTGTAGGCATAATACAATTACATGTCGCTAATAAACTATTTTGCGTGTGTTTTATTTTTGGGTGTGTAAGGTTCCGCATAAATGCAGGTGGCCAACACAATCATTATGGTTATGGTTATGAAAGGAAGATTTGACTTGTTAGGTTTTACCCACGTTCTCGAATATAACAGTGTATTTTTCGAAATCCATAATTGAAATTGTTTCCTTGAATGAGATCAACGCGGAGTGCCTACCGTAAGTTTCGCGTTCGGCTCCTACAGAAGGATTACGGTTTCGGGCTAGCGATAAGAATGGATTACACCTTTTCACTACTTTTCAGTATTCTATAAAAGCACAACGACGACATGATCATTTCCATTGAAAGTTTTTCAGGTATATGTACCTATTTCCATTTTATGTACGCCTGGCAATAATTACTATAAGCATACCGCTGATTACTCATTTACAACATCTTATTTTTCTTGTAAATGTATAGTGAATCAATAAACAAGTGTTTCATTGGAGTTTTCAGCGGTCGGAAAATGAATGAACTGATATTTTATTTTTTTTAAATTTAATAAAAACAAAAAAAAAAATTATATCCATAAATAATAATCTTATTTTTTTAGTCATATCAAATACATGTAGGATTACAGTTACGAGTTCTACCGAGCCGAACCCTCTGATATGAAAATATCTGGAGTCGGTGAATTATTTCCCCATTTGATCTCTGGTGGGTTGACATGTTTGATCTAGTATTGTTTTGTATTTATTATGCTTATATAATGCACCTGCATAATGTGGATTGACTGATGATCATATGATCATTTGTGGAAAAGTGTGTGGAAGGTTTTAGTTTTTCCTGTGGGGAAGATTCAACCCGGACATAATGTCGGAAAAAAAAACATAGAAATATCTAATGACAGATTTTCACATAAACATCAAATTAAAAAAAAAAAACTAAGGGTCCAGTACCCGTGGGCTAAAATATTTACAAAAAAAAAAAATTGTAAATATTAAAAATATAATAAAATAAGATACAAGAACACACAAAAAAAAACAATTATTATCAAATATTTAACAGCAATAATCACTAATATATATTCGACCGCATAGTGGCTGAGTTTGTATTGCATTTGAGTCCCACCCAGGCGTAGTATGTTCAATTCCTCAGCTGGCCAAGTCCTCCATCACAAAACAAGCAACATTTTCCGCTTTTCAAATACTGTCGGGCTATTCGGAACCCGGGAATGTTTATCTCAAAAAATACTGCAACTAGACTGAACAAATGTTTATAAAATGAATGGCATGCAACTGAACGAGATTCATATCAGCAAAAATTATATTGTAATATTTATTTAAGTTATCAAACTTGCGGTAAATTATTAAAATTTATAAATCATTCAATGTTATGGTTTTTTAAATGTTCTTAAATTAAATGAAAATATGTCCGTATCATTATAATTATTATTAAATAACTTAATGAACTATATTGAAGGGGCCCACCTTTTTCCCAACGACGGTATAAGGAAACTGATTATTTACCACCATAATCGTACACACCATGACTCAATTTTTTTTAATGAAACGTAGACACATTAAATTTAATTATTATGGAATATTATCTGGACCCTCCAGTGCCCCTGTGTACGGCGTTTTTTACTACATATACTAGTACATATTTACAATCGATAGAAAATACACACTACATAAAAAAATAATAAGAAGATAGCTAGGGCAGTTTAATTCAATATCGCAGGGCTGTCCCATCATGAATATGAATATGCGTTGAAATTAGCCTGGCAGGGAACAGATCAAATGCTTACCCCCTAAAACCAGTTCACCGAGAGTTTTTATGAAGACATCTGAATTGAAGATGAGTGAAACTCCTGAACGTAATGAACTATTTTTTTAATTTTTTATTTTATTCATTTATTTAACGCCCAGAGGGCTTTTACATGTGGGTGGTACAATTTTAATGACATTTTTGAAACATAAGAAAGAAATAATATAAATAAAATTTCATTAAAATATAATATATGTAAGAAATTACATAAAAAATAGCAAGAACATAAATTAAAAAATACAGCGATTTGATTGGTTTACAAAAATATAACTTCCATTTAGGAAAAGTATTGAATTTGGGAAAAGTATTGTAAGTCTTTTACGTAATCCACAAAATTCGCAAAGTTAATATTAAATATATCGACATCACCTGAGTATTGGTTTCCCATAGTGTGGAACCGTTGAATCGGGGAGTTCGCAATGTAATTGCGCTTATGTGTGTTGCAGTGGAATAGTGTATCTTATCGTGTTGTTATTGTAGGTATTCGTAAGTTTATGAGTTGCAGAAGTTCGCAACAGTCGAATCTAGAGTTTAGAATCTTGAATAAAAAATTTAAGTCGTTTATTTTACGCCTGTCTTCCAATGTGTGTATTTTTAGAGTGTTTAATAAGAAATGATATTGTTAGTCTTCTAGTGGGATATTTAATTTAAAATTTATAAAACACAGAAATTTTTTTTGTATTCGCTCAATGTTATTAATGTGAATTTTGTAAGAGGGAGACCAAACTACTGAGTTGTATACTATTATAACAACTTCGACGTTACATACTATAACGTTAGAAATTTAGGATTTAAGTTATAAAACTACTAGCTTTCTTGCTAGGCCGCGCCCTGCAGAAGATTTCAAATCAATTAAAAAATGTTTTATCTTTTAATTTACATTAACTACACTCAGAGAAGAGAAAAATATAATTTCCCTAGAAGCCTATTTCATATTCGGGGATGCTGTGTAGAGTGTCTTTTTTACAAAAAAAAAATCACCAGGAATGCTGTACAAATGATTAAATTATTATTACTAAGCGTAGGAAATATGTTGTGTTAAAGAAAAAGATATCAAGGATGAGTATGAATTAGGGGTCATACCTCCATTTTAGTTAAGTACCCGGGGCGGCGGTACCTATGCGCGCCTCCCAAATTGAAATCTAAAAATGGGAATAAACAGTTAGGTTCATGAGTGAAAAAACTGCTATGAATTAAAAAATGTTTTTAATAATAAAATTGAAAACTGTTAGCAATTACCTGACATATATTCTAATTAAAAAAATAGTATTTTATATTGTACTTAAATTATTCAAATTACAGCTAGCACGAATCAATTAAAAATTATAATCTAATTCATAAAATTGTTCTTAAGTACACCTCTCATATGCGAACAAGATTAACAAATTCACTTGAATATTATATTAGCGTTGAACACTACATTCTTGTAAACTCATTCATTATTATATTAGGTATAATTAAAATCTCATAAATTCTTCATTCAAGCGACAGGTTACTCTAAGTATTGAATGTGAGGGAGTTAAGAAACAATTATGAACCCTTCTCCGGCCTCGCATTGGCAGGATTATATCCCGTTAATTACTTAACCGATTTATGATTCTCCGTATTTTCGGAAATAAAATTAAAGTATCTGATTGTTATTAATGACATTATTGCAGCAGGTGATTTCGAGTGGTTTGGTTGTCATCAGAATACAATGAATGCTGTAGTAACTGCAAATTATTTTCAAATGTGAACATAATTAGGTTACATTACATTATCGATCACATTGTGAAATGGTACCTACTTACATTAAATGGGTTTGAATAAAAAGTCTTCAAAATTTTTTGGATGATCCAAGAAAGATTGCAATAGAAGACTTGTACAAGAAAGCGCACGGCTTCAATTTTTCCGTGACTGTGACGAGTACATTTCCTAGTTATGGACATTTCGTACGATGTTTTTTTTCATACCGTTCCCTCGACACTATATCCAGACCCATATGAAAAATCTTTGCTCTATGCGATCATCATTTTTATACTAATGATTTCAAAAAGATGGTTGCTATTACAGAATAAATGATATTTTGGGACGATACTAAATCGTAAAAAAATGGCAACATCTTGAACTCAACCAGGGTTATAGAGGTTACGTAACAATACGAAGAAAACTTAATGATGAAATATTTTAAATTTATTAAAAATCTGGTCAAATTAAATTATTAAATTTTTCCTGTTAAAGACGGGACTGGAGTTCTATATAGAATGAATTGACAATTTTCATAACAATCAGTAAAGCACGAATATGTTTTTTTTTTTTTTTTTGTATTAGGCAATTCACCCTAAAGAGAGTGCTATGTGCCGTTAAAGTTAAGGGAGATGGTTATAATTTTATGGGAAATCTATACGGGAATAGGAAATCTCAAATATTGAAGTCATTCAAGTCTATGAACTTGTATAGAACTGAGAAAATGCGAGAATTGTTGAGAGAAAGTAAATAAGGAATACTAAGGGGAGATTGGTGGGTGATTTTTATAAGTAAACGATAAATGCCTTTGAAGGATGAATGATTTTTACAATTAAAGAAAACGTGATCAAGAGTCTCATTTTCCATGCCGCACTGGCAGAGTGGACTATCTAGGACCCGGATTTTAAACAAATGGGATGCAATGGAGCAATGACCAATTCTCATTCTCGAGATACAGGATATAAATCTTTTGGATTTTTTCTTGCCGTGGAACCAAGGTTTACTTGGAATATGATTTTGTATTCCAGCATAAAAAGCACCAGTTCGGGTTTTCGTATTGGTCCAATTTTCTTCCCAGGAGCGGATCATGTTGGATTTAAGAATTGGGATGACGTCAGAGATAGGAATTCTAAAATCTAAAGGATTAGAGCCAGAAATTGTTCCAAGTTTAGCTAGAGAATCGGCTTTCTCGTTACCCTCAATTCCTAAATGGCCAGGGACCCAAACCAATATTGTCTCGAAATTTAATTCATTTAAAGATTTAAGGGTGTTTCTGATATTATAAATAATATAGTCTTCTGGTTTATGGATATTTGAGGAAATTTTCAACACTGCGCTTAGTGAGTCAGTGCACAGTAAGGCTCGTCGAATATTGAAAAGCTGGATTTGGCTCAAAGCTTGTTCAATTGCGAAGCATTCTGCAGTAAATATGGAAATTTCTTTAGGCAATTTATAAGACAAATCTAAATCGAATTCGGGAATGTGTACCGCAGCTCCACAATCTTTGTTATCAGACTTAGAACCATCTGTGTAAATGAGAGAAAATTCTGGAAACTTAGAAGATGTAATGTTTTTAAATTTTTCCTCAACATTTTGATTAGATGAGGTTAAAATATCAGTTCGGAAGTCTGAAGTAATAACGTTGGGGATATAATTGATAGAATCAAATGGGATGGTGAAAATAGGAAGGATAGGATCTTTTTGTAGATTTTGGAGGGAAGAAGACAGAGATTTGAATGAAAGAAAACTTTTTAGAAGGAGAGGAAGTCGATTTTTATCTGTCGATCTTTTTTCGTTATTTAAGTAATTGAACAAATAATCAAGGCTTTGTTCTAAAGGGTGACGCGATATAGAAAAAGATTTAAAAATATATTTATCAGCTAGGAATTGTCTTCTTAAAATTAAGGGGGGATCAACACTTTCTACCTGGAGAGAATTGATTGGAGAAGATTTCATCGCTCCAATAATTATTCTGAGCGCTTTGGACTGAATTCTTTCAAGTTTTTTGTCCAAATATTTAGGAAGAGGATCAAAAAGAAATGTTCCATAATCCAAATGGCTTCGCACTAGAGCACCATACATTAATTTAAGAGTAGTAGGATGAGATCCCCACCACACTCTGGAAACAGCTCGCATAATATTTAGACCCTTTTCACACTTAGCCGAAATGTTCTGAATATGCGGGAGCCAGGAAAGTTTATGATCCAAAAGTAGTCCAAGAAATTTAATTTGCTTAACGATTTGAAGAGGGACATTATCAAAGCAGACAGAAAAGGGGGGTATTTTTCTTTTGCGCGTAAAAGCCACTACTTTGGTTTTAGACGTAGCTAAATTCATCCCATTTGTCAACAACCAAACTTTAATATTATGTAAAGCCAAATTCAATTCCTTCGCAGCGCGCGATAGATTTTTGTGTGATAAATATATAAGGAAATCATCAGCAAAATAAAGTCGCTTGATAGATGAAGGAATTACACTGTCTAAATCACTTATATATATATTAAATAATAATGGACTGATTACGGACCCCTGAGGTAACCCCTTCCATAGTTTGCGATTTATAGTTTTTGAAGAAAAGTGGATAGTAATGGATCTGTCTGTTAGTAAATTTATAATAAATTGAACTAGTTTTAAGGGAATTTTTATTTTAATTAATTTTTCTTTCAAAATTTTAATTAATACATCGTCGTAAGCTGACGAAAGATCAAGAAATGTGGCCAGAGTGCAAGAATTAAGGGACTGAGATATACGGATGTCTGTTGTTAACACACTTAAATTATCTATGGTTGATTTCTTTTTCCGGAAGCCATATTGATTAGGAGAGATAATTCTGTGATTTTCAACAAACCATTCCAATCTGTTCTTTATCAAGTGTTCTGCTACTTTCATTAAACATGACGAAAGAGCAATAGGACGATAGGATGAGATTTCAGATGGATTTTTGCCAGGTTTTAAAATCGGAAGGATTTTTTGAACTTTCCAGACTTCCGGAATAAATCCCGTTTCGAACATGTAATTAATTAGGGATAAAAAATATTCAACCGACATGTCTGAGAATGCTTTAATGAAACTATATAAGATTCCATCAGGGCCAGGAGAAGAGTCTGGAAGGGAATTGATTACTCGATTTAATTCACTTATTGAGAAAGGAGAGTCCAGCCAGCTAGAGTGAGATGGATAAGAAATAAATGAAGGCATTTCCTCACATCTGGCAACTGACGGAGGAGCTATCTTATCAGCAAAACCTATAATAATTTCTTCTGGAATATTTTTAGAACGCTGCGGAGTATATGACGAACCGAATTTTTTTAAATTGGACCATACGGATGACTGGGGAGATTCAGGAGACAAGCGTTCACAGAATTTTCGCCATCCAGACCGCTTTTTGTTTTTCAAAACGCGTTTCGCTTCTGCCTGGGCGCGTTTCACAGAAAGGTAATTTTCGAAAGACATACATTTACGGAAAATGGAAATTGCTT
This sequence comes from Hesperophylax consimilis, assembly GCF_061612785.1. Classification (NCBI taxonomy): domain Eukaryota; kingdom Metazoa; phylum Arthropoda; class Insecta; order Trichoptera; family Limnephilidae; genus Hesperophylax; species Hesperophylax consimilis. Next base: position 21,231,844 of record NC_142846.1, read on the forward strand.
CTCTTCTGGATTTAACGACACTAGTGCATTCTTCATCCCACCATGGGGTGGAATGTTTTATCTTAATGTTAATATTACGTTTTTTAAGTGTTTTTTCTGCAGCTTTTATTATCATGTTAGGAAATAATTCACATTGTAAACTAGTGTTAACAACGGAAGACTTAGATTCTTGAACAATGGAGTCTAATTCTGAAGAAAAATTTCTCCAATTCGCGTCTTTCGTTTTAAATTTAAAACTATTGTTTATCAAAAAGGAATGCGTGGAAGATATATGGTGGAAGGTAATTATTATAGGAAAATGGTCACTGGAAAGGGGATCTTTAAGAATGTTCCAAGAACATATGGGAATCACCGAAGATGAGCAAAGAGATAAATCGACTGCACTTTTCCGATGTTGAGGGGCAGTGAAACGAGTTGGAGATCCATCATTTAGTATACATAAATTATAGGTATCCATAAAATCTAATAGATTATGGCCAGAACGGTTTGTTAACTCACTGCCCCAAGAAGGAGAATGAGCATTGAAGTCCCCAAGTATCATATACGGGGGACGAATCTGGGATATAAATGTTGACCATTCGTTTTCAACAAAAATTGTAGAGGGAGGGATATATATTGATAGTAATGTAATATCAGATATAACAGCAGCTACTATCTGAAAATTATTGGAGAGAGTGTGGAAAATAATTTGTTTAAAAGGGATAGAATTATGTATAATAAGAGCAGTGCCACCTTTTCCATCCAGTCTATCATGTCTTAGACAATGATATCCAGGAATATTAAATTGGTATGAGGGTTTTAACCACGTTTCGGAGATGGCAGCAACTGAAATATTATGTTCATCAAGTAACTGTACAAGATCAATTTTGTTGGCGAATAGACTTCTACTATTCCATTGAAGTATTTTGCTCATTTGCGGATACATCGGGAAGGCTAGAGAGTAAAGATTTCATATAATCGGCAGCGTTGGACGGTACTTTATTGTTATTTGAAAGGATCGTAATTAATAGGGTAATTAAAGTTTGAATAAAAGAAGAATTTTCAATCGTGACTTTAGGGAAGATATCGGAAGTGGAACAGTTTTTTAAGGCAGTCCCATTGGGAGCCTGGGATTTATTATTCCCATTCGGGTTAAGTAAAAGTTCATTATGTAGTTTTTTATCGAAAGAAGGAATAAATTTTGGATTAGATTTTATCGGTTTGAAAATTGTTTCTTTGTGGGAAGATGATAGAGGGGATTTAGGGGGAGAAAAATGAAAGAGAGAAGCGTTAGACGTTATCTCTGCAAAAGATTTTTTTGTAGGAGCGAATAATTTAGAGGCCTGAAAGTAAGAAATATTGTCTGCAGCCATTGACTGTTTGATATTTCTCTGTCTAGATAACTCTGGACAGGCCACACTAACAGCAGTATGGTTGCCCTTACAATTAATACAAATAGGGTTATTCGTTGTATTTTGACACTGTTCAAAGGGATGATTCTCTCCGCAATGGAAGCAACGAGGAGGGGAACGACAAATAGGTTTTGAATGGCCAAAACGGCAACAGTTGAAACATTGGATAGTCGGGAATCTGTATATTTCAACGGGAAGAGCGTTATAATAAATAAATACACGGGATGGTAATGTTTGACCTTCGAAAGTAATAACAACGGATTGTGAAGGTTTCCATATAGTGGTGCCGGTGGAAGTATCCTTGAAATTCAAACGACGTGCTTTTAAAACTTTTGGAGTTAATTGAGAGTCATTAAGAGCATCTACTATTTCTGTTTCTGATAGATCGGTTGGGATACCTCTTACTCTGCCCATTCTGGTTAAATTGAATGTAGGTATGAAAGATTTAAATTTATTATTTGAAAGAGAACCTATTTTTTTAACAAAATCATTAGCTAATGTGGCTGATTTAAATTCTATGGATAGTTTGTATCGACCTTCCGGTTTTATTGATCCATTTATAATACCGAGGTTATTGAGTTTTGAGCTAAAAATAAATTTACCAAAATCCAGGGGATGAATTATTTTCCCCTGTTCAGTCCTTTGGACATTGACAATAAATGGAGCTGAAGATGAAATAGAATACATAAGCTCAATGGCTTTTGCTTCTGGAGGAATTGTATCATTATAACTTCCATGAGAGATTGGGGCTTCGTTTGATTGTGAAAGAGATTTAATTTTAGGAGGTACATCAAGGCAAAGCGGAGGACGTCGTTTTCGTGAAGGAAGGGTTACAGAAGTCTGGGTATCATCAGTATCGTAGTCGTCTACAATATTAGAAATGGGCTCAGGGTCCGGAGGTCGATTTTCATCTTCCTCCATTTCAACAAATTAAAAAAAAAATTAAACAATAATTATTATTTTAGAAATAATAAATGATAGAAATAATACACGCAACTTCGTCGCAAACCAATAACACAAACAAAAATAATGAATACGAAAAGGTAACAATAAATAAATCTTATCTGTACGCCGCGCCGCCGTCAAAGTAAGCCGTCAAACACAGAGCACTGGTAAACACGACTGCACACTACCGAGGTTCGGTGACTACTCCACGAATATGTTATGAGAATAATAATAATATGTTTGCATCTCTTCGCAAAGTCACCTGCGTGAACACGTGTTCAGATACATTCTGAATTACTAATATTTTGTTGGGAAATGGTCATGCAGTCACATTTTTAACAGTATCGTGACATAAAATACGTGCTCATTTTTCTCCGTGCAGGGAAGCAGGTGTGAGTACCGGCGGCCCTGTGTAACTGTGGAACCTGTGCTGTGTTCTACATTGAACTAATAAAATACGATATAAATATTTTAAATAAAATAAGAAATTAACATTTCCACATAAGATAGTAATGGTAAGTAACAAATATTGATAGATGACAGAACAGATATAAAAAAAATGTCCACCATCTTAAACCGTACTAAAATCGGGACCACAATAGAAACTGGATGAAAAAAAGCATCGTGTAAAACGCCCATTATTGCAGCCTGCAGTCTGTTGAGTGAAGATTTCTCTGCTAATATCTGACCTTCGATAGGAGAGGACACCAAAGGAAAAATAAAGCTTCTGTATTCTGATCCTACTATTTCCAAAAACGTATATTATTCCATATAATATGCAAGTTATTCGACTACATTGTTAATATTTGTTACGCTCAGTCTCAGTAGCGGCCAAGTACTCACGAGCGCCGAACAACCAAAAAAAATCACGACATGCCTAATCACAATACGAAAGTCGGTTCGGTTATAAAATCTCATACGCTAGGTACCTACTAATCGTGTTTAAGGCTGCGTATAAAAAGGAGAAATTTACGGCGAGCCGAGCCTCGAATTATGGGAAAGAAACGAAGCAACCGCAAACGGCGTGAAATGCCACCGAAGCGGATTTACAGAAGAAAAACATATTATGGTTCTAAAAACTAATTACAATAAAATGTTTCCTTTTTAACGTAACTACCCAATTCAATAGAGAAAAACGTTTCTCGTGTTTTAGTTAGGTAAAGAAATGAAAGAAAGTTTTTATTTATAAAGTAAATGCAGAGCGACTGTGCCTGTGTTCGTAGCAGTTCGTTTTCGTGATCCAGAATTTTACTACCTTATTTGCATAATCTGTGAACAGTGGAAATCTTGGATATATACGATTCTTTCCCAATATTAGAACATTGCGGACGGCGTTCTTACTTTTACCACCATATAGAAAAGGTTTGTTCAGTATCGTATCCATATAGTAGCATATTATTTGTTTCAATCTGTTTCTCATCTAGATTGCCCTAGCAAGAAATAAAAATAATCAAAAAATACATTAAACATGAACGTGAATATTATATATTATATTGTGAACGTGCATATTGTTGACGATATTGTGTTTTTAATTTAAAATCTACTCTTTTTCAACCAATGTTCCGCTTAAAGGGGGTGACAGATTACGCTATAAGTTCAAATAGTTTTATATAACTCCATATTGCTCGCCATACAATCTCATATAGACCTGTCACACCCAAAATACGATGTGCTATAAGTGTGGGCGTGGCGACGATGTGCGCTGTGATCTGCTATCCGGGCTACATTTGAAAATTATGCGATCCCCTCTCCTACCTAAGGCAGGAGAAGGGGTCAGAACAATTTGCGACTGTCATATGTCAAAGATGTGACAGCTCCCATACAAAGAAATGATTTTCCACGGCAGTCCCCCAATTGATCTGACCGCGGAAGATTATAGCGCCCAATTTATACGCGCATAATATTGTAGCGTAATGTGTCTAAGACCTAAAGCTTTCTTCGATACAAGACACAACATACCACAACCGGTCGGCGGCGCAGTTGACATCGCGCTTGGGTCCCACTCGTAGTGTGTTCAATTCCTCGGCTGGCTAAGTCCTCCATCACAACACAAGCAACATTTTCAGCGTACTGTGGTGGTAGTAAGAGATTTTCAAATATTGTCAGGTTATTCGTAACCCGGGAATGTTTGTCTTTCTTTTAAAAAAAAAATCTCATTATGTGATGAGTGAAGAGTTGTTTCAAGCAACATTATCTCACAGTGATGCTATGTCTGGAGAGAAGTCATAGGGGAATGTATGTTAGGGGAATGGAATATTAAAGGGATAAAAAAAGTTTTTTGGAAAAACAGGGGAGAAATGTAGTGAAATTTGAGCAGTGGTATAAACATACATTTTGTTTAGTATCCATATTTAATAATAATAATAATAATAATAATAATAATAAAAACGTTTATTTGACAATAATTTTTTACATGTTTGCATATAGTTTGTACACATACATTTAGATGATTATATTGTCAAAAGGGCAACTGCTCAGCTGTACATTCCGGATTTCTCCGGGAATGTAGCTGGTTTTCAGCAGTGCCTTTAATATAATGTGTTATAAATCGATAAATACAAATTTCTTTAAAATAAAATAAAATATAAATTCAGGATTAAATTTACATAAAATACATAGATAAAAATTAAAAAATAATAATAATCACAAGTAGGTGTCCCTTTCATTTTAAATTCCATCAATTATGATGTTGTGCGGTTGACTGTGCTGTCAGCAACCATTCGCTGCAGAGCTTATTAAAGCACTGCAACGATGTTTCAAGAAGATGGTCATAGAGGTTTTCGCCAAATAAAGGAGCAGAGAATATAGCTTCTGTATAAATAGGTGTGTCCCTAATATTAAATTTATTGTCTGACTTAATATTCTACTCTAGATATTTTTACCGCCAGCCGCCACTGCTCTCACTTTTTCTTTTCCAATACTTTCTTATTTATGTGCCTCTGTAAGATTATGCACTAAGAAACAATTATAACTATTTACCTTAATGATACGAGTGCACGCAAGTGGCGTGCGGGAATATATTAAATCTAAGAGATCTTTAATACTAAAATTACCTATTTCTCAAAAACTTATTTTTACATCCCACGTGCAACATTTTTCAATGTTTTGAGTTACCTGCATCGGGTTTATTAATTATAAATAAATAAATTATTTAAAAATTTGCACATAAAAGCTGCGTTGGGCTAGTTATGTTGCGACTTTCTTCAAACCGACTCAGATTAACAATGGGAATATAATTAAGTTAATTTTAGAATAATGCAAACTGTTTTTCATAAATAATTTAATAATGATTTGTCATCAAGTTGGTAACGAAAAGATGATGTATAGGCAGAATATAAATCAAAACTGTAGCATTGATGGACTAGAGTCCAGTAGGAACAGAAAACACTACTTTATTTTTGTTTGGAAGGTGTTTGGTAGAGCACTGCAACTACATCAAACGTTATAAAGCTTTCAAAAAGGAAAGTGTAGGTCGGGATAAAAAAGATTATTTCTTCACTTGAGCAAAGAGAGAGCCCATAATCGTGTTCATACCAAAAAACTACATTCAGATTAAGAGGTGAGATGATTACCTCACGCAGAAAAATGATCCTGTCAAAAAGGTGATAGAATCCCATTTTCCTGTTAAAATCTTAGTCATTTAGAATATATGGAGAACATGTGCTATTTTCCTTAATCAGTAAGTATTCTCCGTGCAGTTGGAGAAAAATTGAAAATTTCATCTTTACCTGTTTTTAGTAAAAATTCTTACTTAACTCTAGATATATTTTGGATTTTTCACTGCACGCCACTGTCACGTGTATTAACTTATGCACATCCGCAATATGAAGTATATCATTACGGTACATAATTACAATTAAAAACAAGGTGTTGAGTTGTTAATTACTGCCGGCAGTCAACATCTGAGAAGAAAATTGGCCGGTACAAATGATAATTGAAGTCTCTCTCTGAGTTGAACGCATACAATATTTTTCAGTGCATTCTTGTAAAAACTATGCTTTCAACATCAGTTAGTAGATGGTGCGGTTTACGTACGATATCACGAAGTCATCGTTAACATTGTCATTATGAATGTGAGCGAGTTATACTCAACTGTTAATTAGAGTAAATCGTTCCAGGAACGCGAAGTGTGTCGAGTTAACAACATTCCTCTTAATTATTATATCTCAATGATAACTTCATTAAATGATATCAATAATTATTTTCTTGAGGTAATAAAAAATTACATACTAGGTGTACCCCGCCACGCATTGTCTATCTGTGCAGATAGAAAAACAATAGCACATGTTGCTTTTAGATCTCTGTTTTAAAAAAGCATATCTTTAACTGTTACAGGTGACATCTTTATAATATAAGTATTTAAGTATATACAAACACACGCATATTCGAATGCAGCGTTGTGCAAAATTCAGTTCCAATGTCAAGGCAATGGGTGAATCTGTTCTTACAGAGATTTAACATTTTAACAAACGAACACTTACATTTTGAGTATTGTAAAAAAATGAAACAGAACAACAAATCAAAAACGTTTCTTTCCCTAAAAAATCTAAAATACATTATTAAATTTCGGGTTGCTTATTGACGCATCCAATAATGCAGTTTGTCAAGAGAAGCAGAATAAAGGGAGACCGTTCGCGGTCAGAAAGCAGGAAACTAATATTGACAGAAATAATTAACTCTTTTCTCTTATTTGACCATTCTGTAAACACATAAGTTAGATTATGTGTTAGAATAGTAGTTAACTCTCATAATGTAGGCGCTGTTGGCTTTTTGGTGGTGATGATATTTACGAAAGAGCATGGATTTCTTTATTTATTTGTATTATAGTCAATTAATGATAGTATCTTTAAAGAAATAATATAATATGCACAAGTCTTATTAAAGACGAGAACCGTTCTAAACAGAAGAGTGACAAAATAGAACACAAATAAATTCTAATATAATAATGAAAAAAAACGGGTAAAATTGATCCTGTTAAAAAGTGATGTAAATTTCCTGAAAGAATTTTAGTCATTCAGAATATATCAAGAACACGTGTTTATTTCCAAATAAATATCATGACGGTATGCGACAAAATCATTATCAGTATTTGTATGAACACCTGTTCTCCAGCGTCCTCATAAAGCACTTGCTTTTAGCTAATACTTTTTTAGGAACTTGTCAATTCTTTGTTAAAGGCCTGCAGTCCCATTTTTAACAGGAAAACGAATAATTTGACCAGATTTTTGTTAAGTTAGCAGTATTTTTTATCGCATAGTTTTAATCATTAAGTTTTACTGTGGAGAGAAAATTTCTATTAATGTCAATGTTATGTTGATGATAAAATTGACAATACAAGTCAATGCAATTGCCTAAAATGATGTTTTATGATGAATAATTTATTAGGAATAACTTATTGAAGCTTATTCATCTTACTGCAAAATATAAAATATATTATAATTTTTTTTACAAAGATAATTCATACAATTAGTTTTCACTGATTTTGATTTTTTAATGTTCCTCTTATTTTTATTTATTTTTTATTTTATTTATTCGAGACATAAAAAAGATGTTTATAAAAACATTAATTATGGATTACAAAATAAAAAAAATACAATTATAAATATCCCTAGACTAATGTGTCTGCAGCAATCACATTTGCACATTCACGCAAACATGTAAAACAATGACAGTATTTATATACAAAACTTAAAACTTAATTACAAAGATTGAAGCAAGTAGAAAAATTTAAAGAGTATATATTAAAAAAAATTCTAAACCACTAAACAATTTTTTTTTTATTTATTTTTTTTCTAAGAACAGAAATCGTGGAGATATTTCTTGAAACATATATATTTCTCTTCTATAGAAGCTGGCGCTTGTGTCTAGAAGAGTTGCGAGTATCAAGATGTAGAATATTTTGTGTTTGTAATTATGAATATTAAAATTTATAATTAATTACAAAGATACTTTAGTGGGAATTTTTAAATTAATATATTAGATCGATGAAAATTACCGAATATAATTAGGTCTTGGTAGCTCAACAGGTGTTGGTCCCTGAAGACCAGAGGATCTGGGTTTAAGCCTCATTTGTCACCGTTACCTTTTTATTTTGCTCTTTTATAATTCATTAAGAGTTTTTAACATTACCTTCTTTGTTGATGAGCATATAGATTAGATACATATAAAATCAATAAGATTAAAAAAAAATCAACCTGTTTTTCATCGCGAACCTCAACATTGTCTATTTTTTACGCCGTATCATCAATTTCCCACATATATTTCTACCATAATCAAAATGCTAAGTGATTTCAATGAATGGGCCTCGTCCCAAACCAACTCATTCGTCTTGCCTTATCGGTCATTCGTGATGTCGTTTGAGTGCTCTTTGTTTATTGCCAATAATTTTATACCAATGATCCTTTTAGTTTCTGCGCTCCGGGTATTAATACCTCCGAGATACTAGTTATGTGTAGACAACTTCCAATGGGTGGGCTTGTCTTGGACAGGTGCTACTTCAATATACTAATAAATCGTTGTAATTACAAATTTTAATTTTAAATTAACAAAACACAATTAGTTAAATTTTTTACCGTTTCTCTAGCACATTTCTGTAATTGATTTAAGCTACTAAGTGCAAAGAAGTGGTAATAAACATTAGATTTAGGAGCATATTTTAGGGCGTTGAGTAGGAAAAACCTAATACTCTGTGATATTTATAATACCTCCAACTTCTGAAATTTTTATACATTCTGATTGCAACATTCTGCTACATACACTAGCGCTTCCCAAGAGATAATTTTTTTTGTGAAATATATTATTTATTTTACGTTTATATTATTAAAATAAAAAAATGAAATAGGTAACCTACATAGTTAGCCCATACATAAAAAAAATATTAAAGTGGCTATTAAATCTGTCGGCTATTAAAAGGTAATAAAATATTTTATAAATAAATATAACAAGTATTATTGATAATTCTATTTAAATAAGCTCTAACGAAGACTAAATAAGATTATAGGGTATTTATTATTTACTGTCATTAATTATTTATTATTAATTCATTTCAATTCCCACAATTATAACTAAACTGTTAACGTTTTTAAGCATACTGAAAAACGACTTGGGGTGTTTTTTTTATTGCAATTATTACATCCAAACACTGCACACACATATTTTATACATTCTTTTAATCAATATTAATCAAAATATAAATTAGAAAGTATAAAACACCGCCACCAAGTGCTAAATGAATTCAATTTGCGGCCAATGAAAGGAACGTCAACGTCAATATGCTACACTAGCGCCTCTAATGACCAGAGTTGTTGGACGTATTATTAATATAACAGGGTATTTGATAGAACTGTGGTGAAGGACAAACTCTTATTTTACGTGTTTCACTATAAAATTGTATCGTACAAAAGTAACAACTACCGGTGAACTGAATTTTGGTAGTGGAATCAGCCGAATCAAGCAATTTCAATAAAATTCTTATTAAGAGGAAGCTACAAGACAAAAATGTTTATATTCTTGGTATAACTTATATTGTAGGTAATAGGCATTATAATCGCTTGACAAAAAGAGTCTAGAAACGTTCGATTTCAAGCACAAAACTGGTTTTTAATTTTTTTATAAATAATTTTATGAGAAAGCAAATAGTTAATCAAGTGAAACTGTCACAGAGAATTTGAGATATAATACTGTATTTTTAAAAAGTTGTTTCCTTTACGCGTTCATACATTTCTATTGAAAAAAAAAATTTAGTAGTTTACATTTATATTTTTTATTGAGTAACTTATTTTATTTTTAATTTGTATTCTACTCAAACGAAACAATAGGAAAACCTTCAATTTATCTAAAGCATATTTTTTGATATTAATAATGTACACCAATGCGTTATAAAGATTAATCAAAATAGTGACTTAGCATTAAGCTTCGCCTTAATGTATTCATTTTTTATCTGAATACCGCACCAGAGTCCGCACCACTCCCAACTGTCCGGAGCCAGTGGAGCTATGGCCGAATCGCTGTAGGTATATTATGAAGCTGAGGGGGTGGGGAGAGGAAGGAGATTTGTTAGAGGAAGGTTGGGAAGTACTTGATTATTCCTATATGGTCAATAAACATGGCTAGTGCAATTAAATTTTTAACGGTTGCCGATATTGAAGACATTCCTCCACAATATAACATTATACCTTTTTAATATGAATTGAATGAAATAATGAAATCATAATTAAATTAAATTAAATAATAAGCGACCGCATTCGAACCCGCATCCTCCCAATTTCTTAGTCGGAGGTAGTTAAGGTGAAGTCGAGAAAAGCGATAGATCCTGTACCTACGTTTAATGCGTAGTACATAATAATGTCATTTAAATATTAAACTGATAAAACTAACTGGTTGTTTGCACTTTTTGGCATAGCGCTTTATTCACAAAGCGTTGACGTTTCTGTGAAATAGAGTTCTTGATTTATTATATTTTATGTTTGACGTATCCAATATTGACGGACGTGACTTCCGGAAGTTTTCGAATTTATCCTTATATTTTTTATCGAGGTCACGTCGAACATTTTAGCGCATTCAGTCATTTATGTTAAATACGTATTTAAGACCTTTTTTGTTTGTAGGTACGTCTTTTAATTTATTAAAACACGCCAACCGGTTTCGACCAACCAAACCTTCTTCCATGCGGATCTTCTGTAATTTTATGTTAACAATATTGTGTAATTTAAGCAACATATAAGTACTGGAAGGTACGTTGTTAAAATTAATTTTAATATTCCATGTCCATTCTACGTGCATTTAATATTGAAATAATTTCGTCCAATAATTTGGCATTTTAAGTTTGTATTTTGGGATAGTTGTTAATATTGATTAAGAGCGATTTCGACAGCCTTCGTGGTCGAGAGGTAAAGCTATCGACTAACAAGCTGGAGGTTGCGGGTTCAAATCCCAGCGTGCGAAAATACATTTTGTTTGATTAATTTGTGTTATAATATATATATATATATATATATATATATATATATATATATATATATATATATATATATATATATATATATATATATATATATATATATATTATTTGCGGCACGTTCCAGAGTGGAAGATACTCTAAGTATCGCTCTGGTGTAAGACCACCATTACTGGTGTAGTAGCCAGGTACTTCCCACCTTCCTCTTTCTCATCTACTTTCCCTCCCCACTACTTTTAGCCTCACAACATACCCCAAATGGGGACGCTATAATCTCACTCTCTCCAGATGGTTGGGAGCAGTTGGGACTCTTGTGCGGTTTCACATAAAAAAAAAATAATAAAAAAATGACATGGTGTGTGTGGCATTTTGAGAATTTCACATCGGAGTGAATTTCTAGAAGCCGCTTTAATCGTGTATATGTACATAGGTACTACTGGGCTACTGATTGGCCTGCTGACTGTCCTATTATAGGTATTTTATTTTATTTGAGACACAAACAGGACATTTAAAGTACATTCTTGTTGTTAGTTGAAAATAAATTAACATACAAATATAAATGTCCCTAGACTAATGTGTCTGCATCATTCACATTTGCACATTCACTGAAGGAACACAACAATATCAGTATGTTTTTAGACTAAGCTTAAAATTACAAAATTACAAGACATAATTAAATATGTTTAAATTAGGTATATAATACAAAATATGAAATCATAAAAAATCAACAAACATTATTTGTATTTTTTTTAGGCACAGAAATTGTGGAGATATCTCTTGAAACAAGTTATAATATTTACGTAATCATGTATATGTACATAAGTACTATAGACCTTCTGATAAAACAGTGTATACCATACCTATACATTTTCGCGTACAAATGTACTGGGAAGCTAGTGTGAATGAAGGTAGTGCGATTTTTCCCGCGTCTTCTTTCCAAACAATAATCACATATCCCGAATAAAATCCATAAACAATCACATTATTATTTATAAGGCCCTGCATAATAAAGTAATAAACGAAATCTTCCACAAACACAGCCCTCTGTCGGTAAGTCAGATCGCGCCACAAATCGCTGTTTAATAAATTGTAGCATGACAGAAACACGAGTCTAGACGTGGTCTACAACTAACATAACCTGAAAATCACAAAAAACAAATACAAAAAAACGTTAACCTTTTTGTTTTATTCTCAAACTCCTCTAGACGCCACCATTGTTATTTGTTTCTCACTCCCATTTCGGCTTTTTGGCGGCAAATATTAACATATTATAAAAAACGTCAAAATAAAGCAAAGGGTTCCTTCATTCAGGTGTAACGACAGTTATGAATATCTTATCACCTGATTATTAACGCGATATATATTTTTCGTTGTTTTAAGTGGTACCTACCACACAAGAATTTTAACAACCCGGACGAGTAGGTCTATGGAATTTTTTAACATTAACTTCACCCGGGAGAACCTGAGAAAAATCATTTCCCTCAAGTTCTAATGTCATCTTCGAGGATGCTTTGTGGAGGTCCTTTATGAGGACAGGAAGGAGTGAACGTGAGTCTTCACCCATGTTGTAGGAGAAAGGAAATACTGAGATCGTCAATTCGTTCCATAGTCGAGCTGTTCAACTCAAGAACGATACGTATAAACAAGTCGTTTTCTTGTGACATTTGCTTACGCGTGATAAATTTCAACAGTGTATAAATGTTGGAAGCTCGTTGCCGAAGGAATCAATGACGCTAGTTCCTAGGTGCATCTTCCATTGAAATACCGGTTAAAGAAAGACAGCTTTCCCACCCGACGCATACGCTGTAAAAATATTTGTTAATCGTTTATTAAGATAGGGGAATCTATCAAAAGGATTGCCGTTTTAGTACAAAATCAAGGGTTTTTTAGGGCTTCAGATCAGAGGTGGCTGCTTAATTTAATACTCGAGTGCACTTGAGGTTTGTACAGGGTCAGCAGTTGCTTACAAATTTAAGACTTGAGCGCACTTGAGGTTTGTACAGGGTCAGCAGTTGCTTACAAATTTAAGACTTGAGCGCACTTGAGGTTTGTACTGGGTCAGCAGTTGCTAACTATTAAAGGATCTATGGGCCCTGTACAGTTCGCCCAACTTTTGAGATGCTAGCTTGACTCTTGTTTGTGCCCCTATGCCTGCGATAATTGATAATTTATTTACGCCAAGCAGATCAATGGAAAAAAGTTGGATTATGAAGGTTTTGGGAAGAGGTACTTAGAGAAAGGTTGGTAAGTACCTATCTAGCTATTAAGATACGGTAATCAAAAATAGCTTAAGCCATTTCAAACATCGTTTTGATTAAGAATATGTAATGATCTATAACCATGGTATGCGTATTATGAGTCTATTCCATTGAGATTGATCATTGTAGAAATATATAATACATTTGTACAGTGCCCTTAAGTTGATTTTTCACAAAAACGGCGCTATATAAATCATCCAAATATTATTATTATTATTCTGGAATAGGGTGCAACAAAGTGTGTATTTTAAAATTCAAGTTTTATGTGAAATTACTCCAATGAATTATTTTTTATTAATTCTCTCTTTGATCCTGAAGGCAATGAGCTCTGCCACAGGGATTATCAATTGTTACGTCATATAAATCAACAAGAAAAAACTTTATGATATGAAATAATAATACTTTATTGTATTAAGTATATTATTGTATACTTTATTGTATTAATAATAATACTTTATATATTTTTTTATATTACTTAAATTTGGTTAAACTATTCGCATTCCTGTTAAAAACGGGACTGCAGACCTTTAACAAATGAATCAACAGGTTTTCTAACAAACTGTCAGTAAAACACAAATACGGTTTAGGATGTGGGATGTCGGAATTCATAAAATTTGTTCGCATTTTCTCTTTATATTTATTAAGATAAGCGCAGCTGCGTGAACACGTATTCACATATATTCTGAATGCACTGACAGTTTTTTGGGAAATGGTGTGCCAATGACATTTTTAACAGGATTGTAATAAATCAGCCATACTCATTTTTCTCCGTGGGTTTTGGTAAACTGGTAGGTACTTAGCTTATTACTGACAATAAAATATTATTTACTTCTTCAAACACAGCAAACCGTGAAGAAGTAAGCATTGCTTTCAAAACATGATTGTTTTTAAACAATTAAAGTGGTTAAAACTAATTGCTAATTAATTTGTAATGAAAATAATATTCGTAACAATATGATGTGAGCATCAGATAACGATCCATAAATTACTATACGTCCAATGTGTTGAATGGGAATCACTTTAACGGTGTCATTTTGTAGGCACATGTGTTTCGTGTATTTGAATCACACGAAACTCATTCTTGGATTTCCACTCAATGAAGAAACAATATACCAATATCTTATTTCGTGGGAGTTTTGATGTTTGCCGGAATAGAAAAGTACACAAATTTTCAATATATTTTTAAATTTAGAATGTTATTATTCATTTTTTAGCTTAGGGTAGCTTCTCCTTTTAGGAGTTTGAGTACTCCAAGACAATCTTTTGTATTGGCGGCTGGAAACGATCAATATCCATTGCAATTGACGGGTAGTCAAATTATAGTGGTAGGAAATTATAGTGACGCAATAATTTCCCGGGTCGGTTTTCCTCCGAAAATCGTAGATGTTACGGACATTGGACTATCAGATCATCGTCTCGTCACATCCGTGTTTGCCTTCGATCCTCCAAAACTGGAGTTTAAATCTATTATCTCCAGAAATTGGAGAGAATTCGACTTCGAGACATTTTGCATCGAATTAAAAACCTCGCCTCTCTGTGATAAGGAAAAGTATTGCGAAATGCAGGTAGAAGAGTTAGTTACTCTCTATAATTCTACGCTACTGGCATTAATTGATAAAAATGCTCCTTTCACAGAAAAGATCTGCCGCATTAGAAATTGCAGTAAATGGTTCGATGCAGAATGTCTTCAAAGGAAAAGGGAAATGCGTAAATTGGAGAGGGCTTACAGACGGAACCCAACTCTCAGCAATCGGCAGCTTTGGATTGCAAAGCAAAAAGTGTATAAGGAAGAAGTGACGAAGAAAAAATCAAACTTTTGGTGTGACCAAATTGAGTCAGAAAAGGACCCTCGAAAGCTCTGGCAAAACATAAAGACTCTGTCTGGAGAGAGCAACATCAAGGTTGATTCCTCCCTTGAAGCAAACAGCCTCGCAACACACTTCAGAAATAAGGTTGAAAACATTCGGGCCCTCAGTGCAGTAGGATCGCCTTCTGTCGCAGCACCAAGTCCGCTCTCTGGTGACTTCACTACTTTCGCAGCTGTAACGGAAGAAGATGTCACGCGTGCTGTGATGTCTTGTCCTAATAAACAATGCACACAAGACCCCATACCTACCTGGCTCTTAAAGAAATGTCTTCCGGATATAACGCCTATAATTAAGCAATTATCCAGAAGTCACTAGTAAATTCACTTGTACCGGGAACACTCAAAAAATCAATTATAACTCCGATTCTAAAAAAACAAAATCTTGATACAGACAATACGGATAATTACAGGCCAATATCTAACCTACCATTTCTGTCAAAACTGCTTGAGAAAATCGTTGCCAAACAATTGGTGGGGTACTTGAACTCGGCCGGTCTATTTGCCAAAAATCAATCTGCTTATCGACAGTTTCATTCAACGGAAACTGTCCTTTTGCGGGTAATTTCAGATTTGATCATCGGGATGGAAGCAGGTAAGTTGGGTTTGGTATCTGTTCTTGATATGAGTGCGGCATTTGACACTGTAGATCATAGTATTTTATTAAATTTGCTTGAAACCGAATTTGGCGTTCGAGGTGATGTACTCCAATGGATGTCATCGTACCTGTCTGGACGAGTAGCTTCAGTAACTTTCAATAAATATACATCACCTGAAACTCCCATCGAATTTGGAGTTCCCCAGGGTTCTGTACTGGGTCCCATTCTCTTCATTCTATATACTAATCGTCTCGAACGACTCATTCACTCAGCTGGCTTTGAATCACAAGGCTACGCGGATGATCGTTTGATTTTCAAGTTTTGCTCCCCGGATGAAAAAGACGTCCTTAAAAACGAGGTGGTTAGTTTCATTGACACGGTTTCAAGTTGGATGTCTGTTAATAAACTCAAACTTAATCCGACAAAGACGGAATTTATTTGGATAGCTTCTCCTGGAAGACAAGCCCTCATCGACTCCAGTCCAATCCGTATTCAGAATACAAATATAATCCCTTCTACGGAAATAAAATTTCTAGGTTTCACTTTAGACAATTGTCTTTCTCTTGAATCGCAAATTTCAAAAACTGTAAGTGCTGGCTTTTTCCATCTAAGGCAGATAAAATCAATTAGGAGATGCCTTCCCTTTGATGGAGCAAAATCACTCATTAATTCGTTCGTTGTCTCACGTATGGACTATTGTAATAGTGCATATGCTGGCCTACCTAAAAAACAATTCAACAGAATCCAGTCCGTTTTCAATGCTGCGGCGAGAATGATTTTTGGTGAATCTAAGCATTGTCGTATAACCCCGCTTCTAAGGGATCGTCTTCATTGGCTTCGATGCCCTGAAAGAATAGAGTTCAAGATCTGCTTAATGACCTTCAAAGCATTACAGGGAATGGCGCCAGCCTATATATCGGAATTATGTGTCCGACAAAACCTAAGCGATAGACAGCTTACTCTGAGGTCAGCAGATCTAGATGTTACCAATCGTTTAATCGAACTTTCTCGGTCAAATCGAGCTGTTTACTATGATCGCTCTTTTCGTGTAGCTGGCCCACTCATTTGGAATAAACTTCCCCCAGCCCTTACCAATATACAAAATTTGGCTGAATTTAAACGGGCTTTAAAAACAAAATTATTCAAAAAATCATATTTAATAATTTAAAATCATTTATATTCTCATGAATCTAAGCTTCTTTTTTAATATACTATAAAAAGCCAGGTTTTGAAGTTTTCCGGTAATTGTTTGGTTTCGGTTTCCTCCTTATTATACTTTTATGTTTAATGTCCACCTATTATATAATATTTTGATATTTTCCTGTTTTATATAATATTTTAATTTTAAAGTTCTTATTTTTCGTGCACTGTCACTGTCTTTTATTGTTGTCCTCTACTAAAATAGCACTGTTATTGTTAAATTTTATGCTCTGCTTTTGTGTAAACCGTTTATTCTTTATTTCATGTTATGTAATTAATTTTTTTTAAAGGAACACAATAGGAAATTTTATTTTAAGTTTATTATAGTTGAGCGCACTTGAAGTGAAACAACACAAAACTGCGCTATATAAATGTTATGTTATTATTATTATTATATTAGATTGACGGAACTTCAATCTACCCGTCAATATTTTCATCCAGTTGCTTTGTGGACGTTTGCAGAAACATTATTAACGGTGTGTACATACGGTGATAATCTTTTGTCACTTCACTAGACAATCGCAATTTGAATTTGGGAGGCGGGTTTGGGTACTGTCGCCTCGGGAATCATTCATTGGATAACCAACACCTCTGCAATAGGTCATACCAAGTGGTTCGCTACGTTTGAGATTTAGCAGGGGTGCTTGGGTTTATCGGATGCACCAGCTGCATTGCGTGCCAGTTAGGGAGGCTGGTTTTGTTTAGGGCGACCCTTTGAACTCTCCATCTGGTCTCTCTGCCCTTTGCCTTGCGCCGCAGCAGGTTATATTCATACGTCACTCCTGAACACACTGATCCCCAGATTCCTACCTACTCCTCATACCTTTTTCCTTCCCAGAACATCCTCTCCTTCATTTCCTTAAAAAGACCCTCCCCACAGCAACCCAAAGACGACATAAGCCCTAAGGATAATTATTTTCCTCGGGTCCTCCTGTGTGGGGATAATGCAAAAAAAGCAATCAGTGGTAAAACATATCTCGATTCTCGATGAAACTTAATTTTGAAACGTTCGATTGGTCCGAACGATCTTTAATCGCACAGCGAAACCATCAAATCGCTGCTTATCAATATACTAAATCGAAATACTCATCATTTCGCCGTCAGTGGTCTCATTTTTCGATCGCTTCAATCGCCCTGTAAACAAACGATAACGCAAATTCACGTAAGCATTGACAATTGATATTAACCGTCTCCGGGCATTTTACAAACTACAGCCTGCGGCCTGAAATAATACAGGGTTTTCCAATAAGAGGTGTTATTTTGATATTCAATCGTAAAAGATCAATGGTTTCGTTGCTTGTGTGGCACGTAGCGCCGTCTTGTTGAAATTAAACGTTGTTCAGATCAATACCGGTATTACAATGGAAGATGCTCTGAGGAACTAGCGTCATTGATCCCTTCCGCACCGGTGCGTAGTCGGGATACACGCCAAACGCGCGCCCAACATTTGTACACGGTTGACATTTGTCACATGAGAACGGGTCGCTTCTATGATTCGTTCTTGAGTTCAACAGCTCGGCTGTGGAACGAACTGCCGGCCTCTGTGTTTCCTCCCTCCTACAACATGGGACTCTTCAAGACCCATGTTCACTCCTTCCTCTCCACAAAAAGAACCTCCCCACAGCATCCCCAAAGATGACATAGGCCCTGAGGGAAATTATTTTCTTCAGGGCCTCCTGTGTGGAGTTAATATGAAAAAAAAAATCTAATTTCGGCCATAAAAAATCATTAATCATCTCTCGATAGCGATCCATTCACCGTAACTGTTGCTCCAGCCTATTTTCGAAAAAGTAAGGTCCAATGACTCCGTTGGACCATTAACCGCACCAAACAGTCGCACTTTGAGGATAGAGAGGCTTTTCAACAATAATTCTTGGGTTTCCCGAGCCCCAGATACGACAATTTTGCTTGTTGACGAAGCCACCGTGGAAATGGGCCTCATCACTCAAGATGATTAGCATTTGATTCACTCAAGTGAATTTTAATAATTTCAATGCGTTGTTGAAGCTTGTATCGTTCCATTTTTATTAATGGCGTAGTTTCTACTTGTCAAATGTCAAAAAAACCCGGCTTCAAAAGTAACATCTACTGAAATAGCGGTCTATTCAAAATAACACCTCTTATTGGAAAAGCCTTTAGAACTAATACATAAAAATTCTAAGTCACGAGTGGTAGATACTCTCAGTACCGTCCTAGTTAAAAACCAGCAGTGGGAATCGAGATAACTTTTAAAAATTCATTAGTGTGTTTTGTGACCAGTTCTGAATAGCCAGTTACTTCTCAACCTCCCCCTTTCCCATCTCACGTAGCATTCCATAAGTGGAGATGGCATTTCCTACTTGCTCGGAGAAAAATGAGTACGGCTTTTTTTATCAAGATACTGTTAAAAATTTGACTGCATGACCATTTCCTGATAAAATATTAGTAATTCAGAACATATCTGAACACGTGTTCACGCAGGTGCCCTTGTACGAATAAATATAATGGATGAGATGCGTGATGCGTAAGATTACTAATAAAATATTTTTGTTTTAAAAATTCGTCAAATCATTCGTTAAAGGCCTCCAGTCCCGTTTTTAACAGGAAATCGAATAATTTGACTAGATTTTTAATAATTCCGTGTGCAGGAATTGGAAACAAATAAATACTATTCATCCGTGATCTGTGACCATGAGTAGACATACTAATTTAACATTGACATTAAATTTCACTCTTACATTTGTCAAGTTTGTGAACTTGTAATCTGAAATTACAAGTTCACAAACATTCAGGGTAAGAACACTTGTTTCATATCAGCTATTCAATAAACGATACACACTGCCTCGATTAGTAATTGGCAATAGAAAAAGTGTATTATGTTTTTTTGTGAAAAAAATGTGACAATCCATTCACATGAAACAAGAGGTCTGCGATGTGTTTATCTTTGGGTAAAGAAAACTGTGTTTTATTTAAA
The DNA here is from genome assembly GCF_061612785.1 of Hesperophylax consimilis. NCBI lineage: Eukaryota > Metazoa > Arthropoda > Insecta > Trichoptera > Limnephilidae > Hesperophylax > Hesperophylax consimilis. The sequence goes on from NC_142846.1 coordinate 21,252,010, forward strand.
TCGTTACGTTGCTCCGTGCTACTATTATGGCGGGACCTTCTTTGAGTGTTGTTTGTTTTGTCCTTAGAGGTATGTCCGAGTGTAGAAGGTCCCTGGGACCTCTTTGATTTGGTGAGGAAATGGGGCAAGCAGGCGCTGTCCTCATCTGATAAAGGATTATTTATTTAGCCTGCGAGGGCCGCGCACTACAATACGATACAATGTTTAACAAAACGGCGAAGTAACATCGTCGTGTGGGAACAAGTTGGAGATACCAGATAAGCTAAGCCATTGAGCCAAACACTCACTTGCTTAGTCATTTATCATTCATTCATTTTATGAATAAAGCTTACTACCAGTCGCAATCTGTGGTCAGAAATTAATTTCAATTAAAGTATTTATAAGTCGTAAATAAAAAAAATTACCTAACAATATTATCAATACACCTTCTGTTTGCAGTTTAGTTAGGTTGGCATCTATGCTTACGAGTTTAAATATGAATGTTCACTTAACATAACTAAACGAGTCATAATTTTAATAATTTAAGTATCATTACAAAAAATCATCCATATTTTCCACCGAAACCCTTTTTACAATATTCAGTGTTCCAACAATAGACAAAATGTAAAAAAAGAAAAAAATTAATCAAATTCACAAAAATAATTAATTTAAAATTCAATATGTCAGCAAGCAGAATAAAATTGAAATCCCAAAATAGAGCACTAAACACATTATTTTCAAACTTACTTTAAAAATCCTTCTGTTAAATCTATAAATTATACATGAATTTCAACATAAATTGAAAAATTTCTTTAAACTACCTACTACACTCCATTTACTGTGGTTGCTTCTCACAACAAGATTTTGCGATAATCCCTCAGCGTATCAGGTTGTTACTAAGTTTATAAGACTATTATAACCATTATATTCCTCATAAAAACATATAATTATGTATGTTTAAGCCCAATGAGCTTATAAATAAATGAACAAAAGAGTTCAATGTTGTTATTTTTTATCTTCTTTTTCTATTTTCGATAAATCATGCGTTTGTCATATTTATTTTCTTATCTATGTATCTATATAAATAAAAATTTAAATGGTCGTTTGTTCAAAATCTTAAATGTCTGAAAGTTTTTTTACCAATTGCTTTGAAATTTTGACACAACGTAGCATTCGAATACTTCTTCTTCCTAGCACTATCCCAACTCATTGCCTAGGTAGGCTGTTGGGGTCGGCTCTTCTCGTTCTCAGGTTATAGCTTCTTCGGTTCTGAGTGTCGCTTTCATCTAGGCCGTTTCTTTGTAGGATTTTGGAGCATTGGGTCATCCAGGAGTTCTTTGGTCTACCTCTGGATGACTGTCTTCGAAGCCCTATAGACATTGCCTGCTTCACAGTGTGGTCTGGTGGTCTCCGTCTTATGTTTTCCCATACCATCTTAACTGTCGTTCCTCTAGCTTACTGTTTATGTCAGTGACACCCAGGCTACCACGAATGCGTGAGCTTTTAATTTTATCTTTTAATGATACTCCTGCCGTCCATCTAAGCATTCGCATTTCTGCTGATTCCAGTTGCCTAGAGTAGGAGTTGTACATAGTCCAGCATTCGGAGCCATACATTATCGCGGGTCTAACAATAGTCTGGTATGTCTTTCCCTTAAGTTTTATTGGCATTTTCGTGTCGCACAAAATTCCTGTTACGGATCTAAATTTCATCCATCCCACTCCTATCCTATGGTTGACATCCGCTGCACATCCTCCGTCTCTGTGGATGAGTGAGCCCAGATACTTAAATGAGTCACAGTTGGCTAATGTTACTCCATCCAATTGCATCGAAGGAGTTACAGCATTTGGGTCTTCAAATGGTAAATACAAATATTCCGTCTTTTTCCTGCTAATTTTTAGTCCATTATCCTCCAGGATCTTTCTCCACCTTTCCAGGCTATTTTGTAGATCACAATGATTTTCTTCTATCAGTACTACATCATCTGCAAAAAGCATAGTCTTGAGAATACTGTTCATTTCTTGACTCGTTAGGTAATTCATGACCATTATGAATAGCAATGGGCTGAGGACAGATCCTTGGTGTACCCCCACTTTAATTGGAAATGTTGGTGACATCCCTGATGTGCATCTTACTTGTGTTTCTACGTCTGTATACATATCTTGTATGGAGAGCACATATCCTTCTGGTACGTTATGAGATCTCAATGCCGCCCATATCAGGCTTCGGGGTACCCTGTCAAATGCTTTTTACAAGTCTATAAATACCATGTGTAAATCTTTTTTTGCATCTCGATATTTTTCAACTATGATTCTGACTGTTTGAATAGTATCTATTGTTGATTTCCCCGATACAAAGCCGCATTGATCGTCGTGTATTTTTACAATATTCCTAATTCGTGTATTTATAATCCTCTCATATATTTTCATGGTGTGAGACATAAGCTTTATCCCTCTATAATTGTCGCACTTCCTAGAGTCTCCCTTATTTTTGTAAAATGGAAGAAGATAGCTTTTCCTAAAGCTTTCTGGCATTGGTTCTCCGGTCAGTACTTTATTATACAGGTTGCACAGCCATTTATGTCCCACTTCCCCACACTCTTTCCATAATTCGGCTGGAATATTGTCTGGCCCCACGGCTTTCCCCTTTTTCATTTGTGATATGGTTACTTTAACTTCTGTCGGAGTGATTTTTTCAACTGGCCCCAGCACTGATTTCTCTGACACATGAATTGTTCTTGGAAATTCTTCGTTCAGTAATGTAGAATAATAATCTTTCCATCTTTCACATATTTTGATTTCGTCTGTAATCAACTCACCGTCAGTGTTTTCTATGTATTTGGGTGTTCTAATAGATTTGGCCCTTTCTCTCCTGTGTGCTGCGATTTCGTATATTCTTTGCACTCCGTTGGGTGTTTCTAGGTCATCATACAGCTCTCTCAATGCCTCATGTTGTGCAGAGGCAACTATTTTCTTTACTGTCTTTTTGATTTGCTTATACACTATCCGGAGTTGCTCTTTCTCGTTATCGCACTTACATTGTGACCAGTTTCTGAAAGCAGTTTTCTTCTCTTTTACACATTTTTGCACCTCGTTTGTCCACCACCATGATTCCTTCTTTATTTTCAGTTTAACTTTGGAGACTCCCAGATGTTGTTTGGCTTCCTGTAAACATACCTGTTCAAATGCTTTCCACATTTCAGTTGGGTTTTGTGTCTCTTCATTTTGGAGATTTTCAAGCATCCAGTTTTGGAGTTTTGACGTTAATTGTTTTCCGTTTTCTTTTGAGATATTGAACCACTTAATTTTGGTTGTTGGTTTTATCTTGTCCTTATACAATTTATGTCTAGTTAAATGTAATTCCATCAATAGTAGGCGATGTTGTGTTGCAAGGGGTTCACCAGGGATAACTTTACAGTCACAGCATTTTTCTCATTTCGTTTCTACATAACCAATAATCTATTTGTGTTGCAGCATTTCCACTTTTGTAGGTTATGAGATGTTTTGGTTTCTTTTGGTAGAATGTGTTCACGATAGTGAAACCGTATGCATCTGAGAAGTTTAGTAGCTCATCTCCTAGTTCGTTTCGTGCTCCATATCCAAAGCCGCCATGGCTAGTATCATGGCCACTATTTGACATCCCCACATGCCCATTCATATCTGCCCCCATCGTGATAGCTTCATTTTCTGGAATGTTTTGGATTAATTCTTCCAGCTTGTCCCAAAAACTGTCTCTTTCTTCTCTATCACATCCCATTTGTGGTGCATATGCACAAATGATATTGTAAATAGCGTTACATATTACCAGTTTTAACATTATAATTCTATCATTGGGTGCTATTACTTTTATCACATTTTCATGAAACCTTTGCTGTAGTACTATGGCTACTCCATTTCTGGTACTACTTTCTCCGTAGTAATACAGTTTGTAATCATTTGTCTGTGTTTCTAGGTAGCGGCACTTGTCTATATTTGTATTTTTCCATTTGGTTTCTTGAATGCATGCAATATCAATCCTTCCAATTCGAATGCATATGTGTTTTTATATAATGTGTGTTTCAACATTGCACATGTTTCACCCTAAGATCATCAAAGGAAGTAAAATATTTGGTGATTATCATAGACGATTAACTTTTCCAATCCGTAGCAATATATGGTATTGTAGGATGGGGTGGCTGTGCTGAATCTATTATCAATTCAGTTATTACAGTGAAATTTGAATCTTTTATCAAATTATTTCTAAAAACTAATTTTGAGAATTATATTTGAATGCCAACCTACCCACCCCTTAAACGAACTATTTTCTTAAATAAGGGTCTAAGATATTCGCCAGTTGTTTACTAAGATAATCTTAGCTTAAGCTTACAAAAAGGCGTATTTCAAATAATAAATTTCAAAATTTTCAATAACGATTTTTTTTTATAGTTATTTCTATACGTGTTTTCACGTGATGAAGAAGTTTTGGAGTTGAAGTCTTGCCGCAACCTAATCTTTTTTGTAAGCAATAATTATTAGCCTGAAACACTCATCCACATTGAAAAATCTCCTGATAAAAGATACATGACGCCAACGGGACACGGGTTCATGTCCTGTTGGCGTCATGTATCTTTTATCAAGAGATTTTTCAATGTGGATGAGTGTTTCAGGCTAATAATTATTGCTTATAAAATAATTGTTACCCTTTGTGCTATGCATAAAAAATCTTGTCTTAAACATTAGTTTACCAAAAAAAAATAATGATTAATCTTTTTTGAATTCATATTGTACCTACTTTGATTTTGAACGATTTGGGAGGCGGGTATGGGTACCACCGCTCCGAGAACCATTTATTGGATAACCAACACCACTGCCATAGGTTACCCCGAGTGGTTCGCTACGTTTGATGACTTAGCAAGGGTGCCTGTGTTCATGGGATGAGGTTTGTCTTAGTCTTGGCGGCAGATGCGTTTGCCCACTTACTGCTTTGGGGGTCGTTTTGGAGATACCCGTTGTAGGAGGACTTTTGACCTCTCTCTCGATCCATTACCTTGCACCGCAGTGGGAGGGATGGATTTGTACGTCTGTCACTACTGGACACATTTACCCTTAGATTCTTACCCACCCCTCATACCTTTTCCTTCTCAGAACTTTCTCTTCTTCCTTCTTCTAAAAAAAACATTCTCACCGCATCCGCAAAGATGATATAGGCCCTGAGAAAAAATTATTCCGCAGGGTCTCCTATGTGGAGCTAATGTGAAAAACTTCAATAATTAATGAAGAAATGTTCACACAAGAAAAATCTTGAGTAATTATCTGCTTGTTTTAATAATTCGATACAATAAATAATGTGTGTCGACCTCCTAGAGCGAAGAAAAGATCGCCATTGACCTAATTTTATCTCTCCTTCGTTGTAACTAGGAATCTTTACTTTTATCATAGGTTTATTTATTATTTATTGTTCTTTTTCATATATAGTACCTACCTATATGTATATTTTAATTAAAATTATTTAAATCTAAAGTTTTAATTGTAAAACTGTATTAGCTACACTGTAAACTTAAATATGTCATAAATTTACTATAAAACTATCGTGTTGAAATAGTATAATATATGTATGTATACTCCTGTCCTTTTGATGTGAAATATCTTTTGGCGCACCTAGGGGAGTAAAACCGACTCTTGTAAGCGTGGCAAGACGGGACGACGCTCTGCACGGAACGACGCTTCATTCGCCGTGACTCGTTGGCTCTTTCCGCCCGGCCGCTAATACTAGCGCTATATTTGCTTATATTATCACTAAAGTTGACAATGGATCGATTCTAGACGAATTTTAAATTTATAATATATTTCTCATTAATAATAAAATAATGTTTTTTTCTTCTCAAAAATATAAAGGCTTGTTTACTTTCATTTTAACTTTCTTTTATACAAAATAATTTTGTTGTTTCACATCTGCCAGGCGTCCGGTGGCTGTATTTTTTGAGAAGTAAAGAAACAAACAAAAAGTTTTTATGATACCTAGCATAAATGTTATTAATAAAGTTAGCAACATAAAAAATAAACTTTTTATTGTGTACGACATCAAATACCTACAAGAAATAACGATTAAATCATATCAATATATCTATCTCTACCACGAAAAATATAATATTATAATTTCACGCCTGTTAGTAATATCTAGATTCTTAATTCGACTATGTAATATAATCGACTGTGTACAGTAATTATAAATCTTTGCTTATGCTAAAATTTTTGTAAAACATAAATATGCATAATTTCACATTGTCGTAATCAATTTTTCTTTATTTCTGGTAAGAATTTTGAGATTCGCTTTGAATTTTTATCTATTACAATATAAGTATTCTATCGATATAAGTGTACAATCTGTCAAGAAATTGTAGTCAAAACTGAGGGGCGCAGCGAGCGTTTAAATGACAACATCAAAATGGTTTGTAGGAAAACTTTTGTGACTTTAAAAGAGCACTATGGTCCAAGCGAATATTTTACACATCTACGTCAAATATTATTTATGTTAAAACATGTAAATGATAGTATAGACGATCCTGATATACTTAATCTTATTAAATTTCATTTACCTACGAGAGCTACTCGTTCCAAAATATAAAAATATCAGGACTGAGAATTTCAAACACTCCAAGATTACATTAAGTTAGTAATAGATACGCAGATGCGGCGGATCTATTTAAATGCGCTGTCTAACTACGGTCATATTTTTAATCAACATTATTTTAATCTATCTCTACTTATATGTTTTGCATAAACTTGAATCTCTTACTGTTATATCCTTCAAAATTTTGTATTCTTTTCTTACTTTCCGATATCATTGTGCGATCAAATGCCACAATAAATTGATATTTTTTCAAATTATTTCAATTAATTTATTAGGCTTGTCACTGTGACTGAACTGAGAACTGTGACGTTCAATTATTGTTTTAATATGTTCCGTTGCATATAGTATATTAAATAAATGTTTATTTAATTTAAAAGGTGTTCAGAAATTAGTGGTTTTAATTCAGATTATATTTTAAGGAAATTAAATATTCGAATTGTTCGTTGTTTTTTTTTAATTCTTGTCGACAAAGATGCATTTTATTTGTTCTTCAAATGTACATAAATGATTATAATTCACCATTTTCCAGAATGCTTCGACTTGTCACTTCAAGTCAGTCTTGATTTTTTCGGTAAAAGTCTAAATGATTTTTATCACTAAACAAGAGAAGAAATATTATATATATAAATATTTTGACTTTTAGCGAAGTCTTGACTTGTCACTTTAAATTTTTTCTTTGATTATGCCTGTCTTTGTCTTTAAGATACCATTCTATACTCTATAATTATCATTTTTTTAATAAAATGTCGTGTTATTGCTTTGTCAATTGGACGTAAGTCCTTTAATTAATAAATATCGAGGAATTCATTTGTTAGATAAATGTAAATATAAACTATGTGGAAGAAGCGCGTACATTAAAACAAAAAAATCGAGTAACCTGTCGTGTGATTTTTCCTTTCCTAGTCCATCTTTCAGATTCGGAAGTCAAACGTAACCTCACAATTGACAAAATATTTTGTTCTAAAATCAGTGTTTATTTATTTATTTATTTAACGCCCAGAGGGCTTTTACATGGTTGGTAGTATAATTTTAATTTGACAGATACTTTGAAACATAAAAAATAAGAATAAAATTACATTTGATAAAAGCTATGCAACAAGTCATACAAACACAAGAAACAAAAACAGAAAATTACAGCTATTTGTAGGTTTACATGATGTGTTTAGGAGTATTGTTGAAATAAATATTTTAAATGATCCACAAAACTTGCCAAGTTGGTATTGAATATGTCAACATCACCCAAGTAATGATTTCCCATGGTGTGAATTCGTTGTATCGGAGAGTGGGCAATGTAGTTACGCTTATGTGTGCTGCTGTAGAATATTGTATTTTGTCGTGTTGTTACTGTGGGTGTATGTATGTTTATAAGTTTTAGGAGTTCACAATAGTCGAATTTAGAGTCAAGTATTTTGAATAAAATAATTTAATAATAATTTTGTTGCCAAAGTAGTGAAATATTATAGTTGCATTTTATTAAATTTCTAAAATTTATAGGCAGACTACAAAATAAAACATGCTTCACGTAGTCAGCTTTCAATCCCACAACACTAGTTGTACAAAAATCCATTATTTGTTTGGTGTGCGATTTTCTCTTAGCATGTCTTATCTTGTATCGAATACAACCTAATGATGTCTTCAGCGGCCCAGAGCTCTGGTTTTGTTTTGAGGCCTTTTATTGTCTTGGGCCGGTAAAGTCGTGACCCGCCCGGACCCCAGACGTGTGAAAGTGCCACACACAGGCCGAATGGGAAATTTGCTAACAATATCGGGACTCGTACGAGTACATTGTCCATGGGATGGGTGTTCTTGAATGGACGCAAATTAAAGCATTGTATTTCGAATTGACCAGTGGTTTTCTGCTAGGGTGGATGCAGTTGTGTTCGCGTAGGCATGGTAACAGCTTTGTCGGTTTTAAATGGCGCCTAATTGAAACCTAAATTATTAACAGTTTTATTTTTATCGCCAGTTAAATCTACCTCTAAAAATAAGCTAAGAAGTTACGGAAGTAAACGTCGTTGTGATTCTTATTTTTCTGTCTGGTGTTGGCTATTATCAGAGTAATCTTCATCTTACGCCCTATAGGCAGTAGTCCGGAATAGCTCTCGTACCAGTCACGTAGAATACGAAGTCTTGAAGTGGAGCATCTTACTCTGCGACGTCTTCCATTAAAAATCCCCTGGATTGTCATTTTGGAACTAAGCTGTTAAGAACAAATAAAGTTGAGTTGAAGAGTAGGTGGGGTTGGGATTAAATGAACAGCACAAATTTTAAGGAAATACTTTTTTCTAGTACGGGTAAAGAGATCTTATGTGATATTATGTGGCCGAGTTGACATCGTGCTTGGGTCCCACTCGTGCGTAGTGTGTTCAATTCCTCGGCTGGCTAAGTCCTCCATCACAACACAAGCAACATTTTCAGCTTACTGTGGTGGTAGTAGAAGATTTTCAAATATTGTCAGGTTATTCGTAACCCGGGAATGTTTGTCTTTCTTTTTAAAAAACAAAAAAAAATTATATATTCCTTTATCATTTTTAGTGTGATATGCACGCTATTGAAGGTTATGCCAATATTGAATTTCTAACAGGAACTTGATCGGAAAAAGTTCTTTCGTAATTAGGTATATTGATCGATATCTTCTCCAACTATAAATATTTAAAAAATATAATATGGACATTGATATCTCAGAAAGAAGTAATTGATTTTCGCAAGTTTATTTTTGAATAATTTTAGCATTATCTTCGCACTTTTTAGAGAGGTTTCAAGAGACGACATAATTCGATAAAATGTATAAAGCAAATTATGGTTTTGATTGATAGATGTAACTTATATTGTTTGACAATTGTTATTCAAATAATAATATAGATGGCATTTTACGTTTTATCATGTCTCTACTTTTCCGATTTGTGTGAATTATGTAAATTGGTGTGGTACTGTGATACCTGTTTATTTTGATTTTTGTCAATGCAACGATCAAGTACTTACCCACTTTTTAATGTAGTATTTTAAAAAAAAATATTTAAACTGCCGTTTTCAACATAAGAATTGATTTGATGATGACTGTTTGTGATTTTCCACGGGTCTACGCTAGTATTAAATGATAAATTATCAGTAACACATTATTATTTTACCAAGAAAAATTGATCCATCAAGAAAACTGGATTGAGGCCATAGATTTACCTACCTAGGTATTAGCTACTTGATTGAGTACGGCGTTTGTAATATTTATTTACCTTTGACTTGTAAGATAAAAAATTGTTCTTGTTTTTGGTCATTTGTCAATAACCGGAAAGCGTCCATGGGCAATTTTTCACAATACCTATAAAACATTGTATTTTGGTAAATACCTTTTTTTATTTATTTTTGAAAGAATTGACATGTGTATATTATTAAATATTTTTTTAACTCTGTGGTTATCAAAAAGCTTCACAACTAAATTTTTATCAAACAAATTCCTATAAATTTAAATTATTCCTCTCTCTGTACTAGGGAAGCTTTATTCGGGCATATCTAAACATCTGATGAAGAGATATCCAAATTTCCTTTACGTCTAAAATAAAACATAATTCTAATTGGAATTAGAATTTATTTTTTAATTTTCTAGTTATTTTCGTATTTCCAGAATTTAAAAATAGAGCCTTTTTAAATTTTCTGCGAAAGAAAACGATATACAGTACTTTATCACAATTATTGCATATATTATTTTACATGTGGTTGGATAGTAAAGAAATACCCAGAATCTCCGCATTTTACTTACGAAAACGTTATTTTCATCTATCAAATAATTTGTAGATGAAAAAAACTAATTCTGCTAGCCCAATAGCACAAGCCTTACTGGCGCCACGACTGTAAGAGTTGTTATCTCCGATGATTTGCCGAGTGTCCAGGATTAAATCAGCTTACTATAAAACACCGGTGATTACAACAAACGTCGTGAAAACCCGAGAGCCGAGATATAACGCACATCGCCATTCATTTATGCACAATGATTTCAGCGCGTTCCTTCTAATCCTGTCAAAGTCCTGGTTCAGAGATGCTATCACTCCGTTATTTAGTGTCACCGAGGCTTTCATCTGCTCTAGCGCCTGCGCCCTGATACGATCGGTGGTCACAACGGGCAATGCGTTGCCGATACACCTGGCCTACTTCGGAGTCTGCACACCCCTGTGTAATTCTGCGGTCCGGGGAGGTGATTCGCAAATAATTTAATTTATTACTAGCGCACCCTTAAAAAATTCATAATACAAAATTTAAAAAAAAAATTTAAATGAAGATGCGAACTATTACATGAACGGCGGCATAAATTCATTATAATAGTAAAGTATTTTTTAATTTTAGAACGTTACATTGAGAAATTTTAAAATGTATTATTTAATACATGAATTATGTATGTGAATTCTGAGACTATGTTTTGATTGAACTGAAGTCGATTGGTGAAGATTTTTTTCTATATTTAACCATGTTTACTTGAATAACGTTGTGATTTTATTAAATTTTCTGTCTTTCATTTTGGTACGTACCTACCGATATTATTCTATTTCCAGAGCACCAATTTTTGTAACGTTTTTAGTCACTTTCCATGATTGCTATGTTAAATAGCAATATACGTATTAATAAAAAGTACAAATTTAATTTTTATATGACTTTCATTTATACAGCTATCAGTACAAGCGTTTAGGGTATTACATTTTTGGCTTTCGACTTGCGTACTTGACATCGATCATTTCACGCGTGTTAGGAAAACTGACTCCCTTCTGATGAAATTTCCCCCTTAGGCGTTGACTTTTAAATGCTAACTAGTCATGTAGAAATAATATAAATCCTTATTCTCGTTTTTATACCCAATGTAAATCTAAAAAAAAATATGTCTTTTTTGAGAGTTTTCCGCCATCGAAATAGTATCAGAATCGGCTCCCATATTGGCAGCCCTGGTGTCGGGTGGCGATTGTTGGGTTTGGATTGTGAGGTTATTGGGTTGTTGGGCCCGCCGTCAGTTGGCCCTGGCCCTCGGCCCATGTCCGGGCTGGTGACGCCAGGTCTGGTCCATTGTTTGGCCCATCCTTTATTATTTTATTCTTGCTTTGTCGCGGGCCACCGGCCGATTTGTGGCCAGGGGAGGTCATCAAAAGGCCGCAGGATAATAATGCATATTAAAAACCTACTTATTTTAGTGGTGTATGGTACCTGCATAAATTTCTGTCAGAATCAATGTAGGAAGTCAATAAGCTTTTCAAAAAAAAGCTGAGCAGGATATCTAAATGGCAGTCAGATAAATCTTAATCGAATCGTACAGTAAACACAATTGATCGTCTTAAAACCGCCTATCTTAAAACAGCTTCTTTACTTCTATAATATATATCGTATAACACGTAATTTTAAGACAAAGAAAAGTTTCATAAACTATTATATGATCGTTCCCAACCACAAATGCTTGTTCTACAGTTTGTATAATCGAATTTAATGTCTTTAGCGTAAATAATTTTTACCATAATTTGCTAATACGAAAATCAAGCATTATAACACAAAAATTAAACATTAAAAACAAATTTCAAAAAGACTTGCCTTTCTCACAATTAGTGAATATTTCAGGGTTGTTGATAAGCTTCGTCTCTCCTGTAAGACGCCAGAGCTCACCATTCGAGAGTTTGAATTTGGGATTTCAAACTTCAGATTTACACAAAACAGATGTACTGATCAAACCAAAAATATATTTATTTAAATATTGATCATTTCAAAATTACAGTTAAAGGAATTGAAATCCCCTGTAATAAAAATGAATGGCTCTCCACTTAGTGATATTGTTAACAAAATCCATCGCTCCAAATATTGTAATCATCGTCTCGATGATCTTGTATTGTACCTTGTGGTCGCCCCCACGTGGTATTGAAATGTGCAGTCTACGGTGCAACACATATCAAGAAAACAAAAATAATAATAGATGAACTAATACTCGTGAAAAAACAGGTTTCTGATTTTTAAGAGGTTTTTTGGGACCTAATCGATATGATATTCAAATTGTCAACAATGAGAAATGTTTTTCTTCTTGTTTCTAATGCTTTTTTAAACAAAGTTACTTAAGAAATAGTTGTAAGTAGACATTTCTAATCCTTTTCCTGAAAAGGATTGAAAAATAATATTATTAACCTTATTTTCGTGCTCTGCTAAATGTACCTAAAATTTTATTTTGGAAGTAAAATATATCTAAATCTATTAGATTTTAAATAAAGGAGAAATCTTATCTCTCTCTCTTTCTTTTTCTGAGAGCGTATCTGATGGTAAAAATTGCCCAACTATTTCCAGACTGAACATATTTTTAGGCTGGCGTCATAGTGCGCATAATGAGCTATGTATCTTTGAAATATCCAATTAAAGTAAATATTTAACACACGTCTTGTGTTAGATATGTTTTGAATATTCCTTCGTCTTATTAATCTATAGTTCCAAACCGTTAAATGAGATTTCCAAATGTTATTATTATAGCAAATAAAAACACTAGGTATTTTCTGTTTATTAATAACTGTTCATAATACTATCCAAATAATAAGCATGCAGGGATAAGTACCTACAATAGGCGCGCAAATTTTATTTGGAGGTGATTTATTTCGGTCATGAATAAATGTAAAGCCCATTTATTGAAATACAAAATAATGAATGGTTTACGTAGCATAGAAAATTTCATTATATTTGTAAGAGAGATGTTTAAAAGCACCATTGCACACGGATGGTCATTTTAGACGCCACAATACATAAGTTCTTACCTGCTTAGGAAGCGTGGCAATCAGTAAAAAGTATCAATTCATTCAAAGTTTTCTCCGATTTTGGTAACAAATAAGCCTTACATTTTTACTGAATCAAAGTGTTTTGACGGTCCATGTTAGTTCTTCCGCATCAAATCTTTTGTGAGTTACTTAATATTGTAAGCGCCCACCCCGCAGTTTGAAGAATGGATTTTCACCCTAAAAGTATTCAAAAAAAATTGTCTCAAAATGGTGGTACACAGTCAAAAATGTTAAATGATAATGTACTTAAGAAGTGTGGGTGTTGAAAGAATTTGAAGCTTTTTTGTTAGGTGGTAAAATACTACATGCGAGGATGATAGATTTTGTTGTCAAAGCGAAAATCTATTATTGTGTACCCGTTTGACAAACGTTGCCATTGATTCCACGTTCAAATCCCAGCTTTTCTTTCTTATCTCCAATCTCTTACACCACAGGGTACGTGGCAAAAATGTAAGCAAAGAAGCCGCCCTCTGCATCTTTTCACCCCTATTATAGACATTATCGATCTACCCCTGGGCATTATGTTCCATTGGCGAGGATTAGGTGTGTTCTCCTAATAGAAAGAATATACTGAAGATGGTCCAGCTCGATAGTAAGCCGAAGGTTTTAAAATGGTATTAGCCACGAATGCTTACCTCGAAAGGTTTGGTATTATAAGCTGACATCCAAACATGAGTAGTAGTGAGTAGTCACCGAGTGTCTGCGAGGACTCCGTGTTTAACTTTTTACAGATTAATGCATTAGCACAGCCTTTCGCATTCTTTACCGTGAAAAGAATGGGGCGGCTGTCTTTGCATCCCCATTCATGTTTTTGTTTACGAATAAGCTGCTCCTTGACCAGGAAGTGACTGACGGAAAACTAATTGCTTTACGCTGAATATTTGCCAACTTGAGTGGCGCTAGAAATTATTTGATGATTGAGAACAATATCAAGACTGAGCTGAAGTACATTTCCCTCTATCAGTGTGTAGAGAACCGCTAAGTGACAGGTAAGCCTAGATACCGGAAAATAAAATACAATGCTTCTACATCATACAAAAATACTATCTAACAAGTGTGCAAGTTGGGTTATGATGTGTTCAGAGAAGTCGTCATCGGTCACTCTCCAAATACCTACCGTAGGATCAAGGACTCTCCGAGCTGTTTCAGAATATCAAATATTCTCTTTCATACTTTGAAATATAATGTATTTCTTCATCCCTTTGATTTTTTTTATCCTCCGTGGATCATAGCTCGAAATACCGATATGCAAATTAGAATATAATTAACTCATCTTATTCCACTATCCCAATGAATTTATTTTGACGCATATTTAATTATTTCTACCGAGGTGTTAAATTATTTATTTTATTTTCCGATAGCTCAAATATTTTCTACAACACAATCAAAATTATATTTTTAATCACATACTATCATAATCCTATTTTTCGGAAAACTCTGGGAAAATAATGGTTTTAAAGAAAATTCGTCTACAACACCACTGTAACATCCCATCTGAATTACTGCGCAAGTGTAATTTTTCTGAGCAATAAAAGATTAAATAATGAAAATAATTCAGATCAAAGGCAAGAGGTCTATATTTTTATGTATCAGATATAATAGGATAAAACAAAGAAACGCCTACTCAATTTTCTAAGTATGTGTGGCAACGTTTAGTCTATAATACCCTAGTATTTAATTATAAATTACATTTGAAAATGTTACCAGATTATATGTTAAAAAGTGTTAGTATTAATGGTACAGTTCATAGCTATCCTACGAGAAGTTCTCTTCATTGGCGTAGAAGTACCTACCTACTTTAATAATATCAAATTTGACACTATTTTTTTGTGCCATTATGTGATTATTTTTACTAATTTAGGTTTATTTTAAATAACAATGGAATGATTTTTGGCTAGCTAATACAAATTTTCAATGCATAAAACAACATTTATTACAAAGGTTTTAAAATGAAATCTCTTTAAATGTTAGGAAGCTAAAAGTTTTGCAGTTACATAGTTATGTCTCATTGTTGTGAAGTCTAAATTTTAGTACGTAGGTACACAATAGAATATTTTAAAAATAGTTTAAGAATAGATATACACCAGTTACAAAATTTTTATGGTTAAATAAAATAATCTTAAATTTGCATTATTAATAAAATATATTTATAATATTATTAAAAATATATTCTTTCCATTAAATTTATTTAAAAATAATTAACTTTGTGCCCTACATTTTAAAGTTTTATTTTTTTAATTATTTAAAATAAACCTAAATAAATAAAAAAAATCACATAATGGCACAAAAAAATAATGTCAAATTTGATATTATTTAAGTAGGTACTTCTACGCCAATGAAGAGAACAAGCTCCTCATTTTGGCGTAGGAGTTACAGACAAATATCCAGGGTTACGAATTACTTGATAATATTTGAAAATTTCCTACTATTACCACAGTAAGCGTAAAATGTTGCTTGTGTCGTGATGGATGACTTAACCAGCCGAGGAATTGAACGCATGACGCCTGGGTTTCGCCTGGATGGAACCCAAAAGCGATGCCAACTCAGCCATTGATAGATGAAATATGGTTTGAATGAAGTTACAGTTTTTTTTAATGATGTAACGGATGTTATTGTTACTGTGCTTAATTATTATACCTTCACTTAATTTATTTCAAAGTAAATCTAATAATATTAAGTATTAGATTTTTTTAAAAGTATTTTTTGTCAATTGTTAATTGTTATTATTTTTTGGTTTCATTGGTTCATTGTTTTAGTTTTTAATGTCAGCTGTTTTTAGCGTTTGGGGCCATTATAAGTTGTTCTTCTTTATTCTATCGAGTAAGCAAGCAATAGTAGAAATCATTATAATAAAATTGCAACATGTCATTAGAGAAAATCATTCAATCATCAAATGTGCTACAATAATGCTTACAGGCAACTTATGCAACTATCAAGGTTCTGCCGTGCCTCCGCGATGTTCGCTGAAGGGAGGATGCACTCATTTCCCGCCTCACTTCGCCACTGACCAGTCAGCTTCCTTGTTGAGTTATGTCAGGACACATAACTCAACAAACGTCAACTTCTTGGCTGCATCCGAGTGGCTCAGCTATACACTTAATGAGTGATGGAGGCATTAATTTTAATTTTATTGAATTTTACTTAAAAATATGATTTTTTATTACATCATTTGAAACATATCTATTAAAAAAAATTCTACGTTTTATAAATTTTAAATTAAATATCCCTGTCGAAGACTTAAAATACAATTTCTTATTAAATACTCTAAAAATACATACATTAGAAGATAGACGTAAAATAAACGATTTAACGTTCTTATTCAAAATACTTAACTCTAATTTTGACTTTTGTGAACTCCTGCAACTTATAAACATACATACACCCAAAGTAACAACACGACAAAATACAATATTCTACAGCAGCACACATAAGCGTAACTACATTGCCCACTCTCCGATACAACGACTTCACACCATTGGAAATCATTACTTGGGTGATGTTGACATATTCAATACCAACTTGGCAAGTTTTGTGGATCATTTAAAACATTTATTTCAACAATACTCCTAAACACATCATGTAAACCTACAAATAGCTGTAATTTTCTGTTTTTGTTTCTTGTGTTTGTATGACTTGTTGCGTAGCTTTTATCAAATGTAATTTTATTCTTATTTTTTATGTTTCAAAGTATCTTTCAAATTAAAATTATACTACCAACGATGTAAAAGCCCTCTGGGCGTTAAATAAATAAATAAAAATAAAATAAATTATATTTTCAAATTATTTTTCTGTATAATACCTACCATATATTTTATTTGTATTTATATATTTGTGCCATATTTACGTGTGATATAGCAGTCTAAGACTGCACTATCCTCCTAGTCGGGCTGGATTAAAAATTAATCATATTTGGATCTGTAGACACGTACTGACTTTATTCTCCAATTTTATAATTTTTTTTCTTACTTATTATTTGTATTAATCACTACAGTTATTTTTCTAGCTAATTGAGTGGGTAATAGTAAAAACAGCATAAATTATAACAAAATAGTAGATTCAGGTGGTTTTCTTGCTAGCTATAATATTTGCTCTGCCAATAGCCAACACACGGGTCGGTGTGACGCGGACGCTCCGAGTTGAATAGTTGCGAAATGTTGGAAGAGTAGGTTACCTTACTTGTGGCAAATATTGTCGAGGGGATTTAACAAGCCTAGTGGATTTCTGGCTTATGTAATGTTTATTTTATCATTTTCCTGGTTTTATGAGACATCTCTGAATGCAGCGTTCAAGTAAAACAATTTCGAATAAGAATGCTTTCTGCCGAACTACGGTTAATTTGCAGTACCTCGTCTCGTATGATATAATGATTGTAGAAGATTTCCATAGTAGAAATCTAAGCTCGTTGGCTTGTGACCCAGATCGCAGGTTAAAACACTGGTCATACGTATATTTTTCGAACTCTATTATTTTTAAATTTTGTGTTAATATTTCTTATTAGTATCAGTTGCAGCCGTAAGGCTGTGGCGGAAATTTGTTTTAAACTTACCGGAAACCAGTAGTACCTACCCTCTTCTCTCGTAAATGCCTAAATATACTTGCTTAATCAAATCCTTAAGAAATCAAAGAAGAGGAACTATGCAACATTTTGAAAAAAAACATCATATTGAGAGCTGAAAGAAGCAGTATTCAAATAAAAGCTAGTCCGCCTCAGGAACCCATTGAGAAGAGGGCTAGTAAAAACATTATGCATAATCTTTTGTTCTTATGAAAAAAAAAAAAAATATATAAATATATGTATTAAAATTAAATAAAAAATCACATAATTTTTTTTTTGAAAATAAATAATTACAACTAACAAAAAAAGTGTAAATTTGACACCAAGTATAAAAAGTGAACTGTCTCTATGAGAGCAGTGAACTAGAGGCGGCAATCGACAATCGGCAATTGGCAAGTTGCGCCGTAACTAACAGCGAGGCTCGCCGATCACCTGAGAGACTCGGAACGGAAGTTGCCCACATACCGCGACACTCCACACAACAGCTTTCCATGGCCTTACACTCGATACAGCTATTATACAAACACGGCTTTATTTCATCTCAAACTATTACGACATTGCTGTCTAGCGTACCTACGGAAAGGTTACTACTATCAGATGAAGAAAGTTCATACAAAAGACAAAAAAAATAAACAACTTTTTAAGATATTATTTGATTTTATAAATAAGTGAAATATTTTTTTTTGTGTATATTAACTACGTATCTATCTTTTTAAATCCGGTAAGCTCTATATGTATCAATATAATAAATGTTTTAAAAGAACGTTTCTATTGTTTGAAGGAAATGGGATATTATCATCGGCTAAACGACAACAAACTACCAAAATTATGATAATTACTCTTATGACAATGGCGGAATACAATCATGCATTTGACAAAGGTATTATTTGAACCTATATGTAGGTGATGTAGGTATGTAAAATTTTATTTTCTTTGTGTATTCCAACTATATATGTATCCCTCTCCCTTGAGACTTACAATATACCCCAAATGGGTAATACATTTTCTATCCCCCCGAAAAAAAATTAATCACACCGAAAAATTTGATAGATTAGGTATATTTTACCCAGATTAAAAAAATATTGGAAAAACATTTTATTTAAAAACCAAGTACAAAACAGGCATATTTTTTATTTATTTTTCTTCTTTCGTATGGTGGAGAAGGGGTTTAGAGGGGGACATCTAGGTCTGCGAGCCATTCTAGGGCCTTAGGCGTCGCCATATGAACCTCATCAATCCCGCCGGGGAATGAATGTAGCGGGCATTCGTTGACCACATGTTCGGTGGTATGCATTGCACCATATTCACACATCGCCAACTCTTTAAGGCCCCATCTGTGCATCATGTGGGCACAGCGGCTATGGGAGCACCTTAACCTATTGATGGCGGACCCGGTATTTTTATTTATTATTTATAAACTATTATAAGGCATAAATTAAATATCCATACTATATAATCCAAAAGTAAATAATAGTATATTTATTATAACTTAACATAATATAAACCTACTTATTACAAAAATAAACACTACAGCTTTTATTACTAAAATTACAGCTGGGCTGTATTATAAATCACCAGCTTTGGATTATTAGCCAAAGTCATAGAGTGACCATACTGATAATAACAATAGGTATAGTATGAATTATTAACAAAAAATAACAACAAACAATAAAAATAGGCAAATACTAACAAGTATACTTAGAGTGGGTAATAATTAAAATGTAAATATGAGCAAATTAAGTTAGGTTAGGTTTATTATCAATAATAAAATCATTAAAGGTAGGTACTAGCAGATTCAAAAAAATTTCAAGAGAACTTGTTTATTTTTGTATATGAAGAGAAATCTTCGGGTGATGGTAGTCACATCTTAATATTATTTATCATTTGACGTAGTACCTACTCAAGGTATTGTATAATTAATTGTTTGTTGTAATTCGGTCAGTTTGCGGTTTGCTGAGAGCTAATAGCTCGTACATACAGCCTTTTGTATCTATCATCAAGGATGTTGAATGGTCTCGAACTCGAGTGCGTTTATAATCGTTTTAAAAATTTTCTTTCAATTACTACATGTGTTTTTATCACCCAAAAACATAAAGAGGTAAGTACTAAAAATTGATTTGAGAAAGATACAATAACGTTAACACAAAAGTTAAAAAATATAAAAGCAATCACGCTGACATCAATTATTATTATGTATTTAACCATATTATGTAATCTCGAAAACTTAACTCTAAATGTCGAAAACGAGAAAAAATTACTGCTAGTCATGGACAGGAATCTTTTAAAAATATTTTCTAATCTAAATATTTCTTAAAGTGTAAATAAATATTTTTCCCAAGGAATGCCCTTTTCTCAGCGAAAAGTTGCTTACGAACAGTTCGTTTTTAATTAATGGTAAAAAATAGGTGTTTGCATCCTGTTTTTACGTATGACAAAGTAAATAAAGTCACATTGTTTAGTTCAGTGTGCTGTTGCGCAAAGCAAGGGCTCCCAAACTATTAAAACGACACCACGCCCCGGACAGTGCGTGGACTTCTATTTCTACTGCACACATTAATTAGATCTTAAGCACTCGAATCCTAGAAAAGAATAAAAAAAATGTCAATGAAATACTGCAGTACCTACTTACAAATACTTAAAAAAAAATAATGTTTAGTTTGTCGAATGAAAAATATTTAATTTAAAGAGAGGGTGGGGGAGGGGGAGTCACCAAGTAACTAAATTAGCCAAGTATATTATATTTTTTAATAAAATTATCTTACCGTATATAGTATTACCTTTCATTCTTGGGGGGAAAACTCATAATTATAGGTAGGTAGATCAATCATCAATCATGTAATGAAAGTATAGAAAAAGAGCTAAATAAATGGTAAGATTTTTTTATTATTATTATGTACAGCCAACATACAGAGGGGTCAGCATGAAATAAAATAGTAGAAAATAACAAAGAATAAATACCTACCATCTGTTCAACAATTAGTATCTAACACAAACAATAGACAGTAAAGATTTAGTAAAGTTATCACAAGTGATTCAAGAAATTTTTGAAAGTTTTAATTTTTGTTTTATATTATATTCGCACAAGAAATTGGGAGAAGGTTAAGATGGCTCTTTGAAAACGAATCTAGAAAATTTCTGAGGTTTTTAGTAGATGACCGTGATTAATATTGTTTTTGGTTGTAAGTCAAGGGGGAATTATACAATACTCCAGATGGGTATTTATAATTTTGATGTCATTTTTGTTACCACTTTCATCTAATGTTTGTAATTTTAAATATTCTTGGTGTTTTTTGTAATCGGTAAGCAATAATTTAACAATAAGCGCGATGGTCAGTAGTTCAAAATTTTTTATTCGTATTATATCCTTTTGTTGAGATTTTTTCACCGCTTGTAGTAAAAAATGAAACTTTCTTTCAACACATTATTTATTCATTATCAGTCAATCGCCAATTGGACATAAAATAATGTACCTATTATACTAATTGGTGAAAAAACATATTGGGAACCTTTGATCTGGAAACCATAGATAATGTATTTATAGTTCCGAGCCATGCGTGTATTTGACGTTAGTAACTCATCCCCTAGCTTTTAACCTGTATCTAAGGCGTGCTTTATATCCACCGCTACTGTTGTAAGAAATACATCTCCGATGTAATTGTATTACATTATATAGGCAGGTGAGGTTAGACCAGGCTGCCATTTGCCCACCCAAATGCTATTACAGAGTTGTCAAGGATCCACTAAAGGGCCATCCGCTACAAACGAAAATAAACTTCAGCACCGGGCACAATGGCGACGAACGCTTGAAAGGTGCGAAAAATTTGAAGACCTGAAAAAATCCAACAAATGGACCAATTCTACATTTTACTACATTCCGCGCACAAAGGCCCGATTCGACGCGGCACTTATTGTGAACGTCAAAACAGTGCGCCCCGAAGCTCTGAGCGGGTGTTAACGCTCGCCCGTGGACAAAGAGGCATTGTTACCCCTAACATTCTTATATGGAGACGTAACGAATTCGGCTGAAGTCCGAGAAAATTGCTAGAATTATTGCTATAAAACAAATGGGCGTTCTGTCCTACCTAACTGATCTCCTTCTTCAGTGTCTCGGTCCAAACAAAATTAACAAAACACCCCGTGGAAGGCCTTGTTAGTTATGAATGAGGACAATTAAATCGACGCGTGGACAATTAGTACCTTTCTTAGGCACCTTTGTGAAGATTTGACGAAGAGGAAGTCTCCTGTAGGTAAGGTAACAGGATTATAAATTATAACTGTGCTTTTTAACCTTCAGGTGGATCATTGAACAATATTGATAATGAAGCAGGAATTTCAAGTGCCACTTGAAATTCAATCAATGGAGAACGTGGGAAATTCTACATTACAACTAATTATAAAAAGGCGAACACAACTATTCACTATCTGATGAATGACACTAAAGTAAATGTTGGAGAAGGATGGCAAAAGGGTAATCGAGAACTTGAAATCTAGAAATGAATGGCTAGCAAATATTGGTGGAAGCGTAGAGGATCCAAATCTAATCCGGGGAGGTAGCACCTTCATACCGAACCAATTGAGAAACTCAGTACCTACATAGATAATAAGAGTAATGGAAGCTAAAATATTCATCGAATAAAAACGTGCGTCATGTGTCGTCTACTGTGAAATTCCACTGCCTCTTATAGATTCATTATAAGACGATAAAAATAAATTTAACCAAAGTGGAGCCAAATTGATTGAAATTTCCTCAAATTTCCCCCGTGAAAGTGGACAAAAGTCGGTGTTAGCTGAATTCTTGCATTGGTTATGCAACCCACGTGCCCATGTAGGTTGGTGTGTCGATATCTACACCTTGCTTCTGCTTAAGCTTTATAGCATTTGGTAAAAACCGCTTTTACAAAACACATCCAAACGGATTCTCAGCGCCAATAAGTACCTACTTTAGGCATACTCTTAATTTAACCCACGTTCATCTGCGGTCGGTTCACGAAAGATAATCGTAAACCGTCGAATTATTTATGTTTTGCAAAAATCAGAACGCTGTACTAACCCAAATAGAGATTGGAGTGATGTCATGAAGGTGCAAAATAAACACATTATCTGTGGACTGGATGATGGTGTCTTTGTGAAACTGATACAGTTCGTCGTGAGAGAATCGAAAGGAAGATATGGGGATATCCAAACAGACTTGACCTACGCTTCATCGGATGAATAAAACATCAAAACACTTGACTCATCCAATAATGTTATATTTTCTTTTGGTATCCACCACTTCCCACCGGAGATCAGTGACACCCATTGTGAAAGTATCACGTTCTTCTGCAACACTTAGAAAACGGGCATCCATCCCAGCCCAGTTCCTCGAGTTCCTCGAGTTCATCAGCCTTCATCTGATTCCACATCTTTTCTTTCTCAAAATGCGTATTTCAGAGAGTCTTATCCAAAAGCGCTATTATATATATTTTTAAATATACCTGCCAGAGCTAGTCAAGCTATGTACCTACAAATGTGCTAATTTATTCCTTCCGTTTCTTTTCAATTATTTCGCCGCTGATAGATTTCCCACAAGTCGGAACCTTGTCACAACCCACGATAATTTAACTTCCACCTAGGTACATACTACCGATTTCAGTTTATTTCGTTTATTAGGAAGGTAGATGTCAGTGGGGTGCACCGCTCTATGACCAAAGGTGGGATCAGCAAAACGGCCATTTCAAGCAACTTTTCAATTTGGCGTTACACCAGGGCGATACTGATAGTATCTTCCACTCTGTAACTCTCCTCAAATATATTATTTTTGATTAATAATTTCTGAAATAACACAATTTAATGAAATAAAATTTACCTGCGCACACTGGGGTGCTGCTTCAATTTGATGGTCGGGAGCCTTACCACGGAGGCCCTCAATAATTACAAAATACAACTTAATCGAGAAAAGAGCATTTTCGAAGGAAGCGTCTTGAACAGCCCATATGAAATTTAAGCTTAGCAATTAGGTGTGATATTTCTCATGAAATAGTAAATAACAAATCATGTAAAAAAATATGAAGTTTACCCAAGTTTTACACTGAAATACACAAAAACCTCATTAATTTTAATGGAGACGACGGGGCTAAGTTTAATAGTTCTTGGTATCTTGTAGATACTTGACGGCTTCACTGAAACTAAACGCTGAAAACCACATTATTTTAACAATTTATTTTACAGAAATCCTGGCCCTAAACTACTATACTATAATATACGATAATACTTACACATAATAATTAATATTTTACTTCCGTCAGCATTATCGAGAATTGGGACCCGTCACACAGCCGCCGAAAAATTTATGTGTGGTTTGGAAAGCCTTTCAGAACGTTTCAGATGTGAAATTTTTTACTTTAAGGTGAGAGTCTGCGGTTTTTTTCCTATATGAATTAAACATGGTTAATTTTCAAGATTTCTGGTTATTTGGAAGATCCCTGGGAAAACCGTTTATTCCGTACAGCAAATAAGCTTTGGCAAGTTTCGTTAAACCGCAAGATTACCACTACAATCGTAGAAATAAAGTAAATGAAAGTTTTTCTCCGAGTATCGTGGAGTAAGCATTTAAGCAACCGATAAATTAAGTATTACCGAAACCAACCCTTCGAGAAAAGAAATTGGCGGAAGTACTAGTGAAGAATAATTTGTTGTTATAACTTTATGTATTCGTCCGTCCGGCGTAGAAATTAAGACACACTAAACTAAGCATTAACACGAAAGAAGACTTTGATATGTGAATATACTCATATAGGCTAACTAACTATCTAACCGTTGCGCCGTTTCCCTACAGGGGTAGGCAGAGAGGATGGACCACCAAACATTTCGTACTTGGCGCACACTCACATTAATACATCGTCTGATAGTCTCTACATACCCTTCTGTTATCCTGACTCTTGAGATGGCCCATCTCAAGTATTTGGTTCACTTTATCGTGCCATGCCTTCTTCGGGCGTTCCCTACTTATATCATTCACTTACGATTACACCCCAGGAATCTTATTTCTGCAGCATTCAGTCTACTGTCTTCCACCCTCTACCAGTTAAATGCCTCGCTGCCATAAATCAGGGGTAGATACCAGCACTCCATTGTACACTGTTTCTTTAGACATTTTGTGTTAGCGCCAAACACATTCAATCCTCCAATAATGAAGTTTCCTGCAATTACCCTTTCTTCTTTATCTTTATTGGCTGCTCCATCTCACGTAAACATACTTGCCAAACACACAAACTCATTCACCTGCTCCAAGTATTCATCATTCCCAACTATATTGCACACTGTTTTCGTACTCTATCTTTCAAACACAATGATGTAGACTTATTTACATTCTGAATTATAATAGGGAAAAAACTCAAAAATCTTAGTAGATATGAGGAATGACAATAATATTAGATTACCCATTGGATAAGTCAAGAAAAGATTAGCTAAGCTTATTTTCAATAACCTCAAACGTACTTTAGCGGTAATCTAACCAGGAACCAATGATAAAGTTCAAAATCGAATAGTTCTTAAGTAGTTACTGAATAAATGGAGCGTAAATCTACCAAATCTGTTTTTTGCACAGCTTTTTGAAGTAAACAAGCCTTCAATACCTTTGCTCACAAATATTTTCCAAGATGCCAACTCCATTAAGTTTCACAGTTGATTTTGCATCACCCGATGAATGGAGTAGTTTTTTTTATGCGTGTTGAACAATATCCAACATCCTGATTACTACGGGAATGTGGTCAGATAAAGTCTTAGGTTACATATTGCATTGTTTTCAACCGATTCGCGGCAAAGTTTTGGTGCTGATGGTTTTTGTTACTAGTCGATATAATATATGTTTCGGCAGACATTTTGTGAATGAGTAGGATCCATAGATTTGGTTTCAGCATGAAAGGATTTTTTTACTGCCTTCTGGGCCTCTACCAATACTGAGTTCATTCAAGAATAATCCTCGTTTTACTTGAGTGTTATGACTAAAAACAAATTTGAGGTACGACTCACGTGCATTATTTCTACTTTCCAACGTGCGCATAACCACACTAGGTACTGCAGATTATAAAGTATATTGGTGGTGTTTTAGGTTAAAAGTCATTAGTTGCTTACATGTTTTATGGTATTAGTTCAGAGTATGATTAGCCTTCGTGATACCTAAATTGGTAAATGGTTTTGAACTGAGACTGAGAGGCTACGGATAATAAACTCGGCTAAATACTTTTCGATTTAGGTATTCCGTTTATTTCTATTATACCCTTAGTATATACTTTCTCATAAAATAAAATTAGCGTCTAACTTTAGACAATATAATAACTATTATATACTAATCTGTCAGATTAGAGATTTATTTTGATCTATTCCCTCTAGACATTCAATTTCAAATTTTTGAAAGTAAGTATATAAAATTTTAAATTTTTAAATGCTAAGAGAAAGCTTGATGTCTTCTCTTTTGAAAAATGTTCAAATCAGATGTCTGACCGTAATATAAAATAAGATAGAACGCGTTTTATGAGGACGTAAGGATACGTCAGTTGATAACAGATATAGCACAACGTGACTCAGCGGCTTTTGATGCTTCGTGACAAATAAAGCACTATGTGGCCCAAATGGTTAAACATCACTTTCGATTAATTTAAGTAATTAACTCATGCAAAACCTACCTATGGGAATAACTAGATACATAGCAATTTTGCCCTTTCTGTCTCCATTTTCTCTCCCAGATTTACAACATTGTCGATTGAGTTTTACGAGGACGTCAAGACACATCTGTAGGTGAAAGATATAGCACAACGCGACTTCGATTTTTCGTTACAAATACAGCACTCCTCAGCTGGGGTGGTTACAAAACGCAGTTCGATATTACTATTAATTTAATTAATTTACTCCTACCTACATGGATTGACTGGATACATTATTTCAACCTTCCCTTATCTGTCTCAATTCCCTCTCCTCGATTTACAAAATTGTCGATTCAGTACCTTAAACTCAAACCCGCTCGTTACAGATTATAAGGATCTTCGGAAGTGTCACATAATAAAATGTTTTAATGTGGCTATGAAATCGAGTTATCAGTGTCTCATAAAAACACACTGTTTAAGTCACATTACAAGAAATAAATAAAATGTTCACACGGATTACGGCCGTCCATCGGACACTGTGAAAACATTAACATTATCCTACCTGCAGCGTCAGCTCGTTTCAGAACATAATTCGGATAGATTATTGTTACAAGCTTCACATTCTACTGAACGTCAGCAGGGTTGCCACAAATCTTTACCTGCACTTTGTAAAAAAGGGATGAATGAAAAAAGATTTTAGATTTTCACGGCCAAAAGTATTTTTTTTATTTGTTTTTGTCTTGTTTAGCCTTTAGCCTTTAGGCTAAAGAAGGAGTTAGCGCAACACGGCATAACACCCCAAAAACAAATAACAAAATGAAAAAAGAGTTCATCATTAAGATGGTGATATTTCTTTAGACAAATTGTAAATAATAATAATACCTGGATGACTTTTATAGCGCCGTTTTTGTGCAAAAACACCTCAAGGGCGCTGAAAAAAAATTCATAATTTAAAAAAAAAACTATAATATGTGGTTTATAATTAAATAGGTAAGTAATGTAAGTATGTAAGTATATACTTGCAAAGCTTATGATTTCAGAAGAAATTTTGATTTGAATAACTTTATTAAGCAAGACAAAATTAGAAATACACTTTTTTGAGGCACGGTCTACTGTTCACAGAACTACTAGTGTAGGTAGGAACGTTTCTAACATAACAAAAATGTTAACAAAATTGTTGCGTTTATACGAAAATATTTTATAGCCATATTATTCTAAAACTATGTAGAACAATAAGTATCGCAGTCTTAAACATAGTTTGGTGGTTGACTTCGGAATTTTTAATTTAAAACTATGTATGGAAGTAGGTACACAGACTAAAGAATATATTTTTTATACGGAAGACATTGATGTGACGATTGGGAGAAAACTTTATAAAATATATGCCTCTGGATCAATGACACTCAAATAATGTCAAATTTCTTTATAATATAATGAGGTATATTTGTTTGTTGACAAGTCGAAAATTAACCTTTCGAATGAACACCGTTTGTAAACATTAAAAATATCTGGCTAAAATTTTTACAAAAGGAACACACATTGAGATAATGAATTATTAATTAATTTATTATAACAATAAATTTACTACACCATAACATAATTATTTTGGTACCTACCTATTTTATGGCTTGTTTGAATTACAATCCGTTCAAGTATGAAAATTTAATGTTCAAATTTTGAAAATTAAAAGTTCATTGAACGTGAATTTTTCACGAAGAAATTCGAATACATAGGAACATATAAATTAACGCATGCATCGACAATTAAAATTTCTATGTTTGATAATGTCCTTTAAAATATATTTTCGAGTTCAAGAGACTAAATATGATTGAAACGTAAACGGTTCAAATTTAAAAAATGCAAATAAGGCGAAAACCTTTTGATTTTTGCTTTACCATTTTGAAATTTAACCAACACATAAAATAAGACAACCCTGTTAATAAGACTATTGCTATTGGCTGGTGGGACCAAGTTTCCACTTCAATACAGGACCCTGGCGGCAATAGCACAAGAACACAGCCGTGAGTTGGGCCAAATAATGTGTGAGGTCCCTCGCCGCAGGGGTCGCCAGGCCATGAGAATGGGACCCGAACGCCTTCTTATTGAATAACACTCATTGTCAAATTTGAAACTCTAATAATTCAATTAGTAGTTATACTTCAAAATATATGTATATTATTCATTTACATTTATTTTAGGCCTCGGCGCATGAACCCCTAGTGAAAAGGCTAAGTAAAACACCTCGGTTGATCTTTTTTCGCTATAATTTATTATTATTCAATAAAAATATGTGAATTGAAATCAAATTTTAAAAAAATTAAATCAAAAACTGTGAAATTTTTTTGGGTAGGTATAAAAATATCAAACATTCAATGCTTCTAATGAAAATTTAATTATTTGAAAAGATCTGAAAAAAAATCTTGACCTGAGCTATCAAAAACGTAAGAAATTGCACGGAGAAAAATGATTATGGCTGATTTATTAAAAATCTGTTAAAAACGCGATCGCAACTCATTTCTTAGTAAAATATTAGTCCATTCAGAATATATCGGAATAAGTGTTCATGCAGCTGTACTTTTCCTGATAAATATAATAACGAAATGCGACAATATTAGATTTTTTAAGAACATGTGTTCCGAGATCATGTATGTACGAGTATATAAATGCCACAAACTGGTTGATAAAAACATGGGTATGATGATCGTTTTACTACATAAGGTTACTTTATTTTTCATTAATTTAGTTAAATAACTATTGGCCTATTCCTTTAACAGATTAAAATATATTTTTTAATTTTTACTATAACAACGTATATTTTACGAAAATCGACTATAAAAATCTAATTATTGGTCTCCCGCATTTAACAATGGCATTCCTCACAGCCAATAAATGTTCCCGCGTTCCGCAAAACGCTGAAATATACTTCAGAAATATTCACAAAAAATCTATGCATACCTAAGGGCGGCATTTATATAAAACAGGGATGAAAGACGAGGGCCATAGACTGTGGAACTGTTGGACCTCCCGTTAGGTGGCGCCTGGGTCTAACCCCCTTTATACTTAGTACAATAGACAATCGTGGAGGATGCCCCTAACAAAGTATCAATACAACTATAATATTTGGATAAAAAATGGTGTTAATATTATTTTTCCAAACAAGCAGTCATAATTTATTATACTTGATGTAACAAATGTGGAATGCTGGAATTCTTAGGGGAAGTTAGAGCTATTTTTTGATTATGATGATTTCTAATACTTTAACAAAAAATTACATACACAAATTATTTTTGTATTAACGAAAAAAGTATCTACATACCGCGTAAAAATATGGGTAAAGAATTTTGACACAATTCTTACAAATTTTGTTTTATGAAAACCTTAAAAATCTTTTGAATGGTTGATCACTTAAATGGTTTATATTAACAAAAAAATACCTGCCTCAGTGACAAAATAAAAATAAATTACCCATGGAGTACCTCATGGTAGCGTTTTGGGTCCCATTCTATTTCTCAATTTATAAACGAACGAACTGATGATTTACTCATTGTTAAGTTTATTAAAATACAGCTTATGTGTTAATTTGTGGTCTAATATATTTAAGTCGAATTGTTATGCATTAAAACAAATTAAAAATTTATTCGTAGAGGGTATCACAATTTTAAAATGATATAATATTGGAGTGATGGAAGTACAAACTATCGTAATGTGTCAAATCTAAAGGCAGGGATCCTAACCGCTCGCCCACAGAGGTCGACCAAAATCTTAAATGTGGACATTGAATATCAGATAAAATGAAAAACGTTCCGCCTTGATGCAAGCTTCCACTTTGATTAGTTTTTATGAGAAAATGTTTCCTCTTTAGATTTACTATATGTGTAAGATGTTGTGAATACGAACTTTCTGATGAAGGAAGATAAATACTCGTATTTTGATAAACAAATATATATTTTAAAAAGATATCTTCATATTTAATGTTTTTTTAACTACCCTTGAGTATTTACGAAGATAGGTATTTAGTTGATATGGTGGATTGTATAATAATTGAATATAGCAAACCCCATACAACAAAAATCGAATAAAAATGTGTTATTATTACGTTTAGGTATACGATAAACCTAACCCATGTAAAACAAAAACATCTCTCCAGAATTATTTATGTAAATTACGTTTCATCACGTAGTTGTTATAGAGCCACATAACTGCGGCACTTTATTACGCTTCTTAAATAAATTATAAAGGTGCCTAAAGGCTATCTACAAGAAAAAAATAGAAAAAATTCATTCATTAATTTGTGTCCTTTAACGGGTTTGGGATTTTCTTTTGAGATCGTCATTAACATTATTTGATACCTGTTATGATGTAGAGACGTGAGGGCAATACAAAGAGACATGATTTAAAAATTGGATATGTTTTAGATACCTTTGAAAATGTATTATTAATTTATTTTCTTACTATTTTGATATTTTTTAATCTTCTGTCGACCTACACGTACACATCTGGTAGAAGCTTTTGATTACAAATAGTGTTATTAGGTACGTCAATAAAATTGTAGGGTATCGTGTTCAATGTACCTCTTTATGTAATGTACGCAAAATTACAATTGCACTGACTATTCAAGCTGCATTACATTTTAACCTCCTAAAGTTATTTCCGCCATGAGCCATGGAGCTTAGAAAGAACGAACAATTTTTGTGTTTAATTTTAGGGAAAACGGATTTTACATATTTTAGAATATCGCAGAATGTGATGGGGTTGAGATTTGTACAGTTTATTAACAGTACTTACGTATAATAAATAAAACAACGTGACATTTAATCAAGTTTAGTTCAACTTTTGAGGTACCTACTATTAACATAGACATTTTTACCTACTCCTGACACCCAAATGGATGAAAAAGATTGCAAAGAAGTCATAAGATATTGGGAGGTAGGTAGGTACCTATGTACGCGCAGAAAACACAATAGTTCTTAAGTGAGAAGAGATTTTTATATGCTTAGGTGTTATTTCCATCACGATATAAGTTTACTATAATCAATCACATAATTCTTGCCTATTTATAAAAATACTTGCTGAAGTCTATTTGATGCTTTTCAAATGTGTTTTAAGGCGGCATCCTTGATTTCTGCGCACCATTCATGCTCGCTTTCCTTTTGAATTACAATTTCTATACCTCCATTTTCAAGCATTTCTAATTCAGGTAGGTAGTAAATATAGGTAGCAAACCTGCATTTTCATCACTCGATAATAAATTGTCATTCAATATTTATTGAACGGAAGAATAAAAACCTGAGTAAGTAAACTCATATTTATATAATTATTTAGATTTTTTTGAGTATTAGTGCATTATCACAAATTACAATAGCTACTAAGATATTTTTTTGCCTCTCAAATGCATGGAAGAAAGTCAACTTAACCAAAATATGTTCAATTACTAATTAGTAGAGATAAGCACCAACACATGTCACTGATTGTTAATGAATTTGTTCTAAAAAACAGTGCTTAGACTCTATCAAAAATACTATCACAAACGAGTCATCACTTAAATGCGGACAATGTTCAAAGAGCACACATATAGGTATATATCTCTGAACATACGACAAAAGCTTAAACGTTAAACACGTATATATACAACATATAAAGTAATATAATTATTAGTATACATAGATGACAGAATGCTACGTATTACAATACAATCACTTATTACAGAGGTAAGAGATCTTACATCAAAGTCCTGTAAAATCTCTCAGTTTTTTTTCTTATCCGTCCATGTTCTAAATTACGTTTTCTTGACCAAAACAAGATTCAATTGAAATTTAAATAATCTTCTTTCACGAACCCACATTTCTTGAATTTGAAAAGAAGGTTTAAAACAATTTTATTTGTAGTTAGTCACAATAATACATCCTGCAAATACACAATTTTAAAATGTGTGAATTGAATAATTCTATCTTAAACATCACACGTCGGTTAATACCTGCCATATCATTGTGGCAGTTTAAATTGAAAAAAAAGTTATTTCACAAAAACATTAACGCCCCTTCGACCCACACAGTGCACAAACAAAAAGCCATTTTTTTTATGAGTGGCGAGGCATATCGGATATTTATGACTTCTTTGGCAACTTGAGCCCCTTGACGCATGGCACTTTAGAGCTAACGAGGTCTCCATACAAACGAACAAGAATTTAGAAGCGGAAAAGGCAATCTGATCACATGGCATCCTTCTGAAGAGGCGCCTTTAATCACGTCTTCACGTGAAGGAAATATGGATCGTATTCTCGAGATTCTAATGCAAAAAGCGCCCTAATCCCATGAGTGTTTTGGGACCACAATTGCTGACAGGCTCATCAGTTAGTTACGCTACCTGCTCGTGCCAGGATTTTAGTATGCTGACTTGTTTAGAAAATCTTTTATTTGTTTTTTTAGAGGTTCCCATTTCACAGTTCGTCCGTTTGTAGGAGCCGCCCAGTTAAGCGAGACACGGCCAGTAAACTAACCTCCTACCAGCAATGATTTAGATGTCAAACATTTTTTTTTCTGAATTGGGGCTCTAACAATATCTGGACACATTTGTGAGTTATTTATCACTGGTGGACGTTTTCGCTCCGCAGTTGGCCGTCGGTTGGTCCCTACCCCGTGCATTCTTGTTTTATTTTTCTAAAGAGAGTTGTCACCCGCTAGAATAATTATTGTTTCGGCTTTTCTTTGGTATTTCACGCTCGTTTGTGCGTCATCAGTATAGGCAAATAGTTGGCTGCAGTTCACACGCCCTCTTGGGGTTGGGTGGTCGCCTTAACTGGAAGAGAAAATAATGCAAATATATCCAACTAGCAATCATCCTTCAATACATTTGGCGGAAGTCATTGATCAGCTTCTAGTACTAGGAAATGTTGCCAGAAATCTTGTCAAGTATTTATCCCTAATTTAAGAGACCCTTTAACATATATTATGAGAAAGCTTCTCAAATTCCATTGAAAACTTATTTCAAAGATTCCTGCTGGATTTGAAATTTTGATTTACTTGTTTTAACCGACCCAGGGCCTAAGTTTTAGAATTAAGTTTAATTAACTAACTAACTAACCATCACCCTTTTTCCACGTAGGGGGAGGCAGATAGAATGAACTGCCAAACAACTCAGTCTTGGCACACACTCCTCGTTTCATTCACATTCATACATCGTCTCGTACATACCCTTATGTTATTATGACTCTTGACATGGTTCGACTCAAATATTTAGTATATTATTATAACTAAACTAATTTTCTCATATTTCTGCTGTTCTCGCTTGTCAAAATATTCCGTTAATACGCGGTGATTACCCAGGATATAGGAGTATTTTAAGTGATTCTGCCATGTAATAAAAATCTCTCTTTGTATAAATGTATCAAATTAAATTATTATTACGTACCTACCTAAGTTTGTCCCACTGTTTTAAAAAAAAATTCAATTATAATACACAGGAACCTACCAAGTTTCATAAAAAAGTGACAATTCAATAATTGAAAAAAAAATTACTTGGGTTCTTGTGATGATTTTCCCAATAGTGATGTTGTGGAGACTATCAAAATTACTTTTTTTCTGTAAAATGGCACCGTTAACCCTGTTAACATCCTTTTGGTCCAGGTACCTTTTTATTTAATATTCTGACTAAGCCTTTTACCAACTCCCCTTCTGACACTTTCTGCAATCCTGATAGATTTATGGTATATCTTGAAAGTGCTTATGTAAAATGGATTAAGCCACCTTCTGTGCCTTTGAAATTCAATCCTAAGACCGACTAAACAACGTAAAATTATAAAATAGATTAAACATTAACATTTGTTCACATTATCTATACCGAATATAACAAACCCATAGAATATTTCAAATTAGAAACGTATAAAACGTCGTGACAAAAATGACACGAAATTTATTTTCAAAATTATGATTAACCATACAGAATCTTCGCTCTTGGCCACAATCAAAAACAATATCAATTACCGTCTACTAAGAAAACCCGAAGCTCTCCATATTCCTTTACAAATAATTACACTCACCATCTTCCAACCTATTGTGCGATTGTGTTGACTATCTATAGATATATAAATTAATTTTTGTTTGGTAGTTTGTTTATCTGTTCCCTATAGACTCAAACACTACTCAACCGATTTCGCGTAAGATTTCAAAAATTGTCAGAGTAGTTTTAATGGCAGAAAAAGTCGGAGATGCCCGAAGAAGACTTAACGCATTATTTTATTGCACTGGAATTAAATACGGAGTCGAATAAAAGTTAATATAATGTAGTTTTTTTAGAATAATAAGTATTTGGAATAATATTTCCACCTTAAAAATAGTCCTAGTTTTCACGTACACTAGAATTCACAACCTCAAAACTTTACTCCAAACCATTCATAACCATGAGCAACACCGGGTTCATGTCAAATAGTAAACTATAAAATTTGCACTGTAGTGGCATATTTGGCGATGGACCCTAAAAATTCAATTGATTTCTGGAATCTCTTGTTTTCACTTGACTTGACTGGACCCAAGCTTAATTGTGTCTTGTTTTGTTGTTGTTGATGTTGTTATTGTTATTGTTTATGTTGCTGTTGTTGTTGTTGTTACTGATGTTGTTTTTGTTGTTGTTGTTGTTACAGTTACGGTTACTTTAATTGTTACAGTTACTGTTATTTTGTTGTTTTTCAAATGAATCTTAATTTTCTTAATACTTTTGCATGATCAGCAGGAAAATCATAATATACAAATTGAAAAAGTAGTCAGACATTAGATATTTCTGAATAGTGTATGTCGCCAGTAACATCACGCAACACGGCAACAAACGCTGAACAGAAAATCGTAGAAGTGTGGTCCACTCCAATAGTAGAAACATCCTGTTCTCGTGTAAAAAAATGTCAACCACATATAATTTTTAAGCCACTTGTATTAACTCTTAGAATTTTAAACAATAACATCGACTGTACCGAACTTCTGTCCCTAATTAATCTAAACATACTTTTGAGATGTATACGACATACATTCCACACGCATTATTACAAATGCAGCGTCTAATTCTGCATACCGTGCTCCTCATACATTCAATAATATTTGTTCTAACACCGACATTTTTCGGATTCACAGCTAAAATTTGAAAGTGGCATCATATCAATAATATTATAACTGTTCAATGCGCATTCTTATATACACAAAGTCACAGATACACACATATACCTATACCCTACACACGTCACCCGGTAATTACTGAATATACATAACACATATGAGACATTACAAGGAAACATATCATAGGTACCCACCTTGAAATATTTAATATCTGAAAGAAAACTGATGTCACTCTTTTATATTAATCTTCATAAAGTCTATTCAATTTGGGAGGTGGGTATGGGTACCACCACCCCGGGAACCATTCATTGGTTAGCTAACACCTCTGCCATAGGTCACCCCAAGTGGTTTGCTACTTGATTTAGCCTGGGTTTATGGGGTGAGGTTTGTCCGGGTCTTGACTGACTCAGATTCCTGCCTACTTCCTATACATTTTTCTTCCCAGAACTTCCACTCCTTTCTTTCCTAAAGAACCACCACACAGCATCCCCAAAAATATTTTCCTCAGGTTGTCTTGTCCCCACTTAGTTACTGTGAACAAAATTAATACCGATTACAAAGAAAAGAAAATACATCATAAATTGCTTGACTCCACGCCCACACAAATCACTGAAATTGATTTTCTATTTTTGGTATAACTTAATTCGGATACACAATAATTAAGGATATCAACTCATTATCTTTTTATAATATAGCTTCAATAAAGACTAAGTAAATTCTTGTCATACGGTATATATTGGAGACGATACAGAAAAAAATAATGAATGACTTCAATAACTCGTTTTCGCCAAAAAACATCACATTGGCTATATTTCATATGCAGCGACAAAATTCAGAAACGGCGTTTGATTAAGTAAGTAACCACCATGCCATTTCCCCGCAGGTCTAGGCTGAGAGGACGGACTGCCAAACAACTCGTCCTTGGCACACACTCCTTGCCTCATTCACATTCATATATACATATTCTGTCTCCTGACATGGTCCGACTCAAGTATATGCATATGTATCAAGTATATGTATCTTGTTCACCTTGCTAAATGTGAGTTAACAATGCTAATTATGCACCCATAATTCCATTTTTACATTATAAATAAGTTCAGCGTTTTAATTTTCATACTTACTATGAAGTAAGTATGAAAATTAAAACGCTGAACTTATTTATAATGTAAAAATGGAATTATGAGCAAAAAGAACAGGTAAACGACATAACTACAAAATTTGGGTGCATAATTAGCATTGTTAACTCACATTTAGCAATGTGAACAAAATACATATAATTATTATTTTTTGGTAAACTAATGTTTTTAAGACAAGATTTTTTATGCATAGCACAAAGGGTAACAATTATTTTACAGGCAATAATTGTTCGCCTGAAACACTCATCCAACGTCCCGTTGGCGTCATGTATCTTTTATCAGGAGATTTTTCAATGTGGATGAGTGTTTCAGGCGAACAATTATTGCTTGTAAAATAAAAATACATATACTTGATACATATACATATACTTGAGTCGGACCATGTCAGGAGACAGAATATGTATATATGAATGTGAATGAGGCAAGGAGTGTGTGCCAAGGACGAGTTGTTTGGCAGTCCGTCCTCTCAGCCTTCATGAGAAGGGGCCATGTCAATCTTATTAGAAAACAACATCGTACTAAAAATAACGTAAATGGATTATAAATCTGAGATCAAAAGTTACGAACAATAACTTATTCACCGATTTTGTTAAAATAACTTATGAACGGACGGAAATAATATAAAAGCTAAATTATTAAAAAAATAATAATATTACAATTTGAGGTTATTATTCTAAAAATAAATATTCATCCTTGACTTGTACAAAAGTCAATAGATGACGCACATTAAAATAAAAATAGGATATATTTATCCAAGACTATCAAGACTTTCAGTTCGAGTTTAATCTTGCGATCATTCATAAATATAACGGCAAGGCGAATGTCTTGGGTTCGTGTCCTATATGCGACTGTATCTTTTTCTGTTTCAAATTTTTGTTTAAAAATCGCTAATCTTATCTTCAATAATTAAATTGCTCACACGCCTACAGGACACTTCTATCGATTTATCCCTTCAGTGGTAGCAATGAATTGCCGGGTCGAACAAGCCGCCGCTCACCTCTTTGCGCACTCAAAAAGTTGTCATACATTTTTCATGGTATTTTAGTGCCCGAAGACGTGACTGCACATGCGCCGTCCGATCATTCGGCTCGATTCGCGCGCATCGCCAATTATGCGGAACTGACATCTCGAGATGTGGTATATTGCCATCGGTGTCATGGTGTTTTGAGGCATAATATTGCGGCATGGTGTATAGATATGTCTCCTAGCATACATTTATGTAACTGAAAGCACACGGCTGTTTTTTTAAAGCTTTATTTTGCACAGTATTTCATTATTACGGGGATCATATGTGGAGGGTTTTTTTTAAAGGAAAAGAAGGCAAGGAAATTCTGCAAAAGAAAATTTATAATGGGTAGTGTCTGATGAATCCATCTCCCACTGCGGTGCAAGTCCTGAACAAACCTTACTCCTTGGACCCGGGCATCCCTTTTAAGTGACCAAGCATTGCGAACCATATTTATTGGCGACTACAACATGCCTAACATCAGCTGGAACACCGCATATCATCCCCGTGGTACTGACATCTGCTCCACCACCCTCCTTAACTGTCTATCTTATTCGGATTTAAAACAATACAACCACATTCCAAACAGGTACGGTAGAACACTTGACCTAGTGCTCTGTAATACCACAGTCTGCGTCTCTCCTGCTGACTCTCCTCTGGTTCCGGAAGATGCACATCACACATCCTTAATAATTGAACTCAATATTTACGCCCCCACAACCACTTCCTCACCCCAGACGATCAAGTTATTCAATAAAGTCAACTATGACCTAGTCAATGACGCTCTGTCAAAAACTGACTGGTCTTCTGTTTTAAACGCACAGGACGTTAACACGGCAGTTAACAGCTTTTACCTAATCATCGACGCCTTGATAGATGACTTTGTTCCAAAGAAAGTTCTGAAACCAACCAATTTCCCAGCGTGGTACTCATCGGCTCTTATTAACATTACAAAAGAAAAGCTGAAGTTCTTTCGAGCCTGGAAACGCCACAAGAACCCACTAGATTACCAAACCTTTTCACTGCTCCGAAAAAGACAAAAGAAAATCGCAACTCTCACATACCACAATTATATTTCACACTTAGAACACGCCATACAAAATAATACAAAAAAAATATGGAGCTTTGTCAAAACGCAAAGAAAATCTCCCTACATGCCGGAACACCTAACATACGGCTCTAAAATTGCACACAACAGTAAAGAGATCACTGACCTGTTTGCTGACTATTTCTCTACCGTCTTCACTGATCATACCCCAAATTTAGCACCTGATGTTAACAAACCTGATC
Organism: Hesperophylax consimilis; assembly: GCF_061612785.1. Classification (NCBI taxonomy): domain Eukaryota; kingdom Metazoa; phylum Arthropoda; class Insecta; order Trichoptera; family Limnephilidae; genus Hesperophylax; species Hesperophylax consimilis. Next base: position 21,291,080 of record NC_142846.1, read on the forward strand.
CGCTAAATAATATAGCCATAAACTCAATTAAAATCAATGAAGACATCACCTACAAATATCTTTCATCCATTGACATTAACAAAGGACCTGGTTTAGATAGTTTGCCTGGTATCTTCATACGTAACTGTAGTAAATATATCACTATTCCGGTCAGCGCAATTTTCAAAAAATCAATAAGTGAAGGAACGTTTCCTCATAAGTGGAAATCTGCCGTAATAACTCCCATTTATAAAAAAGGCGATAAACATGACGTTACAAATTATAGACCTATCTCTCAACTTCCTATCTTAAGTAAAATTCTTGAAAAAATCGTTTACGACCAACTCTACCCGACTATCGCTACAGCAATTACACACAACCAACACGGATTCATGAAAAACCGGTCTACTACATCTAACCTGGTCCTATTTGTCAATTATTTGCACAGCAATATGGACGAAAGGGTACAGGTCGATGCTATGTACACCGATTTTTCAAAGGCCTTCGACCGCGTTATTCACTCAATTCTTTTAAATAAACTTACTCGTCTTGGAATACACGGTGATTTATTTAGATGGATTAAGTCATACATTAGTAATCGTAGTCAAGTTATCTCAATAAATGGTGTCTTATCCAAAATAATAAACGCAACCTCGGGCGTTCCTCAGGGTTCCCATCTTGGTCCGCTTTTCTTTAATATATACTTAAACGACATAGGCTCATGTTTCCAACACTCAAAATTTTTAATGTTTGCAGATGACATGAAAATTTATAAAACGGTCATCTCTCTATCGGACTGTAGAGAGCTACAAAGTGACTTAGTTAGGCTCTGCAACTACTGCACAGCTAATTATTTGGACCTCAATGTTTCAAAATGCCACACTATGTCCTTCACCAGAAACAAGCATATAATTAACTTTCCCTATTCACTCCGCGATGAACCCGTGATCTCAAAAACCGAATGTAAGGACCTTGGAGTCTACGTAGATAGTAAACTTATATTTAATACGCACATTTCTTCAATCACTGCTAGATCTTACAAAATGTTAGGTTTCATACTGCGTCTGAGTAAATTATTTAAAAATCCACGTACGCTAGTAATGCTTTATTCCTCACTAGTCAGAAGTACACTGGAATATGCATCGCCTGTCTGGAATCCCAAATACACTTACTATGTCAATAATATAGAGCGCATACAAAATAAATTTATTAAGTACCTAGGTTATAAATACAACAATAATTATATCTGCACTCTCCAATCCCTGAAATCCAGGCGAACGGTAGCTGACATGACATTTCTCCATAAAATAATACACAACGAAATAGACTGCTCAGAACTTCTATCCCAAATAAATTTTAACACCCCATCTAAAAGAACTCGACACACCAACCTTTTTTACACAACTAGTAATAATACAAACGCTGCAGCCAATTCCCCTATTTCTCGCATCCTTCAAACATTCAACTCAATTCAAACAAGCACAAGTACCGATATATTTTTTGATTCTCTCCCTCTATTTAAGAAAAACTTTTTTAGCACACTAAATTCGCCAACATAACACATACAACCACACACAGACACACACGCACACGTACACACACACAAACACTCACACACACCTCTCTCCTTCCCAAGCACACTAATTAACTTAACTTAAAAATGTAACTTAACCGTAAATGTATAATATACCTCCTATGTATATATGTCAGCGACATGTCATTGGTACCAATTATTATACTAACTTTTATAACTTTGTAACTATTGTCATCCATGTAATTATGTACTGTTTGTTTCTGCAATAAACAAAAATAAAATAAAAATATGCAGTGATCATCCAATGGTTCCCATGGCGGCTGTACCCGTATCCGCCTCTTAAATTGAAAGCTCACAAACGATGCATCTATCAAGGGGAATTCACGACGGAGCTCTCCGTGGTGTGAATATACAAATGTATACGAGACCCTGAGTTACCCTTTTAATTAATATGCAATACGAGGATTTTCAAAATTTTATTAATCATTCAGGCATTGCCGATTGCTATTTTACCAATAGCTAAAATTCTCCAGAAAAATGAACAGTTAACTGGGCAGATTTAAGTCGATTAGAACTGTCAATCATTAAATGGACATGTTGACGAATGTAGACTAATCACCAATAATATTAATAATGTTAAATAATCACCAATAATGTTTTCCATATTATGCTGTCTCAGTAGAGGTAAAGTCACAAGGAGTAAATCCATAATTGGTTTTATTTTACTATATAATACTTATGTACCAACTGATTAAATGTAAACTGTCGATTTCCCGAAAATGAATAGTTAAATAAATAAATAAAAATATTATCGCTTCAATGTTGACATTCAATTTGTGGTCGTGCTTGACTTCCTAGTTACTTACTTGTGTAGTAAGACCCTTTTAGAGCCGACATATCGGCGTTAGTTGAAATAATATTTTGGCAGTTTCATGCATTGTAATAATAGTTCTTCCAAACACGCATGGTAAATAGGTATTAATCTCACATACCAAGCACATTGGAAATCAATTGATCGAACTAACCGATGCAATGTTAAAGTGTTTGTCAATTCTTGTATTATGATTAACTTACTAACTGTTGAAGAAGAATATAATACACAAACGAATCATGAAACGAAACAAGGCACAGAAAAATAAAAAGGTAACGGTTGCAACTGGGAATCGAACCCGGATCTTTGTCTCACCGGGACAACGCCTCAACTAATTCGGCCACTAGGACCTAATTGTGTTTACGTAATTTTTGCTAATCTCATATGTCAAATTCAAAGTTAACAACATTATCTTCAACTAATTTTTACCATATTGCGAACTTTAGCTTATTATTTTTCTGAATTATGTAATATTTCATGTTGCGTTGAGGTTTAACAGTATTATCTCCTAATTCAATGATTAATATTACATTGATGGGTATAATCTTCGAAAGTATTTAAATGAGTTATTCCAATAAAATTGATTTACTTATGTTTATTTTTCAACAGTATTTACTAAAAAGTAAGGAAAGAAAAATAATTTATCGGGTACTTGGGTATTTATTTAAGAAAATGCAACACCGTTAAAAATATAAGAATACAAGTTATTTTTCTCTTCTGAGGTCAAATCTTTCTGTTGTAATAAAAAAATTCTGTTCCGAGCATTCCCTCACGTGTGTGCTGTGTACTGCTTCACATCAAGCGTAAAAAATATGTCATTATCTAATCTAATAGGTTTATAGCAATGCTTTAAATGCTCAAGTGGATACGATTATTTGTTTTCTAAAATTTCCCAAGGACTTAAAGGTATACTTAGATTTAAAATAAGGGAAAAAATGAATTTCACTGATCGACAACAAACAAATTAGGCTACCGTGGCCGAGTGGTTAGAGACGTTGCACCGTTAAAACAGAGATCTTAGGTTCGAATCCCAATTGCGACAGTTACCTTTTTCTATTTGATATGTCTTGTTCTGTGTTATTTTTCGTTTATGATTAAATAAAAATAAATAATTAAATTTAATATATATAAGTATCTATGGAATAAAAATAGTTATAAAAAATATAGAATTACATCTTGTCATATTTCTTGAATAGAGCGTACCAGAAAAATAAAAAATACGAACATTTTAGTTACTAAATTTAATATTAAAATGGTTATAAAAATCTTGATGATTTTGAAGATTTTTCTTCTTAGCATAACCTTAGGGACGTCTCTCGCTCGTATTCTTCACAGGCGGGTAGAATTATTATTACAAAATATGACGATAAAGCCACAAACCCCGAAATAACTCTAGACGCGAGACATCAATCTTGGGCCGATAAGGATCGCGTACATTTCAGTGCTATATTCGTTTCAATTACGTCGGTCTGTTCACGGAGCCTTCTTTCAAACAGAGGCTTTCGTAACGTATTGTGGATGCGGTGTATGTAAAAAATAAAATAAATTTAACATATTTTTCTTTACTTTTTGACGTTAATTATTTTGCAATAATGTGAATAAGTAATCACGTTTTCCTAATGTGAATTAGAAAACACGGCGAAAAAAAATGTTTTGAGTGCGACCAACAATCCAACACGGAATTTCCTACTTACCGGGTTGGTGCATTTACAATTTCACCACCGAACCAAATTTCACATCATTCGTATTATTGTATCAATTTATTATTTTCACTGGATAGCATCTATCTCTTTGACTTATTATTAACGTGGCTCAAACATTTAAGGAACCTAATATCCGGTGTCATGAAATTTTTACGATCTTTTCTATCTCAAATTTCTAGGTCAAGACGACAATCTGTGCCCGCGATACGTTACATTTCAAACACACGTAATTTTTATTTTAACAGATAATTAATTTCATTAGCCTGTCCGCTGTCCAATACCTAAGAGTGGAAATATATTGTGTAAATTGTCGATATCACTTTTCTTTTAAATCGGTAAGAGTACCTACCTAAGTAATGATCACATTTCTTGAAATTTACTGCTCAGTGGTTTAAACTAAATAAATTAGGCAAAAATCTAAATAATATAAAGCTAGTAAAATACGTAATGCAAAGCTCTTCAGAACCTACAAAACAATAATTACGGTATTTTCTTATTGATAACTTAATAATACGGTCACAAGTCACAATATTAAGTCGCATCGGATGAGGAAAAACACAACGGGTTCACCATTCCGCCTATATGAGCTCTGTCCAGGCGTTTCAAGAAAAATAACTGCTTTCCGCCGAGGAAACTGCAATGGGTCAACATTTTTATTTGTCGTTTCCTTTCAAAGAAGTTAACCCTAGAAGACTAAACTTGGGTGTTTCGACTAACACAGTGTGCATTTTATGCTGTAGCTATAAAAATAATGATTCGATCGCGCTGGTACCAACTCAGTACCAGACATTGTCTTGCAGTGAATGACCGCACTATGACACTTTTTTAAATCTAGTTCACATGTGTGTATTTTAGAGATTTTGTCAAATTTATGTTTTTACCACTTTGTGTATCTTTTGTTGTTGTTAGAGTCCAAGGCATCTTCTCAACAAATTAAAAACATAACCCCAGAAGAAAAGATCGCAATAACAAAAAAATGAGGATAATTTCGAGGTCCAGGAAAGGGACTAATAAGACACGACGAATGAAAATTTAAATAATATTTAGCTGAATTGTATAGTGCCGTTTTTCGTAAAAATATGTACCTGGTTTTACATAAAAACAAGAATTTTGTGCAATTTGGTTCCCTATAGAAATCAAGATGCCCAAGTGTCTTGACGGTTTCTGCACGGAGAAAAATGATCCTGTTAAAAAAGTTATAACATACCAATTTCTTGATAAAAGATTAGTCATTCAGAATATATCCAAAATACGTGTTCCTTTTCTAATAAATATCATGATGGAATGCGTATGTCAGTATCAATATCAGTATTTGTAGGAACACGTGTTCTACCGTCCTTATAAAACATTCGCTTTGAACTGATACTTTGTTAAGAACTCTTTCAGTAAGTTTTTTAAAGTAAGTTTTCTCACAACAGGACACAAGGTACACATAGTGTACGGGGTTTTAATAGACGTACCAGACTTGACTTTTCTTTTCTGCGGTTCTTTGGAGTAACAAATGGAGATGACCTTTTGGTCGTCGGTGGCTTTTTTTTAGTATTAAAAACATTAAAAAATTAGTTTGTATTATATCGGATAGTAAGGTTTGGATGGGGGTTTGAGCGGATACTCGGATGACAAGCGAAACATTTTTTTAATATTTGAAAAGAAAAAAAAGAATGTTTCTTAGTTACTTACCTAGTGGGACTCCCCACCCTGTATAAAGTTTTAATTAATATAATCATGTTATCTATATTTTCATAAATTATTTCGATTTTGCGACAAAACTTCGCAACATCCTTGCACAGATACAAAGCAAACAGAAATGTTTAATGATTACAAATCAAGAATAAAAATCTGGCTGAAAAAAAGATTAATGAAAAACTCTGAAAAAACATTAAAAACGATACAGAAAAACAAATAAAATAGAACTGAATAACTTTAGTTATCCTCAGCACATGTCACCATAGTGAAGAGGACCATGAAATATAATTTAATATCCATATACCTATTCACCAACATTTTTTTGTTTAAATAGTCACTATAATAAAAATTGACTAAGCGTAGCGAGTGATGTTTTATCTCGACAATTTTTAATTTGCCGACTGTAAATTTGTTTGTGATTTCCTTGTCTGGTCAATCCTTTCAAAATGGTAGCCGAGTTTGATAGTAAATTTTTATTCCACCAGAGTGTATGGGCGTTGCGACTATTGCGAGCTGCCTTACTACTGTTCATATAACTAGGTACTAGTAATATGTAGACTTTTTAAACTTTAGTAAATAAAAAGTGCATTTTGTGGTAGTCATTGTAGTGTTAGTCAAAATGACAAATGATGAGTCTTTACGCTTAAACAACATGACTACTGTAAGTTTTTAGATTCTCACGGCCAAAAGCATTTTTATTGTTTGTTTTTGGGGTGTTATGCCGTGTTGCGCTAACTCCTTCTTTAACCGACGTTTCGGACAGCGTTGCAGTGTCCATCATCAGGGCAGATCCGGTAGATCCGAAGAAGGAGTTAGCGCAACACGGCATAACACCCCAAAAACAAACAATAAAAAAAACATGACTACTCTTCTAGGGTTAACTTTCTACATTTCAAAAAGGTTTAGAAAAGACAATGTCCTGTTATGATGTCCCAGGATGTTATTAAAAGAGTTTCGGTACATGAACATTACGTAACATGGAATGCACCAACGTATTTGCAGTTGACCGGTCTATATCTATACCCGAGAGGTCAATAGTCCTTGTCCATTTGACCTATTTTGAAGCAGGCCAAGGTACCTATTTAGGCCTTGGTGCGTTATGAACTTAAAATCACATAGAAAAATTAACAATATGCCATGCTGAGAAAAAACACTTTCAGAGTGAAAGATAGGTGGGTACTTTCAATTTCTCTCTGGTGAAAGACATACCAACATTGAGATTCAAAATAAAAAAAACTTAGCTTGAAATGGCTTAGCCTTTAGGACTTTAATAAATCTCAAATAAATTTGTGATAATTTGGGAACTCCTGTTCATACACCTGCGTTTGATTTAATAATAAATCATGATGTAATGCAAAAATATTAGGATTTTCATGAACACGTGTTCGGACATCGTGACAAGACATTGGTATATTACTTAAAGCTTATCAAGATACATATCATTCCATTATTTAATAGCCTACAATCCCGTTTTAAAAAGGAATAGGAATAATTTGAAGAGGTTCTTAATAAATCGGCAATATTTTTTATCAGAAAGTTTTCTCCGTGCGTATTTTTTGTGACCATATCTGAAGAGCCAGGTACTCAAAACATACACCAATTTTGGACGACATAGTTGCACGCGCTGCAGACGGTTGATAGCAGTTGAAAATCTTGTGCGGTATTCACATTATAAAGCCGAAGGACCTTCCGCGGCTCCTCTAGCCTAGTGGCGACACTGCTTTGTTTAACGACTCATTTTTTTAGTCTCCGGGCTCCCATGATTACGGGCAAGTATTTTAATTTTCGTCTCCTGGGGTCGGCCAGTCGCGCTGACCCCTGACGGGCGGAGTTAGACATGTCGGCAAATAAACGGGGAAATAAAATTTTGGAAAATACTTATTACTATCTAATAATATAATTTCCTTGTGACTACATCAGAGAGAGAAATATTGAAAAAAAATGGAACTGATGCAAATAAGTACGCGATTATTAAATTATAAACATTAATAATGTTTGTAATTTAATAATTCGAAAGATAATTAATGTTTATAATTTAATTATCACATTAGGTAAACCTAGAATATTACTGTTTTATTTATTTACTTAAAATTTTAATCCAGAATGAAAAAAAAGTTTTGACAAATTTTTAAAAATATACATCAAAAAGTCACTGGAGACCAAAAATAAATTTGCATTTTTTACTCTAAATAAAGTCAGGAAACACTAGTTAAAGTAAATCAAGTACGTCCCTTAACACCCTGTATATTACATAAAAACAATAAAAAAATAAAATAAAACATTATAGGTATAATAATAATAAAATAAAATAAATAATAATAATAATACATAAAAAATAATATGATAAAACTATACTAACAGACCGAGCGATTAGTCATAATAGACCCGATATAGTTTTACATGACAAAATTAAAAAAATAACTTATATCATTGATGTCGTTATTCCAAATTCCTCTAATATTCAAAAATCTGTTAGTGAAAAAATAAGAAAATACACAGATTTAGGAAATGAAATAAAAAGAATTTGGCATTCTCAGACTATAAAAATATTACCATTCGTTATTTCGGCTACTGGCATTATACCTAGCTCTCTAATTAAAAATTTAGGCGTATTAGATCTATCAAAAAAATTATATATAAAGATGCAAAAGTCGGTCATTTTGAATACATGTAGGATAACAAAAGATTTTTTAAATATTTATGTTGAGGGATCAGTAGGATTTATAGGCCCTGTTAGAAGTTCTACCGAGCCAAACCCTCTGATATGAAAATATCTGGAGTCGGTGAATTATTTTCCCATTTGATCTCTGGTGAGTTGACGTGTTGTTCTTGTATTGTTTTGTATTTATTTTGCTTATATAATGCACTTACATAATGTTGATTGACTAGATGATCATTTGTGGAAAAGTGAGTGGAAGGGTTAAGTTTTTCCTTTGGGGAAGATTTAACCCCGACAACTAAATCGGAAAATAAAAAATAACCTTATGATAACATGAAATAAAATCATGATAGCTAGATACCTAATGATAACATGAAATAAAAACATGATAGCTAGATACCTAATGATAACATGAAATAAAAACATGATAGCTAGATACCTAATGATAACATGAAATAAAAACATGATAGCTAGATACCTAATTATAATATGAAATAAAAACATGATAGCTAGATACCTAATGATAACATGAAATAAAAACATGATAGCTAGATAACTAATGATAACATGAAATAAAAACATAATAGGTAGATACCTAATGATAACATAACATGAAATAAAAACATAATACATTTAAATTAAGTTAAATAAAAGTATCATCCACCAGGGAGGTCGCCGTATCTTCTGTATCCATCGCTCGATGTTGCTATGCAATGCACTAATACCAAATTATTATAATCATCATACAATGTATACGTTTCGTTTTGTTAAGGCCTCCGCCTCCGTGGTCAAAGGGTTAGGCTCTCGAATAGCAAGTTGGAGGTCGCGGGTTCAAATCCCGGCGTGCGTATATAAATTTTAGTTTATTTGTGTTCTTTCACAAATCATGCATTTGAAATAATACATAGTATATCTGCGGCACGTTCCAGAGTTGAAGTTACTCTCAGTATCGCCTTGGTGTAAAACCACCATTCAGAATTGAAACGTTGCTTAAAATGCCTTTGGCCTTTTTTGATGACCAGATCTGAAAAGCCAGGTACTTCCTCATGTTTCTCTTCCACATCTCCTTCCCCTCAACACTACCTTCAGCCTCACAACATACCCCAATTTGGGATGCCATAGTATCACTGGTTCCTGACGGTTGGGATCAGTTGTTACTCTTAGACGCTTTCAAATAAAAATAAAAATTACTATTAATTTAACGTTTTTATAATTCCAGTAGGTGCCTGTATAAACAACCAGGTATCGATAACTATTTTGCAAAACTATATGAAAATAAACTCGTCATTAATAATTCATCTGAGTATGTGATTACATAAAGGGGAGATTTTTTTGTTTATTCTTTCATATTTTGTAGGTAGATACTACTCAACATTTTCACCTCTAAATTTATTTTAGTTGACTCATCACTTCTATTATCCTAAATCTATCCCTACTTTTACTCTATTTTTCTAAATTTCTGTTATTTATAATTTCACTCCCGGCTGGGCTTTTGGATGTTATTTTTTTCACAAAGAACATATAAATAAACACAACAAAATAAAAAAAATAAAAATACAATTCAAAATCAAAAATATAAAACACAACCTTTAAAACCAAAACAATGTCAAAAACGAAATAAAGTGGAAACTAGACACTACACCATTCAAGATGGAAAAATATAATACTAGGAAAATTACAAAGCCTTGGTAAGATAAACAGAGCTACGTAGTTTCTATAGTTAAATTATATTTAATTTGAAGATTTTCTTCCGAAATAAATTGTTTAATGACTTGTTTATATTTGGTGAATCATGTGTTCAATGTATCAACAACATCTTTATAGTCATTACCCAAATTTTGTATACGGCGAACGTTTGTTTAACATTTAATTTCATCTCTAAATGTTTTGTTCTACAGATAAATATGTAAAAAATATATATAAATAAATAAACAAATAAATTGCAAAATTACTTTGTCGCATCATTTAATATTAAATTAAAATAACCAACTCTGTTTACACCATTTACACTTTCATTATGTACTTTTATGTTATGATTATGTAAAATTCTGCTTTATTTTATACATTTAAAAAAACTAATTAATCACCGCTTACTTCGTTTAGGTAGTTACCTACACATACATACATTATGTTGAATATTTTGTCTCTGTAATTATTTGTATATTTAAACTTACTTGTCTATTCTTATATTGTGTCTTTATCTTAAGCATACTTTGTATCCTGATGAACAACCCTTTGATTTTTAAACACGACTGTAATATTTTTTTAAAAATACCAGTGTAAACGAGGTTGGGTTTTTTTTATTTGATTTCATAAAAATAAATACTTAATTTGCCTGAGATATGTTCAGACTCACGACATACTTCATTTATCGGAGATGCGTGGAGTACAAACTTATTTTCGGTAGTTTTCTGCTATGAAATGCAATAGGAAGGCTCGTGACAAAACATTTACTAGGCAGATGCGCTGTGAACGGCAATACGTAGGTGTTCCTATTGTTCGAAAGCAGCATATGACAATATAATGAATAAACAACGGTTAAAAACAAAAATTAGTAATGTCCCGAACCAAGATTACAGTTATTTAAAGGACGCAGCTCAACTAACTAACTAACTAACTAACCATCACGCCGTTTTCCCCGCAGGGGTAGGCAGAGAGGACGGACCGCCAAACAACTAGGTCTTGACACACACTTCTTGCCTTATTCACATTCAAACATCGTCTGATACATACTCTTCTATTATTTTGACTCTTGACATGGCCCGACTCGAGTATCTGATTCACTTGATCGTGTCATGTCTTCCTCGGGCGTCCCCGACTTCTGCTATCATTCGCATTCGCATCATATATCCTTCTTACACTCCTTTCTTCGCTCATTCGCTCTACATGCCCAAACCATCTAAGCGTCCCTTTCTTAATCTTACTCACTACGCTTACATCAGCCTTGCACTCTTTGCGGATCTCCACATTCCTCACACGATCAAACATGGTTTTACCACACATACGCCTCAGGGATCTCTCAACGATCTTAAATAATGCATCTGAAATAACATCGCTGTCACGGATGCAGTCATAAAACCAATAGGTACTGATGATTTTAACATTTAGGGGAATCAACCAATAATCGGTAGTCAACCAAACAGCTAACAATGTGTCAAGCAAGTATATGTAGAGAGACAAAACTCTTTGAATCCATAAAGAAATGCTTTATAATAAATGTTTTATCTGACACATATTTGTACAGCGATACGTACGTAATATAAAGGTTAGAGTCTGTAGTGATCATCTAGCGCGTATATTTTACAACGATCAACAATAATATCTAAAACACATTATTTGTAGCGATCGATGCATTCAAACATATTTCGGTAGCCATCAATTTATCTAATTCGTATTTCTGCATCAATCGATGTATCTAAAATGCAAATATTTCTGAAGCGATCAATTTATCTAACCTACGCATATTTTCGTAGCATTCAATTAATCTAAAACATATTTTTCATCATTGTTCGTTTGAAGCAGAAAGAATTTCCAGTCCTTATCGAGATTTGTTCCCAGCGCTGATTAAGATCTTGCCACTTTTGCCGCCAACGTGTCCTTGTCAAAGAGTAATAAAGGACCAGCGATGGAAAAAGACACAGATATGGGATTTTAAGAGCGCAAACAAAGAGGAATATGTTATTATACGGGGGTGGACAACCTAGACAACGGTTACAATAAACAAAGCTAAATATATATTCTTTAATGTTAATTCCCTACAAGAGGCCCTGAGGGAAATAATTTCCCTCAGTGGCCGTTTCATCTTTAGGGATGCCGTGTGGAGGGTATTTTTGAGGAGAGGAAAGAGTAAACATGGAGAAACTCACGTTACAGGCGAGAGGAAACACAAATGCTGGCAAATTGTTGCAAAGCCGAGCGGTCGAGCTGAAGAATGAGTCATCGACGTGACTGGTTGCAATGTGAAAAATTACAACCGTGTACTAACGTTGGGCGCTCGTTTGACGTGTTTCCCGACTATGCACCGGCGCCAAAGGAATCAATGATATTAGTTCCTTCTTGGCACTAGGATGACGCTAAGATTTGTGGTTAGCAGTTGTGTATTGTTAAGATCTGCGGGCCCTGAGAAATTGGGATGATAACTTGAGCTAGTATCAGAGCTAGTATCAGAGCTAGTCACAGAGTTACACCAAGCATACCAATGGAACATCTATAATATTATTATGCCAGCGTCTGGACGATCTGGGCCCTCTGATTGGTCGAATTCAAATAATATGCTTCGGGTAAATTCCGCTAACTTGAAAATTAAGACCCGATTTCATACTAAAATAGGATCACCAGATTTCTTCAAAAGCATCGTTTCTGCTGATATAATTTTTGGATAATATCGAAGAAAATATGTTTTAAAAAGTTCACAATCCATTGGATTAATTACATTACGGTAAAAATTATCCACAATTACGTGATTATGTTTGACGTTTATAAAAAATCACGCGTTCATTGAATACAGACGATACGCATGCGCACGGCGGCTATAGATGGCCGACAGAGCGTACCTCTGGCGGTATAAGAACGAACCAAATGACTGGCGCGAATATTTAAATATGCAGTAAAAATACACATAGTTATGCAAAATTACTTGACCATTAACAAGCGTTTAATAAGAAGATTTCTTCAGAGTTTATCAGAATTAAGAATTACAATATTGTTAGACGGGAAAGACCAGTTGAGTGGGAAAATATTCAAAATTGGGTTTTATAATTTTTTTTTGTTTATTAATTATATCTAATTTTATTTTGACATGTGTTCTAATGTCTAAAATTACAAAATTATTTATTTGCGATGCTTTATATACTGAGTGAAGTATTTTAAGACCTGAAAAAACAATCTACTAATCTACCTTTATATATAGATTTTTACTCTCCCGATGAAGGTGTCTATATAATCTAACTTTAAGCTTTATTAGATACAGTAACAGTTGTAGGTAAAGAATTACCATCAGTTGGAAATTAACACCTTTTAATTAAACCTACTGCTAATCTCATTGCACAATTACCCTCCTTTTATTCATAAACACGGGTACAATTAATCAATATGTAATAATCTATTATTTCAGTCAACTTTGTTATAACTATCTTTAATTGTTGTAACAAACTATACGATATTGATTCAACTTATAGACATTGACGGTTGTAACACATATTTAAGCACTGCAAGTCTCCTACGAACATATTATATTAGATACGATAACAGTTAATATCAATTGTAGACATGTAGTCAATAATAGTGTTTCATTTGAAATAATCGATCAAAAATACGTAAAATTTCATTTATTCAAACATTTGTCATTCTTATTATGCCTAAATTGAGCATGTTATTATTAATAAACTCCTTCCTGTTCCGTGTTTTAACAATATATACTCACCCTCTCTCTGTGAATGACCTAATATCTACCTATGAAATTTAACTGTTGTTAGTATCACTTAAACAGGGCGAAGCCCAACCAAGTGCCGCTCGTAGGGCCTAGCAGCAAAAAACCCGCGGAGCGGGTTTTTAACTGCTAGTACTTGATTAATATATTAATTACCATTTCAGGTCATATTATTTAAATTCGATATTATTACAGCATTGTTAATTTGCCATTACTTATTAATTAGCTTTTTTCTGTAGATACAACTGATATTATTTTACCTCTTTTATAATATCAGTAAATTACCTTACGAGAAAATTACTTTCCTGTTTTCAGTTTTAGTGGTTTGTATTAGTTTTTGAATTGTTTGTTTTAAATAGTTATGCTATTATCCATGTATCCTGTTACACTCACATACATAAATTGTCAATTTTCCTCGTAAAAGAATAAAAAAAAAAAAAATAAAAAAAAAAAAAAAAAAAAAAAAAAAAATAAATAAAATAAAATAAAATAAAATAAAATAAAATAAAATAAAATAAAATAAAATAAAATAAAATAAAATAAAATAAAATAAAATAAAATAAAATAAAATAAAATAAAATAAAATAAAATAAAATAAACATAACAAAATGCGTTTGCCATGGCCATTGGAAGAATACGTGAAAAGAAGCGGGGATTCGTTTATTAGGCCAAAAGTAGATTTCGGAGTATTGGACATACACCAGATAGAATTTTTCTAAGCATTCCTATTTCCATCTAAATTCCACCTATGTTTCCAGAGAATATGAGTTCGAAGTATCCAGATTTGATTTGAGATTTTCACGACCAAAAGTATTACAGTGATTCATTTTTGGGAGTACTCCTTCTTTAACCAACCTTTCGAACAACATAACAGTATCAATCATCATGTGCAGAATGTATCCAGTTCATTTTGATTACTAAAGAGAACTATATCTCTCTTCTTCTCTTCTGCATTTATCTTGGACTTTTTATCTTATTGCTTATATTACCTTCTATAGCAATTTAGTAAATATATTTTTTCTTTCGTGTTTATTATTTATCTATTTTTATCACTTTTGTATTTATTAGATGGTACTTTTTGAGTCTATTGCATCACCGCACTTGAAGTTATTTTGCACAAGAAATGCGCTATACAAATCATGCGTATTAATCCCCTTGCATTATTTATTCATTAATGGGGATTTTGTTAATTCACATGAGATCAACCCAATGTCTGCATAACACATTATCAATTAAAAAAAAATTACAACACAATAAACATTTTTATCACTCTTTAATCCAAAATTATAATATCATGGAATCTTAGCATGGCACGCGTACCACAGTTTCCATATCCCTTAGTTATTTGTTGAAATTTAAAGTTTCCAGATGATGATGAAATATATAAAGCAGCGGGGGGCGTGATTTTGTCTGAACAAACGTGTCAAGACGTGATATTTTTTTTAATAAAATAAGCCAAGGATCAAAACGTTTCGCCGTGCCATATTTCGTCCTTAAATTATGTCCTGTATCGGGTGTCCCAGGTTTGGTGGGAATATGAATGGAATTGCTATTATCAGTGGCGTGCATTGCTTCATGACCAAAGGTAGTCTGTGTGTAGTTATTTTCATGTTCGGGTATGAATTATTGCGCATTGAATATTTGAATGTCGTGGCCAACTGAATACATGAGTTCCTTACTAAATTCATAAAAAATATAGGATTTCGTCGGAAATTTTTATTATTATTTTATTTTCTATAATTATTTTTTATTTATTTCTTAGCGTTAGCACAACTTTTCAGTCTTTATGGACTACACGCCACTGGTTTTTACCATATTATTGCTAAATGCGCGGCGCGGCGCGGAGTGGTGGTCCAAGGAAGTATGGCACACCATGGTTTTATTATTTTTAGGATTTGACTTTAGATTTCTGTTTTTAAGTTTAGCCCCGCGAGGTTATTGTTTGATTAGTGAGGGATGAACCTTAAACCTTACTTGGTTAGAAATTTCCTTCACAAGTAAGTATTCAAAAGGGGAAACAAACAAGGTTATTCTTTCTCAACATCAAGAAATATAAGGTTTTTCCTCTCTTCCTGGGGAAGAACACTAAGCACTGGTTTTTTCACAGGAATTGAATAATTCATCAAATTTCTTATTCAAGGTCTGTTATTATTTCAGTTTTGTGAAGCAACTGGCCAAAATTTAGAAAAACTCACAAAACATTTAAATAACTTTAGAAAGTAGCTATATCCTTGTGGTTATCTATTATAAGTAAATAAAACAAGAAAACTTTGTTTAAGCCAGTATATATTTATTTTTTTTAATATACGCCGACCACTTTCGGAACAACCGTTCCATCCTCAGGGCAAAATATATACTGTGCCCTATTTTGTACGGTTGTTTCTACAAGGATCTACTATTGTAAACGAGGTGGAAAAGCATGCACGAAAGAGATTATTAGATTCTTAGTTTGGGTAATTTAAATAATTTTATTTTTCGCATTTAGATTGAAACTATTTATATAGTTTATTACTATTTATATCATTAGTGTAGAAGTACCTAAGCGGACTACGAATATTTAAATCATTAGTTCAGAAGTACTTAAGCGGAATACGGCCATTTAAATCATTGGTGCAGATTTATAATTATTTTTCAAAAATTCGATTTTTGTATGAAGATTTTCAGGAAATTTCAGTTTCACGGATTTCCTGATTATATTCATATAAAAAAATCTAAATAAAATAATAATCATTTTCGGATAAAATAACATCAATAATGCAATTTTTTGAAATATAAGCACTCTAGTAGGTACACCCAAAAGTCACGATCCGCCACTGACGGATATTTAAATCATTAGTTCAAGTACCTAAGCGGAGTGCAGATATATAAATCATTAGTGCAGAAGTACCTAAGCGGAGTGCAGATATATAAATCATTAGTGCAGAAGTACCTAAGCGGAGTGCAGATATATAAATCATTAGTTCAGAACAGAGATGTGCAAAATGGGTACCCAAAACCATTTGAAATGCAAAATGGAAATGGGTCAAAAGTTTTCCATTTGAAAATGCAAAATGGTTTTTAGAAAAGCATTTCAAATGCAAAATGCAAAATACCTATTTTCAAAATGCATTGAAAATGCAAAATGGTTTCTGAGGTTAAACAATTAAAATAATTATAGAATTTTTAAACAATTTTGTCATTTAATAATGGATATCAATGTAGAACAAACATATTACATGATGGTAAAACCAAAAACACCACGACTACAGATTATGAAACCACAAAAAATTTGCGCGGGACTAATGTTGACAACGTAAAAACATAGAAACTGCTATCTAACATTTAATATTACAGCGTCATGGCCCCATATTCAGTATTTGAATCAGTATTTTTTGTAATGGTATCACTCAATTGCCAGGGCTTCTACCAGGGAGCAACTTCAAATGTAAATTATCTCTCATAGCGAGGTTGAGGACCGACTGATATTTGGGGCTTATGAAAAAAAAATGAGTGGAGATAGTAATGTTGCAAAAAAGCATTTAAAATGGAAAATGCACTGAGAAAAGCATTTAAAATGCAAAATGCAAAATGGAAAATACCCATTTTGCATTTTGCATTTCCATTTGAAATGGATTTATTTGAAATAAAGTACATCTCTGGTTCAGAAGTACCTAAGCGGAGTGCAGATATATAAATCATTAGTGCAGAAGTACCTAAGCATAGTAAGAATATTTATATATTTATATTATATTTATAGGGCATAAGTACCTAAGCGGAGTACTTACGGATATTTTTAGGGCAGAAGTACCTAAGCGGAGTACTTACGGATATTTAAATCATTTCAATAATTTGTTTGTGCCCGTACATACGCCATGTGAATCTGAATAATTCGTTTTGTCCGTATAAAAATTTACTTCCTCCTAGAAAGGCATACAAATACAAAATGTTATCGATAATTTAATCCAATATTGTATTTGTCCGCCTTTCCTGAAGGGAAAATATTTATTTTTATAGTATTTTTATAATATTTATTGTAAAGCGTAACTACCAAAAACCGAATTTTTAATGAAATAATACAACTAACGCCATCTATGTATACGTAGATTATGACCAACGTAGCGTTTAACCAAAACAAAACGACTGATGAGATAGCTCAACTCTCGTTATCAGAATGAATATTTTATTGAAACTAGCGCCATATAGCGGTTAGTAGATTGATGGAGTTTCATCTATCGGCCGCCAGAGTTAATGCATAAATGTTTCTGACAGACAGTATAGATGTCACTAATGAATAAAAAATATTTTACTATTATTATACCAACGTGAGGCAAAAAAGATATCGTATCTAACAAAATATTGCTATTGTAACTTTTACAAATTTAAAATATTTATTTTTATAAAAGGTATACATATTTGTATTGATAAACTTTCTTTCTCTATTTTTTTTCCTTAATTTAACAACTTTTTTTTAATACGTAATGCATATTATGTTCTTAGGTTTTGTTTAATTAACTGGTTGTTGTCCTTTGTGGTGTAAAAATGCGAAATCTTATTACTTTTTTTCATTAGATCGGGAGACGTATTCAAACTAATTTTAACTAATCATTTATCATTTATTATAGAAAAAGGATTAATTTTTGTACGGTTAAACAGCATCGAAAGAAATGGCGGAAATACAGCCTACATGATTGGGGCTAATTAATAATCTGATCTGCGGGTATTATGCTGGGTATATTTATTCTTTCGAGCCGCGAGTAGAACTCCGAATTGTGGGAAAAGAACGGACCAAGCGCAATCTTTCTGTTCGCATGTGTATACGTAGCGTAGTGCTAATCTCGTTAAAAATGTGTTGATGAGTTCCGTAAAGTGGGGAGACTTAGTCAATTTTCATCTTTAAAACTAAATAACTGCCTCGTGTATTGCACATGTTTAAAACTGTAGAAATATATATAATAAAATGTTTATGTGTTGAGGAGTCAAAGATAAATAAAAATATGGTGATTTTGATATATTTACCATTTTTGACAATGATACGCCTATCACAAAAAACATTATTACATGTATATCGATAGACAAAGATATTGCACAATATAATGACACGAAACTATTCCGTATTATATGTTAAATTTCTCAACTAGCATTTGAGAAGATACATAACATTGTATTGACCTGCGAGGAAATCTTCAAGTTGCGCGGTATTACAAAAAAATATTGTTTTTCAAGTTTACTAGAGTTTTACGAGTCCCAAATGATGAAGTCACTGTCGATAAGATCGTCCCTCTGTTGACGTAGAACGGCGCTATAATGATTACAAACTTCAATCAACCACTCCAGAGCGTTCATGTATTCTCTTAGGAGTATCCAGTCACGCACGGCTTTGTAATCCTTGCTGGCCTCTCTGGGGTAATGTAGAAAATCTAAATTGAGCGGGGGGAGTTCCTTCAAGTCATCATTAAACACAAGGACGACTGCCTGGGGACAACATTTATAAATAATATTAGTAGATTGTAAAAACATAATTGAAGCCTGTAATCAGTTCATTATTATAGCGGTTAAAAAAGGAAAGAAAATTGGATTTTTGTGAACCGCTTTTCTTCTTCATCGAATATATGGAGCTAAGTCATTTTAAAAGACTGCAGATCTAGAAGATCGTTTCAAAAATAATTTGCACAATTATACTTTGTCAAAAATCCATAAAACCGAATATTTTAATGTCTTTTCTGTCTATATCTGACGATGCGAAGCAAAACTGTGCTAACTTTAACTTGGCCGCCGTTATGTACAAAATACCAAAAAGTAATAACTACCCCATTTAACGCAAGATGGCCCGCCTTTATATTTAAGTTTCCTCTATTATACGATTAAAATAATATGTTAGAAATATATTGACATCTGTTACATAGGTTTATACATAATGTTTAATTGGATTTCCTTATAATAGAAATATAATAAATAATTTATTACTTCCAAATCGCACTGAAGTTTTCGCAGGAGCCACCCAGCATTTACGAATTGAGATCTGAAAGGGGATGTTGTCAGATTGTAGCCATCCATAATATATGATAAACCATAACCGAAGACCTTCATAATTAGGCTGGCATTGATAACAACTTTTTGAAAGGTTCCCTGTTGGCATAAATAAAGACATATTAATAAAAAATGTGCACCCATTTATCGTTTTACACAAAAGCTGCGAAATAAAAAGTACGTCAAACTAGAAATTGCACTCTTCTGGACTATGGTTTCTAAGAAAGCAGTTCTACATGTCTTTATAAATATATTATCAAATGGTACCGAAAACCATGTAGATTAGAAAACATTGTCAAAACTTCAAAATATAATTCTATGATTTAAGGCAAGACTCAATCAGTCAATATGAAAATTATTGACACATAAAAGATGGATAAATAGGTAAATACTAACATTTTTCACTGGTAAAATTTATTAGAGCCTATCTTAAAAACGGCCATGTGGACCGTCTTAGGAGCTATGTATTTATTACTACTTTTATATTTTTCATATATAGATACAATAACTTTTTTAACACATTTGATAATGTTGGCCTCACAGGGTGCTTTATTCATGTAGAGATACTTCAAACACTAACGGTGAAAAGGAGTTAATGTTGAAACCACTAAATTCTGTAGCTGTATCAATTGAAGACAAACAAGGGTCTATACAGGTGTCCAGGGTATAGTGCACAAACTTCGGGAGGTGATTTAACATGATGGCAGAAGTAAAAAAGATGAATAAGTTTTTTTCTAAATTCCATTGTATTTTCCCATGCAAATAATATTTTTCACAAGAAAAATATGATTTATTACACACAAAAATATTTTTCCATAGAATTTTTTTTCAATACAAACAATTTTTTTTCCTGAAAAAACGTTGAAAAATCTTAAAACGTTGGCATTTAAAAAAAAGTGTTATTTTTTTTGCTTATACTATCATGTAGACTCACCCCTCCAAGTTTGTGTACTTTACCCACGAACAACTTGTACATGTACCCCTAAAAAGCTGTGAAGTAAAAATATTTAAATTTAAAAAGGAAAAATGCCACGGCAGATAAACGAATCCCGATCAACTGCTTGGAAGGCAATTATATTTTGACCATTATGCACCACCAAATATTGCAAGATTGGCGGAAAAAATTCATTACACGTACTGAAATAAGAATTACCCATATTTGAAGTTAAAAATGTTACGTATGTACTCACAATTTAACTAATATTGTTTGATAATATTTTTTCAAGCATTGTGACATTTGCCCCCGAGAAATAAAGAGTCCGTCACTATATTATTAAAAATAATTGCAATTAAATGCATTTAAATAATAGTCTAGTGTTAAAAACACATGCATCAAAAATATTATTACCACGATAGTGTCTAGGTACTCTGAACTCAAATGTTGTCCAAGACTTTTTGGAATCATAATGTGATTTGGCAGCCAATCGTAGCAGTTAGACTTCCAAAAATTATGTACCTTCTTTAAACCCACATTGAATATGCTCCTAACCTGTAACAGGGGAGACATTGAAAATAGTATCATATTATATTCTAGGAACGTGCGAGTATGTGTATATGTATACAAGCAAGGAAAACATTTACAAGTTAGAATAAACATTAGCAACATCTTGATTTCTATAAACCTCGTAGGATGAAGTGAATTCTTTGTCACCTCGGAAATATATCAGTTAGATCAAGGATATTATAGCTAATCATGAGAGAAATCTTAATACTAGATTATTCAGATGCTATTAATGAAAATATATTGGTCCCAAGACAAGCGGACAAAGTATATTAAAAGTATTTTCAATGTCGTTTAGTGGTTCGGCATCATTGGAGAACAGTGATCTAAGATTGTAGGGCATTGAAGTTTGAAGATTGTGTGTTCGAAATTGCTCCCATACATCTGTGTGGTGCAATACTGTCGCTCTTTATTTTTGCAGGGTTAGGAACTCTCCCGCCAGTTGTGCATTTAAGTTTGTTTGCTCAGGGATACGCTCTTCAGAAAAAAATGCGGTTTCGTAAACCATTACAAAAAAAGGAAAGGACCTACCAATTTCAGATAGTGAAAAATACATGAGACTTCAAACCGATAAACACTCGAGGAAAATAAATACAAAATTTAAAGAAAAAAAATATCCAACTTATTGTTGTATTCGATAGAATAGCTCGTCGTTTACCAGTACCATCCAAAAATTCTAATAGAAACATATGAAACACACGCATCATTCGCATCGAACTACTACTTGCAAATAATACAGAATAAAGTTATAAAAAACAGAAACGAACTGAAAATCATAAAATTATACTATAACCATATACTATAATAATATAACATATGCCTATTAATCTACAAAATCCATAACGGATTTACACACACGAACACCAAATGTATAAAAGAAACATCACAATTACATGAACACTACAACATAATAAATTATACACACATTAAGTACAGACTGAAAGCCTGAAGAGAAAACAGACTAAACATATTTAAGAAAAAAACTGTAATAGTAAGCAAAATGAAAATGGACTTATGGTGAAATATGGACATAAAAAATAAAAAAAAACAAATGGACCAATCGCTTCGTCAAGGCATTTTCTATGAAAACCAAACTTTCTGAACGACTTATATTAGTTTTATTTAGTGATATACATGTAGATTGTTTGGTTTGATTTAGTTTGGTTATAAAGATCAACAAAAGGGTACGTACATATCTTTGTAAGAAGTGCTTCATTTGAGTGAGGGCTCGGACGGCTAACTTGGAGATATGTTTGACCACTTCTACTTTGGCTTCTTCAGAAGGATTATCCTGCGTATCAAAAAAATACACTTATAACGGAAAGTTATAACGTAATAAATAGTAGATTGTTTGCGAGCTTCTCATTTCAATGAGAATGATTTTTTCCTTGAATAGATGTATTGTTGCTATAATGTGGGTATCTAATATTGTAAATTTGGATGTAGGTACATAATATCACTAAATACTGTAAAATAAAGTCCCTATTTGCGTCTGTCTGTTTGTACGCTTAGTTCTTCTAAATTACGCAACAAATTTTAATAAAGTTTTTACTATCACTTAGAAAATTACTTCCGGAAGGTTTATATATATAATACATGCATATTATATGTATAGAAAGTAGAGAAAAGTCGAACAACGCCGGGTACACGTCAGCTAGTTATTTATATTTTACCAAAATGTCGGTAAGGGGGTTAACTTCATTTACGCTTGGTTCGCAGTTCTACCTAGTGCAGTAGCGCTGCTTTCACAACCGTGGTAATAAGGAGAACTCTTCACCCTATCGGTAAAAAATGTCCGAACTTTACTTCGAATTAAATCGCGCTTAACCCCGAGTAACTCCGACGTGTCGTTTTAATATCGGGAGGAAGTTTTTGAATTTTGTCAAGGGCAGGAAAACTGTGGCATATTTGTAGTTCAAGTGTACTTCTATAGCTACCCTACCTGGGTGTTTGACAACAATAATTATTATTTGCTGGCCACGAAGCGTGTGCTCATTAACTCAATAATTGGTAGAGGCACTTGTCCCAGTAAAACTGGAGGATTTGGGTTCGAGTCCCATTTGCGACCGTTAAACAAAGGAATGACCGAATGTTATTAGGTCCCATTAACTTAATAATTGGTAGAGGCACTTGTTCCAGTAAAACTGGAGGATCTGGGTTCGAGTCCCATTTGTGACCGTTAAATTATTTCTCATTAACTCAATAATTGGTAGAGGCACTTGTTCCAGTAAGACTGGAGGATCTGGGTTCGAGTTCCAAAGTAAAATTTTTATTTTCTGTGTATTCGTGTTATATTTGACCTAGAGTTATTGGCATTTTATATTCGTAATTGATCAAAAAAAATCGTAAGAGACTCCATACATCAATTTGTACAAGTTGGTTGTCATCTTCGCATGGGTCAATAAACCATGAGCTTCTTGGCGGGTATACAAATTGTTTATAGCCCACTTGGGGTGAGTCGATCAGTTGATCGGGAGAGGCTTTGCCGCAAGAGAGGTCAGACATGTCCAAGTCACATGATTCTTCGCTTAGATCTGTAAAAATAATTTGTACCATTAATGCGGAGATTAATTTTGATTTGCGAATCATTAAATTCTTACTAATTTTACCAAAGAAAATCGCCTTCTTTTTTTTTTAAATTTTACCCAAAAGCCATCCGAGCCTATGAGCCAATGAGCTTTTGCATGGATTTTCAACAAGCCTAGAAAATATCATGATTATGAATAGCTTTTTCTACTCAGAGATCAGAAACGAAAAAAAATTGCTTGCATTTTATTAAAATTAAACGAAGCTAGTGACATCGCTTTATGAAAATGTTCGACATTCTGAAAATTTTAATGTATTAAACAATCTAGGCAAGAAGACCAAAATGAAAGTATTATATAAAAAAATGTAGGTATTAAAAAATTTACTTAATTTCATTTACAGATAACCGACAGGTACTCAATTTTAAAGATGTATATGGCTGTCCTAATGCTAATCAACACACTTTCATGATTTATAAAAAATAAAAAAATTTCAACTATCTTCCAGACATGATTTTTTCCCATAAAATATATAAAATATTTTTTTTCTTATTTAATAACAGGTCTCAGCTTGATTCTAGCCAGTTTGCCGGATGGGCCACATCCCTTTCCGTTTTCTTTTGAAGTTCATTTAAGTTGTTTATATTGTTGTTTATTATATACTCCACAACTTGACGGAAGTTTTATTTTTAGCAAAATAATATTATGCAGCTATTTTCAAAATTAAAATATATTATAGATACCACTTTCAGGAAATCTTTCGCTTGCTTCCGCTGAACTGGACGTGAGAGACAAACCCGCTAGCCAAACTAAGACACTAAAAACTTTCATTTTGTATTTATTTTTCTTGTGTTATGTATCGGTATTCTGGAATAACTCTCAACCAGTGTTTATGGATGAACTGCGGTCCTTTGTTTTAAAGGGAGTTTTTAAATGAAATTTGCAAAACCTATTCATTAATTTAAGAGGGTAAGTCGGGGCGGGGTACCGCATCTAAACAAAAGAGTTTGTAATATTCAATTATTGGAGAAAATAGAAGCGATTCCTTTACGAAAATATGAAACAGAAAAATCGGAAAAAGATACGGTCACATCTAGGAATCGAACCAAGTACCCTTGCCTTGCCGGGGCACCGCTCTACCAACTGAGCTAATGGGACCCTATCTCCTTCGTTCATATTTAACTGTATCATACTTCGACTAAGAACTACCAACATTATCTTAATTTTTCTTACCGCACATTTTTATTGGCAACTATCTTTATAGATAATCGTAAGATTCAACCCGAACTAAATGTAATCTAGACAGTGACTTAGATAAACATATCTTATTTTAATTTTAATGTGCGACATCTATTGACTCTTCTGCAAGTCTAGGATGAATTTCACAACAGTTCGAGTCCTAGACGTGACCGTATTTTTTTCCTTTTTTTCGGTTACAGATTTTCGTTTAGGAATCGCTAATATTGTCTTCAATAATTAATTATTACAATTTTAGGTTTAACTCATTAAAACTTTCCAAAAAATAAAAATAAGGTTTGTTATTCACCTTCGTTAACTTTGCAAATATATTTATATATATAGAGATTGTTACGAAGTACAGTCACCCTATTTATATTAAAGTACGGTCACCTTATTACGCATAAACTATGGTCACCCTAGAAGCAGTATATGTTTATCCCCACTCCGCGGACACGGCACGCATGCCAGATGGTCAAACGGGCAGCCGGCTTGCACGTGCGCCTCAGTCAGAAGTCAGAACCCAACCTCGGCCTCGGACACAGCTACAGCGCACAGTCCACAGCTAGCATCAGCCTAGCTCACAGCGTCCCGCGCTCGGCCGTAACATCGCTCTCTCGAGCATGACGCAATACTTCACTCATATCAAGTCATCCTGTGTCTCTAGGTGCCTTTTGCATTAAATTTGTAACATATATTTTAAGTAGGTAAAACCCTACCAGGTCTTAAATAAACCACTACAAACCCTTTTTTGTAAGCAAAGAGTTAGTAAAACCAAAAAGGTCTCTTTTGCTATATGTGTGTCTTGTGTAAGACATCCTTAGGCACATGTCTTGTATTATTTCCAATATAACGCATAAACCCAACCAAAGGTTATGCCATCCAATATCCAATATTTATATTCGACCCGTTGGAGTCGTTCTACCGCTAAATTCGCCTGTGTCCAATACATCGTCTGTGTGGCCCAAACAGACCACGAGCACTCATCATGACATGGCAAACAGTAAGCAATTTCAGAATATTCCCCTTTCATTGTGTTCAAAACCGTAAATTCACCTAGATACCGATTCATCCTGTTGAGGAAGAGAGAAAATTCGATATAATATGTGTTCTTTAAAGCTAATATGTGCTCCAATTTCTACTCAAATAAACCTTTGTCCTACTTGTATTGCTTGTAATAATTGAAGTGACCTTTCCCATATACTGACCGTTGGGCTCGTGGAATTGAACAGAGAGTTTCCCACCCCTGACGAAACATAGAATCTCACCTGTCTACCTTGAGCTATCCTAATCCATCTTTGTTCAATTCCAATTTGGGGCCTAAACACCATTTAATATTACGCTGACTTTCATGGTTTCAACCTATCTTAACAAGATATTATATATATATATATATAGAGCGGGAGTTTTATTTTTCGCAAAATAATATTATGCTATTTTCAAAATTAAAATAATACCACTTTCTTGCTTGCTTCCGCTGAACTGAATAAACATAAATATACCTATACCTGATGTATGAATATATATATACATATTCATGCATCAGGAATATCGATAAAAATCCAATAATCGTATCTCCTGTACGTCGTATATACCTTTTCGGCTCTAGTCCCTAGCCTTTGAAAGTCCAGTTACAACGCCCTTCTATATCGTTCCAGTATCTCCACTTCTTAATCTGTCTACCCCCTTTAACCTTTCAGTAATGGCCTCATACATACCAATCTGCTATTATCTCAACAAAGCCAGTCCATAGTGGTTTTCGAAATCTACAAAGTTTAACAATGCTTTCGGACTAATTTAAAATATCCTAATATTTGAGACTTACGATTTAATTAAAAATATTATTGGTAACACATTTTTACCCCGCTTTACCTACATCTAAATTATCTCCGTCGAAAATCAATTACTTTTGTCCGTTACACAAACGCCATGGGTATTTATTTATAGTTTAGAAATCGAAAGAATTTTCTTCGTTAAGTTTTTTAAAAAATTATATCAGGGAATCTCATTAATGGCAGGAAATGGTAACGGAACAATTACAGTGCTAATCACCTGACAGCTACAATATGGGGGTGTTCAAGATTTAGGCATCCTGCATTTTCTTTTTTCCTGGATTCCTGGGTGGGGCTAGTAAGCGAAATATTAAAAACTAAACCTTAAGCATGAAAATGCATTTGATACCTATGTATATTATTCAATTGTAGTATTATAAAAACATGTTAATTAATTTTATGTTTTTCTTAAGGTGCTTAATATTATTTATTTATTTATTAATCTTAAGTTAGCTCACATCTTCGTGTGTGCTAATAGTTTTATAAACATATAAACATTTGGCAAACATAATCTTTCTTTAAATATTTCAATAAAGTCACAAAAAAAGAAACATTAATAATTGAGATAGACATATTTTCTTAATTCATTTTTGAACTTATTAATATTTTCTATCACAGCAATTTCCTTCGGGATTTTGTTATAGAGTTGAACGGCCTGGTACATCAGAGATTTTTGGGTGCTTGTTTTTTTTCTTGTTGGCAATCTAATTTGCTTAGAATTTCTCGTCCCGTGTCCGTGTATCTCGTTATTGTAATTAATTTTTCTTTTCAGTTCCTTAGACATCATCCCTATGTTAATTTTATGTATAAAAATAAGTACATTCAAATAAACAGTTTGCTTCACCGTCAAAATATTCAGCTCCTTTAACATGTCTCTTATCCGTGTGTATATGTTGCACTTAAGTATTATTCGCATTGCTTTATTTTGCAGTATTTGCATTTTTTTCATTTTCTCTTTATTGCAGAGAAAAAGAATACTTAAACAGTAATTGAAGTGTGGTGATATAATTGTATTGTATATTATCTGGCATGTTTCTTTATTTACTTTGTTTCTGATTCTACCAAGAAATGATATTTTTTTGCAATTTTTTTAATTGTATAGTCTGCATTTTTTGAGAAGTTCAATTTTGAGTCTATAATAACACCTAGATATTTAATTTCTTCCAGTTTTTTTATGATTTCTCCATTTATAGAAACCTTTGGTTCCTCATGCGTATTTGTTCTGCCTATATGCATGTATTTTGTCTTATTTACATTTAGTTTTAATTTATTTAGTTTGAGCCATTTTGACAATGTTTCTAAGTCACTATTTGTCTTTTTGATTGCTTTCTCATAATTATCTTCTGCAATATAAATTAGTGCGTCGTCTGCAAACAGTCTAATTTTGCAATGTTTTAATATTTTTACCATATCATTTATGTAGAGTATAAACAATATCGGACCCAATACAGATCTTTGCGGTACACCCAGCTTATTTTCAATCGGATTTGATATATTGTTTCTTATCTTTGTTGTTTGTTGTCTGTTGCTTAAATAGTTTTAAAAACATTCCAGTTCATTCCCTTTTATTCCATATTTTTTAAATTTTTTAATAACTCTTTTTCTATCTATTGTTTCAAAAGCTCTCTGAAAATCTAAAAACACCGCAACAATATACAATTTTTTATCTATATCTTCCTTCCAATCATCAATTACTAAATTTAACGCTGTTTCACATGAATTATTGTTCTTAAATCCAGATTGTTCGTCACAAAGGATGCTATTATTTTCATTATGATGAAAGGCAAACTAACTCTAAATTTATTCAGGTCAATGTGATAGTGGGAGCGCTTCAAATACACCTCTTCTTTGCCGGTGGGAAAGAAGAGGTGTATTTAAATATATGGAACAAGTTCCCGACTTACCAATCTGCTTTCTAGGCTGAAACCCAGTGTGCATCTGATGTGGTGGGGGCATTTCAAATGAACTTCCAAGTTCCTTGTGCTTTGTACCTATTAAGTAACTCTGATATATGGAACAAATATCCGACTTATCAATCTGCTTTCTTGGCTGAAGCCCAGAGTGCATCTTGGATGTAGTGGGGGCGTTTCAAATGAACTTCCCAGTTCCTTGAGCCTTGTACCTATTAAGTAACTCAGGAAGCAGTTCCCGACTTATCAATCGGCCTACTAGGCTGAACCTTATGCTGCATCTCGGGTGTGGTGGTACTTCCCATTTACCCGGGTTTTGTACCTATTGTGACATAGGAGTAATCTATTGACGGCAGCCTTAATAGCAATTGTTGCCTGCCTTTTTGTGAGTTCTTATATTGAGCACCCAACATAAATGGAAAGGACCAGTTTTCCAATTGTAGGCTGTGCAATAAGAGAGCGTTGAGTATTGTGGGAAAAATATAACAATGTAAATGCTGCTGTGTGAAATGATATCACGCAGAAAAACACAAGCAGATAACAAAAATATGGAATGGAGAAGAACCATGAGAGGCTTGGAACTTGTATCTAGTTAAAAAAATGTACATATTCCGTTTTATAACTACATAATTCAATTGTATTATCATAAATATATTTAGTTAATGGGTCAATGGATAAATCTGGTTTAAAAAAAGATGAACTTTCATAGAGGTTGTTCTACTTGTACCTATATTCATGAAGTTAAAATCAGTGACAAATTCAGGAACACTATCACCGGCAACATAATCCTCTTACATCTATACACATGAAAAAGTCGGCATTTATAAATATCTTCAGTCTTACCACCATAGTTCATAATACTAGAGATAGAACAATGGTTGTTTTGTGATGATCTAGAAAAATTAAATAAAAAAATTATATTATATTTTACAGAGTTTTACACCTCTTTTATATACTTATTGTAACATTTGTCTGAAGTTACAGCGCATTGCTTACGCAATTTTGCTTACGCAACTATTCAGGCTGATATACATATGTTTGTACAAGTAATATTCAGGGCTTATGCCTTTTTCGTCTTTGGGAGTGCTGAGTGGATGGTATTTTTAAGGAAAGAAACGATATAAAGTTATGGGAAGGAAAAGGGTATAAGTGGTGAGTAAGAATCTTTGGTCAGTTCATCCAGGAGTGACAGACGTGCGTATACATTCCTCCAACTGCGGTACAAGACCGAGGAGAGGTCAAAGTGTCTCCATCAACCGGTCACTACGCAGTGCCACCAAATACTGTCGTAAAGTAGCCAAATAGAGAGCTCGTACGCATGTCATCGATGATCTTCCTTATCACACGTATTGTATGAAAACGAAAAAGGCAAAAGATACTAAAACAATGAAGTCAAGTACGACCTCTCTCTGGGACTAGTATATCACTCCTCTTCTCGGTAATTGCCTACACTGGCTTCAAGTCATAGAGTTCAGTTTAAAATTTGTTTAATTATTGAAGACAATATTAGCGTTAGGAATCGCTAACAAAAATGTGATACAGAAAAATCAGAAAAAGATACGGTCAAATCTAGGACTCCAACCCAGGACCCGCGCAATTTTACTCAGAGAATGAAGAATGAAATGACCTGCCAGCTTTTGTGTTTCCTTTCTCCTACAACATATATTTCCAAGACCCAAGTTCCAAGTTCATTTTAACGAGTAAAATTTTGGTAAAACCGTACCAAAAGCGTAAAAGATGCGTGAATATTGCATTAGACTCGTGTAATACAATATAGTTCTCTTTATTAAATTATTTTATCACCGCACGATAAGTTTTTTTTATCATTTAACTAATATGCTTGAAACTGACTACGAATTTCAAATATTGAGGTAATTTAATGATTGTTTTGATGATTTTAATTTGGTACTTATAATATTAGTTAACCCTTTTAGGCTCGGTCTTATGCTGACTGTTTGAGGCGGCGTTATTTTAAGGCTGCCGGCGCGGTATTTATAGCCACTTTTCTATTGCCTGACTGAGCGTCCGTTCACTTGTCCAGCGACCATTATGTATGTAGGTTTATATTACGAGAATAGAAAAACAATATATTAGGTGCATGAAATGACAAGACAAAACTACACATAAGGGGAAGAGAAGATGAGGGTTGGAAAGTACCTGGTCACTAAATGCGTCTAAAACATTGCAAGCAATCGTTCGAATTTATAATAGTATGTTGTTAGTACTTATTTATTTATTCACTCACCAAATCCGGTGGCATCAAACTCACCGTGTCATTTCGCCGGACTCAAGGAATCGAGTAGAATCAAACTTTTTCTTCAACCAACATGTTTGGTTCCGGCTTTAATTTCAGATCCACCCACAGTTCGAGTGTGAATGAATCCGGATTCATTCTAATATATTTTGCGGACTCGGACCGATTCAAACGCCTTCAGAATTATACTCATTTGATTTCTTACCGGGCGGAACGACACACTTCTAGAAGACACAAGTGCGCGCGTGTCTTTATTTAACTTTTTTTTCCTCAAACCAAAACAAAAGTAATTATCTCCAGAACTCTTCTTTACGCTTGCGAGTCCAAAAACACGCACACTGCTGCTGGATCAGGTCTCTGCTTGCCCACTCCGTCTCGGTGGGTCTAAGATTCTGGAATGTCACGGTTGATGCCACGGCATCCACTGAAGTCTTCTGGAAGAGATCTCACCTTGAGCCCACTTTGAGCAACTTTAAGCCAAGGTTGTAAATATATGTCGTTAAGTCAGTAGTTATAGGCCTTAGTCGTAAGTCACTACATATAAGTTTTAGATAAAGCCGTGCATGGTGCCCAGTGTCAGAACTGTTATAACAGTATTACTTGTAATGGTTCCGTCCTGCTACATTTATACCTACGTTAAAATAATGATTATTTCTCTTGTCTGATCTGCAAAATGTTGTAACATCCTGGTCGTTGTCCTTCGATTTTCCTAAGCTGTTGGTGGCGCCCTTTAAAAGGACTACCTTAAGAGGAAACCCTAACTAAGCCTTTCGACCCCCGTATAGAACATACGGCAAAGGTCTTAAGATTTAATTCGCAATAATGCCCCTTTTTCAGCGTTGTGTTTCTTTTTTTGGTTTTGAAATTCATATGAGATATGAACGGGCTATTAATGCATATATTTGTGGTAATCCTGGTTCGTTTAAATTAGAGTGAATGATCCCCTTATCATTGAAATTTTTTTAAACTTTCTTATAAGACCGCGTGTTTAGCCTACTTCTGTCCCCTGCAGTACGCCTAACTCTAATACAGTGGTAATCACTCGCAACTTTTCCTTCCTGACCCTAAGTAAATCCGAGAACATGAAATAGTTTCGTTATTGCACAAATTAGTATAGTACAGTATAGACATGCATAATGCATAGGGCGTCGGCTTTCGGTATCTCAGCTCCGGGGTCGCCTCCATCTATTTTAACATATATTAATTTTGATACTCGACACTCAATCTTTTATAGGGAAGGGACGAGAGGGGGGGGGGAGGAAGGGTAAACTATATGATCGAAATATTTTTTTTTTGCAATTTACGTTGGCTCCTCCGCTGACCAAATACGAGAACGGTGGATGGTGATCAGAAATCAAACGCTGACTCCGACGTGGCTAGACTATACCCCATAGCTGGCAACCCATTTCATAAAGGTACCCTGACCTATCGGATCCGTTCACGTCCAAGAGAAAGCGAATTAAGTCATCACGCCATTTCCGAAATCGCTCCAACGCCCTTTCCTCCGAACGAACTACTTTACTGAGTCTAGATGGGGAAGGTAATTGCATCCCATATCATGATACTAACGCGAAAAGTGTGTCGTGTAGGTTTTGCCTGATGAAGCTCAATCTCCCACGCGCCGCCAGACCTACAATTCACCTCAAAGAAGCTGCTGTAATTCCGCCAAGGGAGCGTTCCAGTTGGCTTACATCAGCTTCCCGGTCGAAACCATTGGATAATGTGATAGCGCTGCGGACTTATTCCCACGTATCTCACGCCGTCGCCCTCCCACGTGGATTTTCACAGACGTCCAAAGTGCCTTGAGACTATACGCCCCAACTGCTGACCATGTTCCCGTTCATTACCAATTGGCATCACTATTTCCATTCCACTTTCGCGCCCCTTTTTCAACACGGCCCCGTCAGAGGGAGTAGCCCCCCCAGCGCTCCGTTGGTCCGATCCGCCCACGTTGGCAACCCCTCTCACGTGATAGCGTGAGAAAAAAATCCTTCTGTCTAGTCCGTGTTTGTGAGAAACGGATTTGCAGCGACACTATCAGACATTACCCAACTATGAAGTTTAGTCGAGGGGTAAATTTGGGAATGGGGTAAGGCTTGAGGGTAATTATATTGATATTGTCGGGGAATCCTGAAAATTGACATGTTGGTTTTATGTACATATTAAAGTGGATTAGTAGTAACTGTCAGTCGGCAAATATCAGCATCGCGCGTTCCAAGTCCATCTGGGAATTTGGTTGAATTGAATTGGAAATAAAAAAAACTTACCAAGCCCCTATCCGCTAAATAACAACATCCAGGTTGGGTTTTACACAACCGTTGCCATTTTGGCGGGGTGTTCGCAAATACCACTAGATTTACCCTAAGTTTATACCTAATATTTTTTCTTCACCTGAGATATCCCCCCTTTCTTATTTCCTTAATTTTGATTGTGTTACCCTCGTTATTTGCCGTAACGAATGTACTTCGGTCCTCCCTCCCTAACCTAGTAGTTATTGAAAAATTTTTGTTGTAACGCGGCTTCGATCGAGCCCAACACGCGGTAGCAAGATACTTAGGTATATAGATTTTCAGTTATAATTTGACTTTAGTCCGAGACCTCATCGAAGCCCCAACGAGAGATTTTAACACTTGCGTTTTATTTTATTCTAGAAGGAATTTTTAATGTTTATTAATTTTAATTACTGAATTTAAACCAATTAAACTTTTCAACCCGAATTTATTATTACGTCTAGGACACTGAGACTAATTTCTTCAAACACTGAATTGAACTGTATGTTTTGACCAGAAAATTTCAGAAGTCCAGAATAAATTACCAAAGTGATAATTCCCCGTAGCGCGGCGCGTATACTTCCTTAAAGGTCTCGGCGACTTGTGACGAACTCCCGATTTGTGCCCGCGCACGATGTTTTATAACAGTAATTAACTACGCTTGTCATTGCAATCCCACCTTTATCGAAGCGTTACGGCCCTATCTTTCTTGCCCAATATCCCCTGTGTCACTTAAAACTTATCAGGTCTATACTTCTGCGTTTCTCAGAAAAAACGGGCATTTGCTGTTTCAAAACACAGGCCCGTACTGGTGAAATTCTTAAGTTCGCCTCATCTGGTAGGTGCCTTCTAATCCGTCAGAATTGACCTGTTTTTCTAATTTAAATTTTTTCGCGTTCCTATTTTGTCCGTGATGTGTGTTCTGATGACCTTTCCTTTAGTGCGCTAAGACATCCTCTTACGCGTAACTAGTCAAAATTTTCCTCTTAACTTTCCGTTTTCGTGGATATTTCCTACAGCCTGCTTTCAGTCTTCTTTCTTCCGTGTGAAAATAGAACTCGCAACTCGCCTTTTGTCGAATTGAATGGTGTACACGTCCGTCCCTCCCTTTACCTTCTGAATCCATCACTTCTGACAAACATTCCCATTCCTCCGTATGATAAATCCCATGCGTAAGGTCGTCTCTTACATTTCACATTTATTCACCTTTCTTTTCCGTGGTTTAGTATAACTATCTCACCTCTCACCGATTATTTCAGGTTCCTATCGGTATTCGCTCTAGTTGACATGCCCCAGTACACATTATGTCAGCTATTTTTGTCCCTCGCCCAAGTCCGCTTCGATTTGATAACCTGTTTATTTCTTTGGCCAGTTTTATTCCAAGAATTATCACTGGATTTTCACGACCCCTCTCTGTAATTTTGGGTGTTAACTCCGGCGATACCTCCACACGCCCATCTTATGTCTTCGTCCCCCAACTCATTTCACATTAATCAGAGGTTTCAAGTCCCTGCCAAAATAAACTCGTATGTACTTGGTCATAATTCCTCTGCTAAACGTTTATCCATTAATTTTAATGTATTTTCGTCTTCCATAAGCCACGTATAAAATTAAGTATCTTCGTTAACTGTTATTACCGTCTAAATGATGCAAAACCATGTTCGAATTTTTTTCCCAAAATCAACATTTTCGAGGGTCTGAAATCGACAACCCTTTTACTTCTTTTAACCTCGAGTAACAGACCTGTTGCCACCAAATCTCGCTTCGTCCGAGTGATGCTACGCCTCAAAAAAAAGGTTTTGAACCCCTAAAATGTCAAGTGATTTATCCTTGAATCTAACCCCGTTCGTTCACCTAATCATTTGGTGAGAATATTTCCAAGGTCGATGCCACATAAATCAAAGCCTAAACACACCCCATAGCTGTAATTTCCTTTGTCCTGTCAGAAAGTCGCCTCCCCCTTTTCTCCGATGTTCATGATTGGGCAATCCAACCCTTTCGTCGCAACCCAAAAGGAAACCTCCCACCTTTGCATGCAGTTCCCTGTAATTCATATGTGTCTGTTCCGATAGATGGCTCTACTATGACGGTTTATATCATCTACCTCGGGAAGGACCTTGGTCCATCACATAATAGCGCAGAGAAATCAAGGCTTTCCAATTAGCCACACTTGCAACCAAATTTAATCATTTTTATAATTTATAATTATAAAAATATAATATGAATTTTCTTTTAAATAAACATTTCCAAAATGAATGCTCAAGTATATATATATATTTTTTCTGGTAAAGGACGCAGTTAAATTATTGACTAACATCATGATTATGGACTCTAATAATAAATTCACCAAAGAAAACCAATGGCATCTTAAGAAAAATTGGCTGCTAAAATGGCGAATCTTGAGGGCCAATTAACAGCTCATAAAAATGCAACCCCAAATGTGCTCACCTCGTCTGTTTCAGATACTCAAAGTGTCTGCAAAATCCTCACCGAAATGAAAGAAAATGTTACAGAGATAAAATTCTGATCATTCACAATATTCCAGGGAATACATCTTTACCAAGGACAAAATTATCTCCGATATCTATATATTGATAGCAAACCTTGACCTAAAAATATATAGACTGATAACATTAATCCAATACTTATCCTCTAATTAAACTTTTTAACATATCTCCAGAAATTAGCACCTTTCTGGAAAAACAGATAACAAGCTTCTTGTCTCCAATCTTTAAGAATGATAATAAATCGGATATCTCTTACTATAGACCTAGATGTATGCAGTCATCAATCCCGAAACTATTTGAATCTGCTCTGCTCTCTAAGATCTCGACTGAGTTCAATTATATAATTTCGTTCCTTAACAAGACAAACAAAATACTTCATACACGATATAAAGCATCGCAAATAAATAGTTTATATTTTTAGAAATTATAAAACATTTATAATTATTTTTATAATTTCTAAAAATAAAAAGTTTATATTTTTAGAAATTATAAAACATTTATAATCAATGCTGCCTGCTCCAAGGAGCTAGCAGCATTGATTCCTGATGCACCTGTGCACGTGCGCGAAACTCGACGGACACGAACTGAACACCCGTTCACGGTTGACGTTGGCTTCATGAGAACGGGCCGTTTTTACGACTCGTTTTTGTGTAAGTCGGCTCGTATGTGGAACGAGCTACCGGCATCTGTTTTTCCTCCCTCCTATAATCCGAGCCTCTTCAAGGCCCGCATCAACAAATCCCTTCCTACAGCCCCTACCTTACTCCGCCTCACAACGCCGCCCAACCGGGTGGTGACATAGTTCCCCTGTCTGTGCACTGCACAGGCAGGGACACTCTTGTGAGGTGTCACATAAAAAAAAAAAATAAAAAAAATATATATAAAAGCTGATATAATTAACAAGATTTTTTTTTAATAAACTCTGTTTTAAATATTTTCCCACTCAACTGGTCTTTCCCTTCTAACGATATTGTAATTCCTAATTCTGATAAACCCCGTCCCCTCTAATCCCTCCCCCCTCCTTCCATTTCTTCTTTCCAACTGTAATCTATATTTAATTTTTGATTTCGGAGTATACTTTCTCCTGATGAGGTGAACTTCGTTCATGAAACATGTAGTGGTTGTATATAATAAAGTGTTGTAATCAAAGTTATTTGTGTTTGAAATAAAGTTTAATAAGATTACATTATTTTATCTATTTCCGTTGTATATCAATGCATATGTAGGCAATAAAATGTAAACATTATATTTATTTATTTTATGGACAATATGTATAGCCCCGCTTTTGTGAGATATCACCTCAGAGGCGCTATATTGTAATAATCTATTTACAATATATACTTACCCTCTCTCTGTGAATGACCTAATCTGTACCTATTAAATGTAACTGTTTTTAGCATCACTTAAACTGGGCGAAGCCCAAGTAAATGCCGCCTAACATTTTTAACTGCTAATGATAAATTAATTTTATTAAGAATTTATTTTTGTTATGTTTAAATATTCACCATAGTTATCACTATCTTTGTTGACAGTTAATGGACTCATGGACCTCATGTCCTATGATTTTTGAAGTGGTGAAATGAGACATGAGTGGTGTGTTGGACCCTGACAGGGGGCACGAGAGAACATTTATTAGAAAGTTTTCTGGGACCTCTACTTACCACAACGTACATATTATTTACATCACATTGAAAAGAGAGGGTGCAAATTATATTGATGCATTTTCCAGAAATGTAATCTGTTCTCTTTTTTCCTAAGCAACCTCCTCGCTTTTTGTACGCCCTTGCCGAGCTCAATCTGAATATTGTTTTTATGCACGATTAAAACAAACCCAGGGTTATAAAAATAAAATAAATAAAAGGACGGTTTTGTTTGCAACTGTTATAATATTTCAAATACTGGAGTGTTATAAATCCATACGTAACATTCAGTTTACAAATATTTTTTCCAATGTTCTATAATAATCCTTAACTAGTTTTCCAGCTGTTGGAGAGGTAGAATTCGAATACTTGAATGAGGTATTCCAGAAAGTTGATGTAGTCTCTGAAGATTAGCCAATCACGTATGCTTGTGAATGTTCCGTCGAGGTTCGATAAAACTTTTTTTGGAAGAACAAGCGGGGATTTAGTTTGTGCGACTAAATGTTCTACATGATACTCAAAGACGAGAGCCTATGAACAAAAGGCAAGGAAGATAAGATTAGTGAAGTTCAATTAAAAATGATAATTAACTATTTTTTTATTTCGTGTGTGGAGTTCAATAAAGTAGAACTGATACACGGCGCAGTATTGTTAACTGTTATGTCACCGCACAGCACCAAAATCAGAAAGCCAGCGCGAGCGGCCCCAAGTGGTTGATGTGTGAATTTTGCTTGGTCGACCATCAGCTGGCTGTCACCTAAATGTCCTAGATGTTAGAGAATTTTTAAGATCGCCGACGCAGCAAAAAAGTTCAACAAATGACAGCTTCATCAGCAAGTAAGGCGCAACGGTCTAATGCTTTTACTCAGTTCATATTATTCCACCAATGTGAACTCTTCTTTTGAGATAGGGAAAAATATTCTCCTCAAGGCATATGTCAATTTTGGAAATGCCGTGCGGAGGGTTTTTTGGAGGAAAAGAAAGAGTAAGCCTGGGTCTTAAAGAAACCCAGGTTGTAGGAGGGAGGAAACATAGAGGCTGGCATATTATTCCATAGCCGAGCTGTTGAACTCAAGAATGAGCTGTTGAACTAAAAAATATAAAAGACCCCTTCTCAAGTGACTCAAGTCAGATGTGTACAAATGTTTTCAGACTGAGTACCGATAACAAAAGGATCAATGACGCTAGTTCCTCGAAGCATCTTCAATTGAGAAACTGGCTCTAAACCGTGACCGTCCATTTCTGCAGAGTCAAGGGTTTTTTCAAGTATTTTGAGGATCAAGGCCAGAGGCGGCTGTCAAATGCAATTTACACGAGGTAAAGCGTTGTGAACTATTAAAGTATCATAGCATTTTTCGAGAGGCTAACTTAACTCTGACTTCGAGGAAACCTCCGTGCCTGAGCTGGTCACTTAGCCGGTCACTCACAACAAGCCTATCATTGGAAGATTGCTTTCGTCGAAGGAGACTAGATTGTCATTTCGATCCCTTTTAGATGTAATCAGACATTAAATTTGACGAGTTTATTTTTACCACAAGAGGTTACCTCTCGAGGTAATCGTCCATTCTCTGCTTCAAAGCCCTTTGAGCGTTTTGAGTTTTTATGATTTTTGGGGGCATGTTAAACAAACAGATTTCATGGACTTTACTTTCATCCGTATACGAATGAATTGGTACACATCTCAAAAGGTGATTGATTTGTAAACAATAACAAAGTCGGAGTCAGAACCGATCCCCATGGAACACCAGCATTTATCGAATCTGAGGACGAGGTGACACCGTGTGCAACTATGCCATCTACTCATCTGAAATAATAATACACACAGTAACGGAATGTATTATATAGAATGAAGCCACTTCCAATCGCCTCGATTCCTAAAAGAGTGTGAGAATCAATTTGTTTATGTGAACTGGAAAAAATATTAGTTACCTCCAATTCGCAAAGTACGGATTTCAGATTGTACTCGACAAACACGAACTTTTTTTTCATTTGTTGTTCCGGAGTAAAGCTTGAAGGTTCTAATTTCATGTGGGTGGTAACATGCTCCATAGCAACGGCATAGGACCGTAGAAATGTTAAACATGCCGCTATAGTTTCATTTTCTCGATTCTGTTGAAATAAAAGGAAATTGAAATGTATTACTTATAAATTTATATAAGCATTATTTAAAAAAAACTAAAAAAGTGCTTTCTTAAAATGCTCTCACGTACTTAGCTAGTCTTGTTTATCTAAACAATTTTTAGGTACCTGTGTACGTCGTTCGTATTAACTGTGATTGCAAGACTAGGTGTTACTTAAAAAATTACTTATCTTTAAAACATAGGAATAATAATAATAATAATAATAATAATTGCGTTTTAAAATAAAGTGAACGTATTTAGCAGTAGAAAGTTTGTACCATATCGGTTAATCGAGCTAGGGAGGAATTAATAATTAGCGAGATGGCGTCCTATCTTCAGAGACCGTTAACCAAGGAATCAGACAAATCATTAAATAGGAAGTTATGTAGCTCTGAGATAAATCATAAGACTGCGGGTTCGAATCCTGACAGAGGTTTTCGGGAGGTACAATTTTATTTACAGAATTATTTAATTACTCTTCGATAGACATAGGGAGGAGACCAAAAACTGAACAAATTGCAAGGACTTCGCTAAAAGGAGGAAGGGATGCCGAGAGAGAGAGAGAGAAGTTAAACTAAACTGATTTAGCTATGTAGGGTGGAACCAAGTAAGCTTTATACTGGGATTGGGAGATGGCTAACAGGGTGAGTTTTTTTAATATTATTTATTAAATTCCAGAAGACCCTTTAAAAGACGGATGCAACCGAAGAACAGGAACCAGGTTTACAACACCTGCCACCCAACTGATGTTTTCATTAAAGGAATGCGCCAGACAAGATTATCTATCAGCTGTAAGAAGGAGACGGGCCAATGACCTTTCATATGTAGGCCGATAACATTTGATTTAGGGGAATGCCTCGGTCCGGGGGTCATATTAAAAATTTACCTATCTGCCGATCTGTTATTCTTTAAAAACACTACTAATCAAATCGTGGCGTTGTCCCTGCGATAGGTATTGAATCACCGACGAAAAAATTAAATACTTATTACAAATTAGTCCAACCAATATAAATTCGCAGTATAAAAATACCTATCTACAGAGTACCTATCACAACACTGGCGTACAATTGAAACAGCGAACACCACCAGCCGGGACAAGACGCAGGATACACTCAGTCGAATAGGGAGGGAGGTTTTGCTAGCGTATGACGTATGAAAGCGAACCAAACAGAACAAAAATGAATACTTATCATCTGTCATTCGACTTTCTAATCTACAAATTGGGATACACAAGAACAAATCTAAAGTCAAAAAGGGGAGATGGTAACCTCCGAAATAAAACTACCAACCGAACAACTTTTCTCATCAGGTCCCTTTCGAGAGGTAGGGAGCCTCATAAAATTAAATGCCAAAATCAAACCAATTATCCGTTTCTACCTACCTGAGAGGATAGGTATTTAATAGAAAATACCCATACCTAATACACGAGGGAACTAGTAACCTCATAAAATAATTACTGGAACTAAATATTAAAATACAGACAGTCCTCATCCTAAATTTGACATTTCAAGTAAACCTTACATATATTTCACATGATAATTGGCTGAATGGGTAAGCACACAACTTATCCATAGAAGCAGACATAATTTCGACAAGATCGTCGTGTGTTATCTATGTTATTGACCTAGAAACGAATGTAAGTTCCCGACGACGTGGAATTTACAGCATTTTCTGGAGGTGGCATGTAACTTGAGACCTTATGTGTCAAATTTTCGCGACTAGATTCGTGACAAGGGATGTCATGGTTTTCCCCTTCTACATTCAGTAAAGTAGATTTTCCTGGAGGTGTAATGAGGTTGAGGCATTTCTGAAATTGGTAAGAAGACCTGGTTTTCTTTATTCTGGCGTGAAGGTTGCCAATTTGGAACAAGGAGAGACCCCGTCAGACCCG
Source organism: Hesperophylax consimilis (assembly GCF_061612785.1). Lineage (NCBI taxonomy): Eukaryota > Metazoa > Arthropoda > Insecta > Trichoptera > Limnephilidae > Hesperophylax > Hesperophylax consimilis. The sequence goes on from NC_142846.1 coordinate 21,332,632, forward strand.
GCCGATTCGGATACCCAGACACGTAGATATCGATTGCCTTGTTCTAATTATCATCCATCAGATTTGTTTGGTAAGCGGAGGAGCCAACTTAGCTTGAACAAATTCATTTCCGTTCCTCTCCTTTCCCTCCCAAAATATACTTATGGATGGCGCCGACAACTAACACCATAAATTTATCGTATGTATATCACATATATAAAATCTAATACTTTATCATACTCACATTACCCTACGACAGGTAGAATAACGTAGCTAGTTGGAGAGCAGGCGAGACAGAAAATAAGGTTTATGAAATGGCTTTAAAACACAGCGGTAATGGATTCAACTCACTCTATCTCAAAAGAACCGAGGGAAACCACATACATAGATAATTCTCATTCTCACACGATATTCTGTTTTTAACTGAAACATGGTTAAATGCTGATATCAGCTCGTCAGAATTAGGCCTACATCAATATACCACATATCGTTCTGATCGAAATTCTATTACGAGCAAAAAGTCTAACGGAGGAGGTGTGATGCTGTGCGTATCCAAGAATATATCATCTACTAAATTACCGGTAAAACACAAAAGTGTTGAACAAATTTTTGTATTGCTCAATATACCTAATGGAAAAATTATTATTGGCTGTGTCTATATCCCACCTGCATCGGATTTGCAAACGTATAAAAATCACAATGAGGACATAGAAGTACTCAAATTCAAATATCCTAAAGCAAAATTCATTATTGCTGGTGATTATAACCTTCCTAACTGGACCAGCCAAGATGACAACGGACCTGCTACAAACCAAGCCGATTTACAGTGTGCTAAATGTAGTGAAATTCGTGATATGTCTTTATTTTTGGGACTAACTCAATCAAACAAGATTTTCAACTTTAACAATCGAATGTTGGATTTAGTGTTTTCAAGTGATTCGAAAATAGTGGTTGAGCTATCCGACGAATTATTATTACCATTAGATCAACACCACCCACCGTTGGACATTATCATAACAAATAGGCCTTTAACATCTTCAAAAAAAACAAGTGTCCCATCGTATAACTTTTCCAAAGCTGAATACCATCATATTACGGAGTACCTTGCCCAAACAGATTGGTCCTTTTTAGATGAGGAAAATAATATAAATGATCAATTAGAATACTTTTACTCGATTTTAAATACCTCTATAGAACAATTTGTTCCCAAGGTTAGCTTTACATCATCTAATTATCCGAAATGGTTTACAAGGGAACTAACTAATTTAATTAATAAAAAAAAATGTATCCACAGAAAATATAAACATACCAGAAATTCTAACGATTATATAGCATTTACTAAACTACGAAAACAATGTAAAGAATTATCAATAAAGTGCTATAGTGACTATGTTAACGTAATTGAAAATGAGGTACATCATCACAATGTGAAAAAATTCTGGAATTTTACTAAATCTCAACGAAAAGACAACTGTGGATATCCTAATAGCATGTTCTTTAAAGAAAAATGTGCCGACAGTATTGAGGGTATAGTTAATCTTTTTGCTGACTCATTTAAAAGTGTCTACGACAAAGATATTCCCATCAAAGCAGTCTCCAGTACGTCAGTGGAAGAGTCATTAAACCTAAGTCAATGTTTCATAAAATTAGATTCCATAGAAAGAAGCATAAAAGCACTAGATAGTAATAAATCTGCTGGACCGGATGGTATTCCTCCCATATTTTTAATAACTTGCATTGATAGTTTGATATATCCCTTACATAAACTTTTTAACAAATCCTTAGCGTCTGGCTGTTTTCCGGCTCTGTGGAAAAAGAGTTATTTAACGCCCATTCATAAAAAAGGCGACAAAAGCGATATATCTAACTACAGACCTATTTGTATTATGTCTGCTTTACCCAAACTTTTCGAGTCATTAGTATTAGATACCATTGTAAAACCTATCAACAATATTATTGTTCCTAACCAACATGGCTTTATCAGAGGTCGATCTACCTTAAGTAATTTAACTATCTACAATAATTACATATCTGAATCGCTCAGTCTGAAACAACAAGTGGATTCTATATACACCGATTTCAGTAAAGCATTTGATAAGGTTCGACATCATATTCTTATATCCAAACTCCGACTGTTAGGCATCAAAGGTAGTTTATTGACATGGATTATTAGTTACCTCAGTAATAGAGTTCTTTGTGTCAGGATTAATTTTATAGAATCCTATGTATTCGAGGCCACAAGTGGTGTCCCGCAAGGGTCCCACCTTGGCCCAATATTATTCTTAATATTCATTAATGACATTGTAAACATATTTAAAGATGTACAAGTCCTACTTTTTGCAGATGATCTAAAATTGTTTAAAAGAATACGAAATATATATGATTGCCTAATTTTACAAGCTAATTTAGATAAATTTTTTAAATGGTGCGAACAAAATATGTTATTTTTGAACATTGAGAAATGTCAAGTAATACGATTTTCCAGAACTCATTCTCATATCTTACATGAATATAATTTAAATAATGTTAAATTAACACCAGTATCACAAATTCGTGACTTGGGAGTTATATTCGAATCAAACTTAACATTCACAGCGCATATAGATGATATAACTAATAAGGCTTTAAAGATTCTTGGCTTCCTTTGTAGAACCCTAACTGATTTTAAGTCATTGGATTGCATGAAAACACTCTACATTTCACTAGTTAGAAGCCAAGTGGAATATAATTCACCTATTTGGTCTCCTTTCTATAAAGTACACTCTAACAAATTAGAACGGGTTCAACACAAATTTCTTAGGTACTTAAATTTCAAGCTTAAAATTCCAATAGAAAACATTAATTATGTAAATTTGATGAATGGACTTAATTTAATTACGCTGTCTGACAGAAGAACCATTTCAGACCTAATTTTATTATACAGAGTCATGAACAACCTTATTGACAGCCCTGCCATCGTTGCTGCTATTAAACTCTATGTACCGACAAGAAATACTAGACAAAATACAACATTCTTTTGCGACACATATAAAACCAACTATCAGTCAAACTCACTTACCAATAGGATGCATGATTTGGGCAACAAGTTTGGTGGTATTATAGATATATTCCATGATTCCCTTTATAATCTTAAATTCAAATTAAACCAACACTTTGTGGAATCATACAAATTATTGTAATAGATTTAACGATTAGATATGTTATTGTAATGTTTTATATTATATTTTGTTCTTTGTTATTGTTAAATATTATGTTGTTTAAAATGTTTCTTTACGCCATATTCTTCAAAAACTACTTGTATATTTTTTTAAAATTCTTCACTTTTATAACTCTTAGTATAAATTCTAACTCGATAACTTATGTAAAACTTATTTATAATCTATGTAAAAGCCCCTATGGGCGTATAACAACAACAATAAATAATCAGGTTTCTATACCGAGAAACAAAAAACCAACACAACGTTCGGTGAGACCTTTTTATACCGAACCGTCACGTGAAATAATTACGTTCAAACGTAAAACACGTAGACAAACTAGGATGCACACACTTGAAGGGGTGTGTAATAAAGAGAGGAGCAAAGGCTTGTACAGACGGCAGTGAGGATATTCCTACCCCGGATATATACATAATCAAAGCCTTATGGAAAAGTTACCTATGGAACTTAAAGAAAATTCATCGCAGAAGGAAAAGTTTGAAAAGTGCAGATCATTACATGTTATTGTTAAAACATATTTGAAATGTTGCGAAAGTTTTGTGGAGGCCGTTCTTAAAGTTTGTGGATATTTTGGTATAAATATATCACTTGATGAGTACACAACAATTTACTATTTTTTTGGAATTCTTATTATCTACTTATTTTATAAATTTTATGCTGAAAGAAATGCAGTAGTTAATAATTCGTTTCGTGTCCATCATCTAAGGGTAAGAAATATTATCTAACGAATTTCGACGTTCGTTATAATCTACGTGTTCATAGATGGCATTAGTTAAATTAAGTTATTAAAATACGCTTTTGCAAGTTATGATGTAACCGTTTGTTTGCGCTCGTACATACGCAATATGAATGTGAATAAGTAGTTTTGTCGGTATTGGATGCATTTCTTGAAAGAATGGAGTATTTATACAGACAAAACTATTTATTCATATACATATTGCGTATGTACGGGTGCCAAGAAATAATTCAGTTTAAGATTATAAAGCATAACTTTCAAAAGGCGTATTTTAATGACTTAACATTTTGAATTCATATAAAAAGTATTTAATATTTTTATAGTAGAATAACCTTTGAGAAAAACTTCAAACTGTAATATTTAATCACTGAAGATAATATATTAACAAATCTGAAGCAAAAAATGTGAAACAGAAAAATCAGAAAAAAATTAAGGGTTAATAAAATGAAGATAATGTTAGAAATTCTCTAATGAAATTGGTAAGAACTTGTACCCTCGTATCTTGAACGATTTCGCATATTGGCAATATGGGTTGCGGAATGTGAGAAAGGATCAATAACTTCACAAATAGTGTCCTCATAACGGAATCCCATCAATGTGGCATCAATAATATTCAATCCGGTGGGTCAATAACGACGAAGAAAAGTTAATCGATTATATTTATTTATTTACATCAACTATATTTATATTACTAATTTAAAAATTTTCGTACTATACTAATCAGTAAATACTATATTTTATATATTTTAAATTATATTTAATTATTTTTATTAATTGCTTATATGTATTTTGTATTGACATTATCTATGGGATGTGTGGGATTGCACTAACCTCCGTCATAGACCAATAAATTATTATTATTATTCACGCCATCAGTTGGTATTACAGAAACCTTATGTATCATTTCAAAAGTAATGATTACGTAGTGTTAAAAGACATAATAATAACTATTTATCTAATTACCTCGTCAATAAAGTATATTACCTCAATGCTTGTTAGATAAGTTGGATTCAAGGGAATTCCGAGACTTTTAGGAATGCTTTCGATCTGTGGCAGCCATTCAAAGCAGTAGTGCTGCCACTCGTGGTGTAATTCATCAAAGTAAAGTTGGAATGTTAACTGGGCCTGAAAAAATAAGTGCATGTCTTTCTGTTCCTTATTTACTATGTCATATTTAAGGCATTTTATTTTAATCATCTTTTTTTTACGTACGTAATTCAACGTCTTCAACGATCCTCGCATTCCTGTATACAAAAATACAGAAAACACCAGAATTTCAGTCTCTGGGAAGAGAAGTTTAAAACTAACCTTACGGATACTTACATAATCTTCCTTAAAACTCTCAATATACGATAGGGCAGCCTTGGTTCGCTCTATAAAAAATTGCAACAAGAATTTTCTATTATCCGCTATGGCTTTGTCCTGAAATTAAATAAATAGCAAAAAGAGTATAAAGGCCAAAATGAACTTTGTAACATACATTATAATCTACTCGTTCATAGATGGCGTTAATTTAATTATTTTATAAAAGTACACTTTTTGCAAGTGATGCTTTGAAATATTCTATCGAATTAGTGGTTAAGTTTAAAAAAAACAAAATTATATACTGTCCATCCACAAAGTGTTTGGTTTCTTCGATAATAAATAAATAGTTTTATTCGTATTCATTCAAGAAAGGCTTACAAATACAATATTGTATTGATGATTCAATTCAAGCCGGTTATCTGTATTTTCCCCTTTAAGACCCGCATTAAAAATCCCTTCCCACAGCCTCTACCTTAAGCCACCTCGTAACGCTGCCCAACCGGGTAGTGATATAGTTCGTCTGTCTTTATACCGTATGGGGCGCTTTTGGGGGTATAATATAAAATAATTAAAAATATATATTAAATAATTGCCTTAGTAAACGATCAATAACGCAAACATTGGCTATTGTTCACGCACTTTGTTTCTGATTATTTATTTATTACCACTTTTGCAGGCATGGCTTATAATATCGTTTGGATTTAGTTTACTGGAATAGGTACCTCTGTTGCTATTGCAACATCAAGCTCTCCGGATGACTGTCCACAAGGGTTGACCCACAGCGGGGTTTTATCTCTCGCTACCCTGCGAACTGGTTGGGGTTCGTATAGAAGGTTGCTATAAGCGGCTATGGAGTCATACGTAATATTCGAATCCGGACAATCAGGGTGCACCAATCCGGCATCACATTTTATCAAGAATGCTTGGACTGGCTCTGAAACAAAATTCTATATATTTTTTGTAAAAATGCTGGCGATGCAAACTTCTGTCTAAAAATCCTTGAAATTCTGTAGAAATCACAGCATTAGGGTGGAATTAGCTGTTCACGCTGCATAGTGTTGGGAAAAGGTGTTTTCGCGGTCATGGTCTGTGAGATTTTTTTTTTACTATCCTTTTAGATAAATGTAGCATAAAGGAAAACATCGGGTACCTGAAATTTAGGTTAAGTTACTGAAAAAAATTCTGAATCACGGAAATTGTTATTTTTGTGATTTATAGGTGTCTTTTTAATACAAAACATAAATACTTTATAGGGTTTTCATCCCTTTTTATGAACGTTTGCAAAGACTCTGTAAATTTTATTATTTTAATACATTTTTTTTACAAATTATAATCTGGAGAAAGTAGCATAGGTAAAACTGGTGCATAAACATAAGGTGTATTATGATATTAAACTGAACGGAAACGTCTCTCTTGAAAAAAAAACTGACTCTACAAAAAAATTAACTATTTTTTTAATGCACTCTCGAGAGAATGATATTATTATATTTGTAAAATAAAAAGGAAGAAAAATTGATGATGAATAATTGTTTTTTTTTACATAGGTAGGTACTAAAAACCAATCATGGGAAATATAAATTTGGTGTGTTCAAATTTAATGTAATTTTATAGTACCTTGAGATAGAGTATAGGAAAATATGTAAATAATAAAAGTTAATAGATATACATAATAATAATATTCCATATTCACAAAGCAGCTCTCAGAAGTATCCAAAATAATGTTAAAATCACTGTTCAAAATCCTCAAAAAGGTTTCCAATTATAAAAAGTGTTCATTTAACATATCGTCAGAATTCGCAATGTGTCAAATGTTCTATGGGATGAATAAACCATGTGTCACGCCATCCACATCTAAAGAATAATGCAAAAAAATCTTTCAAAATTAATTTATTTTATTTTGTGAATATCGGCCCCAATTTGTTAATATTTCCCAATCACCGTCATCATCGTCAATCATTGATAACTATCCATCATAATAAACAAATATTAGAAATATATAGGTATAAAACTCGGCTAAATTATCAGATGTACATAAATATATATAGCCAATATTCATTAGTTCAAATTTAGAATAGTTAACTAAACGCATAAATAAATAAAATCGTTAAATCGTAAATTGAAAATTATGACAGTGCTTATCCCCCGAAAAACGTACGTTACGATGAACATTAAAATATCTAAAAATCATTTCCTACCATCTATGGCCTCAGCAGAACTCCATACGGTAGCAAGTCCTAGTATTATCACAACATTATTAAAAATGAGCATTTTTCAAAATGTCCAACAAAATATTATTTAGGTACATTTATTTAGTCAGGTAATACTGAAAACGGTTGTTACTTGAAGTGCTTATATAGATTGCTTCATGGATGTGGCTGTAAGTTGATGAACACGTGTACATGTGTAGGTACTTACTGATCTCTTACGCGAAATTATTTCCAGAGTAAATTGCTTTATTTAATCTCTTCGGCAATAACATTTTTTAATTGCTTTTACTGCTAAAATTCGAATCGCCAATATATGAAAATAACAGTCATATTAATATGCAGACAAGTGCAAAAATTATACTTTTAATTCTTCTGGTCCTCTCTATTATTGGAAGTTGGCTATTAGCAGGGCAATCTTCACTCCGTATCCAATAGTGCTTATACAAAGGACAAATTTTCCGCAAGCCGAACCGGTTCCATGATAACTAAACACAATCTGTGAAGGCCTCAGCACGGGCAAGCCACCCAGTGAGGCCTACATTACTGGAAAACTTGAATTGTAAAAAATATTGTACCTAATAAATAAATAAATAAATAAATAATGACAATTCAACACACCTATAAAAAGTAATTTTAAAGCGATGAAATAAAACCAACATTAAACCTACGTAAACTATTTAACCTAGTTGTTTTCATCATTTTTTATTACTGAATACAACTTTTTGAAGGTGTGCTGAATTGTCATTTTAATGAGTTATCCGGTCACCGTTTCTTTTTTTTTTTTTTTTTTATTAAACGCCATAAAAGGCTTTTACAGTAATGTGAAACATGGGATTATAAGTACACAGTTCAGGGCTGTCAGAGACTTGACAATTAGAAATAGCATTTTTCATTAAAATAATACATCCACAAGCAGTTTTTATTGATGCTATACATATACATTTCACATATATGTATATATGTGGAATGTATATGTATAGAACACCATATATATGTTACACATAAAGAAGAACACAACAGTCAGTATGATGCAGTACAAACAGACATTTAACATTTCACAAACATATCAATTACATTCATAACCAAGTATTTTTGCCTTGATGCAAGACGGTGAGGTTTTGAAAATATCAAAAAGGTCTGTATACGTGTTGGCAGTGCGGTGAAAACGCGCCAACGGTGAATGATACAAATAGTTAGTGCTATGATTGTCACTGTGGAAAAGATGGTGGAGTCGAGTTGATTTAACAGGGACACGAAAATTTATAACACTTAACATTTGAGGGCAGTCTATGAGATTGTTCAGTAATTTAAAAAGTATAAGAATGTCATTAATAGTTCGCCGGGTAGAAAGAAGTGGTAGATTTAGACCAGATATTAATGTATTATAGCAGATATCAATTACAGGCTGTCTCAATTTGAATTGAACGTATCGAAGAAATTTTCTTTGTACTTTCTCCAAGCGGTGTAATTAGTTAATTAGTTTCGCCTATTTCTTTTCTAAGAAGGCTCTTTGCAAAGCATCCTCGAAAACAAATACCGTAGATTCTGAGACTTGCCATTAACCCGATCATTCGTTGGAGGAAAAACAACCTATGAAATCCAAGGCCAAGGTATAAACATGTATTTGATTCGCCAATAGTGAGCTTTCGTTGCTACTTGATTTGCGATTTTTTCTAGGTAGGTACATAATAAACACCACTCACGGTAGGTAATAAAAAAAGTGAAAAGTGTACTAATAGGTTTCTATAAGACCGCACTAGGCCAGAGCGCAGGGATTAGGATTAGGAATTGAAAAAAAAACAAAGAACCAAATCGTCGGCAATTTAGTTTTCAAATTACAAAAAATGTGGAGAACTTGATTAATTTCTGACACAAAAATACCTTAACCAACCGTGAAGAATTGTGAATTGTATACCTGATCAAAGGTTAAACGCAACGCTCGTTGTATTCTACGTGTTCACAGATGGCGTTAATTAATTAATTTTGTTTAAATACGCTTTTGCAAGGTATTGCTTTACAATATTAAGACAAATCATTTGTTTGCGCCCGTATATACGCAATATGCACACAAATACAATATTTTACCGATGATTCAATCCAATATTGTATTTGTATGCCTTTCTCGATAGAATTGAGTTTTTATATGGACAAAACTATTTATTCATATTCATATTGCGTATATGAGGGCGCAAACAAATAATTTGTCTTAATACTGTAAAGCAATACCTTGCAAAAGCGTATTTAAACAAAATTAATCAATTAACGCCATCTGTAAACACGTAGAATACAACGAGCGTTGCGTTTAACCTTGTACGTAAAATATTTCTGTTTATCGTAGAATTAATTTCTGACATAGAAATAGGTACCTAAACAAACCGCGAAGAATTGTTAATTGTATCCCAGATCATTAAAACATTATTTTAACTTAAATTTTTTCTATTTTTTGTAGGTAAGGTAAAAAAAATCCCCAGTATGGCCTGGTTAACACAATAATGTTTATAAAATAAATTTATGGGTTTTGCACGGAAACGGGACGTTTCATTCGGCCAGCCTCATGATTCGTCGGCTTTTTTCGCCCGGCCGCCCAAACTATGTGCGGTATGCTCCTATGCTCACAAAAATTAGAAAAGGATCTTTTCTAAATAATGACTATTTTGTATTAATTTGTAATATATTTCTTTGTTAAAATTAAAAACCAAAAAATAATTGTTTGGTTATCAAAAATATAAGGACTTGTTTTCCTACATTTTCGCTTTCATTAAATTTAATAAACACTGTACTTTTTACTATCCAGAAGTTACTGCTAATAACAGGTGAAGTTGGAAAAAACATAATTTCATTCCTACTCTGCAGTAATAGGCTGAAAAGCAGCCTCTGCAAAATAGGAATTCAAACTCAGCATAAAACTAGTACTATTTACTTACTTTACTTAGAAAAAGTTTGAATATTCCAAGTATAATATACCTACCTAAATGCCTACTAACTAATAAATACCTAAAACTATCAACGAATCGATGCCTCTAATTTAGGCGTAGCAATATTAATTAATAATAATTATTGAAAAAATAAATTTATTATTCAGGAACAATAAGGAAATAATAGGGAAAATGTAAATCGTTTTATTTTTCAAACTAACGGCATTTTATTTAGAAATAAAACAAGTTATTACCGCCATCTAGCGGCGAGTAGATTTGATAAAATATTATGTTTTGGCTTAGTTGTAGAATCCGTCTGCAGGTGAAACTTTCATGAAACGCGCAGTATTATGGGCAATAAATTGCGACATTGTTGAATGCTTACGTTTAGATTTAAAAAAATTGTAACGGATCTTTAATCAAGCAATAATTACCACACGTATTTTCACATAATTCTTCATTTATTGAACGCCCATAGTGCTTCTACAAACCTAGTACAATCATATCAATAATCGGGCGAAAAAGGAAGTGGGTAGGTAGATTGGTTAGACATTACAAAAATAATGTGGATATACATAAGTAATATCAGATACGGAGAGATTTTGGTTTTCCCCACATAAGAGTCCCTGAAGAAAATAATTTTACTCATGGCCAAATTCATCTTTGGAGATGCAGTGTTGAGAATATTTTTAAGGAAAGGAGGGAGGGGAAGTTCTAGAAAGGAAAAAGATATGAGTTGTGTGAGAGCATCTCGGGATCAGCGTGTCCAGGAGTGACGGAGGTATAAATCTAAACCTCCCGCTGCGGTACAAGGCGACGGGTCGAGACAGACCAGTTGGAGAGGTCAAAGCAAATGCGTCACAGGTGGGCAGGAGCTTACGCCGCCAAAGCCCGAACCCACCTCACCTGATGAACCCGGGCACTCTTTCTAAATCTCCAAACGTACCAAACTACTTGGGGTGAACTATGACCGAGGTGTTGGTTATCCAATAAATGGTACGGCGACGGCGGTACCCGAACCCGCCTTCCAAAATAATATAACTTATTACGTCGAAAAGATTGTTTTTCGCTGGCAACCTATGTGTTTATTGTCATATTTATATTACACAAATTAATGTATAATGCATGTACATTACCCGCTTTACTAGAGTCAGTATCTTGTCTCTTGCGAGCCTGGCAGGGCCGTATTTAGGATCTGTAGACCCCGAGGCTGAACCTGTGTTGCGAGCCCTACCGGGCAATTTGGGAAACACTCCACAATTTGGTAAACCTATTGGGGATATTCTGGACAGTATATAGGATATTATAGACTGGTTGTGATGCATTTAGTCTTACTAGTTAAACTCATGTTAATGTGATGGTGTTTTACTTGTTTTTGAATGACGATTTATAAATTCAACATATAATAATTTATAATTAAACTTATATATTCAGAATCTGTGTTTATTGACACATATGAATATATTTTTTAAGTCATAATATTTTCACTGAAGTTCCATAGTGTAAAAAATTTTACTACACCGTATTTAGAAGTTGACGAAATGATGAGAAAAAAAAATAAAATCATTAAAGTATTCAACCGGATTTACTAACAGTGTTGTAGAAAAATACTTACTAAGTACATTTGTTTTCAACTTGGCGGACGCAATCCAGGCATTGCGCATTGGTTCGATCACAGCGTGTTGTAGGAGCAGTAATGAATTTGCTATTTTTATTTTATTTATTTAAATTTACATAGTAAGAACATATTTCAAATAAAAGTCAAAATGTTTTCCTTTACAAGAGTCAAAAACTCGTGTGAAAAGGGAAAAAAATAAAAAAAACTTAATATGTAATATAAATAGGAGAAAAAAAATCATAAAAACATATAAAGTGAAGAGATTTTTGTTTTTTTATATAATAATATATAAAGTAAAATATTGAGATTTCATCGTCATTCTAATTCGCTAAATCATTTAATATCAATGACTTTACCATGAAATAGTATGAAAAACAGTTTATAAAGTTTTCAAAAACATTGCACATTATTCTTGGTGGTTAAAACAGTTCTTTTATAGTGGAATGAAATTTGAATTTAAACTAAGAAATTTATTATTTTAGTGTATCCCAAATTAAAATATTTTTACAATTTGTGGTGGGAGCCCTTTGTGGGGCGGGCCCATGGGTTGGATCCTTGTTAGCGTGTGCTTAAAGGCGGCTCTGGGTATTGTCAGTTCTGTGAAGTTGCGCTAGTGGTAATTTTTATGAATGGTTCGTGCTGTGGTTGTCACAGAGAAAGATGGTGGAGTTGAGTATTGAGTAGACCGGGGGTCTAGTACAGTGAATTTAATAATTTTACAATATCGGATCAATAGGCGTAACTACCGATGATTGTATACCGATTAACCGTGCACAGGTGCGTTGTTGATAGCCAGACAATGCAATAAATCAACCCACGCTGGCAACACTATAGGTATTTTCTATGAATTGACATTCTTAAACGTCAGTCGGCTACTTGAAACTTAAAAATACTAATAAATTGACAATTTCGAAATGAAATAATGACTTTAATGTGTATTGGAAGTCCGCGTGTACTTTTTGACACTAAAGGGGAGTTAAATATTTCATTTCAGTCCTTTAGTCATCATAACTTACAGCTTTTGGTTTCCCGGGCTAGAAAGGAATAAATTAATCGCGTCTTAGATGAATAAATGATGTCTATGGATCATGTATACGTTTACTTTCAATTCTAAGAGCTTTGTTAGTTTACCTCCATTAATTAATAAGCCAGTTATTTTACATAACGAACGACATTATGCGAAAAGTTATGCATATTGACAGCTTATCCGACACCTTGGGGGCCGCGGCTTTTGCCTGCCGACTGTCGGAATCATATCCTGGCCGTGCTCGCAAATATCGCTAACTTACCATAGATGACAGATTTCGCCATTTTATAGCACTTAACATTTGAGGGCAGTCTACGAAGTTAAGAAGAAGCTACAAGACAAAAATGTGTATTTTCTTGGTATACCTTAGTATACTAGGTAATAGGCATTAAAATCGCTTGACAAACGGAGTCTAAAAACGTTCGATTTCAAGCACAAAACTAGTTTTTATTTATTTTGTAAATAATTTTATAAGAAAGCAAAAAAATTAATCAAGTGAAACTGTCACAGATAATCTAAGCTACGAATATAATACTGTATTTTTTAAGGTTTTTTCTTTTCCGCGTTCATACATTTCTATTGAAAAAATACTTTTTATAGTGGTTTACATTTATATTTTTTTATTGAGTGATTTATTATTTTATTTGTATTCTACTAAAGTGAAACGATAGAAAAACCTTCAATTTATCTAAAACATATTTGTTTTGTATTCATAATGCACACCAATTCGTTATAAAGATTAATCAAAATAGTGATTTAGCATTAAGCGTCTGCATCATTACATTTTTCGTATTCCATTATAAATTATAAGAAATGCAAGTAGATACTTGTGCTCAAATTTTCTCACCTAGAAATATTTTTTAAGTGCTAACGCTTGCACATTGTAAAATTCTATAACGAAGCCAATACAAAATTGCAACAAAAAATTCTTAACACTGATCGTAAAATACAGATCTTGAATGTCAGCGCATGTAATTTATTCTAATTTTTGAATGAATTTCGCGCTCTTTTTAATTTTACAGCCATTCAATCTCCTTTTTGCCAAAGTCGAGGCTTTGTCGACGCCGCAGACGTCAGCCTCAAATTGTAGAATACATGGACTCGAAAAAAATAGATACTTTAAAAGTGCCCCTTCGCGTAAAGGCATTTATTATATACAGCATGTCAGAAATCTTCTCTTTTATGGACTGTACTTTTTTTAGGAACTATCATTAATACATACTGACAAAAAGCGCCTGAACTTACATTGTAAGCTTTACGAGTTAACGGGCTATACTTCAAATAAACTTTTACGAGTTTTAAATCGGACTTACTGCGGAAAAAAACAATATGCGTTATTTGTTGATTTCCTTAACCAGATTCCTTTCAAGGTAATAATTTCAAGGATGCCTTTGACCCCTAAAGATGAAGTTAATGCAAAGAACGTGATTTAGTTTCACCTTGAACCCAAGTAAAAAAAAAATTTAATTTTATCTGAATTATTTTCCAACTGACTACGTTTGTTCTGAATGCTAAATATTACTGTGAGTTTTTATTTTCTCCAATATTGCATGGAAAAAAATGAGCATTTCTGATATATTAAAATTCGGTTGAAAACGGGATTGCAGGCGGTTTCCTATTAACATTTTAGTGCATTCCTACATGGAGAACAATTACTGATACAAATATTCCTAATTTATTAAGTTCTCTAATAAGATTCTCTAATTTATTAAGAATGTCTAGTAAGTTTTCTCCGTGAAGAGCAGTTGTTTTCTGTCAGGCTTAACAACATTAAAAAAATCACAGTAAATAATTTTTATTTATTTTAATTAGGTAGGTACCAACTAATGTCATCTAGCGAAAGTTTCATCAGTGATTGTAAATTAGTGCCATGACAAAAAGTTACTTGTAAGTGTATATCATTATTTTATTACCATACGAAAGACGAAGAAGAAGAAGAAGATAGTTTTATTCAAAAGCTGGAATTCTATCATGTATATATTATTTTGAGTTTAATATTCGACCGTTCATGAAAGAATCTACGCATCCGTTGCTCTTCGACCAGTATAACTAAATATTTTTGCAGAGAATTGTTCTCCGCCCTCTACCGCCCACCACGCATAGGGCCGGTGCAAGGCGCAGCAAATGCCCCAACCTTCGAAGGTTGGTCATCATTAGGCTAATCTTTATCTAGCCTGCAACCATATTTCAGCGGTACTGCACTTGGGATAGTCATTCAGTTTTTCTAATTATTCCAATCATTATTCTCTGGAATATCAGAGCAGTCTTGTATTTAGGTATCGCTATAAAATGTGTGACAAAGATTTGGAAAAAAATAGGTATTTATCATTAGTGAAATTTAATTTTGATGATGAACGTCTTAATTATTAATGGATAGCCACTACTTTTCCGCCCTCCTTCGAAATGGATTTCTTCAAGATTCAGGTTCACTCCATCCTTACTTAAAAAAAAAACAATGTTCACACAGCTTCCCACAGAGATGACATAGACCATTACTTTCAGTATTGCTATGTTGAAAGATTATCATTAAGAATCGAAACGTTGCTTAAGGAGATGCACTACGTCGTGTAATATTTTAAATTGAGCCGCTATCAATAACAACCCTTACGTAGATGGCGATAAGGTTTAAATTCCCGCTTAACACCATCCGCCTGTTGCATGAAAAATTGCATTGATTTATGCATGAAAAAAACATGGCCAAAAAGTGCCTTATATTTTATTTTGTGGATGTTCAGGCATAAATATATTTTTTTCGTCATATATCATTTTATAAATGACTTAATTTGCCACATTATAAAATAAAATCATAACCTAAAATGGGTTCGTAAGTAGGAGATTTTGAACTTTAAAGCAGTTTTCATAGGCCATTACATTATTTTTTTCTGGGCTTATAAAAATACTTATCTAAAAAATACTCGATTATTTCAAAGGCCAATATGTATTCTACTCGCAGTATTTAATTAAAGCATCTGAAACATTTCTAGGCGACTAAATATTCAAACCAAAAACACATGATTTTGCATTACTACGTATGGCATCGCCTTACAATGATTTTAGCTGTGTTTGGCGAACAGATCTAAAGAGCCAGGTACATTTCAACCTTCTTCACCTCACTCACAAATATCTTCACAATACCCTAATCGGGGATTCCGCAGTCTCATTGACTTCAGACGGGTGCAGTTGCGACTGTTGTGCGGTACTAAAAAAAGGCCCGCGAGGGAAATAATTTTCCTCAAGGCGTCCTCTGTGGAGTTAATGTGAAAAAATAAAATATTTTAAATCTCTATTAATTTTTAAAGAAATAGAGTTATAAATACGCCAAGCTATGGATGCCCTGTGTTATGGCGGGTGAAGTTTACAGATTGAAGTTTTCATCCCCCCTAGAGCTTTTATAAATACCAAAGGGTCCCAGAGAGAAACATCATGACATCCTATATGATTTGTTTTCTCTTTATTCTCATAATTTAAAACTGTACGCATAATAAATAAAATAGCCTGCAGAGCTAACTAACCATCCTCCGGGTCTGTATTCCTGGTGCCAGGATGAAGCTGTACCAGGAGAACAAAGGTGCTGCGGGTAATCAAGTATAATAAGGCGGAGCGCGGGCACAAATTACCCACTGATTGAGGGTGATTTTGCTGAACAATGTCGTTGAAGTCGACGGTTGCTTTCTCAAAGCGCCCACCAAACTTCTCCAAATTTAAATTTAAATACGTAATTGAAGTGCATGCTGAGTGCAGTCATAAAATGTGACACTTCATGAAATGAAGATTTAAACCATATAATTAAAAAGATACAAATTAGAAAAATAACAAAAGATTACGTGTCGGCAAAATCTCAATTTGGGATTTTTCGAGTTTTTTTTTCCGCAAATGTATATTGATATTTTTTTCCTGGGCACTTTCAGTTTGCAGTTTATTGAATCTCATCTTACGAATACAAAGTTAAGTTTGCAGTTTATTGAATCTCATCTTAGGACACCAATCATCGAAAAATCAATAAAAAAAACTATTTAAAGAAATAATAAGTAACTGAGTGATTAATAAAAAACGGCAGTAAGGAAATAGATTTCACTAGCATAAGGGATATTTTTATCCACTCAGACAGATGAAGGTAAACAAAAAAAATATAATTTATTTTATTTTATATGAATCTTTTTGTAATAAATATTGTCAAATACGATTGATTTCATGTCACAAAAAAGAGTGAGGCTAAAAAAAAAATCCAAAAAAAAATTGGCTTGGCGTAAGGTAGGTTCTGATTTGTATCTGAATACGTAGTTGTATACGAGAAATAATATTATATGGAGACCAATAATCATGAAATATGAATAATAAGGAAAACAACATTGCATCTTACTCGTATAGTTTATTATGTTATTATTATTGGAATATATATTCCTAAGTATTTATAAATTAAGTTAAGCAATAATGCACAGATAACGCAATCTGATGCAAGTGCAAGAACTTAGTAAGGTTCCGAGTATCAGATGCACACTTAGAACCTATGCAGGTACAAACATGTAGAATTGCGTGTAGATTAAACATATCTATTTTGTATATTACTTGAGTGAGACCGTGATGTATAGCAGTAGAAGAAAATGAGCAAAGGAATAAGTAGAGGACCGAAATGAGATCCCTGAGGCATATTTGCCCTAAAACCGATGCATCGTTTTAGTGTTACAAATATATTATTCCATTTAATTAGCTTCGGCGACCAAAAAGAGAGCCCGCTAGATAGTTTTTACGATTTTTCATTCGTCTAACTTATTGTACGGAAAGGAAAGAAAATTATTAATAATATTAAATTTAAATTAAATTAATTAACTATTAGTGGACTCCTTGGAGGTGTAACACAATGTATTGACAAAACAAATAATCAATGAATTGGTCAGTTTTCATGACAAATATTATAGTTTCAACGACATTAAAATAATAATTATTACGATCTTGTGTCCGTAGCATCATCAAAGGTCAAACGACGAATTGCCCCAATTTCTTCAATAATCCGGGATTATCTAGGTTAAATATAATCGATAACAAATGCGCTCAGTGGCAAGTAGTGAATAATCACCGTCTGGGTTATATCTAATCTGAGGTATTTTGGTATCAACGGCAAAATGAGAATTCCCTCACATTTTATATTTCATAACATTTTTCCAGAAAATTCCCATATTCGGGGTAAAATAATGAAGTCGCACATTTAAACACCACAAGTAGGTAGATACTATCTATATGACTACCTGCAAATAATTGTTATACTTAAATTTTTAAATTTGTTATGTTAATAATTATTTTAAAACAAACCGTTTTTCACCATATTTAGGGAATTTTCCCAAGACATCATATGACGCTAGACGCTATCGCTACGTTTCTAGGTCAATCAGGTAATCTGCTGTGCGGGGGAATCACCTGGCGCCTATGTCATTGTTATTACTAGGTATAAGCAATTTGCAGTTATGTATGCAATTATTATACTGCATTATGACTGCAAATAGACCAGCTGATATCATCAGTGGTTATAACCACACTATGTCTCCGCAATAGGGTCTGCTGAAGTGTGGACACTATTTATAATAAGCCATAATACATTATTATTGTTCAATATAATTGTATTTTTGTCGATAGCAATTCCATTTATGGTTTGACATAACATATAAAATTAAGCATAAACTACAAATAATGCGAATGAATAATGTGGAAATTCGCAAAGGATTCAAGACTGATGTAAATGTAATGAGTAAAATTAAGAAAGGGACGCTTAGATTTTTTGAAGTTTATATGAACGAAGAAATTAATTAATGGTAGAAGAGGTCAGGAACGCCCGAGGAAGACTTGGCACGATCAAATAAACAAGTAAGTCAGAATAATAGAAGGGTACGCAAGAGACGATGTATGAATGCGAATGAAGCGAGGAGTGAGCGGTTTTTTGGTGAACTGCGTGATATTTATAAAGTTAGTCAAACGATAACTTTTTGCTTTATATGGTTAATATATATATATATATATTTTAATATTATTAGGTTTCGCCTTAACCAAGGCATCACCAGGGTTATATTAAACGAACAATGAGATGGCTACGAGAGAAATAATTTCCCTGATGGCCTATGTTATCTTTGGATATGCTGTGTGTAGAATGCTTATATTTAGGATATATGCTTGTAATTATTTTTCTTACCTGAATACCGTACAAGAGTTAGGGCATGTTGGATAGATCTGGGATTTTTATCTGAAATTTTTGGTCCCCGTCTATATATTTCTGTTATTACAGACTGCAAAGATATCTTCATAATTGACCATTTGATATATTTTTTTAATTACTTCTACATTATTTTCGTTGCTTGATTCAGGAGCACCCTTATGTCGATATTGCATAGTTGACTGAAGTACTCCAGTCTGTCATTTTAGTCATCTTATTTGGAAATAGTATTTTGTAAGAAGGTATTATGGTTTTTTAGACCATCTATTTCAGTGTTGACTATTTTCCGCGATTCCTCAATAACTTCTATGTGCTTTCTTAGGTCTTATTTTTGTTCTGATACGAACTCAATTTATTTAATAATTTCATTATTTTGTAAGATATTGATTCATATTTTGTACATATGTTTCAAATTTTTCTTCGACAAATTTCATTATGGCTGTTTTGAAAATTGACAATTCCGTTATTTCCGAGGCCTTGACTTGCGCCATCTGTGGTTGCTAGTTGTTGATATTTCTGTGGCGTGTGCAATTTTGGTGGTGGCGTTACCTGTTTTGATTGTTTGGCGATAGATGGCTGTTCATGTTCATTTAACAATATGTCACTTATCGGTTCTTTATGTTTTTTTCAATTTTTCAGGCATTTTTTACATTTTCATTCTTGCACTATGGCGTGGGGTTTCAAAAATTTCTGCACAAGTTAGATGATAACTATTTTCACAAAAACTACAGCATATAAAATCTGATGGAGTGTCAATATTTTTTTCGCATCTGATGCTTCGGGTTATTCATGGTAAATGTTGATAGCTGCGAGATTTATTTTAAAAAAGTGAGTAAGTGTAATATTTATATTATATTAATACTATATAATATTTATACTATATTAGCGATAGATGGCGCTAGTCATAGAGCTTACTCCAGAGTCCGACAGATGTCGCTAGAGTGTAAAAAATACTTGGGATGAGATTGACAGGGAACAAGCTTCTCGAACCAGAGAATTATCAACCCTCGGGTAATGAACAGTGTAGCTAAATCCAGACCTAAGTAAATAGTAACAGTAAGTAAACACCATTATAAGTAGAACATTTTACTTTTTAACAAAGAGTTCGCAACACTAAAATCTGCAAAGTAAGACTGATATAACAGTTATTTACACTAAATATTCTCCCATTGATCTAGAACGAACTTTCCATAAAGACAACTCTTTACCTTTTGAAAATCCGAATCCAGAGGTAATTTGTTTCGCCTTCCAAAGCATTATCAAACTGCTCATATTTAGATACGTAGCTCCGTAAAATATAATGTGCTACAGTTGAATTGAAGTTTGTAAGTATATGTGTTTTACAACAGGTGCTCATTATCTCAATAAAAATGATGAAATAAAAAAAATATATGTTCATGAACCTTTATGGAGTTGTATGTATGTTATGAGGTAACCCTGATAAGTTATTCGCTGTTACCAGTACCCGGACTAGAAGAGGCGGACGTTAGTGACGAGACAAGGGTTGCCGTCTGACTCAGGTAATCCTAATTAGCATATTTCCTCTGATTATTTAACTGTACGAACACCTGGTTAATTCATGCGTATGTTATGACTTTTTGGCCAATTTAATCATAGTCTATATACCTACTCGTACCAGGATATCACATATTCGTTGTGATAGAAGCGCATTTTTGAGTTGTTATGGGCTGTAGCATGCAAGGTTAAGATTGCCTTGTCGATAGCAGACTTAAGATTCGATAGGGTACTAGAAGAAAAATATATCATGGTATTAATCATAGTATAGCCGTGTCGACAGCTAGAATCGATAAGTCAAACTCGTTAGCACGCTCGGCGCTGCTCAATATATCGATAATTTCAATGTTTTTCGATAAAATGATCGTCTTTTTTTCTGTAGTGTAATCGTTTCAAAACGTCTCGGTCAAATGATTTCATTTTACTAATATGAATTTTATGAATAATTTTTAGCACTTAGTGATGTTTTCGGCCAATGACAGTTGAAAACTCTCCCGTTCTTTAAAAAGCAGCCATTAATTTGAAGGACTCGACAACATAAGCATATTTTCGTCAATATTTTATCTGTCAAACGTTATAAGTGATTTGAGGTGGTGCTAGCCTGAGTCGATTAATAACCGATAATGTTTATAAAAATCTTCATTCAAGTTTTCGTGCTTTTCTTGTATCTATAAATATTACAAAGTCTCTATAGCTATTCCTCCGTCGCATATAATTCAGCCGCCGAAAATCTCCACTCAGATGATGCTGTGCTCCCCGTTTCGTTCGTATTAAGTTTCTAAACACCACGGTGTTTTTGTTGTCTCGGATTCCGAGGAGTTATTGACGTGCCTGCATATTAAATTTGATTCATAACGTGAGATACACCACCGGGACCTTTGTTTGCTTTATTGTTTGGTAACATTTATCTCACAGATATGCGATACAGAGAATATTCGCATGTGTGAAATTAACGATTCCTGGAATTTTCACCAAGGATATTAGATAATGTTTTTTTTGTAGAATATCTTGGGTCTTAGTATAATTTAAGAAGTAACCTTAGATAATATTATTGCTTTCTTTTTGAGTCGTTGCTTAGGATTGTGACCTCGACGAACGAGGCAGACTCCTAGACTCTCCACGGCCCTGCAAGGAGAAAAATATGTATTGCTAAATTATTTAGAATTTCTTCAAATTTGTTTAATTACTTATTTAAACGCCCATTGTGCTTTTATAAAAAAATATTATTAAGTACTTAATACGAAGTCATAAAATAACAAAACTATCACATGACATATATAAACAAGTAAATTCGTATATTCGTAGACAATAATAATTTATGCGTAGCACAAACCTACTACACAAAAATAATGGATTTAATTATTATCACGCTATTATATTTAATTATTATTAACACCTCTAAAATAGATCACACTAAATGGTTCGCTATGTGATTTAGCAGGGGTGCCCGGGTTCATCGGGCAAGGTGTATTAAGGATGCACCTGCCCCCCAGCTGCATGGCGTGCCAGATCAAGAGACGCTGGTTTGGGGACACCGTTAGACTTCTCCAATTGGTCTCTCGACCAATCGACTTGCGCCGTAGTGAGAGGGAAATATTCATTCGTCCGTCACTCCTGGATTCACAGATCCCTAGATTCCTACCCACCCCTCATATCTTTTACCTTTCCAGAACTCCTTTCTTTCCTTAAAATAGACCCTCCAGACAGCATCCCAAAATATGACAGGCCCTGGAGGAAATTATTTTCCTCATAGTCTCGTGTGTGTGTTTAATATTAAAAAACACTTATGTAGGTACCTAATATGTAAAAAAAACCATTATTAAGACTATGACTAAAAATACAGCAAAACGTAGGTAGACAGACTCCAGCAAAATCTTCTTTATTAATAACGAGGATGATGCGTACACCGTATCATTAGAGCGTTATGAATCATAGTAAATTTTATTTAAAAATTAAAAAGGTTATTGTGACAATTAAATAATTAAGTCTTGGCATATGTGATTATTTTATTTGACTCCACCGTATATTTTGTTTTAAGCATTCAAATTAGGTGACATTTATAGTCTGACAACATTTTAGGCGAGTGCTTACAACCATATTAAGCCTCGTTAATGAGTTAAAAAGACAAAGCGTAATTAATTAATTACACGAAGTTGTTCGATATAATAATAAAAATCGTTAATTAATAAATCTTTTTTATAGGCGACCAAAGTAGTTATTTGCGTAGGTGCGATGTTCTCCAGTAAAAGTGGTTTTACGATCTATAACAGGTTAATCATGGTGTATTAAAATAAAACATGAGGAATTTGTTCAATGGTCGTCAGAGCATAGCGGTTTATTGCCTGTGTACATAGGAAATTAAGATTGATTAGGTTGACAGAGCCATGATCGATTGATAAATGATAAATAACTGCAATCATCGTAAAACGTCATACAATATCTAGTATGTACTCGTATTTGGTAATAGAATGCATTCACTGAACTTCTTTAAGAAACGAAATGATTTAGTACAACTTTAATTTAGAGTTTTCACCAGATTATCCTGTGCCTCTGTTGAAGTCTAGTAAAAATTAGATTAATTTTTTTATATAATAACACTTTTGGTCGATGAATTCTTATGAAAATTAAAAATACACATTTTTGTAAAATCTACGATTACACGGTGTCCGTAAACTCGTAGTACAAGAGGTGAACTCTGATTATGAATTTATATAGTACGGTTGTGCTTATGTGAGCTCCTCAAATGTGGAACAAATGTGCGTTCTTTCATTTTTTTTGTAAACACCTGTTTCCAGACAGAAATTGAATTGAAGTGTTTTGACATAAAAAAATATTGATTATAATTTGTATTGTTATGTGTTGCATAATGCTACATATACATACGCAAGCCGAACTGCTGAACTGAACCTCAACTTATGGGAAAGGAACGAAGCAACCGCAAATGGCGCGAAACGCCACTTGCAGTTGCTTCGTTCCTTTCCCGTAATTCGTGGCTCGTTTCTCGTTTAAGTTCGTAAATTTACACGTACCTACAATTATAATTATGTATCTTCACGCTATTTTGATTAAAACACTTTTTTAATATACATTTTGTTACGTTGATCTCAATCAAAGATTCTTAAACTTATTTCGACCACCACCCATTTTGAGATTTAAGAAAATGTAGTGCCCCCATATTTTTTAACTAACCTATTACATTACCATCTGTTACTGCAAATATAATTTTTAAACATGCATTATTATATGGATATGATAGATATGGTGTGACCCATATCCTGTTTCTGAGATCAAATAATATTTAATATTAGAGGAAATTAAACTCTTACTGAATCACATTTAGAAGTATTTTTACTAACATTAAAAGAAAGCTTTGAATGTAAAATTATCTAATGTGAAGAATGAATGATGCATTTCGAAGAGTATGTTACTATCAGGCACGAATTTACTTAAAAATAGCCGTAAGTCTTCGAGTTCAATAACTTGTTGACAATTTCTCTTTTTAGTTAGCAACTTTGCTACGTCACTTAAATTCACGTTCACACAAATACGACGATGGTAATGATATCAAAAATCGTTGAACAACCGACCATAACCCAGGTTACAGTTTGGAGATTCAGTTTATTTCAGATAAGAGCAAGTTAGAACAAGTGAGTTAATCATTTCAATTCATGAGGGTTGTAAAAATCACGATATTTAAGAAAAAACTTGCTAGCACTTGATTGCCACAAACACAACACGAACTGGAGGTAAAAAGTCCGGTACTGTTTTTCATACAAACTTTGAGGAACCAATGACGGTGATAGAAAAGATATAATTCCATTATTAGCATTTTACATAATTTAAAAACTAACAAACAAAGTGGTGAATATCAAGTTGTTTTATAAAAATGTTTTGTAATAAGGAAGTAAAACAAACCATTACTATTTAATTAATCTAGAATCTGTCCGTTTTTTATAGATAAAATTTTTTTGCCGCCGTCCCTCTAGATTTTTTTAACGACCCTTATTTTTCTTTGAGATTTCTAATGCCCCCCTGAAAGCTTCTAGCACCCACAACGGGCTTTATCACCCAATTTGATAAATACTGATCTAGATTAATACGTTAACCTATGACAACCGTTTCTTCTTTCGTAGTCATTTTTCAGATGATTATCAAAAAGCATCATTATGTACATTAAACTAACATGTTTAATGTTAGCACCGAGAAGTTCAGTGTTCAATCCTCATTGCACAATCAAAGTAGTTATTATGAACCTTCATAAATAAGTAAATACCTACCTATCAAAAAGATTCCGATCGTTATCTTTGGTATAGTGTGAGTTTACGATAGATCCACGTGCACTGAACAGTAAATCGATAGAAGTGAGATCTGTAATAATTTGAGAGTAAACTGATACCACCAAATTACATGATTCCATTCGCGTTTAGACTCCAACGCTCCAGGGGTCTAGCACAGTGATCGATAACTTTAAAAAATTGGATCGACAGGCTTAGCAACCAATGATTTTATACGGAATTCCCGAGCACGGTCGCGTTGTTGATAGCCAGACCAATATTTATAATGCAAAAAATTATAAATCTATACGTTAAAGTTAAGAACTCTAATACATTGACAATGACGAATTGAAATAAGAACTTTAATATACATTCGCAATCCACATGTACTTTTTGACACTAAAAGGGAAATAATTAGTTTGTGAGGTTTTTAGAACGGAATCGATTGACCGCGTATTACGTGGATTAATTAATTCTACAGATCGTGTAAACGATTTCTCTCAATTCTAAGATTTAGTACGCACTGCGTTTAAACACAGCGGTTATGGAATACCTGAATAGCGCTGCGGCTGGCGTATTTCAGTACAAAGAGAATAAAGTAAAAATTCCAGCAGCAATGCATATTTATACGCTGCCTGTTTGGCGTTTTCAGCTATTCCAAAGCCGCTGCGTTTAATCGCAGTGCGTGCTAAGCCTGAGAGCTTGGTTAGTTCACCCATTATAAGCCAGTTAGTTTGCATAACGAACGACATTATCTAAAAATTGTATGTATGTTGAGATCTTATCTGATACCTTGGAGATCGTGCTAAGAGCAGCGGCTTTTGTCAAACAACTGTCGGAATCAATTTCTGACCGAGTTCGCAAATATCGATGAACATAAATGACGGATTTCATCAATATCGTATTGATACAGGGTTTTATCGATTTGCTCTACTATATACTCAGATAGGCCAGTCCATTTTTTATCTTTTAAGGAGAGAACTTCGATATTTTCTTGAAATGTTTTATTAATAATTACTTAACACGAAGTAAGATCAAATTAACCGTAATTCGAGAGACACGATAACTTCCATCGCTTTTTCTCTCCAGTGTCGACGTGCATGTACATGTATTGGTACAGGTAGGTAGGAGAACATTACCTGTGTACCTCAGGTACTATCAACACACTACATACCACGGCAGTGATATCACCGCCGCAACTGGGTTCACCTAGTAAAGGTACCGGACCCCTCCCACGGACAGACCGGCATCTGGATCCTAATTCTTGACCGAAGCGAGAGGATAAAAAAATCTTACGGACTAATTAAATTCAAGTAATTTTCTTTCTACTTTCTTTTCTTACTTTTTTATGTCAGATTTTTTAGAAAGGCTGGCTGAATGAAGCGTCGTTTCGTGCAATAGCGTCCTCCCCTCTTGCCACGCTTGCTACTCAAGGGTCGGTTTAGCCCCCCTAGGTGAGCCAAAAGATATTTTGCATCAAAATATTGCTAATAGCGCCGACCAATCCTCTAAAACAAAACAAGTTGCTATTCGCGTCTGTCTGTTTGTACGGTTAGTTCTTCTAAACTAAGCAAAGAATTTTAATAGGGTTTTCACCTTCATTTAGAAGATTTATTCCAAATATATAATACATGCAAATTATATTTATAGTAAATAATTTCGATCGATTACATTGCTAACGCTGGCTAAACCTTATGAGATACTTCAAAATAATGTACCACGGAATTAAATATATTAAAACGGCCTACGGAAAAGTCTATGTCCTTAGGAAAATCCCCAGCAATGCCAGGTACATGTCAGCTAGTGTAAAATAAATCTCCAGGGATTCACATGAATAACTTTTCGAACGCACGTGCTTTATGTTCCTATTGAAGGCCCTTTATGCACTTCATCATGCATTAGTCGAATATTTCAGGGATAAAATATATGCAATTACATTGTTGAAATCTGCAGTTCTCGCCAAACATATTGATTCCTTATGTTTACAAAAAAAAACTCACTAAATTTACATCACGAATTAGGACCATGGACCGGGTCTTTCGACGCAGGCTGCTTCTCGGAAACTGCGAGAAGATTCTATGTAGTGGCCGGCGATTCATCTCGGGGAAACTCTCGTAATAACGCGTGGAAGTTGACATAATCACCGGAGAGATTATGAGATCCAAACTCAACCTTCACATAATACCATTAACAATGAATCATTACGGTTGATTTCAAGGAGGAACTCTGCGTTTAGTGATGGTGTAGTGGATTTCTGGTCCTTAAACCTACGTTTTCAAATGCTGAACTAGAAAGAAAAATTCTTAAAAAGAAAATGTTTTTTTGCATAAAGTATAATAAGCATGAATTATAATGCTACAATAAGTATTAGAGCAAAGGTGAACTCGTAGCGAGGAGGACAATATAAAATGCATTTGTGTTATTCATATGTTAAAAATTGTAATTAAAAATGTCGTTTGTTAGCTATTGGTTACTCGCTGTGAGTATTCAGCAAAAGAGTTGACGTAAATAATATATTTATATAGTTTTTTAAAGTAAGAGTCCCTTTTATCACAACACTTATTTCCCCAATTCCGATCTGTAAAATAGGACAAGAGACGGCCTCCGTGATTGAAAGGGTAAGGCTTCGAAGGGTTGAAATCCCGGCGTGCGTAAGTAATTTTTTTATTGTTAACTTGTGTTATTTCACAATTATTACTATAATATCTAATTTAAAATAATATATAGTTTACTTGTGGCACGTTCCAGAGTGGAAGATACTCTCAGTATCTCCTTGGTGTAAGACCGTAATTTAGAATTCCCTTTCTTTAACCGTGTTTGGTGACTAAATCTGAATAGCCAGGTATTCCCCCACCTTTTTCTTCCCCATCTCCTTCCCCTCCTCGCAATTCTACAACCTCACAACACACCACAATTGCGGATGCCATTTTTCTCAATGGCTCAAGAAGATTGGGCGCAGTTGTGCGGTATTCACATTAAAAAAAATGTTTGGTAAATACAAAAAATTATGGGCATTTCACAAAAATATGATCGTCAGATTGTAATGAAATGTTATTTTGCACTTTTGGCCTCGAAATTTGTAAACATAATGCGCCTATAAGATAAAATGTAGAAATCGACATTACAAATGTCTAGGTCATGAATTCGATCGAAATATTTGTATTATGAATCAAACTAAACATTCCCAGCTTCCAAGAAGGAACTTCAATGTGAGAGTGTACTTTAGACTCAAAATATGTCTAGTCATCACTGCTCTAGAGAATGTGGAATCCTCTTAGCAACGGCATAGTTACGAAATTTTAGAAATATTTTTACTCCGAATGTATCATCTTAGTTTCCAATAACCAATAAATTCTAAGAAGTAACTTTTTTGTTAGACTGCATTCTGTCCCAAATTTGTATTCTAAATGCTGACTTCTAAAGTTAAAACCGGAACAAGTTAACTAGAAATTCCGTTGAATATATTTATTTATTGACAAGTTGTACATGGTGACCGAATTAATAATCAAAATGATAATTCATCAAAATTATATAAAGTCATGGAAAGTGATGAAACAAAAACTTTACTAACTGGGTTAAGTAGGTTAGGTTTAAATTTATTTTTTTATCGTTTCTAATGACTTTTTATCAGTATTTAAAAGTGTGTTGAATTGTCACTGTATTCGTACGAAAGGAATTGAAATGAAGGCGAAGTCCGGTATTAACAAATACAGGGTGTTAACGGACGTACTTGAAAAATCACTAAGTATTTGACAGCTAGGGTGAGGAGTTTATCAATTACTAGGCTGACTGAACAGTGACGATATGCGGAAGAATTTTTTTTTGCTTGGTTTAGAAAAAAAAACGTTTGAAAAAGTCACCTGAATCCAAAATAATATTAAAGTTTTTTACTCCAAACAATGTCACGAATCACTTGTAAAAGTAATCACATCAAAAGTATGACAAGTACGTCCCTTAACACCCTGTATAAGAGGTATAAAATGTTAACTAATTGCGTATTATCTATACAGGGTGTATCGGCACGTACCCGACAAATTTTAACCAGCGATTCTTGAGCATATATGGAGTAAAAAATGTTATGGCCACTTTGCTGTTTGGTAACGTTTTTTTGAATTAAAAAAATTGCTATTCATATTTTCACCACATGTCATCACTGTTTTATCCTTTTTCAAAGTTTGAAAACCCATATGGCAATATTTTATTCGAGTTTCGTTGAATAATGTACGTATGTACCTACATTTGCGCGCTTTTACAATTACAACGAAATGGCACGGCACCATTCGTCTCATTTTCAACTATTATTATTTAGTGTGTACGAAAGAGCGAAGACGCTTTTCGACATACTTGCCAATAACAGCTGTTGAACACGAGAAGCAATGCCAATGACAGTGAGGGAGTGTGGAATTTTTTTAGTTTTTTGTTTTTAATTTTTAAAAAAATGTTACCGGACAGCAAAGTGCCCATAACATTTTTTACTCCAAACGTGCTAAGGAATAGCTGGTTAAAGTTTGTCGGGTACGTGCCGATACACCCTGTATATCAATTATTTAAGTATTTTTTTAAGAAAGACTGCGTATTATGAGGTTTGATTATTTATTTTTAGTTGTAAATGTGCAAGAATCATGAGTATCGAGCAATGCCAATAAATATAATTTTATGTTCATAATAACATGTCAAATGTTCCCGACGTTGTAATTTAATACGCCATGACTATGGATTCATCAAGCGGTGTGATTTATTGATTGTACATTGTAATAATTTTATTGTTATCTTGTAAACTTTAAGCCAACCGTAAAATTGCATCGCCCATTCTAAAAGTAAGTGCAATAATAGGCATAAATCATAAATATAATATATTGTGGATGGACTTACGCGCAGGTGGTCGATAATTATTATTGTCATTTCTTGTGTAGACGTCCAGTTGATGACAACATTTTCACACTTGCTTAGTAACACGCAATAAATTGCGCAGAAACAAATAATTAAAATCATCTTAAGTAAATCATTATTTTATCCTGCAGAACTCGTATTTAAATAATTGAATAAGTAAATTTTAATTCCCTGTTCCTACACGATGCAAGTAATAAAAATAAGGAATATTTTTAATGAAACCCCAACATTCTGAACCAGAACAAATCTCAGACAAAACTACATGTTACCGATTCCGATATCTAAAAAAACTTTGGGTCACCAGAGGAGCTAATACTTAAGAATTAAGATCTTTAATAAATTAACAGTAAAGACAGAATTCATTAATAATAACTAAGAATTAAAAACACAACTAAAATACGGAATACGATAGTGCTTCGATAAAAACAACCCTGCCCATAAAATTGTTATAAAACATCGCGGTTAGATAGATCGATTTAATCGGTTAGATGGATCGATCAATTTAAACTATTCCGCGATAACATTTTAAACTTTTGACATATTATAATCAAAAATAATAAAAGATGCCATTCCAAGAAAAACATGTTCATATTATGCCAATTTTTTAACACAGAAATCTGTGATATAGACATAGATAGCGGTGATAAAAGTAAGCTTTTTTAACTGAACAAAATTTAAATGTCTATTGAAAATGGTCTCAGTACTATTTCCATCCGCTGGAGACTCGTGCGATTTTTCTTGTTCAGTTCCATTCACGGAAACTAAAATTAAAAAAATACGGTGCTGCTCGATTAAATAATTAGAATAGAATTTTTGCGAAAGTTACCTACTAAAAACGCGTAGGAACTATTTATTTTCAAATTTTTAAATAAAATTAGGTGCGAGTACCTACACGGATGGTACTAGATAGGTACTAGGTAGGCAGGTACTAAAATAAAATGGATCCATATAAAATGCTATAGATTTTTCATTTACCTATCGATAAATAGTTTTAATGCTTCAGCCGCATTTAAAATAATTATTGTTACTTTTATTTTTTTGTGAGTAGGTACTACTTGCGTATTGTATACGAAACATTTTTCGACAAATTTTGAATGAAATTAGAAGAGGTTTTATATAACAATTTTTTTCATCTATAATGATAATTTTTATCGCTCCATTTCCGCAAAAAAGTCACCTCAAGGAAGTTATAATCTACCTAGAGCACAGAAGTTTGGGAAGGTATAAAAATATATTTAATTTTGTAAAATGTCGGTTGTAACTTATTTTTTTTTTATTTACAAAAATACGTAACTACCTACGTGGTACGGATATTTTTTCAGAATGTATTGGTTTACTGGGTAGGTAGGTTTTGTAAGTATGAACTATTTTTCTTTAAACATTTAATTAAGGAACCGTGAAGTACGCGAGATGGGTTCCAAACTGAACGTCTTTACCTACACAATTATTTTTATCCACATTAAAACATAAAATCATCAATATAAAAGTATACACACAACTCCACAAAAATAAATTCTATTCCCAAAAATATTTAAAATTTCAAAAATTTCAAATTCCAAATAATTGCGTCCAACTCAATAATTATTATTGGTATCTGCTCGGATATTATACATCAGAATATATTGGTGTACCGGGTAGGTAGGTTATGTAAATATGAACTATTTTTGATTATTTATTAAATTGATAGAACCGTGTTGAATGGATACGTGTTTCGACATGCACTTGGCTGTACCGATTGACAAATTGCTGTTTCTCATTGACGTTTCGCATCAATAATCATTTGCATCAATACACACAATCCCAAGAGCATGTGTTGTGTGGGTAATGTAACTTTTTATTTTAATATTTAATTGATGAAAATGTTGGCACACACTCCTTGCCTCATCCACATAAAACACCAAAACACATATTATTTGCCAATTAGTTATTATCACTCCTTGTTATATTTTTTTAATAAATACATTGGTTGAAAAAAAAAATTCTCCGAACGATAAACTTAAAACAACTTTCAATGTTTCTATTCTTGTCCAGCATCATCAGCGAGTAATGAAGGCTCAGCATACGACCGGATAGCGTTTTTACTGCATTATCTCTAGTCGCGCTGGCTCTGATGAAGTTAGTAGTATATCAAAGTGCGCACCAACACCGTTGGTGTTTATTCTCCTAATAAACTCAGCATGGGTAAGCACCCAGTGCGGCTCACATTACCAAATAATATTTTATAAAATATACTAATAAACAAATGAAAAATAAAATAAAATTGAGCATCACTTAAAAGTAAAAGCTCCATTGCACCTGCCCTATAATTACAGATCTTTGCTCTCGGAAGCCTGAGTAATGAAGCAATATTCGTTTTTATATAAACTCCATATAGAGAAGGTGAGAAAACCTCATTGAAGGGAGGAAAAATCTTCAAGGAGTCTTCAAGATTCAAATATTGTATACGGGAGGAACAGCCGAGATTTTAATCGTTGTAAAACTACTCATTAGAATACGGCAACCGTCTACAAACGCTGAGCATGCACTAGACATCA
Source organism: Hesperophylax consimilis (assembly GCF_061612785.1). Classification (NCBI taxonomy): domain Eukaryota; kingdom Metazoa; phylum Arthropoda; class Insecta; order Trichoptera; family Limnephilidae; genus Hesperophylax; species Hesperophylax consimilis. Next base: position 21,365,046 of record NC_142846.1, read on the forward strand.
TTGTCGATTCATTGTAAAAAAACTTCACCTGTAGAAAAAACACAATATTCTAACCTAAAATCTACAAATTTTCAGAAAATTGAAATACATTCTTTATAATTGAGGAATATAACCTATATACGAGTTGTGCCAGATTTCACACACTCAAGAGTTAGTATCAGGTCTTATGTTTCACGTATAAAAACTACATAACTTTAAAAGAAACTGTTTGCCAACCTTCTTTAACCAATCAGATAACCAAAAGAATCCGATAAGTGTGTATAAGTTCCCACATTCACGACTGCGGGTGAATCGAAGCAGGCTGCCTACAACTAAAACAGCCCTTTATTCTTTCCAGTTAGTAAATTATAAAGATACGATTTAACAAACCGACAAAAAAACCTCATCTCGGTGGTCAGTTAGCAAGAGCCGACATGTGTTTCTGTGTAGGAAATGGAAAAGGTTTTTTTGGCGTAACCTTCTTCAAACAAGGGGCCAGCATTTTTCAAGTCCGGCGCCGCCATTTATCTCCGTCGGAACTTTGATATGTTAAACGGATGTGGGCCTTTCTATGATAGCTGCTAACCTGACGTGCGGTCAGGCATTTCAGTTCACCCAACCTTTGCGCCAAAACGGAAACAATCCGCATTGTTTCGCGGACCGCATTTAAAATCAAAGCCTTATCAATACCTTAAGGTGGTCCTTATTGTTGCGCCTAACAAGAAAACGCCGAACCATTCAAGGCTTTCCTTGGATCCTACTCATAAATTAAGACATTCGTAATCAGATTTACAGCGGTCTATTATCTAGATATTTCCGCCTTGCCAGATTCCCATGAAAATTTAACTGGGAGAACTTACTTCTGAAAAACTGTGCACGTACTTTATTGCCAATATGCCAATATTTGAAAGGATGTGGTTTCGTAATTTTGGACCACAAGTAAAATGACGATGTTCCGGATAATTTTAAAGATTGAATGGCAAATCTATAACAACTTTAATATCTATTTAAACCAGTTCAGCGGCTCCTTTGTTGGGCTTGTTTTTATGTTTTGTTAAATGTTTGGTTTTATTGTATGTTGAATGGACCAGCAAACAACAGAAACAAAATCTAAATTTAGAAACAAAGAAAGTCATGTAATGATTTCTCTGAACTGGAAATGATTAAGGTTATCAAAGTTACCTGTTTTTTCATCGATTTGGCTTTGAAAAAACCGTACCAACAGAGTACTTAGGTACTAATTTGACAGACGTCAACTTATATTTGATTATTATCTTTATCAGCTCATGTAAATAACTAACGGAGGATTGGCTTTTGTTCTGTTTCCTTTTTGGACCCTTCCCAGCGGGTGACAGTGTTCAAATAAATGCAATCGAAAATATTAATTTATTCTTCGGGTCATAAATCACAGTCCGGTCAATATCAAGCGGTGAATACGATGTGTGTTTTGACGACCCGCGAGCGTATTCAAATCAATGCTTTAATATACCCCCTACGTTTGCCTTCGTGTTAAAGTGTCGTTAGTACATTACAATTTTATAGGCTTTAAAACAGGCGACTGGGATTCGCAAGCGCAGAAATACTTACCCGAATCACAAAACAACCAATGATCTTAGTGATATATTCCCTTGCGAAGTAATGCCATTAAGTTAGTGCTTACACTTAACACAGTTTTTGCCACCAAGCAATATTGACAAACGGCAAAGAAATGTTTTATAGGCGTACAAACTTGTATTATTTTACTATCAACATTTTCACGTCAGCCAATTGTCATAATAATGATGTTTCGTAACAAACTTTAATCTCCTGAAATCTTTTTTAACTTATTATATTATATTATTCTTGTCTCAAAATTAAACATCACAACTTCCTTGTTATTAGATATTTTAAATAATTATTAATCGAAGCAAATTATTGATTTTGTCATTTCTGTTATTAGAAAATTAAATCACAAAAGATCATGTTGCTGATAGTCTTTTCGGAATGGCTTTATAAGCGTCACTCATTTTCTTCTGTTTCCACAATATGTCTTATTAATTTTACCATGTGCAATGTAATCACTAAACATACTTATTTCGGTTGTCTGTCTGTGATTGTAAATCTGCCTCAGATTTGTTTTGAATAAAAATTTCATTTTCAAAATCGAATTAGGTCAAGACAAGCGATAAAGTACCTTTACAATTGCTTGCAATTCGTTTGGGAGTTTTTGAGTATTTTTTTAACCTAAATTATAAATTGTACCAACAATACGAGAGATTAATGTCATATATACATTCACCGTACTATCAAACTAATACCATTCCTCAAAATATTAATATGGAAACATATGAATCCACCTAGATTTCACTGGTTATCCCATATTTTCAGGTTCTATAAATTTGGCACATTATGTCAAGCGATCGCTCAAAACGTTTATCAAACTTGGCATAATATGCCAAAAATCGCTCAAGTGGATAAAAAATAACTACGAAAGTAAATGCAATGTCTGGAATAGATTTCATGTAGGGTCGGACAGTATTTACATATGTGATTGATAGGTATGATCTTCCGAATATCGAAATGTCATGTATTTCGAATTTTCACATATATATATATATATATATATTTTAATATAGTTTTATCTTTGAAATCAGACCAAATAACAAATGATGTTTTCCTTTTAAAAAGATATTATGTTAAATTCTTTTGATAAAAAAGTCAGCGGAAATCTTAAGTATGCAAGGTATTTCCTCTCGGAGTGAATATTAAGATGATTAAAATAACATTTGAAGAGAACAGCTTTGCAAAAGTCTCTGCCCAATAAAATTAAAAGCTCTCAGAACATAGACCTGTCGGTTTTTTTTCCATAAAACATGTCACTAAGCAAATATTTATAGTGTAGCCTTATATGAAATATTTTACTTGCCAACAATAAAATTTGTTTCCGAATGGTGTAAATCTCGACCATAAATAATTTATCTCGAATGTTGACATAAATATCGACAGCCTCATAAATCTTTTGACATTTAGCAAGTTCAAGAGGCAAAATGCACGACGAGGAATCGCAATAATTTTGCTCGCAAAGAGTTGCAGAGCTTAAACTCTTGAGCCCAACGTAAACTCTTTTTAATATTTTGGTTAGAAAGTATTACGAAAATAGTTATTTTTCTAAATCGTTTATCTACATAAGTGTGTACTGTAGTAATTTATTTTTACGTTATATTAGATTTTAATGTGCTGGATCGACGTTGGTATGGTAAAGCCGGTGGGTTTATGACTGGTTAAAGGCCGTTTTAATCATACAAAAGCCGTGGTAACAAGTCAACTTGTTACCGTTATGACCTTACGCGACGCGTTATATTTAAATTCAAAATTCAAAAAAATATTTATTGCACAAAAAGAGTACAAAGGGTATAGCTTATAGGTTACATCCTATTTCTTCCAGCTAATCTCTGTACATGACTTTTACCGGGAAATGTGAAGACAAAAACAATTAATACATTAAATATAGAGTTATCTAATGGTGAGGTCCGAAGTCATGAAATTTGGATTGCGATATATTACTGGAATTCTAACAATCCTTTTTCGGTTATAAAGCAGATAATCTTGTTTTTGAGTGTCATGATATTTATATCGCATTTCTGTCTTGGATTTCTATGTCTTTTTCTAATTAATACTAATTTAAATCATCAAACTAAGAAAAGTTACTAAATTAAAAAATGATTTAGATAACTATTAGTTGAAACAAACAGAAAAAAAATAATTAGAGATCTGAAGAACACACGGTGATAATATACCTCATTGAGTGCATAAAGGCAAAATATTTCACAGAGCCCACGTTTCTATGTAGGCATACCTATTATCAAAAAATAGTTTGGAATACTCGCACGCAGTCCCCTCTTACTCTCGCAGCAGTAGTCCTACGATGAAGTTCACTACTACACAGGCAAGAACCTTTTAAAATAATTCAACTATAGCTGAAAGTGATGAAATAAATTGTTTGTTTAAATTAAAAAATGGGATATTTCTTTTAGCTTTTATTTATCCTCATTTTGTTGTCGCTCCATATTATTATTAAAGTTCCAATCCTCTTGTATGTTAATTTTTAAAATATGCAATATTCACAATGCCCGTTCGAGAAAAATGCCGTGAAAACACCCAATCGAGGCAATTAATCATTCCGGAGCCACTGTAAATGTTCGTTGTAAACTCGCATCAGAAGTCATTTATCAGGGTAACAGCAGAGTGAAAAGTGTACTGCAGAAGATGCAAGGAGATGATAAATTCAAACCAAAACCGGCATAACACGAGAAAGTGGCAATTAAAATAACAGCCACGAATAAAAAAGCCACATTGAAAAGACGCAGACACTAAACATACATGGATGCAAGTTAAACTTTTTGATGAAGTGGATCCCTATTTGTAATGTATTTTGGCGTATGTTAAGCAAGGGTAGGGTAGTGGTATGCAGGGCTGAACGTGGGTGGAACACTTTCATCATTACACCAAGTCATTCGATCCTCAGCCAACGAGTGTCAAAATAATTACTGTTAGAATTTGTGAAACGGGACAATTTGAGCCACGGAAAAAAGGTTTTACTGATGTTTATTTTAAATTTTTTTGATGAATGTGACGAATTTTGCTTGATAATTTATCTGATCCGCTGGATATCGTCTGAACATCGGAGTATACGCAAGTTTAGTACTGCGGGTGGGACAAAAAGGATGCTTTTCTTCTTAGTCACGTCAACCGATGATGGCAGACTTACGGAGAAATGACATTCGTGAGAAATATTTAGTGTCTTTGTGCAAGGCTGTAAGGAATATCCGCTTCAAATGTCGCCAAGGATGCGATCACTGTTACAGTAATTCACGATGTTATGTTTGCGGTAAATCTAATTCATATTAGTCACCGTTTGAACCAAAATGGTAACACACCTTTCACAATTTAAATATCTTCGAACCTTTCAAAACTTAAATCTTTTAGAAGAGGAATGATCATTTGTATGTAAGCGAGTAAGATTCTGTACATCGTGTTAAATACAGATTGCATTATTATAATTAATTATGTAGTTTTTGAAGTGAAACTTCTTTAGGCGCGTAATGAATTTTCGGGGACGGAGTAAAACCGAGTCAGGATCGACACGAAAATGCGGGTACCCCCACCACCGCTCACCGTTCACTGTCCCTCTCTCACCATATGCGCTTGTTGAGGTGGGGGAGCCGCTCACGAACGTTCTCTCCCGACACGGGACAACAATCGATGCAGTTTTTGCACGATTCATTAAGGATTTAAGTGCTCATGTATATATCTCGCACTTTAGTTACCATAACCCAATTATCACGACATTAGGAAATGATATTCATGAAATTGACAATGAAAATGGCACATGATTGGTAAATTGTCATTGTAATTTCTTTGTAATTTTTAATTGTAATATTGTTATTTATGTAATATTGTATACTTGTGAATAAATTGAAAATTTTTGGAACTATACATTAATCGAACGTCATTCATCTATAAGAAAATATTAGAAAAAGCAAATCCATGCTTCGTCGTTGAATTATTTAACCTCTAATTTTCAAACTAACCTAAGAGAGAAAATAGAGATGATGAAATGAAAATAGAGAGAGAGGAATACTAGAAGTTTCACTTCTGTCTTGCGTAGGCTTGACACACCCACTTTTTTTTACTTAAGTTTTCATGAAATTTTTTTAGTTATGTTTTAAATTATTTAAAGCTTTTATTAAGGCATCTTATATTTTCTGGTAATTTATAAATGAATTTATTCTATTATAGGTATTTTTAGTTCTGTTAACTCAATTTTTATTACGAATTGGAATGGTGTACATATATTTTTCACTGCGTTTTTTGTGTTTCTGAATGGAAAGGAAACGGATCGACTTCAATAAGTAAAAAAAAGAGAAATAGATTATCGATAATAAAGTCAAAATTAATATAGATAAAAATAATGTACTACAATAAAATGAAGTAGGTACTTAATAAAATGGTTCATTTTATACAAGTAAAGTAACCACAAAGTAATCTAGGTGAGTTAAAAGTTGACAAGTAGTGGAGTAAAAAAAAAAGTCAAAACAAGTATAAAAAAAGGATTTAGGATTAATGTATTATCGTGATAGTGGATTTTTAAGCAAAAAAACTACTTAATTACACCTATTTTTATTGATAGATGTTTTTTTTTTTTTGGTTTGATTGAGGATTGAACCTTCCTCCCCAGGGACTGACTGAAATAAGTGAACACCACAATCACTTAAGCCAAATCTTAATTGAATGGAACCATAGCGCTACAAACCCCCCAATCTCCCTTCACACATAGCTCACATTCCTCAATTGTCTTAATTCATATAAAACGAAATACATACTTATGTTTAATTAATTATTTGTCACACAAAATTTTACTTACTATTATTATGCATATTATGAAAATCTTCAATTTGTATAATTCACCAGCCATAACACAGGATCATCCCTACATCGCTACATGCCTAAGCATGGCGGTTGTAATAACATCAAAAAATTTATCCAATGTGAATTTTCTTTGAAATAAAATATAATATAATTTAAAAATAGAAGATAACACTGACGAAAGTGAATGAATCTAATCGTCAGTACTCACGTACCTCACCTACTTATCCAGATCCAATCTCAAATAAGATCAAAGATATTAAATTATTGATGTACTGGTACTAGATAAAGGGGTACTGATTGCTAAGCTGGTAATAATATTAATATAGTTTACTTATCTATGTTTATACTATTGACCCAAATATCATTCATAAGAGTAGGCACCTAATGAGTGCATTTAATTTCTTATCACACCGTTTTATCAATGAAGCTACTTATCAAGGTATAAACTGAATATTTTCTTTGAGTACCATTTAGTATTTTTTACAGGGCCCTTGAGGTGAGTTTTCTCAGTTGCAAGATTAATGGACGTTTTACACGATGCACTTTTTCAAATACACGCGAATTTTACAATACCACAAATACGAAATACCATCACTTCTGGACACCCTGATCCACAGATTCCTACCCACCCTTTTCTTCGAACCTTTTTCTTTACAGAATTTCCTCTCCTTCCTTTCCTTAAGACATTCCTCACACAGAATCCCCAAAAATGACATAGTCCCTGATGGAAATTATTTTCATAAATAAAAAAAAAAAAACAACGTGGTATTTTTTATAAACTGTGAAAACCGTTAAAAATTGTGGAAGATTTAAAGTTTATTTCTTTTTGATTTTGATAATTTAAAAAAAAAGTGTCATTTTCATTAATAATTATTGTTTAAAGCGCGCGAGAATTTTGAAACTTTTCTAACTGGCTATAACATCATTATGACGTATAAAACGCCACTGGCTGGTAAGACAGCTGTTACCAAGGTCGCAATGGAGAATTTAACCAGCTCAGGAATCGAACTAAAACTACCGAGGGGACCCAGTCGCGATGCCAACTCAGCCTATAATTAACCATTTTTTATTTCCAAAATGTTTATAATACATATTTTTTATAAATGAAATCAATTGCAATAATGCATTTCATATTCCTAATAGAGTCACGCGAACTAAAAATATCTTTCATCCCAAGAATAATGTCAATACCAGTAGTTTGTTCTAGGCGGTTATTGTTTTGCGCAATCGCTCTAATTAATGTAACCCAATCAAATGAAATCTATAAGAAATTATGCAAATAATATGTAAACATATTGTTACACAAACCTCTTTCAACATTGGCTGATTAATTGTAAACGTAAGGAACAATAAGTCTATTTTATTTATTTCTTCTTAATTCATAACATTGCTGCATAATGCTCAACAAGTAAATAGGTAGGTACCTATTTCACATGACAAACGTTTTATGCAAAGTGCAAATAGGTTTTTATGCTACTTGTATGACTTAACCTTCCGCATACCAAGTTTGAAAACATCCACCAGTTACCGAGCTGATACGCCAGCGTTACCCTTTAAATATATGAGTTATATACATATTTCTCTTCGGGAAAGTATTAAAAATAAGTTATTTTTTCATTTTAAAATGTACCTATTAATTGATTGCAATGAAACCTGAAATGCGGATTTTATAAATTTACTTTGTAAGTATTTGGTTGATCAGAGCGCATCATCAAGCCAACATCAACATCCCGGCGAATGAGACGTATTCCTCGTTATATCCAAAGATTAATTGTCATATTGGCTACGAAAAGGTTAAGGTAGTAATTAAATCTGTCCTAACAGTGGCAGGGAATCACCAATAGGAAGGTACTAGGGAATTGAAATCATTGTTCTTTATGTACCTGTTATTTATCTTATGTAATGTAAGAATCCCCCATCTTCCATCATCGACACAGCAAAAAAGGGCGTTTTAACATATTTTTTAATTGCAATCAGTTAACGCGATCGTTAAAGCTAAATAACATAGAATAGTTTCACGATAGGCATTATAAAAAATGGGTATTCTTCAGAGATTTACTGTTTAGGTACAATTTATCTTTATTAGAACAACGACGTACTGGCTTATATTGTGTTAATTTTGTTTTACATGGATTGATTGGAGGTTCAAAGAGTGAGATTTTTTATTTTTATATTTACCTCATACAGGAGGCCCTGAAGAAAATAATTTAAAAAGGTTTTTTTTATGGAAATAAAGGAAGTTCTGGGAAGGAAAAACGTTTGAGTATGGTATAAATCTAGAGATGAGTTTTTTAGGGGCAACGGGCGTATAATATATCCTTCCCACCGCAACGCGATTGGTCAAGAGAGATCGGTTGGATAGGTCAAGGGTCTCCCCAAACCAACCTCTACCTATCCGGCAAGCCACTTAGCTGATGAGTATGCGAATCCTGAACACACCTCACACGATGAACTCGGGTACCCCTGCTAAGTCAAAAAACGAAGTGAACTACTTGGGGTGACCTATAGCAGAGGGGTTGATTCCCAGGGCCGTGGTACTCAAACCGGATCCCAATGAGCTAACCATGCGAGAAAAATTCTGATGATCAGATAACAGAATGCGTTCAAGCTACCCACTGGCAAATCGACCACGAGTAAATTAATCAAAAACCATCGGCAAATTGACCAAGAGCTAGACTAAATGAATAAAATCGGCAAATCGACCAGGAGCTGGACTAAATGTATCAAATCGGCAAATCGACCAAGAGCTGGACTAAATTAATCAAAAACCATCGGCAAATTGACCAAGAGCTGGACTAAATAAATCAAATCGACCAAGAGCTGGACTAAATTAATCAAAAACCACCGTCAAATTGACCAAGAGTTGGACAAAATATATATTTTTTAAATTTTAGTAGATAGAAATAGTAAATTAAAGAAATGTCTAAATTTGATAGTATGACAATCTTTGCTAGCAGTCGATTTATTGAGGTAGTCAAATTACACGGTCCAAATAGAGTAGCCAAAGTGGTCACAGTTGTCGCTGACGATGAATGACGTCGTCATGATGTCGTCATGGTAGTTGATGTGCTTTACGATGGGATCACATAAGGTCACATAACGGTGGGATGTCAATCCATGGTCAATGATCACGGCGATGAAGTCGGCATCTCGACACGGCGTCAGTGGAGACCGGACTTGCAGGTGGTGTTCATCACTGGTGAAGACCATGAGTCTTCCTGGTAATCCAGTGTTAAGTAAGACAAAAGTACGGTGGACCTGGTTGGCTAATGATTGTGATATCGAACAACGGGCAAAGCTGGGTACGCTTGCAGGTATCTGTGGCTTGATGTGGGAGCAGGCAGCGCGGCGTGGTGCGCGTGAATGGTAGGCGAGCCCTTCGTTAGTTGCAGCTGGCCACTTGAACGAGACTGATCGACTCAGTACTAAAGACTGCTCATAAGGGACGGCTATATCACCGTGTTTATGTAGGTACCACTCGTTCGAGAACATACCAACAAATCGCGAGTATGTACGTTGGCGGCTTCGCTATTATTCTAGATAGGTAGATGCAACGTACATTCATCGTCTTACTCTTAGCCCAGCTACACTACTCGCGAAGTTGATCGAAGTTGACCGAATACGATAGTGTGGGCACGAACTTCACTTCGCTTCGGGCAACTTCGCTTCGCTTCGCCCGACTTCCGATTGTTGTCGGTAAATGCGCCCGAGTCAAAGGACTCGAAGCTGAGAGACTGAGTTGGACTGAGTTACTCGCGAAGTTGCACGAGTGTGTGGGCACGCACTTCGAACTTCGGCTAACTTCGTCGAGGACTTCGTCGAAGCGTCGAAGCGAGTAGTGTAGCTGACACTTTAGGTTCCAATGTGATGCGCGTTGAATGTATTGAATTTCTAGAACCTAGTAGTAGTTGGCGCTACATTGTTAACGTTTGAAATTTAAGTCAGTCCAATTATTACAGTTTCTACCCAGTAAAATAATTTTTTGAACTCTTTATTAAATCATATCAATAATAACAGAATGTATTTAGATAGTACCTAAGAATAAAATTAAAACTATTTAGGTTGGTAAATTTTGGGAATAGACAATTTGTGACAAAGAATCCGAAAGCGTTTGCTGCGTTAATTTCCCATAATTCGTGGCTCGGCTCGCGGAAATTTTGTCTTGTTTATTACGTAGCATAATGCACAACTATATGTCGTAAAGTTGTGGAGCAACCAAAACAGCTGCATAAGCATGTGCTGACAGATGAACATAATTAATATATTATCTAAGGTCAAGCGTTAAAGAAACTAGACTCTAAATACAAGCAAATTAATACAGGTAGGTTGGAGCTATCTTTTTACCTAACCATGCATTATTTATAATAGAAATAATTATGAATGTCTTTATGTATTATGCTAATATTATGCAAAACGCGGTGTGTATTTGTTAAGTAGTATTGTTAGAAGACACCTGGTAGACAAATTTATTGTTTAACAGGTCTTTTGAGACGTTTAGAAGTGTTTAATGTTTATAGTCTTAAAAACGATAATATTTGTGCAATTTAAACGAATCAATTTACTGCACGTCAAAAACTTTCGACTAAATGAATAATGGCCAACTAAATCTTCACTATAATCTTTACCCAGCAAATGTTTAATCGATTGTTGTAAATTTTTATGACGATACTGCGTTACTATTGTGCATCTTTTTAAGATTTTGTTTGCTATTCATAATTTGTTATTGATAACAAACAAGATTACCTCTATTAAACTGAATACTAATACCAGTACACTCATTAGGTAATATTACTAATTAATTACTCATTAGGTAATAAAAACATCCAATGATGTGACTGTTAATGGGACATTTATAACTCAGCTTATATAAGCATTTGTTGGGAGTGGAAAGCACCAATATCTGTAGGAAATGTAAGTAGTGCATTTAAAAATATAATACGTCAGGGTGAAAATGGGATTAGGTAGTTTAATTAGTTAATGATCACATACAAAGTGTATAGGTAAAATGATCACATACAAAGTGATCGTAATTAAATGGTCGCATTCAAATGATCATAACTCTCAATTGATCGTAAGAAAAACGATAGTTTTTTATTTATTTATTGTTATACAGTTTAATTTGTAGAACTCCATTTTAATTTTTATTTTTTAAATATTCAATAATATTGTTATTGGGTTTATAAAAACAGTTTATTTTTAAACAACTTCTGCTGTGTAATTATGAATACGCGTGACAGCTGTTTCGCCCTCTGAAAGCATTATCAAACTGTACACAGCTGTTTCGCCCTAGGGCCAAACAATATTAAACCCAATAACAATATTATTGAATATATAAAAAATAAAAATCAAAACAATCGTAGTCAAATAATTAGCAAATGATTGTGAGCATATAATAGTGTCTGTGTAATACTCGTTATAGTAAAATGTATTGACATAATTTACGTGTAATCATTTATTTTATGAGATAATGTACAGTACACCCCATACTCGCATACAATACATTTTAATGCTTGTCGCTATTGCATTAAATGCAGGTTTTATATAGCTCATACGAGTATTACGTAAATCTAAATAAATGTTTACTATATAAATATCTAATTAATATATTATGTACATGAAATAATGCACTTACGATCATTTTAAAATTTACGATCAAACGATAAATTAGGTCATTTACGATCAAATTCGCTTACTATCAAATGATAAACGATCTTTTAACATACGATTTTTGCATAAGATCTTTTTGCCAACGATCATTTGATAAGGATCAAAACGTCGTCGGTTACGAAGAAATACATATCAGAACTAATTATTTTTGCTTTGATGCAGAATGGAGAGGTTTGAATATGTCAAAAAGGTCTGTGTAAGTATTGGCAGTATGGTGAAGACGCGCTAGTGGCGAGTTATATGAATACTTCTATAACTCTACGCTATGATGGTTACAGTGGAAAATATGATGTAGTCGAGAAAATCCTTACACTGACATGGATGTAAAAAGCCCTGGACGGAGCAATTCGAGACCAATTTGAAGCCGCGGGGCGAGGGGGAAGATGTATGAAAAAAGCCAAAACCCCCTTAATTTTTTTAATGACTTATCCCATTCCTCGTCTTATCAAATGCCCCAAATAATCACAAGCCGTTAAAACAAAAAAAAATATTGTTCATTACGCACCACTTTGCACACAAATCAGTTCAAAAGATAGTCATACAAGATGGCTGGCAATTTCCCCTCACCCTAGATTTGGCTTTATTGCTGTTCATATAAAATCGAACTAATGCTCTTTCCGGGGCTTTTTAGGTCCACGAGTGACTCGGATACTTATGGCACTTAAAATTTGAAGGCAGTCTATGAAGTTATTCAGAAAGTTATTAAAAAAATAATACCATTAATCGTTTTCCGTATAGAAAATGGCTGTAGTTCTAGATTATAAATAAGTAAAGAAAATATATTTTACAGGTTGTTCCAATTCGTAATGAAAATGTTATATAAAAAACCTCCTTTGTACTTTTGGTAATAGTAGACCATACAGGAGATGCATAGTGTAGCCGCGATCAATAATGTGCATCGTGATCAACATCGATTCATGTATTATATTAACGTCCTGCCTTGATTGGATGAATATGCACAAATTGGATGAACATGCACAAATATCTACTTGAGAAGCTATGGTGTGGATCCTTGATAAATTGTCAAAACCAAGCGACAAGCTTGCTGAACTGAGGGACTGGGCTATTTTAGCTTCATTTAGGAAGCCCTTAGGAAAATAATTTCCCCCGTAGCCATGTCTTCTTCGGGGAAGGTCTTTTAAAAAAAGTAAGGAGAGAAAATTCTGGAAAAAAAATTGAGGTTAGGTAGGAATTTAGTTATCAGGGTAACCAGGAGTGACGGACATATGCATCCGTCTCTCCTACTGCGGTGTAAGACGATGGGCCAAGTTAATCCTGCTGGAGAGATCATAAAGGTCTCCCTCAACCGGTCTCTCCCGATCCGGCCCGCTAAGCAGCAGAATGCAAATATACCCGCCGCCAAGGCCTAGACAAACCTCACCCTTGAACCCAGGCACCCCTGCTAAATCGCCGAATTTAGCAGACCACTTGGGGTAACCTACTATGGTAAAGGATTTGGTTATCGAGAAGGGGTCGTAACCGTACCCGCCTCCCAGTCAAGCAGGGCTATATAGTACGGTCAAAGAAAGAAGGTGAAACATTTTTTTTTTTTTTTTTTTTTTTTTTTTTTTTTTTTTTTTTTTATATATTCAATAATATTATTATTTGGTTTATAAAAACAGTTTATTTTTAAACAAGTTCTGCTGTGTAATTATTATTACGCGTGACAGCTGTTTCGCCCTCTGAAGGCATTATCAAACTGTGGGTAGCCCACTTACAGACGATACATTTATATTATTTCTAGGTAGGTATTTTAATTTCAATTACTGATTTCTAAATTGATTTTTGAGTAAGATATTAGAAATTATTAATGGTTATTACCCCAGCAAAGTTTCCCCAATTAGTGTAATGTTTAAATTTGACTGAATGTCTTAATGTTTGTTATTCCCAAACGATGACTCATAGGGTTATTTTAATAGCATAATTAAGTACTTCATAGTGCACTCATATTTGAACTAGGTTTGAAGATATCTAGTAGGGGTGAACGAATTATATTTGTTTGTTCATTAATTAGAATAGCTTTCGGATTATTAGAGTTTTTGTTAATTTCTAACTGTTCTAAAAGGTTCAGTTTACGGCCTTTATTTTGTACGTGTAACGGAGTTGATTTATTATTATCATTAAGTGAGTGAAGTGGCATTTATAAACTCCAGTGTGACGAATGCAACGCTGTTTATGTTGGACAAACGGGCCGGTCCTTTAACACTAGGTTCAAAGAACATATAAGATCTTTTAAAAATAAAAATAATAATAAAATACAATCTCAATTTGCCAAACATCTCCTAGATGAAAATCACTCACTTAATGATAATAATAAACCAACTCCGTTACACGTACAAAATAAAGGCCGTAAACTGAACCTTTTAGAACAGTTAGAAATTAACAAAAACTCTAATAATCCGAAAGCTATTCTAATTAATGAACAAACAAATATAATTCGTTCACCCCTACTAGATATCTTCAAACCTAGTTCAAATATGAGTGCACTATGAAGTACTTAATTATGCTATTAAAATAACCCTATGAGTCATCGTTTAGGAATAACAAACATTAAGACATTCAGTCAAATTTAAACATTACACTAATTGGGGAAACTTTGCTGGGGTAATAACCATTAATAATTTCTAATATCTTACTCAAAAATCAATTTAGAAATCAGTAATTGAAATTAAAATACCTACCTAGAAATAATATAAATGTATCGTCTGTAAGTGGGCTACCCACAGTTTGATAATGCCTTCAGAGGGCGAAACAGCTGTCACGCGTAATAATAATTACACAGCAGAACTTGTTTAAAAATAAACTGTTTTTATAAACCAAATAATAATATTATTGAATATATAAAAAATAAAAAATAAAATGGAGTTCTACAAATTAAACTTAATAACAATAAATAAGGTGAAACATGGCGTACGGCAAATGATCAACTTTTTTTATTAGTTCGGACTGGTTCAACAAACAATAACAGGGTGATAGGGACTCAACCAAACTAGACTTGCCTTGAGTTGTATGTAGCAGGATTTAAAAAAAATCTTGGTGAATGCTACAAACTAGTCCCAACTCCTAACTGCTCTAATTAAAAACTGAGAGCCAGTGAAACTGTGGTTTCCCCAAATATTGTGGTTTGTTGTGAGACTGAAGATAAAAGGGAGGGGAATCAGATGGGGAAGAGGGAGGTAAGAATGTACCTGGCTATTCAGATTCTGTTACTAAACATAGCTTAAGCCATTTTTTCAAGCAACCTTCGATAATGTTTTGTGGTCTTTCACCATGGTGATATTGAGAGTCTGGAACGTGCGGCAAGCATACTATTACATTATTGTACATGAATTAAGTGTGAAATAACACAAGTTAATTAAATATAATTACTGGACACATGAATTTAATGTGAAATAACACAATTTAATTAAATTTAATTTACTGGGCACCCCGGGATTTGTGAACTCGCCGTCAAGGACCTTACCTCTGGACCACGGAGGATGTCAAATGATAAAATCTTCCAGTACAAAATAATTCGTTTCAAAAACTTATTGCGTAAACATTTTGTTTGTGGGACGTTTATTCAAATACTGAATAATGTCATGTTTAAAGATTAATGCTTTAATGGTGTTCATTTGGAATTTCATATTTTTTTCTTAAGAAATTTTTTAATACGGAGCAACTTTGCAAACTCAGATCAAGAGATCATTAACCTCTAAAGCCTCTGACATTTTGCTATGTACAACTTCGCTTAGATTTCGATTCGAGATTTCGCGGAAATTTTTTTCGCGTTTCATTTGATTACAGATAAATTCGCTGTTTTTTAACGTTTTTCCAAATAATTCAGATTTTACTTTTACAAATACAAATTTACAATTAAAATTGTTGAAATTTTTAATAACTTTTATGAGACCGTGTCTGGCTGGGATACATATCTCCCAAAAAGACTCCACTGTTGTTTGTTGTGAAAAATGAATATTGCCCTAAATTGCCCAAGGAGTTAAAACAAATTACCATTAAAATATTATTTATTAAGCTTCGGATGAAAGGGGTTAAACATGACCCAAGTATAAGGTACGATGGAGTCCTACGCCTTCCGTTACACTGATGAATGAAACAGGTATATGAATACGCGAATACCATTTGCGTATGTCGTATATAAACTATAAACTGGTACCTATATTGTTATGTGTACAGGAACTGGTAGTACCCCATTCAAGTTTATATCTCACTATAATTTAGTGGGTGTATCTTAGTTTAAACGTAGATTGATATAAAGTAATATCACCGCAGGCGGACAAGCGATGATAAAAGTTATGAAGGAATTTAATGACTTTCGCTCACTGGACTTTGAAGGGCCCATAAAAATCAAAATGTACTTTAATTATGGAGCAATGCAAAATCATGTGTAATTGGTTTGAAAATTTGATCGCTCAGAAATAAACACAACAGAACCATTAAATAGGTACTGCAAATAGAATAGACCTTTGCCTTCGAAATAATCGAGCTTTTTAGAAAAGTCTTTTTATAAAAACAGAACAACATAAAGTATCAGGGCTTTAAAAAAATATATATATATATATAGTTCAAAATATCCTACCTATGAACCCCTTTTAGGTTTCAGTTTTATTGTATAATGTGGCAAATGAAGTACTTTAGAAAATGATGTTGAAAGATTTGAATTTTTGGGCCCGACATTGGTAAAATAAAATGAAACTTACTTTTAGGCGACGTTTTTCTTGCATAAATCATTTCCAGGAGTCTGGTGTCGAGCGGGAATTTAAACCTTGGCGCCTTCTACATAAAGAGTGTTATTGTTAGCGGCCCAATTGAAAATGTTCCTCGATACGATGCATCGCATTAAGAAAAAAACTGACTTAGCTTATTGAATTCGTTAGTTAGGTACCTACTTTTAATTTTTAGATTTTC
This sequence comes from Hesperophylax consimilis, assembly GCF_061612785.1. NCBI lineage: Eukaryota > Metazoa > Arthropoda > Insecta > Trichoptera > Limnephilidae > Hesperophylax > Hesperophylax consimilis. Next base: position 21,382,008 of record NC_142846.1, read on the forward strand.
TAGCAAAAAATTGGAGCAGAATCCCAAGGCTTAACGATAGAAGGGTGTTGAATGATAAAGTTGTCACATTGACTTCTGCAGTGTTAGCATGAACAGACAAAGGTTTATATAGCGTAGTGCCTACTTGCTCGGCCGCTTTGCTCCAACACTACACTAGAATAGACTTTAGGGCTCGTGATCTCTTGTATGTTACTTATATCGCGTTTTATGATACACTTGTCGAGTAAAGCAGATTTTGATAATGGCGCAGTCGGAAAGATGGTTAGGAAGAGAAGCCGGCGGAGAACATTTGTAGTGGAGGCCATGAAAAGTTTTAAAAATACTGTTTGAATGAGTTTTAATTTTTTAAATGTCTACCACGTAAATATCTTCAAGCGACTACACAAAAAGTTCAAACATGAAGTTTTGACGTTAAATCTGGCTAGCTTATTACGTTCTGAAGCAAAAACCCTTTTGCAAAATTTATAATTCTTCAAGACACCAAAATTCAACACATCTACCGACAATGGCCATATATAATTACTATTGTGGGACTTAAAACAAACGCTGTGTATAAATAATACAGTGGGAGGCTGGCTACAGCCAGGAACATCTCACGTCTCCTCCTCTGCCCAAGGGGTTTTATCTTACCCTTTGCTGCACGTGCAGATCTACGATATTAAATGCCTAAGAAACCTTAGCCTTTTTGATGTGTGTGGAATGCTGATGTTATTCTTGTACGTAGGGGCCTCCGTTGAGTAATGGTCTGCACATTTGACAAAAGTCTGATAAACGACCTATAATGACTTCAATTATTGCAAAAATTGTAACACTTGTGTAAATGTTAACTAAGAAAATTAAATCTTTATAACTAAGTCTGAATTGTATTATTTAATTATATTATGAAAAATTCAATCGTAAACTTCAACCGCCATAACACTGGGGAATTCCTACATCCCTAGCATGGCGGGAAAAATAACACAAAAAAAGTTCCATATGCAAACTTCACCCGCTATAAACAAGGGAATGCCTAGCATGGCGGGAGAAGTAACACTTAAAACACAATCTGTAAACATCACCCGCCATAACACAGGGGCATCACTAGCATGGCGGGTGAAATGACACTAAAAAAATATAATTGTAAACTTCACCCGCCATAACACAGGGGCATCACTAGCATGGCAGGTGAAATAACACAAAAAATGTATCCACTGTAATTTTTTTCTTGAAATGAGTAATTAGAGTTAATTGTAAAAAAAGATTGTATTGCTTTGCATTGAAGACAGTATAATACGGTGCCACCAACGTTAACCGAAGATCTTGCCTAAAAATACTGATAGGTACTTTATTAGCAAATGATTTATATCCTGCAATATTTATATTGTTATTTGAGAATGATACAAAAGTCATGCATATTCATTTATTTGATTCGAGGAAAAAAATGATGATTTGCGAGGAGCGAATCAAACACCTGCTAAATATCTCTCGTATTCCATTATCGATGATGTCAAATAATTTTTTTAATAACAAAAAATACACCAATAACGGGTTATTATAAATTTTATTGTATTATTCTAAAACGGTGCTTATAAAAGTAAATAACACCTTCCGGAAAACATTTTCAATATTTGGACCAGGATTGTTCCTGTGAGGAAATACTTAATAAGATCAAACTACTTGTGTCGTGATGTAGGACTTAAGCCGAGGAATTGGAGGAACTCACCCAAGATGCGATATCAACTCAGTCACTGACCGGTCTAATGGAATGTCACGTAGAGTAATAAGACTAACTAATTTTGATCGCACCGTAATTCTTGATGAATATTATCTTTGGCTTCACAGACTTTAAAAGAGCTCATTGTAATAGGTATTCTGTAAGCTGGGCTTTACCTGCTGTGTTTCATTTGGTAGACTATTCCAAGCTCCGGCGCTTGATACTCTGAAAGCTCGGTCTCCAAACCCGGTAACTGTACCACGCTTTGGTTCCTTGAAACATGCAAAGTCAGCAAATGACGTTGATAAATGAAGACCACGGGGAATAACAAGGAATGTCACTTAATACAATTTTTATAAGTATGAATTAAATGTTTAGAAATCTGTAATTTGACACTAATTGTTGATGATCCTTCCCACCATCATCAGCATTTATTTTCGACTATTTGCGCGCGGACGCTCATGATTCTTGCCTGCCATAAATAACAAAATAACCCCCACAGTTATGACAACGATGGTTGTAGCTGTAGATAAAACATTTTTTTTTCAGTGTTATGCACAGTTATGACACTAGTAGGCATTGGTACTTCAGTTTGGGATTTTAACTGGCATTCCTTGTTTCTTATTGGTTTTCAAAAACAATGCGGAACGGGACACGATACCAACGGAGCAGTCGAAGCATACCGCACAGATCTGGAAAGAGCCCTATTGGCCAGTCTACCAATATCCACATGCATTCGGTATTTAATAATGAAGAAAATCATACGCATTATTTATACTATTTTTACTAGCTCGTCAAACCAACTCCTCTATCTCACGGTCATAAATTAATTCGAGTATTTGCTTATATTTTTCCTTAATATTTTCCTGGAACCAGAACAGATCTAGTTCTTAGCTCTAGGCTATTTAGACAATGCAATTTTTGGCCTGACGCATAAAATATGATTTGAAATCTATCCTGAAAAAAATTTAACCTTAGGGCACTTGAGGTTTTATGTATAAAAATGTTTGGACGAATGTTTATCACAAAATTTTTATTTATTCTAGAAGGTGTATTGTGAAAATTATATTTTTTTATTGAAAGCTGCACAGTTCACAATCTATTAGGATTCAGCGGTATTATAAAAGCCCGTTAAATTAAATTCATATTAATTATGATTGCAATAAATGAAAATGAAAACGATAAATTTTGTAAAATTGTAAAATAATACGCCTTGCAATTATTTTTGGCCCCCCGATGTCCTTATAAATATGAACACACAATAACTGAGTCATCGAAAAAAATAAAAAAAATTATATATACTGGTTTTACAGCACAGTTCACAGTGTACTTGAAAACACTAATTTTCTATCATTTTCTGAAGCGAATAAAAAGGTATTCGTTTAGTCAATAGTCATGTTTATATTTTGAAATGTTATTTTTATATTTAATCTCGACTTCCGCCACTTTCAATTTGTTTTTTTAGTGATTTTATTTTTATGGAAAAAAATGGATTGAAAATTTTGTATTTTGTAGACTGTTACGATTTGTAAGTTTATGTGAAACACGCCCTTTGAGACCTTATTATGTTATGTCGAATGAAATTTTCTTTTTTCCAGAAAAAAACCACAACCAAATTTTTCAAATAATTCTTCAAAGTGTTATCAACTATGAAATATATTTTATCAATCTCAGATATAATTCAGGTATGAATGGGTTTAGGATTTTATCTCACGATTCAAGATTTATGTTTTTCTGCTGAAGACAAATCGGCGCCCCTCACTTGTTTTCTTATAACTTTAGTTGAGACATGGAGAATAATTAGGATGGTCAATTTTTTAAGAATCTTTTTAAATTATTTGTAATTAATTAATAGTTCTCCTGATAAACTCTTAGTAAATGACGAATATATTATTACGATGTCGGAACACGTGTTCGAACACATATCAAAGGGCTATCAGAAATGTTACACTTTGTTCGCCAAGCTCCCTAGCATTTACAAATTTCAAAAGAAAACCTCAATTTCTTTTCGCTAAACACCTTGTAATATTTTCTAGCGCTAAAAACGAACATGAGCGTATTTTAATTAACATTGAGCTTGGTATGCTGAGCCGTTTCCGTTCTCTCGAGCTACCAGCCTCTTACGGCCGCTTTCATCCCGGGATGACTCATACCGACACTGACCAATGCACTTAACTCCATAAGATCTCCGTTCAGTTATCGTCTCTCCGTTTAGTGTTAGAGTAAGGCTGTAATGAAAAAACAAGATGACTTTATTGTGATCTCTAGGCGACTCTATAAACTATCAACTATTGACGATATAAAACGGTAAATTTGTGATAAAGCGCTGGTAATGCAAGATTAATTGCCAATTGTTGCCTGTTGCCGAGCAGTTTTCTTGGCCGTCGATAAGTAGTCTTGCAGGGCAAGTTTTCAAGATTACCATAATAAATAAAACATCACAAAATATATCTTTCAATAACTCCACCAAACTTGCATAAACAAATTCTACAATATTGATTAATATTGATCGCATTTGAAATCGACAGTTTTATTATGAGGCAGGTAGAGAACAGAGACGCACTTATGTAATAAACGAGAAGGAAAAAAAAATTCCCGGCAATATTATGGTAAAATTAGCCAAGCGAATTCACCATCAAGGTAGTGCAATACGTCAACAATGACAATCTAGAGCTATCTTAACCGGTAGTACGGAAATTTTGACGGAAAACATTACAGGCCAAAAAAATATCTAAAAAGTTGTACGTTTACCAGAGTATTTATGTATCCAAAGTAGGCTCAAACTTTTGTCGCAGAAGTTGAACAAACATTTTCAAATGTCGAATGTTTCTAGAGCAGATAATGCATTTTATTCGTATGTCTGAGAACCATACTTCGGATATCTTAATTTTTCCTGTATTTTCAGTGACATCTTGCTTTATCTAAATATTATAAAATAATCATTAATAATTATACCGGTTCTAGGTATTATTTATTAAGTGCTATGAGCCGATGTATTGATTTAGAAGGTGCAACAAGTTGTTCAGAACATTGTTATCCAACATAGTTAACATTTTATTATAAGGCAATGCTGACACGTTCGTAAAATTAATTTCGTTGTGGGTAGCCATAATTTGAATAACTGAACCAATACTTTGTTCAAACCGCTATATTTATTTTAAAAGTTGGTCGCTTTCGATAGAAGCCTTCCTTCTTTAGGAAAAAATATCAACTGATGAGTAGAAAAAATAACAAGACGAAGTATTTATTTAATTATATCAATGAATATTCAGTGTTCGCACACTGTACCGTCACCACTTGCGATACAAATGTCCAGTAGGTACTTGTTTTTGGATGTAACTACATGTTGTAGAGTATAGTAAATTACCATAAAACATATTAAAAAAAATAAAATAAAAAAATAATAATAATACTAAATAAAATAAAAATAAATCATAATAGTTGAACGCAGAAATAGAAGGATTTATGCTTGCAATTCAGGATAGAGTCATTAATACTAAAAATTATAGAAAGCATATAATCAAAGTTAATTGTCTATGATTTGACTCAATAGCCGTTTTTGACAGCACCGTAAATAATATCAATATAGTGTCAATAAAACAACCTAATAACATAACCCGCTTAAAAAAACAATATATAGTGATACGCTAGACAAAGTGGCAGTATTTGTGGCGGTGGCAGTGAAATTAATCATTTGTAAATTGAAGTGCAAAAAGAGTATTGTCATTGTAACCCAAAATCAACTTGGTGAAAACATACAATAACCATAGACAATACAAAACTATTTCGCCATAGACAATTTACATAAATTAATATATACTTAGGGACATTTTTGTTCCAACATTAATAAAAATATAATTAATAAACCAAAAAAAAAAAGAAATAGAAAATGGCAAATACAAGAGGAAAGGGAGTTATAACGGAAACCGAAGAAAAATTTAACATTGATAAAATTATACAGATTATTGAAAAAAAATTTGAATCCATGAAAAAAGAAATTATATCAAAAATTGAAAAACAAACCCAGGACACTCAAAAAAGCATTGATTTTATGAGTAGTCAGTACGATGAACTAATAAAAAAACTAGAAATAACAATTATACAAAATAAAAAAATTGAAAATGATTTTGAAAACATAAAAAAGGAATACCAGGAAAAGAATATCATTATTAAACAACTTGAAATAAAAATTTCAGACCTCGAATACAAATCTCGGTCTAATTTCTTAGAAATAGCGGGCATTCCCCAAAAAAATGGAGAGCAGCAGATGGAGATAGTAAAAAGAGTTGCGGCGGCGGCAGGAATGGAAATCCAGCACAATGATATAATTGATATAAAAAGGACACATGATAGAAGGAACAATGCGCCACCGAAACTGCTAGTGGAATTTGCGGAAAAAAAGACAAGAGACAATCTTCTTTCTAAAAGGAAAAATATTAATTATGCAGCTATAAAAGATATCTCCACCGAACCAATCTATATTGCAGAGGAATTGAGCCCATATCAAAGGGAACTGCTCTGGAAAACGAAAAAATCTGCCAATGAAAAAATGTACTCCTACGTTTGGTTCAAAGATGGAAAAATAATGACGCGAAGAATGCCAACCGAAAAAATAATTTATATAAAACATGTAGATGATATAAAAAATATTATATAACAAAAGGGCACAAAAACGATTACAAAAAAAAAATAAAAATGGCTGACATTATATTAACCTCGGAACCAAATGATCTATCGAATTTAAATAACAACTCTTTCAATATACTACACAAAAACATAAGAAGCATAAGAAAAAATTTTGATGAATTGCAAATTTTATTGAAATATTTAAAAGTTAATTTTCAAATAATAATACTTACTGAATGTTGGATAAATCATAAATACATGAAATTGGAAATTGCTGGATATACAACCTACTCAAGTTTGAACAACAAAAAACAAAACGATGGTGTAATTATATACATTAAAAACGAAATAAAAGCCGAAGTTGAAGAAATTATTATCACAAATGCCAATTGTTTAAAAATTAAAATCAGTAAAGAAAAAGCTATATTAGCAATTTATCGATCGCCCTCAACAAGAAACATCGACCCATTCCTTAAATCCGTAGACGAGGAACTCTGCCTTCTTAAAGAAACGAAAAACATATTTATTATTGGAGATGTAAATATAAATATTTTAGAAAATGGACACCCTAAACGAATTCAATATCTGCAGATGCTAGCATCCCATGGACTGGAAAGCTTAATAAATGTTCCTACTCGAAAAGTGGACAACAGTGAAAGTTGCATAGACCATATAATGAGTAAAACAAAAGACATTACTCAAACTGTTGTATTTAATTCAACTATAACCGATCATTATACAACTATGCTTTCAATAAAAATAAACAAGTCAAATAAAATGAAGAAAAAACCATTAACAACAGAAAAAACAGAAATCAACTGGAATATCATTAAACATAATCTACAATGTACCGATTGGAAAAAACTGCAAAGTATGAACAATACAAATGATGCATGGAATTATTTCATAGAACTTCTTCAGAATAATATACTATCTAATACCACAAAAATTACTAAGAAAATCTCACACAAAAATGTACATATTAAACCATGGATTACACAGAATGTTATAAACTGCATAAGAAAAAGAGACGAGTTACACAAGAAAATTAAAAAAATTCCATACGATATACACATGTTAAGATACTACAAAAGATACAGAAACATTTGCAAAAAAGTTATTATGTGTACAAAAGAAACCTACTATAAGAAAAAAATTGTAGATTGTAAACAAAATCCCAGGAAAATGTGGCAAATAATAAATGAAATAACCAGTTCTAAATCTGCCAACGTTACATCAATTGACGTGCTGAATATAAACAATGTTCCCAGGACATACGCTGATAATCCTGACCAAATACTTGAATACGTCAATAATTTTTTCATAAATATAGGATCAAATCTAGCAAAGCAAGTTACAAAATGTAATGAAGATGTACAAATAAACGAACCACCTGAGCAAGGAAATCAGCTCAATTTTAAACAAATTACAGCTGACGATATCAAAAACACAATTTCTTCTTTAAAATCAAATATTTCTTCGGGGGAGGACACAATCTCAACCAACGCAATAAAATATCTCTGTAAAGAACTTATCGAACCACTTACATACTTAGTCAACATGTCTATAACGAATAGCATATTCCCTACAGCCCTCAAAAAAGCGATTGTTATACCAATATTTAAACAAGGATGTAAAAATGACATAAACAATTACCGACCAATAAGCCTACTAAATGCATTTTCAAAAATATTGGAAAGAATACTAAAAAAACAACTCTTATCCTACTTAGAAGACAATAAAAAATTATCAAAAACTCAGTATGGATTTAGGGAGAACTTAAGTACTAGTGACGCCATAGAAAAAATTACCGATATGATCACTAAAAGTTTAGACAGTGGAGAAAAAACTTTGGCAATCTTCATAGACTTACAAAAGGCTTTTGACACAATAGATCACAAAATACTTTTTTCAAAACTTTCAAAAATTGGTATGTCATGTACAACACTAAACTTACTAAAAAGCTATATGACGGAGCGTACACAGAGCGTCCAAATTAACAAGAGAAAAAGCAAACCTCTCCTAATCAACCATGGAGTACCACAAGGAAGCGTACTAAGTCCGATATTATTTTTAATATACATTAATGATATCTGTAACCTAGAAACAAGAGGAAAAATCATTAGTTTTGCTGATGACACAGTAATTTTATTTAAAGAAAAAGATTGGATAAATACCTACAAAGAAGCTGAACACGGACTTGGTCTCCTGCAAAACTGGCTTAAAAGAAACTCCCTGACGCTTAATGTCAATAAAACAAAATATCTGACATTTTCTAAAACAGCCAGAGGGCAGCCGTCAGAGGACCTTAATCTCAAATTACATTCATGCCAAGGAATTTATCAAAAAAATCAAGGCTTATCATGCCTCTGTCCCACTATAGCACACTCCAAAAGCATCAAATATCTCGGAATTGAAATTGATGATAATCTCCGTTGGAACTCACATATAGATGTAATTACAAAAAAACTAACCAGGTACATATACTTCTTTAGAAACATTCGCAATATCCTCAATATAAACGATATTAAAAAAGTATACTATGCTTTGTGTCAATCACAAATAGAGTACGGAATAACTGGATGGGGGTCTGCCTTGAGCACTCACACAGAGCGGCTCAATATAGCACAAAAAGGAGTATTAAAGACTATACTGAAAGTTCCGCTTAGAACTCCGACAGAAGAAATATTCAAAAACTTCAATGTTTACAATGTACAGAAACTATATTCAAAAAATATTTTATTTAAACTGAAAAAAAACATATCCGAATACTCCACTGCCCAACATAAATACACAACCAGGGCAAAAAGCGAAAATATCCTGATTACTCCCAGTTTGAACACATCCTTTGGACAGAGAAATAATAAATTCCATGCTATAAAATTGTTCAATGCTCTACCAAATGAAACCAAAAAAATAAACGAAATGAGTATATTTAAAACAAAAGTCAAAACATGGCTTAGAGATCAAAGTAATAATCAACTTACAAACATTATGAAGACAATGTAAAGACAATTCAAAACTAAATACAAAAATTTAAGAAAAACTACAGGCCGCCTCAGAACAGGAAACCCCAGTGAGGAGGACTGTGAAAAAAATACAAAAAATATACTTATATTATACTTTAAACCTACATAATGTACAAATTTTGCTATTGATATTAATAAAAAAAAAAAAAAAAAAAAAAAAAAAAAGATACAAATCAAATTGATGATTTGTGTAGAAAATGTTTGGCTTTTCCGGAAACTATAGAACATATTATATCGGGATGTTCTATATTAGCACCGTCCGAGTATACATTTAGGCACAATCAAGTTTTAAAAATAATTCACCAAAATTTGGTAATTAAACATAACTTGATTGACTGCCGTAATGTAGTACCATATTATGAATACGAACCAAATTCATTTTTAGAAAACGAATTTTATAAAATATATTATGATAAAACTATACTAACAGACCGAGCGATTAGTCATAATAGACCCGATATAGTTTTACATTACAAAATTAAAAAAATAACTTATATCATTGATGTTGCTATTCCAAATTCCTGTAATATTCAAAAATCTGTTAGTGAAAAAATAAGAAAATACACAGATTTAGGAAATGAAATAAAAAGAATTTGGCATTCTCAGACTATAAAAATATTACCATTCGTTATTTCGGCTACTGGCATTATACCTAGCTCTCTAATTAAAAATTTAGGCGTATTAGATCTATCAAAAAATTTATATATAAAGATGCAAAAGTCGGTCATTTTGAATACATGTAGGATAACAAAAGATTTTTTAAATATTTATGTTGAGGGATCAGTAGGATTTATAGGCCCTGTTAGAAGTTCTACCGAGCCGAACCCTCTGATATGAAAATATCTGGAGAGGGTGAATTTTTTTTTCCCATTTGATATCTGGTGATTTGACGTGTTGTTGTTCTTGTATTCTTTTGTATTTATTTTACTTATATAATGCACTTACATAGTGTTGATTGACTAGCTGATCATTTGTGGAAAAGTGAGTGGAAGGGTTAAGTTTTTCCTTTGGGGAAGACTTAACCCGGACAACTAAATCGGAAGTTTAAAAAAATTTATTACATTACTATAACATGATGATTAAAATGATAAATTAAATTCAAAGCCAAAATGAGTGCATCGAACCAGACTTTTCATAGGGAGAACTAACGCAAGCATAGACAACCGACATTAGAATGTTTGATTTCAACTACTATTTTCCTTCCGGCTGATTGTTCCAAAATATTTATTATTTTTTTTTATTTTTTAGCCATTTAGAGATCACTATACGAGTATATGCACAACTTTACAGATAAAATACATGTATTTTTAAATTATTGAAATAATACCTATGAATAGTTATATCAATCTATAAACGTTAATGGTAATCTATAAATTTCAACTTTCTCACTTGGTTGATCGGTGGTACCTGATGAAATTTATATTAACGATAGTCATAATTGCTAAATAAATCTCCTCCGTTATTAACAAGTTAGAGCGTGTTCACCAGAGGAAAATCTGTAATAATAATAATAAAATTTTAATACCGTATAGTAAACACATTTGACTTTCAAACGTAGGATTGCAGGTTTATTTCCGTTGCAGCGATGTATAAATAAATAGGATCCTGGGCAACAGGTAAGGTAAGTAAGCATATTTTTATTGTTATTTAATATTTGAATTTTTACAATATGTATACAATTTCTACACGTACATATACAGTTTTATAAAGGAAAATAAAAATAGCCTTTCCTCACCATAAACATACAAGGTTCTTGTATTTGGTGGGTGAATTCTAGCTTAATTATATAGATTTAATGCATACAAAATATATATATTTTTAAAATAACAAGTTCTAAGCTGCTGATTTAATTAACACCTCCCTAATTGAATATAAAACGTGTTTATGTAGGGAGTGTCGTTTTAAGTTTTCAATTCATTTTGGGGATACTTATAATTTACATTTATAATTTAAATTTATTAACATTTGGCTTTTTGCGGACGACAATAAGATTCTAAAAATAATAAAAAATCACGATGACTGCCTTCTTTTCCAATCGGATATCGACTCTTTCTATGATTGGTGTAAAACTAATTGTTTAAAAGTAAATGTCGATAAATGCAAAATTATGTCCTTCTATAGATCAAAAAAACTGATTGTCTTTGAATACAAACTTAATAATATTTTCTTAACAACTGTTACATCTATTAAAGACCTTGGTGTCTCTCTTGATAGCAAGCTTTCTTTTCGGGATCACATAACTGCAACCGTTAATAAATCCCTCAAACTAGGGAGAGAAAGCGGAAAAGAAGAGGATGTACTTGGTTTCATCTCTAGAATCACTTCAGACTTCAAAAACGTAAATGCCCTTAGAACTCTTTACTGCTCCTTGGTTCGCCCCCATCTTGAATATGCTTGTGTTATCTGGTCTCCTTTTTATGCTGTCCACATTCGACGCATTGAATCTGTTCAACATCGGTTCATAAGAGGGATTGCTAAGAGGCTAGGTTTAGAAAAAGGCAAATACTCATATGATGAAATTGAACTAACTCTAAACCTCTCTCCTTTGGAAGTCCGTCGGGAAAGAAATGACCTCATTTGCTTCTTCAAAATTATAAATGGTATTATTGATTCACCTACTCTACTGCAACTCATTCCCTTCAATATCTCCTCGCACAGACTCAGAAATAATGAACTGATCTTCCTCAACCATCATTCGACAAATTTTGGATATTATTCACCAGTGTCCAGAATGTGTAGACTGGTCAACTCAAGTCAAAACCTTAACTTTTTTGGGATAAGTCTGAATGATTTTTGCCGGTCGCTAAACAAGTGACGGAATATTATAAGTGTCCCGTGGTCCTGACCCACGGCGTATTCTTGACTTGATTCGACTTGTCACTTTATTTTCTTATATTATATAATATGCTTTATGTCTTTGTTTTCATGTACCTTTGTCTACTCCTGTATTTTTCATTTAATTTTATTCGTGTTATTATTTTGTAATTTGGACGATGTCCGTTAATAAATAAACATACGTATACAGAAAAACAGATACGCTAAATATTGCAAAAATAAATATATGTAAAAAAATAATTATATGTTAATTATGATAATGTAAAAAAATATTTAATACAATTTGGCAGGCGGGTTTGGGTACCGCTGCCCCGGGAACCGGGATAACCCTGCCATAGGTCACCCTAAGTAATTGCTACGTTTGGTGACTTAGCAGGGGTTTCCGGGTTCATGGGGTGATGTTTGTCTAAGTTTTGGCATTGAATGCGTTTGCCCACCTACCGTGGGCCAGATCGGGAGAGACTGGTTGAGGGAGGCCTTTTTACTTTTCAAGCTAGACTCTCTCGACCCATCACCTTGCACCACAATGGGAGGAATGGATTCATACGTCCGTCACTCCTACACACCTTGACCCCCAGATTCCTACACACCCCTCATACCTTTTCCTTCCTAGAACTTCTTCTCCTCCCTTTTCCGGAAAAGACCCTCAAGACACAGCATCCCAAAAGATGACATATGCCCTTAGGGATTTTTACTCTACAGGGCCCCGTGGTGGAATAAATGTAAAAAATAAATAAAAAATACGGAATTTGCTAGTATATTACGCGTTCGTGCACTTTAAAATAATTACACTGCGGCATCTTATCTAACTTTAGTTATTATTTTTATTAAGTTTTATTGTTATTTAAACTATTTTTCTGTAAACTGCAATCAAGCAGTTTGTCAACAGGATGTATATGTTCAATTAGAATGTAAATATGAATACATAATATTATTACTAACTATAAAAATACATAATATTGTTACTACTTACATATATGATATTCAGATTATTATTATTGGCACACATAATCTAAAATAACAATAAATCTATATGCTAATAAATAAAAACTATTGATTGATAGAGATGACTAGTAAAAAGTATTTCTACTCTACCATGTTTTCAGGATATATCTGAATCTATTTGGGAATTTACAATTTTTTATGTTGGTTCGCTGACCATTATTGTCCATATTGGAACAAGCATGCCTTCATTCTTTTTGAAATTAGTGTTGCGTTCATGTTCCAATTTCTTTATATATTCAGAGTCAGATATATTCTGAATCAATATTTTGTCCCATAGTAAGGCCTTCACAGGCAAGATCTTTAAGTTTCGATATAACAATGAAATATTACGTCTCTGTGAAAAAATATTTTTTGAAACTATTGATTTAACCATAGAATTTTTTAATGAGTGTTGGTAATTTGAATTAGTTTTGCAAGAATGTCCCCAAGTGGTTATTCTAAATCGTTGAGTTATTCTGCGAGTGAAAGGTTTTAAATATTCACAGTACCGAAACACTTGCCTTTTATGATTTAATTCACTATTTATATAATTCGAGAAGTCCTGTACTTATATTTACATGTTTTTTTTCTTTTGAAAGCAGTATTGTTTTTGGTCTATTATTAGTTAAATTGACATTTCTGCCTTTTGATAGAAAAGATTTTGCTAGTAGGAAATGCATTGTCCGAGATCTTTCAGGTAGAAAAAAATTGTAAATTTTATAAAGCGAAAGCTCTCTTCTCGCGACTTTTGTGAGGAAGACGTCCTCATAAATTTCGGTTTATGGTTAACCCTTTCACACCCGCGTTATTCTTTCCACAAATATAAAATATGTAATGCTTGATAATACATTAGAAAATTATTTGAAAGATTTTGGTATTTAATTTTTTTTTGTTTTTTATAAATGTTAATTTGGATTAACATTGGATGTCAGAGGGTATTTTTTAAACAGTAAGGTAAAATAAACATAGCACAAAAGTCATACAAATAACTGTTTCATGTCAAAAATGCACATTTACAATGTAGAGATAATCTCTAAGGTACAAACAAATAATATTTTAACTAAAATTCATTGAGAAATAAAGAAATAATCTAGGATAATAAATTTTTTTAAATTCGCCATACTAGTCTAATACATGTCCGTCACTACCAATGTTAATTTTAATGAACATTGAAATTCATGTACAATAAATTCTGGAAAATGACTGTGAACAGTGAATTGAACTAATTGTATTATTATGGAACACATCTTAATGCGTTAAAATATTTGTAATTCGAGTATAAAATATTGATATCTCACCTTAAATTAAGTAATCAATGACGGTAGAAATTCGATGAAACTCACAATCAGTAGACGTCAAAATATTTATCGTTGTTGTGGCGGGAATAAGGATTTCAACCGAGTGGAAAAAATAGACACTACAGAAAAGATTACAAGATAAATAAGAAAACAAAAACATGGCTTTTCTAAATCGCTACCGTTATGGTAAAAAAATCACAAAGTTCATGTTAATTTGAATTAACACTGGGGCTGAAAGGATTAAAATGACGGTGTAAAAAAACGGAAAAAGCGTTAATTACGCAATGTACAGATTCCATTCACAACATGCTATTTATTTTTTTAATACATGTAATTGAATTTAACTTTTAGTTTAATAGAATGGTTTTATAGTATGAATACAAATCTTGGTAATGGAAATTCACCCACTTCCCGACATCCGATCGAGCTGAAATTCGGCAGAGAGAGTTGTTGGTGACAATGCCAACAGTGGCTATATTAATTTTTGGTGGCAACCATGCACACACGCGAACGTTTACGCATTTCTCTGTGATTTGATTACGTCAATTAATGTCGGTCCTAACCAATCGGGATTTAGATCATTATCGCGGTTGACTTCAGTCACTAGGGAGGAAGGTACAATCCTCATTTAAACCAAAAAAAATTATGCATTTTCAAATATATCTTAAAATTTAAAAAAAAAATTCAATTTTTTTTTTTACTATTAAAAACTCAACTGCATAGAGCAGAAATATTTATTTATGCCAATTGTGCTTTTTAAAGATACTCGCGTGTTTTTCCATCTCTAACATGTGCCCATTATCAATGGGCGTTATTTATTTGCCTGCAGCATGAAATATACCTTTTATCCGTGCACCTACAATGGAGGCTGGAGAGAATTATCTCTACGCAAGAAATACGTGAGTGTAGCGAATTTCAGGTACATAGGTGAACGAGGTGAGTGTCATAGAACAGGATTTCATTCATGAAACGACACTCCTACGCTTAGCCAATCTTCGGTTTAAACTGCGCGAGATGAACCGCCATTTTGAATGATTTACGACCAGGGGGAATGGAGAAAAGCTAAACGAATGGTAATAATCAATCCGGAGGAATTAGTGAATGAGAAAATTATTGCAAGTGTTGTAGACTTATTATCATGCAAAGTGAGCAGAGGAGAAATCATTTGGCTTTATTTTGTTAATATTTTATTAAAACGATTTATTTAATATCAACGGTATAAATATACCATAAACAATGATAACATGTCACAGTTAAAATCGTAGAAATATTTTAAAAAAAGAATTACAAATATATGTTACATTTGATTGTGAAATGAAATTAGAGAGTAAGTAAGTAAGTAAACAAGAGATACAAGTACATAAGTTTCTATAGTGCAAATAAGGTAGAATTAGATTAAATTAATATTGATTGAAAAGATTTGATAGCATAGCCCTCTTGTACCTACCTTGCGTTAAATAGATCTGCCACATCTGCGTATCTATTACTAACTTCATGCAATCTAGGTACAAGCGAGTGTTTGGAATACTCAGTCCTGATATTGTTGCATTTAAACAAAATTTTAGAACGAGTAGCTCTCGTGGGTATATGAAATTCAATGAGGTTAATTAAATCAGGACTGTCTATACTACCATTTACAATTTTGAACATAAATATTAAGTCGGATATAATTCTTCGATCTGAGAGTTTTAATAAATTTAGATTTTTCATCAAGTAATTATAGTTCATATTTTCAATGGGAATACCGAGTTTAAAATTAATGTGTCTTAGGAATTTATGTTGAATTTTTTCGATTGAATCTGAATGTAATTTGTAGTGGGGAGACCACTAACGTGTAACGTATACCCGCAGTAACGTGTTTCTCCTGTTATTTTCAAGAAGAAATTTTACCTCGAGGCTTACTGTTTTCCAGCATCTAGTAATTTTTCACAAATCAAAATATTTGGTTTATTTATGTATTTTATTTTAGGGAAATCAACAGTTAAAATATGGTTTGTTTAAGCATGGGCAATTTACTTAACTTAACATTTATTTCGATATTGCTCCTTTTTTATGTGAACACCGCACCAGAGTCTCGGTCTCGGAAGTGTACCTGGCTAATAGAGAATCTTCCACTCGGGAACGTACCGCAAGTATACCTACTATATATTATTAAAAATAAATTATGAAATAACACGCGACCTTCGACTTGCTAGTCTAAAGCCTAACCCCTTGACCACAGAGATTCACTTATTATATCAAGCAGTACTAATAATAGAATACTTTTCATAAGATTAAATGAGCATCAATTGATGTAAATTGTAGTTAAAAAATTAATCGAATAACTAAAAAAGAGCGTATAATCACATTCATACCAATGAAATCTGTTTTTAACATACTTATAAATATATCATGACAAATTAATAATACTGAAAACAAAAGACATATCCCAAATAACATTTCGGCATCTTCACAAGATAATAGGAAGGCGGAGAATTTATTTACTCGTCTTAAAAAAATATTTTTTGTTAAATCACCAAGGATGACAAGTTTTACACCTTTTTATAGAAATAATGTTTATTTTGTGAATTTATTTTTAACGCAACACATATTTTAGAACAGCGTGCATTTCTAAAATTACGTTTCTTCATGAATCAGTAAGCAGGCAGTAAAATATAACAATTTATTATGTAAACAATATTTTTTTCAAATTTTAACCCCTCCAGCGTTTTAGGGTCATATATGACCGGGCGTCCATGTTTTATCTATTTGTATTTTTTTTATCGTGAAAATACGTCATTTTTTAGACATTAGAAAAAGAAATAATAACTCTTTCCAATTTGCCTCAAATATCTATTAATAAAATCCTAAAAATAACCAAAATGAATAATTTATATTTCGCATCGCTATCGTAAGAATCAGTTTGATTTTAAAAAATATTTACTTTTTTATGAGTGAAAGTGAAGTTACAGTTTTCTTACAAATTCCTTAAACAAAACGAAAGTGTTTTCAATATTTTGTTACGATTGGAGTAAAAAATTAAGTGTTAATGTGGTTAGCGTTTTAAACATTTTTAACGTTTGTTATTCAAATTTATTATTTAGAAATAATAATGTTAGAAAGATAATTTTATCTAGTTTGTAAAACAGTATTAATAAACAAAAAAAAAAAAAAATAAATATATATATATATATATACACGGTGTCCGGAAACTCGTAGTACAAGCGGGAAACTGGAGAATCTACACCACATGGTGTAATGTTTTTAAGGTCTACCCTAACTTCCCTTTTAACGGATTAATATTTTGTTAGTTTGATTTGCAACTTCTCGCGGTTTATCAACCCTTCAATCTTAACGAATTAATATGTCACGTTGTGTCAATTTTTTGTTTCGACAGGGATTAATTCATTGAAGGATCCTTTTAATTGGTTGTGGTAATTTTAACTACCTTTTCCTACCTTGTTTGCTCGTCCAAACGTTTCCGGTTGCTGCAGTCGATAAAGTGCTAATATAATGAGACAATTAATTACAAGTACATGAAATTCGCTATAGACAATTCAATTCAAGATGCACAAAATTCTAAGTTAATGATTTGACTAGGGATTGTTAGTTTGTGAGTTATTTCTATGAGTAGGTATTTTCGGGAATAGCTAGAGACAAAACATGTGTTGCTTTCGATTGGTCTCCGTCCAAATCCCATCCATCAACGTGACCAGCTCGAGAGCAGCCAAGTTGATGGTCCAATCCCAACACCTCCAGAAATGAATTGAATATCGCTCAGCGACAGATGAAATAATGACATGTTTTGCCTCCTGCCGGAGGGTGATGAAGGTGGAATGTGGGTCCTTGGTGGTAACTGATGATGTTGATGTTGATGATGAATGATGAAGATTCGTCTTATACCGTTAGGTACAAGGGGCTGCTCCGGTCCGGTGGCATGATTGCCTGGTGTCAGGAACCATTTGGGTCACGTGGGTAGCGCGAGGTCTAGGTCGCGTCAACCTCCCCCAAATCGATGATGAGTTAAGCTTCGCCAGCATGCCGAAAATTAGGAGTCCACTCTACTAACCTCAAACATAAACATATACTGAAGTGGTTTTCATCAGCAACGTCAGGAGTTCGGGAGTCCCGTGAACACCCCTCTGGTTTACGCTCGTAAGGATAATGATGAATTCAGCTTCAGTTTGTTCGACTTCGCCTCTGCAGTCACGCTACTCCAAATAGCTCCTGGCTCCAGTCTATACAGCTTCTCGTTCCAGTAGAGGTAATGACACATATTTATCATATGTACAATACAGAACATACTTCAAGTCTTTCGTCCACACTCAAAATAGTCATGTCAATATTTAATTTGGATGAGGGCGTCCATCCGACATAACGAATGTTTCCTAGACGGGAGATTTTACCCCACTTCAAAGTCATGGTCATTCGCTCTATCGTTTGTTACCCTCCGTTCGCTTCAAATATCAAAGAATGGTAGAAATTGATATCCTCGACTTCCGGCGCTAAGGATCAGGGATACTGGAATCATCAGGTCGTGAATCTGAAATCATCCGATCTCCGTCAGCTCCAACGGTTTCAGTCGGAGTCAATTTCCAACCTAATTCTGGATGACTTCTCCTCCTATAGTGGGGTAAGTACTTATTGAATTTAACAGGAAGGACGTCAGGAATCGCCGAAACAACTTCATGTTCGTCACGATCCCTTCGTTCTGTCAGCGAGAAAATCCTCCCCATACGCCAGACAAGAATAGCATAGCCCTTATCCGCTTTGTTCCTTCGTCTACCAGCTAACTCAAGTAGGAAAGCCCATTAGCAATTTTCGTTCCCTTCGATTTGAACTCCGTGAAAGCGTCCTCTCACCAGCTGAAAATACTCGAAACAGGGGTCTATTCAGGGTGACTATCTAAGGCTGGTCCGCCAACACCTTCGACAGAAACCGGTGCTTTTTACGGGAATAACTCAACCACACCTGAGCAGGGTAAAAACCGGCGCTACTCTACTGAAAATAGACTTTATCTCGGTATCCAGGGTTATCGACTTTGCTAACACAAAAGTCCCTATTAGGCAAACCAATTACAAATTTCGTTCCCTTCGCTTTTGTCGCTTTGGTAAGATAGGACAGCCTACGGAAAATTCGTACACTCCGTCCCCGCCAAACTTATGAAAAATGAAAATCTCACTTGATAGAATAGGAATGCCAGACAGATGAATTCTCTCGGCGGCTAGCTTCAACCCGCTGCGTTATCCCGATTCAAAAATGAATGAAAAGAGTGATGTTTGAATAAGTTATATTTAATTAAATATATTTTATGAATTCCGTATAACCTAATCGTTAAATATTATTACTGGAGAATTATTAAATCATTTTAAATTGCAGAAAAAAAATTGTCTAGCTCATAAACAATGTCTATTGTCGAATGATCTAAAGCGGCTTCAGGGTAACCGCTCTTCGTCCTTTTTGTAATAGCCGCGACCCGGTCGCTTCAATGCAATAGGTGATTTATGGCCTCCCTTGCTAACAGGTCCGGACCTATAGTACTCAAGTTAAATACCCCTACTTCAAAATACAATTGAATTATTTTTTTTACATTAGGGAAATAAGTGTTAATAATTAGATTATAATAGACTTACCGATACATCTTAGTGTCAACAATCCAAATAATTATAAAAAACAAACACAGTCACATGCAGTAAAATACTCATGCTGTTAGAAAACCGCACCTTCTACACTAAATGACTTTAGCCGTGTTCGCGTCCCGACGATTAATTCTTGTTGACGCGCTTCCTAGTTTTTACTAACTCGACTATCTTAAAACGCTGACCGATCCTGATTATTCCTGACCGTCTCCCAGACCTTGAAACTCTGACCCCCTTGACTGTATTTGATCGTCTCCCAGCGCTTCCAAACTGACTATCTTGAACCGCTTTTTCTAACCACCGACTATCGACTTCCTTCTTCCGTTCTTCAACGCTAACTGTCCCGACCGTCTCCCCGCGCTTTCAAATCCAGACTCCCCCTCCCCAAACCAACCCCCCCAAATCGCCATATGCGATTTCTAATTTATGTTCTTTTGAATTCTGAATGCTTTTTGTATTCACAAGACAGAAATGCACTAAAGGAACACATCAATTATATGCCCTAGGACCCGTCACATTAATTTAAATCGTTTCAAAACCAATAAATTGTTACTTCTCAAGTAAAATGTCCAATTCTTTGTTCAAAAGAATGTAACAAGACTCTTCCAGTCCAGTGGCGTGTTGGCCCACCAGCATTTTAGCTCGGCTTACTATTATCAACACGGTCTAGGATGTATTAAATATCTTCTGTTTATAAGTTTTATTTTAAATCTTCTTGCGAGATTTTAATTTAATTAGGCAAATTCCAAACTCGTCCTGTTAAAATGTTATTTACCTCGCTATTCATAATTATAATTCGTCTGAATCCTTAGAAAATTACGTAACTATATCTAACGGCGTATTTCATACTTAGAAAGTCACTTAGTAGCATTGCTCAACCTAGTTGAATTGCTTCTTATTGATTTGGTTAGGGTTTTTTTCTCTATCCGCCCCAAACAAAATTCGTCGCTACTCCACTGAATAAAATCTGAGAATTTTAGCACCACCATCACGGAGGTCTGTGACGATACAGTGCATGTTCCTATTTTTTTCTCTACCCTAATAAATCTAAACACTTGTTTCTAAAACAGCTATCCAACATCTGGTAAACCCCTACTTCGTGAAATCAACTGAAAAATTCTTTCTAACCATAATAAATCAATAAACAAAAAATTTATCCCAGGGCAAGTTCATCACAATGGGGAACCCAAAAAAACATAAAGTTTTTTGATTTGAGCATTTTCAAAAAAAAAAAAAAACCAAAAAAAAATATTTTTCGGCTATTTTAGGGTTAAAGTTTTTTCTGGTGTTTAGGGTTGAATAACAGATGTTATAACCCTGCAGAGCAGAAATTGTGGGGGCAAGAACTGTCTGCCAGCCTAAAATAATATTTTAATACGGAAACACTGTTTCACGGATGGCAACCCGACGTGAAACAGAGCTCGCTGCCAATCCATTACCGACGAGCATTCCTGTTTCTCTGATCTGACCTGGCGGTCGACATTTCTTGATTCCTACTAAATCCTTCTGATATTCTAATCGTGTAATAGTGTAACGTGTTTGCAATAAACTTAAATTATCAACTACATCTGTTTCACTCTATCATAACCTACACTATACACATTTATTGGCAGTTATAAGGTAAGTACACACGCACAACACCCCTAGCCAAATTGGTGACCCATCGACTCAGAACAATATACCGACTTTAGTATTTTAAAATCATTTTGCAACATTCCGTCACCGCCAAGGATCAGAAAAGAGAAACAGCAATCCCGGGCAAGATCAGTAAGTAAAATCCAATTCATATATCTCTTACAAATCAATTTTTTAATATAAATGCTAGTAAATGTCCCGGTAATTTAAGGAAATATACACGTGGTATAGTTCCCATCAATACCCTATTTTGTCAATCAATCCCTAGCTTGAAATGTTTTACTATTTTTATGAAAATTAAGTGCGTGTTAAAATTAATTTCAGTGAGAACGATCCTGAAATCAGGCTGTCAACAACGTGGCTAACCATGGCATCATAATCTTGCGATGAATTACAACCTACCCACTACAACCTACAACGGCAGCATCTACTCCCCGGACAAGGAAGATGACGCAACAATCCACGTGGACAACCTGCAGTTGAACAAGCCAACCTACCCACATATCTCAATCAAGTAACCTATATCACGATTTCTTATTGCCATTTCGCAAAACAATGAATTGTTCAGCATACCTACATAATCATGTTTTAGATATACATTATTGTAGTGATATTAAGGTTATTGTCCAATAATTGCCAAACCTTACTTTGAGGTAATTTAACATCATACTATTTTGTAATAACAAATTTAAATTATTATTGCACTATATAATAATAGCGCCATATTTGCATATCGGTATTTCACAATAACTTACGTGACGCGGTTTGCGTCTTCACTAAAATACAATACAAACGCGAACTCGCTAATAACTTGCTAAGATATCCGGTAGATGGAATAGATTCTTACACAGTATTCTCTAGTTTTTTTTGGATTTTTTATGTCTTGCATAACGTATTACGTAACATATTATTGGAAATGACCTCATCGGAAGAAACAAACATACCTTCATCGTTTCAAGAACCTGTAACAATTTCACAAGAAAAGTTGAACAATATGGAAGACCAACGCGCAGCACATTCGGAAGCAGATGTACATCATGTATTTTACCTACAAAAACAAATACTAAAGCTGCCCCTTCAAATGGAACAAATCAAACCAGTCATCAATCAGCCGTCATCAATTAGAGAGAAACACAAGCAATAATCCGCGCATCTTCATCGCGCGAAGGACAACATTCCCGGCTCTGCTCATGGACTCCATCGGGACATCATTGTAGCGCCCAGGTCCCGGGAATCATCCCTGGCCAGCCTACATCGGATCTGAACGCCCTGGTTCCAGCAATCTGACCAGCGCTTCATCCATACATCGCGACCACCACGAGGACACGCAACACCCTCACTGGTCCAAACAACTCCCGCTCAATCGCCTGCAAGGTCCACTGTACCTTCGGCCTTTACGTCAGCACTGGCGTACTTGAAGAACCACGTTCTTCCCCAGTGCCTGATCATCATCGAGTCCGGTCACCAGCGCCCGGCGTCGACACACTGACCCGCGCTTGACCAAGTACCAGTACCTATTAACTATAATAGACAGATTTACCCGCTGGCCCGAGGCAATTCCTTTAAAGGACATTACAGCCGAGACAGTAGCTTCAGCACTGACGAACCACTGGATCGCACGACATGGAGTACCGATAACCCTAACTTCGGACCAGGGTCGTCAATTCGAAAGCCATTTATTTAAAAAGCTTACTCAGAAATTCGGAATTAAACACTTAAGAACCACAGCGTACCATCCCCAAGCGAATGGAATTATAGAACGTTGGCATCGTACTTTAAAAGCATCTCTCATGGCAAGTGGTGAGCAAAACTGGATGGAAACCCTTCCACTTATATTACTTGGCCTGAGATCTACTGTTCGTGAAGAATTGAAATGTTCGCCAGCCGAACTTACTTATGGAAGAACTCTTAAACTTCCCTGCGACTTCTTCACAAGTACTCCACGAGAAGAACCCGATACTTATATCGGACGTTTACAGAGGAAATTTGAATTAATTAAATCAACCCCTACCTCTAATCACAGCTCAAGAAAATTTTTTGTACACTCGGAACTTCCCGTTTCTACGCACGTATTTCTGCGGACAGACAGTGTTAAAAAACCGTTACAAAACCCATACGAGGGACCTTATAAGGTCGAGGAACGAAATGACAAGACCTATGTCATCACCATTAAAGGTAAACCTAAGCGCGTTTCGATAGACCGCCTGAAACCAGCCTTCGTTCCCACCGAGGAAAATGTTCCAGATCAGGTATCTATTCCAGACTCACCTGAAGCAAAAACAACAACAAGATCAGGCCGACAAGTCCATTTTCCAAAAAGATACGGTACATACTAATGCATAAAAAAGACATAATTTTCTCACACATCGCCAAATTGGCATCACACATAAATTTTCTGTAACTCATGATAGAAACATTGATTAAGAATCTACTCTTGCTATCGATTTAAAGATTGAATTTCATATACCTACATTTATTTTTCTTTAAATTACTGTTACATAGATAATATTTAAGCGTTCAAGTTCTTGATGAAAACCTGACCTTTATATTATAATTACTTTGCAAATTACTACGTTTTTTATCATTTTATAAAAAACCTTATTACGGTGAATACTTTCATCCTTTAAAACCATGAAGTAATACCATGTAATCGCACAAAGTTACCTAGCTAACTTTTCACTTACCATATTATAGTGCAAACTCATATACATATATTTTCTTGGATAATTATCCATTTCGCTATATGCGACAACTTTTGTATAAATCTTGTTTAGAAATAACTTACCACTATATGTGATGACTATGTTATAAATATAAATACTTTTAACCATGCTACATCAAATATTCCCAATTATGCATCTGATGTAACATGTCGTTGAGACATATATGTATTATTATTAATTTCATTGTCATTTGTTCGTAAGAAAACATAGCCATTTGATAATATTATCAATACAAACACATTCTACGAACATATGACAGTTGTTTTTTGTTATATTTTTAGTTACCTTGTAATCTCAAAGATAAACATTTAGAGTTATGTACTCACAGCCATGCTATTGCTAAATGTACTTTTACAAAAACATTTAAATATGTATTTTTTTTTTTTTCCTTTTTTACACCTTTTTTCCATAACACGGATATAAATAATTTTATAATATAGTGACATTAATCGTCGTTTCCTTTTGTTCAAAGATTGAAGAAACACTTATGTTCATACTTTATACATTGATATCATGTTCCTATATTATAAGACAAATTTGTAGTTATTTAAATATGTAATAAATAATATTTAGAATAATCAACTTTAAAATAACTCAATAATTGACAACTCATGCTCCGAACACTGTTTGTAGACGCATTATTAAAAATATATACAAATGGAAATAGATTCCTACTTTTTATTTTATAATTAACTTATGCTTAATTTCATAATATGCTCCGACAACACTGTTCGTAGATGCATTACCATATAAAAAGGTTTAGATAAGTTAAATAATAACCACTTGTGTCAAATGTTGTAATACCATTTATTGTTTTCAAACATTAAAGTATTAAATGCACTCTGTTTGCAACTTTTGGTTTTGAAAATAAATACAAAACATACAATTGTCGATGCAGTAAATGCTCCAATTATAAATATAAAATTTTGTCGATGCAGTAAATGCTCCAATTATAAATATAAAATTTTGTCGATGCAGTAAATGCTCCAATTATAAATGTAAAATTTTGTCGATGCAGTAAATGCTCCAAGAAAAACATACAGTTCGTAGATGCAGTACATGCTCCGAACATGTAATTATATCAACACATTTTTAAAAAAAGGATTTAACTTTCAAATAATGTTATTATTAGGAATTTGTTCATGACTATGCGTTCACAAACATATAAATGTATTGTTCATAAAGTAACTTCACCATTTAAGAGATATCTTTCTGAACGCATAGGCTTATGTTATTTTGCGATGACGTCACACACCGAATTTGTTTATATTATGTAACCGACGTCATGCAAATTTTGTGATATGTATATATTTTTTCTAGAACCCCTAATTTTTTCTTTTATGTATCGTTGACACTGGGGGGAAGGTATGTGGGGGCAAGAACTGTCTGCCAGCCTAAAATAATATTTTAATACGGAAACACTGTTTCACGGATGGCAACCCGACGTGAAACAGAGCTCGCTGCCAATCCATTACCGACGAGCATTCCTGTTTCTCTGATCTGACCTGGCGGTCGACATTTCTTGATTCCTACTAAATCCTTCTGATATTCTAATCGTGTAATAGTGTAACGTGTTTGCAATAAACTTAAATTATCAACTACATCTGTTTCACTCTATCATAACCTACACTATACACATTTATTGGCAGTTATAAGGTAAGTACACACGCACAACACTCTAGCCAAAAAATATTTTATGATTACACCGGGTTAAATGAAGGGTGATTTCAAAATAATGCTTCAAATCCGAGTTTCTTCATTTGTTTTACTTTCAAATAGTTTTAATTAGTTGGGTACTTTGATCTTCAGTAATAATTTATAAGAATTTGATTAAAAAAAAAAAAAAATCAACTTCAAACTCGATTTACTCGATAACGAAAGCTCAAATAAAAAAAAATATACTACAAAATCGACTCCAAATGTGATGTAGATTCACCAGTTTCCCGCTTGTACTACGAGTTTCCGGACACCCTGTATTTATATATATATATATATATATATATATATATATATATATATATATATATATATATATATATATATATATATATATATATATTAGCGCATATAAAATATACAGAAAACATTGTAAACTGAACAAAAGTATTGAAAGTAATGAAGGTGTAATATTTATTTATATATTTAAATGATAAATGAATGATACATCGGATTATTAGCATACAGTAAGTACACTGGAGAATATTAGTAATACATTACAGAACAAGTAATGTTTACCAAAAACTATTATTGCAAGTGATACAGTTGTTAGTAGAAGTGCAGTGAGATAATACATAATTAACCCTTTAAATATCAGGAACCCAAATTCGTATGATGTTTGGGGCCAAATTTGGTCTCCTAATAATTAAAGGGTTTTAAAAGAAATATCTACTAGTATAATAATAGTTGAATGAATACTAGGTTTGTACCACTATTGAAAGAATGAAAGCTATTTTTAGATTGTTCGCAGTAATTCAATGACGACTTACATTTTTATAATTACTAACATTTGCATAATAAATTATTAATTATAATGATTTTCATAATTTTCTTCGAAAATTTATCGCTTCACAAAACGAAATTCTTATTAATTACTCCTACATGAAGTGTTACACGTTTTATTTTATTTTAATTATTTAACCCACCGTATTTAGCTGATATTCTCAGAAGCTTATGTTCGTTTTTTTTTAAATATTTTTGGCAGACCAAAACTGTGCAGATTTTCCAAGACAAATTTAATTTTCTTAGAAATGAGAAGCAAATTTTTAAACAATCGGCATAAAAAAACAGCATCTCTTTATTGTCGAGTCTTCCAATGAAATAGTTACCCACGGTCTTGAATACCTGCATTACAATAAAGGCAAGATGAACAACGATGATGATGACTGAGGGAAAAATTATTGCATGAAAGTTCGATCATGTGTTTCAATTAAAATGTTTTAAAATAAAACTTTCTTATAAAATTCCTTCCTTATTTATATTTATCTAAAAGCCTAACTTATTTTGTAATTAAAAATATAAATGCGCATATAAAACATTATATCTTTATTATATATTATTTAATTTTTTCGTGATTTTTCACGTGTCTGCGTTAGTGGTAGTAATAATAATAACTATTTAATGTTAAACTAAGTTCGAAGGAATCAATTTGAAATAAGAGAATGATACAAAACAGACACTGGAATGCAGTGTCAACTTACATTGAAAATTAAATTTGATTGATCAGTTACTTGGTACTTGTGAACTCATAAAATAATTTATTTTAATCTAGTTTCTCTCCAAACAATCCTAGCATTGTTTCTAATACTTTCTTTGCAAGCAGATTTGAATGGAAAAAAAACATATCGTGCCATATCATGTCATATAATCGATTCTGAGTTAAAAAGATGTAGATATATTAAGTGACAGATCGCAAATCATAACTAACTTTGTTGGTCGCGAATTTTTCAAAAAATATATATGTTGATTACACCGTCGTGAACTGTCTAATTTATTTGACCTAAAGATTGAACAATTAATTAAGTACATTAAAATATTTACTTTGTTTAAGCCAGCATTTTAATAAAAGGTACCTTCGTATTTCAGAACGTGGTTTCCAAGTTTGTTATTTTCATTTAATTAAAATGCTACCACAAAGTGAATACACTGAATAATATTACTTTTATTAACAATAACTATTATTTAAGAACAAAAGAATTTGTAAGCTTTTTTAGGATAAAATTTAAACAAAGTCTTATTGGTGGGAAAAATTCAAAATGTACTGGATATTTTGAAATATTTTGAAATATGAGCCTGTAAATCTGACAAGATCTTAGACTTAAATATCAAAAGTAAAACACAATAATATTCTGAGAGAATGAATAAACGGCCAAGAATAACGAGCCATCTTATACCAGAATATACTAGCTAACAGCTCTCTTCAGCGGGTTATAAAATGACATCACCTATATGAAAACAAAAAAGACCAAGAGATGTTTGCTGTATAAAAAAATAATGAAATCGGATCGAAAGATTTAAAGCACGTGGCTTTTGCAAGAGAGAACATTCTGTAGATGTCTACAGGGTGTTCTGAAGTATGTTAGATCATTAATTTTACTACAATTTTCTTAATCGTCGTAGGTCATTATACTTAACATTCAAATAAACTGAGAAACTAATCGATAACTAATAAGTAATATTTATGTATTCTATTTGTGGATTTTAAACAATTCAGAACAAATCTATTACGTATTACCATATTCTACAATCTCAACCACGAAAAGGAGAAGGAGCCATTTCGGTGTAATTTCTGAAGTTCAAAAATTAAAACCCTTAAAATTTTATTAAAAGTTCCCAATTTCTAGATTTGTATTTTTTAAATCATAGTATTGCGCTTAAACAGGCCGTTTCCTGAACTATTTCGTTTATGGGGGATTTCACAAACTTAGCATCAAATGTAGCTTATCCATGGGATAAGCTATATTTTTTATGTATGTATTTTTAAAACTCCGAGTTTTTTATTCGGTACTCTAAATTATGAATAGTGGCTTAAATATTACCCTTTAAATATCAGGAACCCAAATTCGTATGATGTTTGGGAACAAATTAGGTCTCCTAATAATTAAAGGGTTAACCTATCAAGAGGATGGTGAAATACTCCCTTATGGGTAATAAATTGTATAGCTACACCCCTGGTGTTCTGAAATAACATAAATATATCTATATTAGAAATAAAAAAAATAAAAATATATTTATCTATATTATCACAATCTTATATAATGTAAGATTAAGATCTTGACTGTGATTTAGTCGTGATATATAATGTAATATACCTACCTACATGATTGTATTGTTAATCTATCAAAATATTAGATACTAGAATGAATAAGTGATATTGGTATTATATCAACACTATGAATATCAAGAATTCCATCAAGAAAGTCAGCTTGCGCTATCACAGCTGTTACAACACAAAAGTGGTAGTTACTAGAAGTATCGCCCCAGAGAAAGACCACCATTCATCAAAATACTGCTTGAAATGGCTTAAGCAGTGTTTAGTGACCAGATCGGAATAGAAAGGTATTTCCCAATCTCCTTTCCCTCCAAAATTTCTTCAACCTCACAACGAACCCCCAACTGAGGCACAACATCTTGTAGTACTGGCTCCAGACAATTGGGAGCAGTTGGGACTTTGAAACGTTATTCATATTTAAAAAACTCACCACGTTAATAAAGTTTTTAACCCGTGAAGTTTTTTTTACTATATATAATACATTTATTTTTAAATATATTAAAACCACGTAATTATACACGTGCACATACGTATTGCCGTATTGGCGTACGAACAGCTAGGTAGGGGATAAAATGAAAAAAATTATTGCGAAGAAACTTGGATAAACAGTAACAGACCCCGCAAAGCGAGGTTTCGAGTGACTCGTAAAACACAAAAACTTATGAGCACGGCTATAATTCACGTTAATTAACGGTACGAAGAATTTGAACCAAACATTTTTCTAAACACCCGTTAAAATGCAGAGTAGACCGGTGCTTATCAGTAGAACAATCATCGGTCGCGTGGACACATACATTAATGAGCTTGAATATTGACATCATCAACAACAAAAAACTTGCCGTTCGCGAGTAGCCGATGTCCCGTCATAAGATGCCCTTTCTATCGATCGATTCAACTAGTTCTGGTTCGAAGTCACATTTCAAGGTTAATCACAGAGTAATGTGGTCCCCCAAAAGCAGCGTGGTACTTGATTATTCGTTGGCCAGACTTATAGACGGCGACTTGCGAATTAGCATTAGATGGCAAATAGCTCTATCTCGTTTTACTTGGCTTGGTGTTAGTATAAAATATCTAGAATAATCTGTTAATCTAGGTAGGTAGGTAGCTTTTGAGTTATATGGTCAGAAGGATTGGGTTACTTTGTTACTTTTAACTGTTTATGAAATTTGAGAAAGTTGAAGTTTTGCAAAATAATGATTAAATTTGTTTTTATTTATTTCCCTGAAATTTAAATGGTTATCAATTAATAAAAACTGCAATAGGAATGTTCACTTATATATTTAGTTCATCGATATTGTAATGGAAGCTGACTCCAATATGTTTTTTTTCTTCTCAAAGTGAATGGTGGTGGTAATTATGTCGTGAAACTGTTTAACTCTGGATGCGCAAAGAGCGTTGCTTCGATGACTATAGGTGTCAAATTTTATTGATACTTTTTTTGTATTACTTCCTACCATGTTCCAAAATTTTGTATTTTTCTTCTTGTACAATATTTTTTAATTCGTTTATATCAGGCATACTTATCCACTGCACTGTATATAAATATATTGTAAACGCTGTGTACGTGTATATTTAAGTAAACACACTTTTAATGGGCATAAAAAAATACATGATTTCCTATTTCGGAATCTTACCATACCGAAAAATATCTGAAATTTGTTAAATAATCCTTCTTCAATGAAAATAATAATTTCTTTCCGGAGTTTTAATAATAATAACATGGCATTTATATAGCGCAGTTTAGTGTCATTTCACTTCAAGTTCAAGTCTTCTTTTTTGTTGTTGCAACTTTACTTCGCATTGATACACGATTCTCTGGGTTTTGGTTCTTTGTAGTGCGATTTCAATCGCTTTTGTTTTCCAAAATCAATTATAAAGTACGAATTTAATAAACTTACATCCTGCACTAGAATTAATACGTCGTCGAATTATTCAGTTTGAACAAGAAAGTGCTATTTATTTAAAATCTTTGGAATGTGTTCGAATATATTAAAAAAATAATCAAAGTGGAATGAGTTTTAAACCCCTGCCTATTGTTTATCTGAAATTATAATATAAGGATTTTGTCGCGGAATCTGTGTCAGAGATCGCGAACCTTTTTCGTTATAAATCAAAATTTTTGTAACTACCTTTGCCGAACTCCTCATAACATTATTCGCATCTCAAATGAACACATAATACGAAAAATAAAATTATTTACAAAAGAAGTAGATAAAAGGGTTTATTGTACAAATCATAAAAGTGTTTATGTGTTAGCTGCATGTTTTTTTAAAGTGACAAATTAGTGAGATTAGTTGTTGACTGATACCAATTCACTAAGTGGCGGCTTATTGTTGAAGGCTTTTAATCATGAAAATCGTAAATGTAAATCATCTTAACATTTACGATTTCTTTTGTTCGATACGCTATAATTCATTAACGAAAATCATTATTTGAACGAATTGACAGCTGACCCCCAACGCTGCATTGCCAACTCAGTTTCATTACGTACAAATCACGTTTTTGAATAATATATATCCCTAACGTATTATTTATAATATTTTACCAAGAAGACTAAAGGATCTTAACCCTGGGATTCTTAAAGTATGGGTTCCCAATCCCTGCTTTATGCTATATCTGATTTTGTTTGGAAGGTGAATATGAATTCGATTATACTTGCATACTACTTCGGTATTTAGTTTTCTATTGAGGAAAATTTTTTAAAAAACTATCTTGTTCAAACAGACAAAGCAAAGATTCTTCGAATTGCCCACATTTTCGGTAAGTTTTAAACATTTTTATTTGGCTGTCGTAGGAAGCGTTCACCTTGCAGGCAGTGTTTGAAAACGCTTCGAAGAAAATATTACTTAAATCTATTTCCAGTAAACATTGTTTGCCTAATTTCGTTATTATGATGAGGTGTGAATAAAATAAAATTTAGTGGCAACAATTCACACCGAATAAATACTCCATGCTAATATTTTGGTCAAACTTGGTTTATGGTTGATATACAGAGTTATTAGTTTATTCAGTATTTGCATTATTTAATAGAGTTTTAGTCTACTTATTTTAAAATACAGAGGTTATTAAACGCCACATAATTCTGTTTTAGCACACACTCCTTTGTTATCTTATCACTATATACATCATGCACACTCTTGACATATCCGTTTCTTGAAGTGTTTGATTCACTTGGATGTGACATATTCCCAGGGCGTCCCCGGCACTTTTTCCATCCACTATCACGTCATTTAATATATCACGTAATATTTTATTATCCTGGCACTCCTTTCACCACTCATTCGCCAAGATCGGTTTTGATATAATCAAACTATTTACTTGGTCGTACTTGGTTTTTAATTTTGGAAGGACTTTGTTTTATATTGTGTTCAGTTTACTCTCTTTCCAGCAGATATCTGAATTCCGCTCTCCAGTAACTGAATTACCATCATTCACCCTTCTTTCAATGTCTTAGCCAGATTTTCGTTCATCGTAAACCCACTTCCCAAATTCAAAACTCATCCAATCGCTCTAAGGATTCACCATTAGCATTATTCACCAAATAATTATATAATAAAATGAAAATTATCAGATTGCTTCAGTAATGCATTAAGTTGTAAGTCATCTCAACTTACCTAAGAAATGCAAGGCTACTGAATTCTTTATCATGTTTTAAATATTTTCACGTGGTTTATCTGCCCGTTAGTATGATGAAGTCGATAAACGTTTTAAATTATCAATAATTGAGACTACGTCATTCCTTAACTAAAACTATACAGGATGTTTCATTAGCAACAAGGCAGAATAATGTATTATAATTTTAACCGTTCAATTGAATTGGAGATTCATAGGAAATATTATAATATTAATTTTATTATAAAGCAGACACTGATGCAGTCGAAACTTTTAACCGGTGTCACTGCAAAATTAATTTACAAGTTTTCTGCCTGGAACTTCTTTGCAACGATTATTTTTTTTATCATAATTTCCATTCGTTTTGGAAATCGGTAAAATAGAGGAGCGGGCCTCTATAAGACTATGTATGGTTTGAATGAAGCTATTTCATGACAACATAGAGATGTATGTGGTGTTACATCCTCCCTACCTTCCGGAAAAAATATCCCATCGTAAGGTAAAATTAGGTTGTAAGTGTAGAAATTGAATCAGTTAAAATTATTTTCAATTAAGTAACTCCGTTGATTTACGATTTGTAAATATATTTTCATATTTTTAGGACACTGTATGTTTTCGTATCTGAGGCAAAGTCAGTATTTATTGACCGCTATTAAATTGTTCAAATTTATAGTGCGAGATCTTGATTATAGTGTGTATAGAATATTTATTAGCAATGATATCATGCCACCTGTTCAGAACTTTTTTCACCACAAGGAACTTTTACTAACTCACTCAACTGGTATGAAAATTTCTTGATCTTGTTGGGTAAAACTAAACAACAATGTTAATTTTGAACTAGTTCTTCACCTCGTGGTGATTGAGATCAGAAGATAAAATTCAGATCACGGTACTGTAATTTTGACCAATTTTAATTTATTCCTTTGGCACAGAGGAGGTGCTAAATTAAGTGTAATTTTAGGCCTTCGATTGATGAACTTGTTAATGTGGGTATTTGGAATATTTTATGCTGAGTCATACTATTTATATAACACTAAGAATGGAGATATCATTTCGACATTTTATGCAGTACAAATATATTTGCGAATTTATTCAAAATAATCAATATCTTCAATTTCAACTAGGACTCTCCTAACCACGTGGCATAGTAGAGGATAATAGATCTAATAAAAAAAATAAAGTTACTTAAATGACTTTCTTAGGTAGAGAAGGGGGAAAAGTATTGACTTATCGACAAATTTGTAAAAGGCGATAATTTCCAGAATAATACAGACATCTTGATTGTGGATAGTTTCGCATAGATATCATAGATATGAAGGATTTTTTCACTTCGTTCTGGCTTTCGCGCTTCAAGGGTGTTTGATCTAAGCCATGATTTCAAATTATGGATAGGGGGAAGATGAATTTATACGTTACTTTTATTTTAATA
Source organism: Hesperophylax consimilis (assembly GCF_061612785.1). Lineage (NCBI taxonomy): Eukaryota > Metazoa > Arthropoda > Insecta > Trichoptera > Limnephilidae > Hesperophylax > Hesperophylax consimilis. The sequence goes on from NC_142846.1 coordinate 21,416,258, forward strand.
GGCTAAGTTCATAATTATATGGATGATTGGAGTCGAGTTGAGGCTTAGGAAGAGATGAGATGTTGAACGGAGGGAAGTCAATTTTAAATAAGGCTTAATAGAAGAGAGGATTTTATTTAGAGAGGGACAACCAAAAAATAAGTGTTCCAGGTTACTATTCGAAAAAAACCCTTTCATTAAAATAAATTCTGAAATACACGTGAATTTAATAAATAAGCGTATCAAAACGGTCCAATTCTTTTTTGATAGTAAATAGGTACATAGTTAAAATAAACGAAAATCAAGTACGCTTCGGTAGGTGAATCAACATGATAGTACAAGCAAAAAATGTCGAAAAACTTTTTTAGAAATTCTTGGTCTTAAGGTAGTTTTCAGGTAAAGTTAAATTGTTTGAATTAGAAAAATAAAATTCTTCTACGGAAAAAAAATATATAGGAAATACAATGGAATTTCGAAAAAGTTATTTATCTTTTTTACTTCCACCATCGTGCAGAATTACACGGGGAAAATTTGTATTCCGAATTGATTTAAAATCTCTTCAAATTATTGCTAATCTGGTTAAAAACGAGATTGCAAGCCCTTAACGAATGAATTAACATGTTGCCGAACATATTATCAGCGCCCTTGAGGTGATTTTTCACGAAAACGGCGCTATATAAATTAGCCAAATATGATCATGGTATTTTAAACACGTTTTACGTGTTAATTTTTCTCCGTGTATGGACACGCTGAATAGTGTTGATGTTTTCCTCAATTATGATCAAATCCGTTGACATAATTTGTTTTCTTAGTAATAATGTTATTTCTGTAGTAATATTATTTGCAACCACATGTATGGAAAATATTTCTAATGATTAATTTGAATTGTATTTGACAGAATAATTGACACGAATGAGGTAATGAAGAAACAAGTATCCCTATATGCAGTTATGTGAACTTCAAACATAATGCAAAATTGTTTTATTTTATTTTATTTGATTCTGCACATGAGTCCCCGCTGCGAGTTAGATGTACTGAGGCATTCTGACTTTAGAAAATGTTGTAAGTCTGAAGGAAGTGGAGAGGGAAGAAGATTGGAATGTAAACGTCGAGAAGTACCTACTTGACTATCCAGATATGGACACGAGAACGTAGATAAGCAATTTCAAGCATCTTTATATTCAGATTGATGGTTTCTCACCAGGGCACATTGAAAGTAACTGCCACTGTAACAAGTAACTATCGTCAGGTATTAATCTAATTTAATTTGATTTTTAATGGTTGCTATTCGCATTTATTTGATTCGTCTGCCAGTAAAAACATCACTGTGCCGTTGCATACAAATAGTCCCATGACATCACCATTGACAAAATAACTTATTGATTATTGGAATTATTTGGGTCTGTCCTGTTCGTTGTCAATTCTGAGATGATGCTGCATCAGAGAACATAAATATCAGTCATTAAGATGCATTTGTGTGAGTATTTAAAAATACGTTGCTTGTTGAGCTTTGACTCGTTAATCAATATAGATTATATTTTATACAATACTAATAGTTGCTACCCGACATTGCAAGTGGTCCAACAATTGAAAAAAGTTGAATAAACAAATGGCAGCTTTCATTATTCTGGATAGATAAATGTACGTTATTTCCAAGATTCACAGCAATCTCGATGATGATCAATCTAATGATTTACATAACTTAAAAATAAATATGCATTTTTAAATAAGAATATATTTTACAATTTTTTGCATAAGGGTGGGTATACACAAGATAAAATTTTCGCGATCCAAACCACGAACAACTGCAACGGTAAAGGAATAAAGCAACCACAAGCGGTGTTTCGCACCGTTTAGAGTTCGGCTCGCGTATTTTAGTCCGATTTATACGTAGCATAATATGACACTTAAAACCTTCAAAGCCAAGATTCCTAGAGGTACCATTTAGTAGGCTCTTTTCATGCTATGCTGGATCAGCACGTCCGTTCTGCAATGTTAAATAAATTGCATGTCGTATTGTCGACGCTGGCAGCAGTTGTTTGGTATGAAAAAAAAAATATTTATAGCATTGCAGAATGTATGAAATATTTTATTAATTTTAATTCTGTTATTTAATTACTCTTTTCTTGAGGATAAGAGACTTTCGTAGTGCGTCTTAGAAAACCAGATGAATGAATCGCGGATGATCACTATACCATTTCATATAAAGATACCTTATAAACCATTGTAATATTTTAATGATAACTAATATAAATAATTATAAATAAATAAATATATTTTTTTTTTAATAATTTGCTTAGAAATACTTGTACTATGTACTTGAAATTAACATAAACTTGGTTTTAAACCACTAATATATTTAATTTTATTCCCCAACCGGTTTCGCTGGACTGTATTTGTTATTAAATTTAAAATTAATATTAGTTCATAATTATTAAAAAAATTAAAAGCATCCCGAGATTTTTCACATTAGTGTTAGTATTTGAATTAAAAAATAGTATTTTGTGCACTTTCTAATTACAATTTTATACAACATTAAAGCTACAGTTTTAAACGGTGACTTTGACATTTGTTATTACAAAACCAGATAGGTTCAGAAACAAATCTGCCCTGGAGAAAGGGTATTGCTCCCAATCCAATTCGCATGATCATATTATTAATAAAATAGGTTATATTGACAAAGTAACACAGAACTGTTGCTGGCAATGTTCAAACTGCTTGTGATACTAAATCAAAGGATATAATCTCTTACTTATCCATTATTCTGAAAAAACTTTGGCTAAAGGAATTTTTGGTAGGTACTTTGCAACCAAGCTATACAATCCACTTCCACTGGCAATTAGACAAAACAGTTTTGAGTTATCAGCCAATGCAGATCAAACATCAACTATTTTATTAAAACCTGTTTATAAATACGTATTTCTAATGGTACGATGCTTGTCTTTTATTTTACTATCTGACGTGTATCCTGCGTTACTGGGGTTTATCCTTAAGAGATAAACTATTTAGTACTTTTCTGAAGGCCTTTTAAGATATAGAATTACGTAATACATTATTTTGATCTATCTCATTAGTTTTAGCCAGCGTTAGTGATGTACGTGCCCGAAAATATTTATTTTTTTCCACTTGTTTATAAAACATCGACCTTTCTCTATTTTATATTAATATAATATGAATTTATTATATATATGTATAAATATATATATATATAAAAACCTCCCGAAAGAAGATCTCTAAATGATAATGAAAACCCTATCAAAATCCGTTGCGTAGTTTAGAAAAACTAAGCGCACCGGCAGAGAGAGGCGGATAGGGACTTTATTTTATACTCTTTGGAGATTATGTTATTTTTAATGTAAACCTCTTTTTTATAAACTGCGTCTGCTCTTAACACGGGTTTTCTTAGTGATATAAGCACGGTACATAAATAATATAATGCAAATAGTAAAGTAGAATGAAAAACATTTAAAAAAATAACACGCTTTAAATTATAATTAATAAACTCCACATCTTCCCGAATTAATGTACAATTTCAACACATAATAAGCCTTCAAAAAAACCGACTTTGAAACATATCCCAAAGTTTTTGATAACACGAATTAAATGTTTTGATCATGCTCCCATCTTCTTAATCAAGTTTTCTGCACAAAAACTGACAAATAAATTGATTCGTAGCGATATTTAATGCGATTGAGTCACGGTTATATTATAAAGTCTGGCAAAAAAGCAAAACACGTATTCTTCAGTACAGACAAGGTGACGCCAATGAGGCTTGTAAGCAGGTGAAACGAACTACAAAATCGTGGTAAATATCGATGTTTGTGATCAAAAGAACGATCAGAAGGTGTTTATATTAATAAACTATTAAAGAGCATGGAGAATATAGTCATTTAATATTGACTATTATTCTCGATTATAATGTTACCCGTCTTTATTCGAGATTCAACAGTTGTTTTTATTACATAGTAGTTATAGACATTTTTGGTCATGCGGTTTATTTTATGAGAGTTTTGTCGAAATTTCAAAACTGTATACCTCTTTATGAACATTACGCTGCGAGCTGAAAATAATTGCTGATGAATCTTTAATCTTTATGAGCTGGTGCAATTTTCATAACCCTGAAGCTCACCGCTAGAGAGTTGCTGCTGCTTTATTGTTTTTTTTGTAGACAATATTGAATTGTACTAAATAAATGAAATTGACCTACCAATTGGTATGATTATACTGGTGATGAATGTATTAGGAATGCGATCCACCAATCATTATTAGAATAAATGACTTTGTGACGTTGGGCTCCTATACTTTTTTTTTAAATGCCGTAAAGCCTCAATTATTTAGCTGGAGGTCACAAGTTCAAATCCCGGCGTGCACAAGCAAATTTTATTTCATTAATTTATGTAATTTTTTTCGAATTACTCATTTAAGGGCTCACTTATTCATGCGCGCCCTAAAAACCGAGTAAATTTAAAAAAATATTATTAAGGTGAAAAAAAAATTGTTGATTCCACATTTAAAAAAAAAATAAATTAAAAATAAATTTATATAAATGGACTGCGGATGATAACCATCGTCGGCATTATAACTTCACCAAAAATTATCCAATCTGCAAAACTAAAAAAAAAAATGTGTAAAATAATGTAGTTGAGGTTTTTTTATTTTTTTTTGTTGGACTATTGTTTATAAATTATTAAACATAATTTATTTTTAAATGCCAAACAAAAGTTTCAAAAACTGTAATGTCTTAATTTTAAAATAATTCCTACATCAGACTAAAACCACTACATTATTTTGGAGGATTCGTTTAATTGTTGCAGATTAAATATTTTTTGGTGAAGTCATGATGTCGAAAATGTTTTTTGCTAATAGTCCATTTAAACCCATTAAAAAATGTTAATATTTGTTATAATTTGATGTTCATTAGGTTCTGAATGAAACAACGTGCTTTGCTAGGCTAACAAACACGGAAGAAGTTTTATTTATTTTCATAGACAAGTTTACACCGTTAGAGACAAGTACTTAAAGAAATGGTATTTTGAGCATATTATAACAATATTAAAAGATTTTTTTTGTGTTAGTTGAAATGAAAATAAAAAATTTAAAAAAAAAACAATTTAATTTTTGTTTTCAACATATAACCTTTATAATAATTTATCAAATTTACTCGGTTTTTATGGCGCGGAGGGGTATGTCAGCCCTGCAAATAATATATAGTATATATGCGGCACGTCCCAGAATGGAAGATACTCTCAGTATAGACTTGGTGTAAGACCACCATTTAAAATTGAAACGTTGCTTAAAATGGCTATGGCGGTGTTTGGTGACCAGATCTGAAGAGCCAGGTACTTCCCCACCTTTTTCATTCCTATCTCCTTCCCCTCCCTACTACCTTCAGCCTCACTACGGAAAACACTTGGGGATGCCATAGGCCTTGCTAGCATTGCTTGAAATGGCTTTAGCTGTGTTTGGTGACCAGATCTGAATGGTCTGGTACTAACCCACCTTTACTTTACAACGTTGGGGTCCTTAGTTTTTTTTTAAATGCAGTAAAGCCTCAATAGTTACAAAATTTAAAAAAAAAATTGAGAAAAAGAGGGTTTAAAAAAGGGAATCTTTTAACTGCAAGTTTTTTTCCAAAGATTTGGCTTTAAAACTATGGAACTTGTGAAAATGACGTATTGTATCATAATTATAGTAATTATTATAATATTTGGATAATTTGTACAGCACTGTTACTATATTATTACCTTTGCAAGAGTGCTGTTTATGGATATGATTTTCTGAAGAGATGCTTAAATTTTTTGTACATTAATACATTTACAAGTATTGAGCTTCGCTCCGAAGCTGTTAAAAAGCTGAAATAGATTTGAAATATTCGCAGGGTTTTAATGACTTGATGATTGCAAAAACCAAACGCCGAAAACCACATTAATTTAACAAATTATTATACTGAAATACCGCCAAAAGAGGATTGCACGGTAGAAACCTACCACGTCTTTATTGTACAAACGTAAACATAATCTTCACCACAATCTACATATTTTCCCCGATGATGGATACTGGAACGCTCTCACTGCATAATAACCCAAAAATTAAACACAGTTGCTAAATCTGCATCAACGCCAGAAAGCACCATTCCAGAATTTTTACGCTATTTATTATTTATCTTTCCTGTAATAGTAGGTACATTTAAAAAAAAAACTATATTTAACACTAAAATATGTAGATATTACGGGGTGAACATCCTTCTTCTTGTTTTTTCTCTTTTGTAAGACCAATGCCCTAAAATAAGTATTTTTTCTAAGAACTTATCTTCAAACATGAATTACTTTGATTAAATTATGTCTGCATGTTATTAACATTACGTGGTATAACTACTAAACCTTACTAAAATTTGATTTAAATTTTAACAAAAAACATATGTTATTTTAATTACCTTTAAAATATGCAAATCGATTAAAGCACCAAGTCTCTTATGGATAATGGCACCATGCCTTTTTCAGGTGCCTCATAATAACGTGATTGATGCTTTTAGGGAAGAGGCTGAACAAGCTGTCCACTTGTCATGAAGCTAATTACTTTCAGGAAATAGATAAATGATTTTCAAATGCAGCTTCTTAGTAATAGTTCAACTTGGATCACGTAGGTTTGATTTGAAATTTAGTAACTACTAAAAATTTATCGTGTCTGTATACGTATAACTTGGGTTAACGACTCTTCTCCTGAAGTTAGAGTTTGCATGGGTAATAAGAACCTTAAAAATACTTAGTTCATCGTCATATTTTCTCTGTCTTCCTGGATGGCGTAAAAACATTGACCGAGTAGATTTTTACTTAACCACCCTTGACAGACAGGGTGACTGAAACTGATGTTGAATGGCCAATATTTGTGAAATTGTAATCGTTAAATTATTAAACAAGACATTAGAAATGAAGAATGCATAATGCATAAATGCATGTTGGAGGCCTCAACACCGATAAGCCACCCAGTGATGACAACATTACTAAATTGTACTAAGAAATGTAAGATATCTAAGCTGATAATTAAAGTGAAAGATTCCACAAACGATTCGCATTGAACCAGAGCATATATCCTTGCTTGGTTATTTTGATGAGCTTTGCACATATTCCGTATATGTTTATAGGTCGTAAGCATTGATATTACCAATATTACAATCATGTTTCGTCTATGATATCAATAGAGGAACGTTTTTCTTTGCAAAACCAGACTGTCATCCAGGTGTTTCAAAATGTCAGCGACCCCTCGCTGCCTTAGTTCTTGTATGTTCAATAGACCATTTAGCAAATTTTACAGGAGACGTTTTTTTTGTTTGTACAGGTAAATTCTAAACAATTTTCGATTTTGGTCATTTCGTTTAATACATATGTGTTACAGGAAATTATTAAAGATCATTTTTCGAAGATTGAAGCTATAATATGCCCATTCTGTGACTTTAAAGGTGGACGTTGAACATGGCTTGAAAATTATGAATGATTATTTTGGATATTGAACATATCGTCTGGAGATTGAACAATTCGGCTCCCATAAGTTTGAGGTATTTTTTTGTTCAATTAGCCAATTAGTGGTAAATTGTATATACAAGGTGATTTTCAGATTTCAAATACTTTACTTTTATCTTAGTTAGTAGTTGACTTAAAGTATTACTTTAAAATATACAAACAGAGTCCTTGAGTTGATTTTTCACAAAAACTGCTCTTTATAAATCATCCAATATTTTGGAAGTTTGAAAACAATGCACAAGTACAAAGGTACCTACCGCTAATATACTACTATCGGTTGTCGGTGCATGTGTGATGTGAAATATTCTTACATCGTACGTATTACGGCCTCCGTGGTCTAGGGGTACTCTTGACTAGAAATCCGGAGGTCGCGGATTCAAATCCTGGCGTGCGCAAGTGAATTTTATTTGATTAATTTATGTTATTTTCACAAATAATTCATTTAAAATAACATACAGTCTATTTGCGGCATGTTCCAGAGAGGAAGATATGGTGTAAAGACAACCATAAGAATTGAAATGACTTTAGCCGTGTTTGGTGATCAGATCTGAATATATACTCACATACCATCTCTCTTCTCCTTCATCCTCCTTCCTCTCTTTCTCCTCTCCATCTCCTTCCCCTCCACACTACCTTCAGCCTCATAATATAATAATATACCCCAATTGGGGATTCCATAGTCTCACTGGCTCCAGGTTGGGAGCAGTTGAGACTGTGTGCGGTATTCCATAAAAAAATCCTGAGGGATGCGTAAAATTATTAAAGTTCAATTTTCAGTTGAAAATTTGTTTTTATTAATTGTTTTTTACCTACATTTGATAAATGGAATTTTTAAAGTTTACTTACTTTAGAAAGATTTTTTTTTCTTTCGGAAGGTCTTATTTGCCGTGAGCTTATTATTTATGTTGATTATCGTGAGTAAAATATTATTTTTTTAAATACTTTCAGCTCTTAAAATCCTAAAATTATAATATCCCGCGATTTGGGTTATGGGTGTGCGCTATTTAGCATTACATTTATTGTTGTTAGTAGCGGGCCTAGTTGGTTTTATTGTAGTTCCTACATAAGAATATGTTTATTTTTTTATGTGACTAAAAAAAACAATAAATCAGAAACTTTTAATTGAATGAATTCAAAATTGAAATATTTGGACTTCGTTTGCATCAGCGATCTCAGCAGTGATAACGGACTAAATATGTGTCGTAGATGTCTTTCAATCAGACTATGAGGACAGTTGACTTCTTGCATATTTCCATGCCCTGGCTCTTTTGTTGTATTTCTTGAGTAAAAAGAAGTTTTAATGCATTAATACAATTTATTAATACTCATTTTAGGTAAAAATCCTAAGTTTTAAAATAAATAATTGAATAAATAAATAATAAATTAAGCATCCTGTATATTTGCCTAGCAAATTCAAGAAGTACTTGTAAAATATGGTAGCCTATAAATGACATAATTTTAAGACTTACCTTTCTATTTGAGCTACTGTTCTAAGGTTTATTGATTCTGGAGTCGGTGAAGTCATTTTTTAGTTCAATAACAGTATGTATTCGCAATTAAACGTATTTTTAGTGGAACAATTTCGTTGTTAGAAAACAACTAAAAATCAACATGGCCGCACATTTTAACTAGCCGGCTCCTGATTGGTTGACAGTGGAGATTGAACATTCAAGACCTCAACCTTCTGCGGGATGTTGAACAAATATCTATGAACTTTTTAAAAAATATTATATTCATAACTTTGAGTGTTTGAATGTTTAATATCCAGGAGATTGAACAAATAAGAACTGAAACATTATTCCGTGAGTGGATATTGGCACTCGAAAAATGCTTAAAATGTCACTTAAAAACCAAAAAATATGTATTTTTTGAGCTTCATTAATGCGCAATAGGCTAATGAACATATTGGCATTCATAACTCAGTTTTGCAAAAAAAGGTCTATTGAAAATACAAGAACTAGGACAGCGCCCTGTCAATTTATTCGCGAGCATATTTTTATTTGATAAAGTCCAATTTTTTATAATAATATTTTATCTTTTGATAATCTTCGCATACTTATGTTTTGTTGTCTTATTTGAGGCTTTTATTTTAAGCTAATTCTAAAATCATCTCTCTATGAAGTCATCATAACAAGTCAAGATATTACGCAAGATATTCAACATTATATTCAAAGCTCTACAGTCGCAGACAAAGATTGCGAAAATGTGGTCGAGTTTCAAACAAAATTTGAGTTGATTCCGTTGTATGTGGGTATTATATCATTTCATTGGAGTTATCTGTGACACTACAAACATCAATACATTCAATAGCTACACTAGTTTTAGTACAATTTGTATATGTATACTGCGAGTGCATAGTTTAATGGGGCAAGGTTATTGCCTATTTATAACGAATACAACTCTTTAGAAAAACAACTGTAATAACAATATATCAGTGCTAAGAAAAAAAATATTATTATGAAAATACATAATATTAACTGATTCACCAGTGAGATGATGCATATTTCAGATACAATCTGCAGTAACTGACATTTATTAAACAATTAATAATATCATTGTCATCCTTTTATTGCCATCAGGCAGATAGTTTTTTTTATTATAAACAAAAATAGACGTGACATCAGTTGATTCAAAGTTTAATTAAATATTTAATTCGTTTTTAAAAATTAATCTTCTCATCTGTGCATAAATCTATACCTTATTTGAATAGAAAATTGTAGAATAAAAATTAATCGGAAACATAAACTGATTGATTAATTTGTATATCTATTAAAAGGTTAAGGAACACTAAAGCGTCGATAAACGGGTATTAATCTAATTGATTCACCTCTTAGGGCCGTCGTTATTTTTTACAAGTGCTACTTCAACCTCGAGGTTATTATTGTTCAATTTAATACTAATTTATTGCATACACCTGACAACGATTATGTAAAATATATTGAGAATGGTAGGGGCTGAATTATTAAAGTTTTTATGTGGATATTTCGTCGATAAACTCTTTTTAATGTTTTATTTTTAAAGGCGTCGATAATTTTTAAACAGATTATTACGGGGTTTTAATTATCGATCAATTTCTTTGCGCCATGTAAATAAGTTGCTGCAAGGCTGAAGCTTTGGAGAACGTAGACACTTGGATTTCTGAGAATAAACTAAATTCAGATATTTATTGGAATATGTTTGAAGAAGTCAGTTGTTTCTAGGCGCTTTGTCGGAGAGAATAATCATATTATAGCTATGTTATCAATGTCAAAATTTATGAACATTATTTAACTATCCCATACAGAAGTAAGCTGTTGTTAGGCGCTAAATTCTTATGAATATTATAATGATAAATTTAAATGGATAGAGTAAAAGTATTAACAACAATATAAAACTAAATTTTAAACAAAGAAAAATACTTTAAAGTCGTCGACATATTATCTCTTTAAAAAAGGGAATTTGAGCAACAGATATGTAACTATAATAATAATAAGAGTTTATTCCATAATGTATGCAGGGGTAGTGCAATTCAATACATTCCATATTTTAAAATAACAGATAAATTATAAGGAAACATGTGTGCAAGCGTCCGTTTATGGAGGATATTTGAACATCTCCTGTCTCCAGAGGATCATCCATCCAGGAACATTTCCGTAGCGCTGCAGTATCTCGGTAGGCGGAATAGTTGGCGATTAGCATTATGGTAAGCGACTTTTAGCTTATGAAAATAGCATTTTGTTAGTGGCGAGTCCTTCCCTAGAATCTGGAATTTTTTTAATTAATATTGAATAAGAAATACCAGTACATATAGAATAATTTAGCGAGTTTTGAATCATCCGACTTAGCGCAATTGTTAAAACACCTGGCCGGTAATCAGAAGGCTGCGGGTTCAATTTCCGTCGGAGGTTGTAGGTTTTTCAGGCTAATAATTATTGCTTACATATCTTACGTTATCCTTTATGCTTTACATAAAAAGCCTTATGTCTTAAATGTTAGTTTATCATAAAATATAATAGTTGAAAAAAAGTCTTGTTGATATGGTTTGAGTAAAATTAAAAGCAAATTTGACCAATATTAAAAACACCTAAAATCTAAACATTTACAACTGAATCGATTAAGGTTGACACTAATAACGTAAATATTAATATTTCAAAATCAAGCTCTCAATTATATTATTATTATATTATATTATTATTTCATATGTGATTCATACTTGCATACTTATGTTTCTATAAAATAGTATTTTTTAGTTCTTTTATGTTATTTTTATTATTATTTCATGTATAACTACCACAACACGGGCATTAGCCTAGTATGGTAGTTAAAAAATGTCAAAAAATGTAACATGTAAACATCTATTAAATAATAAAAAAAAAATTAAATTAAAATTAAATTTTGTAAACGAGTTTATGGGTTAAGTCCTTTTGCCTCTTCATAGACCGATTTGACTCATAAGGAATATTAGATATAAGTTATAATTATGCGTTGTAGATTTTGTCATGAAATTCATTAGGCAGTTGTCAGTGAGATTTATTGCAGTTTCATTGTTTGTATTTTAGCATAAATTGTTCGTTCATCTTACGCAATCACAGGCGTCGAACGGTGATGTCATTATTTGATCGGAATATAAATTGATTTTCCATGGGTGATGACGCAAGCGAGGGCGTTTCGGCGAGCTCTCAGATCTTCTCTGCCGGAGACGGTGTGCAAAAAAAGAAGAAGAAGATGAGCTGTCCTGATAATGCTTATTACTAGCCGTGTTCAATGTCCATGATAGCCTTAGGCCGGCTGTAACTTACAACCCCGTTTTAACCCTACGTGATGTTAGGATGGGACTATGTAGGTTGGTGCGATTTTAAATTTGTTTTGGCGAAGATCATATTATAATTTGGCGTTACTGAAAGAAGCGATATTATAGAATCAAATTGATATTTTCCTATAAGAATGCCCTATTGCTTGTATAAACATTTTGATCGTTAGACGCTGTAGATTGCACCCAATGTCTTCATGACACGATATATAATTTACAAATTTGTAAAAACTACAAATTCATTCGGTGTAAATGGGTTGCAACAGTGTTGTACTTTTTTTTCTTACTGAACAAATAAAAAATTAAGAAACAGTTTTATGACGTCTTGAATTACTTTTTGTAAAACAAATATTTAGAAGTTCTGTTTCTAATGACGTAGTAAGTGATATTGCAACTGAAAATATTTGAGCAGACCTAGAAATTGTGATCTTTTGACATATATGTCGTGATTTCATTAACTTTTTACACTGCTAATAATGATTTTTCAAATAAAGATTGTTTAAAAACTAATAAATAAATACAAAAGCAGTTTTTCATTTCTTTTTGCTCCCAACCGTCTAGAGCCAGTGAAACTATGGCATCCCCAATTGGGAATATTGGGATATGTTGTGAGGCTGAAGCTAGTGGGAGGGGAAGGAGATGAGACAGAAGAAGGTGAGGAAGTGGGGATATTCAGATCTGGTCACCAAATACGGCCAAAAGCATTTCAAGCAACGTTTCAATTCTGAATGATGTTACACTTACTGAGAGTATCTTCCACTATTAATATTATACTCAAATATACTTGACATTATTTTAAATGATTAAATTGCGAAATAACACAAATTGATCAAATAAAATTTTCGCGTGCCGAAATTTGACCCGCGACCTCCACCTTGCTAGTTGAGAGCCTTACCATTCGACCCAAAGCTGTGCAAAATACAATGTCATAATCCACCATTCAAGAGCATGGGAAAAACGACTTAATATTATGTGAATATTACAGAAGGGCTACCAAAGTACCTTAGCAGGAATATAGATAATAGGAACAAGGGGAGATATGACCACTTACCACTGTCGCCGAACTACGACCAAACTACACGGACTGTCAAAGCGGCAGAGCCAATTAAAGTTTTGCGTTTGGTGTGTGAGTAAAAAACAAAGGCGGGGCGCCGCTGCGCATACATGTAATTTGCAGTAGTAGGTGATTCATGGACCATCTCCTGTGTCTATTTTCTATGATCTCTAGGAAAAGATAACATCATGACTAATTCTCTACTAATACCAATAACATTTATCACGTGACATAATTTAAATTAAGGCCGTTTAACAATTTTTTCATTTATTTTTTTTCTTTATTCAAAAAATATATTTGAATACAGTTTTTTACATGCTTTTCGACTACCACACTAGACACATGTCCGTATTATGGTAATACTTTAACTGAAAATAAGAAAGAGATGAAAATAAAGATTAATTAATCAATTATTGAAAAAAGAAATTTTAAACACAATCTAAATAAATAAAAAAGAATAATAAAGCAAATGAACTTAATTCAATGATGTCAGGCATTCTTTAAAATAGTTCCTTCCCTTCATAAATAACCAATTCTGAATATATAATATTAGGTAGATTGAATCTTGCGAAAAAATAAAGATACAAATAAAAATAAGTTAGGATGGGTACATCTTTTTTTATTTTTTTTATAGTGAATACCTCACAAGAGTCCCAACTGCTCCCGTCTGGAGCCAGTGAGACTATGGCATCCCCAATTGGGGGATGTTGTGAGGCTGAAGGTAAGTGGGGAAGGGAAAGAGGAAGGTGGGGAAGTACCTGGCTATTCAGATCTAGTCACTAAACACGGCTAAAGCCATTTGGAGCAACGTTTCAATTCTGAATGGTGGTATTACACCAGGGCGATACTGGTAGTATCTTCCACTCTGGAACGTGCCGCAAATATACTATATATTATTTTAATTAATTAATTGTGAAATAACACAAATTAATCAAATAAAATTTATTTGCGCACGCCGGGTTCGAACCCGCGACCTTCGGAATGGCAGTCCAATGCGTTACCACTGGACTACGCCGGCCGTCTAAAAATAAAAGATAAAGTTAAGGATAATAGAAATAAAAATAAGAATAATCGCATCAGCGTAATATAAAGTTTTTATTGAAAGTTATTTAGCGATAAAATTTTTACTCGAGAAATATGAAAAAATAAGAACAGTTTTAAGATGTAAGGCATTCTTTATAATATTTCCTTCCCTGATCAAATAACCAGTTCTGTACACGAATGCCATAAAGATCATCAGTTTTTGATGTGTTAATATCAATACTCAGTAAGTTGAACATTTTAGGCGCTATGTAAGAGAACTGTCGCTGGGCGAAGGCTGTTTTTGTTGGAGGAATTTTACATTTTTGGTGTGATGAATAGCGGGTGCAAATATTTTGTTGAGTTTTGAGTGTTAAATCATTTTTCCTTATGTGTATGAGAATTGTCTGATGTCTAGAATTGCGAATTTTTTAAAAAGTGGGTCTGAAGGGTGAGATGGGTGACATTTTTATATAATCCTTAGTAGCAGTTTTTGAATTAAGATCATGGGATAAATAATTGAAGCTGGACAGTCTCCCCATCTCACGATACCGTATGTAGCTATTGTAGAAAATGCTGCAAACAATCGGCAGTTCTACAGGTAGGTAAAGACAACAACATATAATTTTGTACGTATGAAATTTTTGCTCAATATATTGACCGTTTACCCGCGCGGTATTTGAGTCGTTCAACTAATTAGTTCCATAAGGTAAGAAACACACCTCCACACTTCGTCATCGTCGGGCTGCCTCGTCAACGGGCCAGAGCGATGACAGAGAGAATTTAGAGGATACGTAACGTAACATTGTTGGTCATCCCATGTTAAAAAAATTATATGTAGGTATGCCAAGTAAAAAAAGTACAATGTGTACGCGGTAATTTTTAATATGTAAATGAATTTTTGCAAGTATGTGACGTGAGAATGAAAAAAATGTAAATTAATTTTATACACAAGGTCCTGGCACTAATAAATAGCCGTTAGAGCAGTAGTTCTTAACCTGGGTTCGATCGAACCCCAGGGGTTCGGTGAGTCAGTCTCGGGGGTTCGGTGGAGGTCAAGACCCCCGACTTATATTTGATGAAATCATTGAAATTCAGCAGAGCCAGGTTTAACAGCAACTCTTCAGAACAACATCGCTCTCAACGTTTTGGTGTCAACAAATGGAAACATACTCTGTTATTGCTAAGAAAACTCTGGAAATTTTTATACCGTTTGTTACAACATATCTGCGAGCAATCCTTTTAGAAGATGCTGGATATAAAAACGAAGAAGAGGAATAGACTTTGTTGTGAAAATGACATGAGAGTAGCACTTGCCAAGGTAAAGCAGCGAATTTCTAATTAGTTTCTGAAAGACAACAGCAGAAGTCACACCGATTTAAAGTAAATTATAATCAATATGTTTCATGTTTTGATTTAACCATTAAAATTTAATGCTTTGATCTATGTTTTTTTATTTTTTTATTCATTTTGTACACCAATATTTAAATATATACCATGTTTTGAATTTGTAAGAATCTAATTTTATTTTTCAAATTAGGAGGGGTTCGGTGAATGCGCATATGTAACTGGTGGGGTTCGGTACCTCCAAAAAGGTTAAGAACCACTGCGTTAGAGGATCTGCTATTTTTTAAAATATTATTTAAAGTACAAATTGAATTATTTCGGGTTTTTAAAGGAAATAAAACCGAAAATTACAAATGACAAAAATCCGCGATTTTAAAATCTGAATTACATTTTTTATTAACATTGAAGTAAAAAATGCGGAATCACCAGTAAATGACTACTACACTCGTAAGCAAAGATATTAGAAGAACGAGATGTGATATGAGCAGTTCATACAGTGTGGAATTGTTTTGCCCAGTGTCGCCGGTTTTGTTCACCAATACTACTTCACACCTTCGCTTACGCTAAGGTATCCGCACTAATACATAGAACAGATTTCTGTGCGTACACGTCCCGATAGTATTCAAAGTACCCTAATTAGGTAGTACTCCGCCTACGGTCCGGCGGCCAACATAGCATATCTCGTTCTTCTAATATCTTTGCTCGTAAGTAACCGCATTCCGTACAAATGAGTTTTAAACACTAATGCATGAATTAAACAAACCATTTAAAATGAAAAATTTTACTGAACAAAATAAAGAGAATCAATTCACAGAACCAGTTTTTTATGCACTAAGAAAACTAACTGATATAAATTATTGTTAATATATTAAAAATCTTTTCTAATTATTCGTATTCCGGTAAAAAACGGGACTGCAGGCCTTTAACTAATGAATTGATAGGTTTCCTAATAAACTATCAGTAAAACACGAATTTGTATGGCGATGTCGGAACATGTGTTCATAAAAATTTGAATATTTTTGTATTATGTACTATCAGAACAAACGCTGGTGCATGAACGCGTGTTCAGATATGTTATGAATGTAATAAAAGTTTATTATGAAATGGCATGTTAGCTCGCTATGAACACTATTTTAATATATCAGCAATGCTCATTTTTCTCCGTTTAATATACGAGTATATAGATCGTTACGATTCGTCGAAAGCAGTTAAATGTGCATTAATTTTTAAATGGATCATTTGTTCCTACTATTGGAATAACTCATTGGGTGCTTTGCATTTCCATTGATAATGGTAATAAATAATTAATTGTGGTAATAACACAGCGCTGCCACTGAAAACAGCGTTTATCTAGAAAATCTAGATAGAAAAAAAAACAATTCGAGTATATTTTGTTCGTGCCTGAGTGTTTGCAAACACTGGTTTGGAGATTTATGTAGAAGAATTATTTTTTTCTCGCCTTATCCTATGACGCACAACCGTATCACACGAACACCATAAACGGATACCGTTCCAACACAAAACATTCATATTTTTTCTGCATCCTATTCAGTTATATAATTTGAGGAACAGAATAATGGTGGATGACCTTGCTGTAGTTGATTCACCTCAAGGCAATCAATTATTATCTTCCTCGCAGAAGTAAAACAAAAAGTGGAAATGCATCATATTTCGTTTATCCCGCGGCTTCGGTAGGCGGATGTTACGGCGCTCGTTGGTCTGGCCTGCAATAGGGTGTAACACGGCCAAAGTCATAACACGTTCTTCTAGAGGGTGATCAGGTAGGTCATTGTTTTCTTACAAACAAATATTCTGACCATCTATGCCTCATCCGAAATTGAAACGATACTTGAAATGGCTTTGGCCGTGTTGGTGTTCATGTCTGAGTAGCCAAGTTCTTTCAAATCTTCTTTTTGCTTATCTTCTTTCCCTCTCCATACATACCTAACATACCATGGTGATGTCATAGTCCCAATGAGAGTCCCACTCGTAGCCATTGAGACTATGGCATCCTCAATTTGAGGAATATTTTGAGGCTGACGGATGTTATCGAGAGATGTAGATGTGTTAGAGGAAGGTTGGAAAATATCTAGTATTGAAATTGTACAAGAAACATAAACGCGAACCAACTTTTCACTGCCAATCTGTTGACCACAAGAACGAGTCGTGTACTACGGAATTTCATTATTATAATGACAACCATCGAAGTTTGTTGGATACTCATTTGGTATGTATCCCGACCGTGCATCAGTGCCAAAGGTATCAATGACAATGAGTTTTTTACAAATATTTCGAAGTTATTTGGTACTTTTAAGTGTTGTTTTCTACAGAAAACAACACTTTTAGGGTTGTTATCAATTATATCTGGATACGATATGCGATAGGTAGTCTATCTAGCAAGTATCGCTCATCTTTGTTCCGATAAAAAAAACTCTAAAAAATTAATAATGCGATACTGAGATTCTGCGTGTTCGCATATTTTATCTTAAAGGTAGCTCAGTTTGATTGGTGAAAGCGAACATGAATAAACCAAATTGATAACAGATTCATGCAGTGTGTCATCTTTATGACATTTTTAATGACCGAAAAAGAATTTTGGGGATGATTACCCATTTCGGCGCTTGGTGTGTCATTAACCTCAAAACATTTATGAATCTTCACATAACCTATTATCTTTAAATTCACGAAAATGAAGTACGAATCCAGTGAATAATTACAATTGTAGGTACTCAGATTTTCCATCATGCATAGTGATCGAATAAATTAACGATCGGAGGAACAGATGAAACTATAAAAAAATATTTTGATAAATATGCTGGATGTACCGCAATATTGAATGAGAATCTGGACACCAAACTATGTTTGAAGAGAAAAGCGAGAGGTTTAAGCGTTTTGAATGTTACAAAATAGGGTAATCATCAAACGACCTTGGTCAGATACGGTTACCTATTTTAAAGTTCTACATAGAATGAAACTGATAATCCAAGGTAGAAATAGAGAAAAAATATGGTAAACAAAGTAGCTACACCTCAATGGCTTCGAAACTTGTGTTTTACATATTTTTATATTCATTAAATTTACAAATCTTCACAATTTACAGATGATAGCTAATCTTCGATAGGAGTGGGCACCAGAAGTCGCAGGAGAAATGTATACTTAGTAAGAGATTATATTTAAAATACAATGCTTCGTTCACCCTTTTCCTTGAAATAAACTCCCAAGCATATCGTTCAAATATTTTATATAGCATTTATTCATTCATTGGTTCTTTGTGAATTTTCAAAATATTTCAAACATTAAAGTTATTTTATAAATTAATTGAGTAAATGATTCAGAGCTTATTATTCCCTTTCTTCAGTCAGTTAAAACATTTTCCCAAAGAACACACTAATGTAACTTAAATTCAGTCAATGAAATATAAACATGATGATAATAATAATAAGACAAAAGATTTATAATGACGGGCTCTGTGGTCGAGGGGTAAGGCTCTCGACTAGCAATCCGGAGATTGCAGATTCAAATCCCAGCCGGCGGAAACTTTATTTGATTAATTTGTGTTATTTCACAATTTATTCATTTAAAATAACATATAGTATACTTGCGGCATGTTCCAGAGAGGTAGATACTTTCAGTATCGCCCTGATGTAAGATCGCCATTTCGAATTAAAACCTTGCACGAAAAAGCCGTGTTTGGTGACCAGATCTGAATGGTCTGGTACTACCCCACCTTCATCTTGCCCACCTTATCCCCCCCACTTTCTTCAGTCTTACAACATACCGCGATTGGGGATGCCATAGTCTCAATGGCTCCAGACGTTTGGGAGAAGTTGGGACTCTTGAGCGGTATTCACATAAAAATTAAAGAAATTATTCATTCCTGGCCAGGTAGAGGGATTACGAAACAATCTATAAAATAAATAAGAAACATTTGTTTAAAATATATATGATTATTATCATTTTAATCTTTTTAAGGTTTTTAAGGATACGTTAACATTTTTGAAGTGAAACTTCTTTAGGCGCGTAATGGATTTTCGGGGACGGAGTAAAACCGAGTCAGGATCGACACGAAAATGCGGGTACCCCCACCACCGCTCACCGTTCACTGTCCCTCTCTCACCATATGCGCTTGTTGAGGTGGGGGAGCCGCTCACGAACGTTCTCTCTCTTCTCTTCTTTCCTCTCTCTCAGACACCAGCGAACTGCGCCACGCCAAGCATCAGCTGCTTGGTTAGTATACTGCGTCGTGAGTGTAATACGAGTGAAATACGTAATTGATTGTGGTTCATACGGTTTGGTACAGAATTTCAGTGTTAAAAATGAGTAGTGACGAGATAGAGGTGATGAACACATCAGTGGCACAAGAGGAAATATCCTATCAAATCCATGCTTCGTCGTTGAATTATTTAACCTCTAATTTTCAAACTAACCTAAGAGAGAAAATAGAGATGATGAAATGAAAATAGAGAGAGAGGAATACTAGAAGTTTCACTTCTGTCTTGCGTAGGCTTGACACACCCACTTTTTTTGTTTACAAATTTATAAGATAATTAATTAACATTTCGCTGGGAAAGTAATTTGTTTTGGCTCAAGTTGAGGCTGTTATTTTTTACATTGAATTGGCCTTTAATTGCTATTACTAGGCATTAATTGTCACTAATAATTTTTCTGATGTCTTCCGTTAGGCTGTTGAAATATTTTTTTCCCTAGATATGTATGTAAATTGATGTTGCCTGTATTTTTAAGAACACCATATATTATGAAGTACGTATTTTTTAAAATCAATTGAACTTTATTTGTTGTTATTATAGATTCCTACATAAGTGCGAAAAAGCGACATTTCAATAATTGCTTATGTCCTTTAATCATGGTGTTGGTTGCCTGCTTATTAACAGAGAAACAACCACCAGCTCTGCTGTTGCACAAGGATGCATTATAACACGTAGGTACCACTGCTTTGGTAGGCTTGAAATAAATTTGTAGTCTTTTGAAAGGTCATCTTGAAGATACAGTGCTACGCCATCACATTAGCTGATCAAAAATACATTGTATATTTAATAATCAATATTATAACTACCATTTTGACTGTTTCCATCCGACTAAGTAAGTCCAAGTTAGAAATTGGCTTTCGTAATACGATGTCATAAATGATTTTTTACATAATTATAACAATAATACGTTATAATATTTTATATTTAACATTCCACATTTGAGTACATTATAATTTTGTTCTCTTATCGTTGAATTTGATTGACCAGTTTTTTTCGTATATTTATTCGATTCACTGTTTTGAGGCTACCAGGAAGGAGATTGTAAATGCGTGTACCTTCACGGCCTGTTCTTATTCTTTTATCACTTTCAGTCTTTATTGTATTAGTGTACAATTTGTAGTAGTGTATTTTAAGTTCAACAGTTCGGCTGTGGAACGAACTGCCGGCCTCTATGTTTCCTCCCTTCTACAACATGGGACTCTTCAAGACCCATGTTCACTCCTTCCTCTCCACAAAAAGACCTTCCACACAGCATCCCCAAAGATGGCATAGGTCCTGAGGGAAATTATTTTCTTCAGGGCCTCCTGTGTGGAGTTAATATAAAAAATAAATAAAAAAAACAATTAAATATGTTTTCTTGTATAGTGTTCGTGCACATGGAGAAAACTGAAATATTGTTAATCAACTAGAAATATGGTCAAATTATTCGTTATTAAAAACGGGAATGAAGGCCTATAACGAATGAATTCACAAATTTCATAACAAACAACATATAAGTAAAGCACAAATATGTTATGAGGAAGTCTGAATGGGTGTTATCATATCTCGTTTATTATATTTATTCGGAAAAGGCCACCTGCATAAACGTGTGTTCGTATATATATTCTCAATGACTAATATTTCACTAGGAAATGCTCATGCAGTCAAATTTTTAACAGTATCTTGATAAAAAGGCAGTACTCTACTAATTTTCTCCGTGCACTTGTGACGTTTTTATAAATGTCATGTTTGTGTAAAAGCCCATTTCGTATTTTTTAGATTAAAATACATTTGTTATATTCGTTTAGTTTTCTAGTTTCCAATATGTTCATTTCTTGCTATAGTATTTTTCGTGGGGTATCTGGGTTATAATTGGGTTCACATTCCGGTCATGCTAAACATAGTAAATGTGGAGTTATTTCTTCAATCTATTGAAAAATTATGTATATTAGTAGATCCTGAAGAGAAAAAAATAATTAATTAAATTACCTCATTAAATTTTCTATAACTACTCGAGGGTTTGCGCCAATAACTTGAATATGAGTTGAGTGATTGGCGTTCGAATTGGAAATTTCTCACCATCATATAAAAAATATATATTTATGAATTTCAATACGGCGACATATAAACTGATTATAGTGCTATATAGCCATTGAATTCACATATATTTATAACCGTTTATCCTATATTTTTAGAATTTATCAAATAATTATTAAGAAATCATAAGTGCGAAATGTCTGCGAATCAAAATTGACATATTAAGGCGTGAAATAACTCAAGTCGTTTCGCAAACGTAGCATATTGTCACTCGAGTGGAAAATACAGGGTTTTCCAATAAGAGGTGTTATTTTGATATTCAATCTTAAAAGATCAATGGTTTCGTTGCTTGTGTGGCACGTAGCGCGGTTTTGTTGAAAGTAAACGTTGTCCAGATCAATACCATCCAATTCCGGCCATAAAAAATCATTAAACATCTCTCGATAGCGCAATCCATTCACCGTAACTGTTGCTCCAGCCTCATTTTCGAAAAAGTAAGGTCCAATGACTCAGTCGGACCATAAACTGCGCCAAACAGCCACACGTTGAGGACAGAAAAGCTTTTCAACAATAATTCTTGGGTTTTCCGAGCCCCAGATGCGACAATTTTGCTTGTTGACG
This sequence comes from Hesperophylax consimilis, assembly GCF_061612785.1. NCBI lineage: Eukaryota > Metazoa > Arthropoda > Insecta > Trichoptera > Limnephilidae > Hesperophylax > Hesperophylax consimilis. Next base: position 21,438,869 of record NC_142846.1, read on the forward strand.
AAGCCACCTAGATGGAAATGGGCTTCATCACTCAAGATGATTTTCATTTGATTCACTCAAGTGAAATTTAATAATTTCAATGTATTGTTGAAGCGTGTATTGTTCCATTTTTATTAATGGCGTAGTTTGTACTTGTGAAATGTCAAAAAATGACATCTTCAAGAATAACATCTACTGAAATAGCGGGCTATTCAAAATAACATCTCTTATTAGAAAACCCTGTATTTGTGAACGTTTTACTACATTGTAATTAAATTAACTCCTTGTGGTGTACTATCATCTCCTATATACCTAATGTTGTACTATACCTAATGCATCACAGTATTCTCCGTTTGATGTGAATCATATAATTTAAATATAGTAACCTGTTAATTTATTTAAAGAAATGAACCATGATAAGATCATCTGGTAATTGGTGACTAAAAGTATTGTCATACGCGATTCATTCATACGATCTGATTAACGTCGTCTCATTAGTACAATCTTTATTAGAATATATATATATATAATTTTTTTTAAATTACTCATAAACTTTTCAACTTATGAGTACTACAATTTGAGCAGTCAGATGAATGCGTAATCACTTTAAATTTATTTATTGTCAATTGCGAATAATTTAGTATTGTATTAATCACGATTCCGCCCACAGTTTTGTTCGAAACGTCAAGCTCCACTGTGCGGACCAAAACTCTGCAATTTATGATAAATGCTCTCATTTGAATTTGAAAATAATACGAAATGTGCTTATTGAAATTTTCATACCGCAGGCTTGGTTTTTATTATTCTTTATTTTGGATTTCACCCATTATGGGCAAAAATAAATAATTCAAAAGTAGTTCTAATATAGTTCACAAAACAAATAAATAACAATGAGTATAACAATAAAGTCCCAGATGTGACCGTTTCCTTTTCTGATTTTTCTGTTTCAGATTTGCGTTTAAGAATCACTAATATTGTCTTCAATATTTAAAATAACAATGATTAAATTATCATTATCTTTGATTTATTTTCGATGTCTTACAAATGAAAACACCTTTCTATGTAATGGACCAATTTTATAAATGTGATTCACCCTTTGTGGAAGTTTCCAAGGCAATCGCGGGGATAATCACCTTTTCTGCATTCAAATTGTTCTATAACATCTTATGCACGTCCATATAAACAATGCGTTCAACTTGTTTAACCAAAATTTTACTCTGGAGCAACTTTCGCCCACAATCACATATTTGAAACACGTAAAGCGTATAATACGAGACTTGTATAATATTATTCCTGTTGAGAAAAATGATCAAGGTCGCAAAATAAATTTATTTTTTGACTTGTGAAAATCCATTATATTTAAAATCAACCATTTTTCGTAAACATATTTGCTTTCTACCTTGTATTGAAATATTTTTATCAATATTATATTAATAAAATTATTTTTCTAATATAATGTGCGAAATTGAGACAAAAACATTTTCACCAATTGCACCTTGATTGATCTTTCCTTCAGTTTCGTTAGAATCATTCCTAGCCTATCAAGAGTGTGACAAAACACGTTGCTCTCAATTCGAAGCCGGTCGTGAGTACAAGTTTATATCTTCTCTGCCGTGTACTCAGCTAACAGGCAGGAGGTGAAACTTGTGCCGTGGGAATGACGTCAGCTTTTAGTCGGATTCAAGCCAGACAGTCGGGTGCCGGCCACCCACTCCCCGTCTGTCGGAAGCGTAGAGGTCCGACGCGCCGGCCGTTGAGAAATTGCACAGGTTTTTGTGACTGGCCTTATTTTTATTAATTTATTCAAAATATTTTTTTGATTGTTACAATCACATTTTCAAGTTGAAAAACCTACTGAATTAAAGTTTTTTTTTGTCAAAATGCTCTATTCCATCATTGATTGAAGATTTTCCCTCCTCCTCAAATATCTGATCTCTGCCGGCATCTAGCATTGGCCATTCATTTCCAGTCCTCATGCTCCAATATTCTTTAACGCTTTCGATCCATCTATTCCAAAACGGAAAAAACTTACTGATATAAAATATTGCTAATTTATAAAAAATCTTTAACGAATGATTTGACAGTTTTCCTAATAATCTATCAGTAAAACACGAATGTGTTATGGCGTTATCGCAATACGTCTTCATAAAAACTAATATTTTCGCACTTCGCCATTGTGTATTATATGCACGCGCAAGTGTATGAGCACGTGTTTTGATGTACTACGAATATACTAAAAGTTTTTTAGGAAACGGCATGCTTTGCCGTTTTAAATCGGATTTTAATAAATCAGCAATAGGTACTCATTTTTCTCTGTGAAGGATGTCGCTTCCACCAGGGTACACATTTTGTAATGCCAATTTTGTAATTTATACATTATCTGATAATGAATAGTCTGATACATCTTATGGATCCGGACCCTCGTTTATGAGGACGGCTAGATGGTAAAAAAAAGCTTAGCGAAATATTATCTACCAGTTGGCACGATTTAGTGCACACTTCCGATAAAAAGAACCTTGTAGAAAATTTATAACCGTTCACTGGAATTCCCTTCTTCCATTCCAATGTTCATCGTGAATTTCTCCAGACTGAAGGGTTCTTTTCATTTTTCCAGATGAAATGACTAAATAACTGAACAAATCCATCAATAAGGTAGATGATAAAGGGTTATCTGCGTTCATTTCTCAAAATTCACGTGGTAGCAGTATATTGCCTTTAAAGCCATCCATAGTGTGATGAAAGAAATAAAAATCTTCTCTGATGACTAACCTGTTACCAAGTAGTTAACAGATAACCAACCTCCATTAACTAAAGCATAAAAATGGAAGTTATATTTTTATGTTGGTAGAGACAGACACCTACGAAGAAGGAAATTTTCCATTTCTGTGAGTGGGCAGTGAAATGAACAGCAATGTGCCAATTAAGGCAATACAAGAGTATAAATAAATAATCATACATTATGTATCACACGCAATGTTGAGGTAGGTAATGACAATGCTGATTCACGTTTCGTTTTCAATTATTAATAACACCATTTCGACTTCCGTGACAAAGGCGTTAACGGCAAACAACTTTTCATAAGTCTCTTTTTTGAATGGGCCAATAATTTTAAGGCTGATTGTTGTGTTAGACTTAACAAAAAATGTAAATGCGAGAGCATTGAGAATATAAGAGGCATTGGGAGATTCAGCCTCCATAACTAAACACAATTGTTTTCTGCTGCTCTAGGGTAAAAATCACAGTTTCTCATAAATTTAATAAAACAATAAAAAGATTTTTCAAAAGCATAAATTTTTGGTTGATTTGATCGTAAAGGTTATGTGAAATTTTTCGACCACACGTTGAGTTAGGTTTTAATTTCCTATTTTCTCCGGCTCTATCTTGAATTTTGACACAATTTCATGCACAAAAATAGGCACCCATGAAGCCGATGAAAACAGAAGAAAAAACCAAATATAACCCAAGCTCGATTTGAGACTTTTTTCTGTTCCCCAACTAAAAACGATTGAGTTTTACCTTCGATTCCACCATTTGAGCATCGAGATGGTGACAATATTTTCTTTTTGCTACTGATCTTGAACTAAAATACAAAGTTGATAGTTATTTTTAACTATCTTAGTGAGAGTACAAATTTGCACGTAAGTAATGCAGTACGCATCAATACCTTACTGAAAATATTCTTGTTTTTAAGAAGCCATTATCAATTTTTAACGGTTTTATACTAAATAATGACAGTAGGAACTAAAAGCTATTAAGTAGTATGCAGATAAACATTAAGGACAGATTGATATGTAACGTAGGTGTAATAGACTACGCGTGCGGAAGAATCAATTCCCAGATTGATAGTTTCGCCTTTTAATGGTGCCCTCCGGAAACGTAGCGTGATGCGAAGCAAGGAAACAAATAATTTCAACAGGAAATGTAGATTTACGGACTGCATTCAGATAAATGTTAAGAACACGGGTAGAAGCATTAAGATGTATTTGCACTTTGCAACCAGCAAAACTGGAATGCGTAGTGTAATATTATGTAGAAATGTACAAGACATTAGTCTTAAACACGCTGTTTATTTAGAAATGCATGAGGCTGCATGACTAATTTACTGAACATTTCATAAAACCTAGGAAATTAGTTTCAAAACTTAAAGAACGTTAGAGAGATGAATTTATAAAATGAACTTTATGTAACATCATGACCCGTTTATCCCAATTTGTTAAACATATTTTTTTAGCCATTATTATAAATGTAATAATTATCCTTTTTACGACAATTTTATTTTTTAATGTATTTTTTTTTAATAATTAATCACCGCTTATTGTAATATTTTTGTAATTAATCACCGCTCATTGCGATATTTTTGTTTATAGATCCTTGTTTGTCTATTCTCAATTTGTTAATCTTCATTATACCCTTCCTCTCTGGTTTATCCTGATTTAATTTAACCATTGGTTTTGAAAATAGTTAAATTTGATTGAAATCACTGGCCGTATTCATTCTTTCTATTATTCATCGCTTTTTCATCATGTTTTTTTAATAAATTAGCCCACTGTACTAGACATCTATAAAGCTTTTTTAAATAATGAAATCTTTAGTATTTGCGGGAACCACCGTTTTATTTTCTGCCTAATTAAAGTTTTACATCTTATTCAACTTAGTAACAATATGAATAATGTAATTTATATAACCTGTCTTCTCTGCGGAGGATAAAGTTTCCCAAGATTTATTGCGAAATTCATAAAGTTTATGTATGGGTTCATTCAATGGACTTCTCATAGCCGATAGTTTTAATGGAATGCTAAGAAGGCATTGAAATGTGGAGGATTCACGATTTATATATATATATTTTTTAAACGTAACCTCACATCATTTAAAAAAAAATAATTTACACTCTATATAAGTAATAAAGTTATAATTACAACATTTATATTGTATAGAAAATATGCTAACCAAGCATACTGCATGTATTAATACAATTATTCCAAGTTTGACCAAAACTCTCTTAACAACCAAGACTTTTTACATCCGAAGTTATTAGTGTGGTTAAACTTTGATTAATTTAGAAAAAATCGGATAAAAGAGACGCATTTCAAAAAATTATTTCATCATTTTCTTTGGTTTCGACCAGTATTCAAATACATTATTTACAGGCCCTATCATACTAATTATTATTTTTTTGGTAAACTAATGTTTTATGACAAGATTTTTTATGCATAGCACAAAGGGTAATAATTATTTTACAAGCAATAATTATTCGCCTGAAACACTCATCCACATTGAAAAATCTCCTGATAAAAGATACATGGCGCCAACGGGACATACTGGTTAACTAAGATAAAATTACACTCGGTGTTAGTCAAAATGTGCTCATTAGGCTACTGAATACTCATATTTAACATTATCTATCCATCTATCTAAAAAAATACTAGTAATGAATAATCATAACCAATAACCTCATTTTAACCTTCTTACTAGTGAATTATCTTCATCTAATCGAATATGATCATTTTCAAGCAAGTATTATGTTACCCGTGTAAGAATTTTGTTATCATAGGATTACACCGGCGCCGACACCTTGTTTTTTTTGTGATAATGGGTTTTACATTAGTGATTAATTTGATCATTTGGTCATCAAAATGACACGTTTAAAAAAAAACAAAATTACATTGTATGGGGTAAGAGATGAGAAAGTATTTTATTTAAGTAGACTTTCAAAACGTGCACTAATTAAGCTTTCTACCAATTTCCAGCTAACGTCAACTCTTCCGGCTTACTCGGAATTGCTACGGAAATGTTATTATATGTATGGTCGAGTGCACTCTTCAAGAGAAAATATTTTCATAAACTATTTTACTAAAACATTATATATTTACGTAAATGATATATTATCTTAAATAATTAAATTTATACTGTGATGTTTTAGACACAATACATAGATCGGGTAAATGGAGACAAGACTGCCAAGATAATGACGGGAACGCAAACGGTAGAAATTCAGTAAAGATCATCTATAATCCCAAAGATTATTATTTGATTTGTTTGTTTTCTTTGTTGGATTTTGAACCCATGTCCCCAGACCCCAGAAGAAAAAATATTAACACTTCGCCATTTTCGACGATTTAGACACATATTTTTAAAAAGGAGCAATCATTTTCATTGGCAAGGTAAAAATGCAAAATATTTTATTAGAACCCAAAATTCTCAAAAATATAAAATTACACACACGGAATTATTTATATGTAAACACTAGGCTTTTAAATACGCGTCATTTACCCATCAGCATGAAAAAACTATATTTTATTTCATAACTATAACGATCTCACCAAGAAATTATCTTCAGCTAATCAAATTTGATCATAAATAATTTATTTTGCGTTATCTTGATCTCCCAATTGGGCTCGTTTTCGGCCACACAGATTAGGTGCGCCTTTGTTGACACGTCAATTTCAGCAAGTAGAGGATTTTTTTGGATATAATTTTTTACATTTGAGTAATAAGCAACTTTGGCCAAATTATTAAAATATTTTTGATGAATCTACGACTGTTATACAAGATTATTGAGCAAGAGACACAAATTCGTGCCTCAATTTATATATCCGTGAGGAGAAAGACCTATTATGTTTTGAATACGATGGATAAAAATAACGACAGTTTTTGAAACTTGCAATTCATTTCAAATGTTTTTTTCATCATGTACAAAATACAACGGTGCGAATATATTATGCAGAAATGTACGCAAATAAACGAACGTAAATACTTTTTTAGGAATTATAAGTATCTACATATTTGTAATATAATGTTGTTCTCATCTGTACCTACGATAACTAGTTGTTATTTTTATCTTCAAAAATAAATTTTCAAAACCCTGGTAATATTTTGAAATCCTTTCTTAAAAGTCTTAAAAAAACAATCATATTATGTTGAAAAATATATCAACAATCAAAATCTGTTTTTTCTTCTTTAGTTCGAAGTCAATATGAATATAATTCTTCTATCTGGTCCCCTCACTAAAATCCACCCTGATTAAATTGAAAACATTTAGTATAAATTACTATTTATTAACAACTATAAACTAGATCTATCTATAAAAAACATAAATTATTGATGAAATAATTAAGATTAATAGAAATCTTAGAAGACGTGTTTCCGAGTTGACTTTTATTTTTAAAATTGTTAATGGTATTTTAGACATCCCTGATTGATTTAGCCTAATTACCTTCCATATTATATACCAACTAGATATACTCGATCAAAAATTATTTTTAATTGCAACAACAATATCAGGACTGAGTCTTTTACATATTTGCTTGTATCTAGATAGCATGCTGTTGGCAATACTTTCTCAGAAATAAAAGGTGTGTTCAACTGCACGGAATTTAGTTACAAGAAGGCTATAATATACAGCGCACTTGAGGTGATTTTGCACAAATCATCCAAATATTATTATTTTTTTAATAACATACCTCATAAATAAATATTAATGCTACCTTTTATTTATAGCTATTTTATAGTTTCTTTAACAAATGTTACTTTTTTATTAATGTTCTACCAAATTATTATACATATCAAATAATAATTGAATAATAAATTATTAATATTAATACAAATTACAATTATCTAAATTATTCAAACATGCATGAAATAAGAGGTTTTTGTTTTTAACAGCCTACAAACGTAAATAATTTAACATTTTATAGAGCATACTAATATCGGATATCGGTGCGAGAATTTATTGCAGTTCAATGAACTTAAATTTTCTTTGAGTTTAAGTGTCATTCTCAAAACTTGAACGGCTTGTGTGAATAATAATTCAGACAAGAGATAAAGTAGCTATCCATAATATAATATTTTATGACAACATCATATTAATTGTCTTTATCAAAATTTTAATTAAAAAAAAAATCACGGGTGGGCGCTAGTTATTTCTAATTTTGAAACCATAAATTCATATTGAATTTCCATTTAATCATAAAAAGTAACATTATTTTAAATTTATTTAATCTTTCCTATTTAAATAATAATAATAATTATTATTATTTTTATTCCAGGATGTGGGGAGGTTAATGCAATCCCATGTCTCATATAGATATACATATTTTTTTGTACAATAGATATGTGAAAAATGCAAAAATATATGAAGAAGAATAAACTAACAACATAGTACAACTTTTTTTGTGTATAATATGTGTGATGTTGTGCGTCATTCGCGTATACAGTATAACCTACTTTTTTAAAACTATTTCGTCATAGTAAACACCAGCATAAAATGTGAAAAAGGCGTAAGTTCAACTTTATTCCATTTCTTTGACAGATGAAAAAAAATTCATAATACTATGAACAAATAAAATTAAAACAGGTCAAATATAATATCATCTTAGAACTTGTGACGCCCGTCGATAATCGACAAAGACATTCAATGTTGACGGTAACGTCACAACAAATGTGTTAAGAGTTTTTGTTTTTAACCAAAACATTATTGGTATTCACATCGTGAAACATTTGGAATCAGAACGCCAACAATAACACTCCTTATTCATTAAATATAACATATCTATTGTGAACTATTAGGCTGTGATTATGGTCCTGATACTTTATTTTATCTAGGTTTATAAAACTATATATAAAAAAAGGTCAATTATTTCAATGGCCAAGATGTGGTCTACTCGCAGTAGGTATTTGATTTTAAAGCATCTACAATATTTCTAAGAGATCAAACGTTCCACCAAAAAACACATGATTTTGCATTACTTCGTAGTAACCATTACACGGTGAAAAATTAGTGATGTAAAATATTGCTTTTATTTAAAGTCTATATTTTCGCATTTCATCATTATATATTTACGGGGCAAACGGAGGTGTCGATATATTCGGAAAGTACCAACATTTTATTAGGAAACGGCCTGCTGTCCCATTTTTAACAGGATTTTTATAAATCAACAACACTCATTTTTCTCCGTGTATTTAAATTGCTCCTCCTCCCAACAATGAATTACGGTTTGGACCGCTCGACCACTAAGAAAACATTTATCTCAATGCTTTTTATATCTTAATCATCTGTTTTGTAGTATTTTTAAACTACTTGTTAGCCAAAAGAAGATTAAAAAAACTAAAAATTTAAAGTGATTCATGTGTGTTTTCTACAGATATCGACTTTGTAGCAAACAAGTACTCACGCTTTCTGCGGTGAAAGTAATGATTTATGATAAACCACAAAATAAATATCATGAAAAACTTATGTATTAGTAAGTTATATATATATATATATATATATATATATATATATTAATAATAGTTGAGGTTTCTACCTCAAAACAGTTCTTCGTTTTCCTTTTTTGCCACTTTCATAAAAACAAAGCCAAAAGTCACATTAAAATTTTATTGGAGTAACCTTAATGAAATGATGAAATCTAGCTTCGTCTAGCTTTCGTATTATGATATCTACAAATGGGGAGGACTATGCAAATCTTTTGTTTGCAACATTGAGGTTGCCACCGAACCGAAGAGATATTTTTGCTGGTAAAAAGACGTTTCTCTCCATTGAAGAAAGAAGAAAACTAGAAGTGCCTTCTATACAAATTTGAGTGGAAACAAATGTACTTCTGACTTAGTACCTTTTCGTTCTATACTATTTAGAACGAGGTGCGTCTCTTACACTTGCTTGAAATTGTATATCGATATCCCGTTCGAATTTTGCAATCACAGTTTTGTATGGAAATATAGGCTCTGATTGTGCTCATATTTAAATCATGAAAAGCCCCCGCAAGGTACTTCCTGTGTTTTTTTTTCTTTATTCTGTGTTTCCTTCATATATTTTTAATATTAGAAAATTATTTAAAAAAATATTTTCGTTATTAAATTCATATTATACTATAAAGCACACTATATTTTTACTAAAAGTACCTTACAAACAGTTTTTTTCAAATGACAATTACGGCGTTATTATTAACTCCATGTAAGTTTTGAGTAAATTTAAAAGCTCTATTGTTCGTGATAAAAATTACAGTGCTATCTGAAAATAATTGCGTTAACCTAGAAATTATTGAAAAACAAAGATGTTCAAAATGTCAGGTCACTATTTTAGTTACTGAATTAGACAAACAGCCATTTTTCTGCTATGTGTTAAAATTTATAAGAGATTTAAAACAAAACAAAAAACAGAACAGTGTATTGAATTGATTTAAAACGCTACTAAATGTACCGGTACCCATACAATAGCCATAATACCCATCTCTAAATTTTCCACCTGAACGTGGGTTTTTCCAATGAACATGTATTTTTAACTTTTCCGGATTCCGGATTCCGGAAATGCTTACAGTTTAATAAAAATAACTAGATCATCAAAATACAATGATATTATTATGTCGTTCTAATCCGATTTCCGACACCATAGAATTTACGTACGTAAGGGGAATTCCCCTGCCATTGTATGGGACAACCATGGAAATTTTCTGATGGGTCTGTCATAGTATATGTGGTTGGATACTGATGACAGTGTGGGTTCGAGTTAACCTCTGGTCTTTTTGCAGGCTCTATACTCGTAGGTAGTTAGGTACTTACGCCCATGGGGAAAAGACATGATGACAGAACTGTTCTTACTGGTTGGGATGCAGTGTACGGAACTTTGATAGAAGCATTAATTTATAGAGTTTTCTAGACAGTTTGATAGGTAAGTACTGAGATGGAAATATAAATCGGCCATCGACGTTATCGATACGGGTAATAAACTGGTGGCGAATAGTGACTTTTGGGAATAATAGAGTGCTAGTATAAAATGGTATTGTTGATGTTGTTGTAGCCGAAAACTTCTTTAAAATTAAAAAAAAGTCTCAGGCTACAACAACATTAATGATACCATTTTTTTTTAATATTAACACACTGGAAATAACATAGAATAAAGAACGCGAGAAATGCTATGGGGCGTTTACGTGATACAAAAATCTGACCATTCTTTGCTTAAATTTCTTATACAAAAATTCGTTTCCTTATCATTATGAATTTATCATTTCCATCAAATAGAATACCAATATACTATGTTAGGGAGTATACGAGAAAATAAATGCGCGCTAAATGAGCTAGAACCAAAAGGTATTAAGTTCGTGGCTACATAGGCTTCCTTTCAAATCTACATGGAAGGAACTAAAATGGCCTAAAATATTTATTGTTCAACCCGTTGCATTGCCAAGAAAAGTACTTACTTATACGTCAAATTCTGTAGCACTGCAATGGGAAGTTCCGAAAATAAAGCGATGTGAGCATAATTAATAAGATAAAGAAAGGCGCGATTAGACCTGTTGGAGTGATAAAATAAGATGTCGGAGGAGATGTCCCAGGAAGACGTAATATGATCAAGTAAATCAATTATTATGGTCTTGTCAGAAGTCGGAAAAACAATCGATCATTTGCAACAGCTTTGTCTAGTGTTGATTGTTACATGCTTTTTAAATTTGAATACAGCAAAAGAGCCCCAACTGCTCCCAACAGTGGTATCTCTATCGGGGAATTTAAAATAATTTGCTATACCTTATGACGAGTGGCTGTTGAAGTCTTTCATTTTACCCAATCTTACCGTTGGTACTCTTTCATTTTTTACTATTTATTTATTCCAGTATTATTAAGTATTTTGAAAATAGTTGAACTGGTTTTATTTCACAGAACATATATATATTTATTCAAACAATAGTAACAATAAAATCATAAGCAGCTCATCTCACTAGGGTATTCCCGTGTTGAAATGTGCAGCTTTACGATTAAAGTAAATAATAATTTAGAAAAATACTTGTAAACTTAATATGACAATGAAAATATAAACCAACAAAATTTTTACAAAATTAAACATTACAGTTATTCAAACTAAAATTTCAGCTAGGCAGTAGGTTTAAATTTGGAAACAATAACATTATGTTCTCTAAATAAGTATTACAAAGTAACAGTGTTGGCTTATCAGCTATAATTGTACGGTGTCTTTACTCACAATAAAAAGAGTGATGGTATGAACACATTTATTTATGAAAATAGGTAAATACTAAAATCAAGCAATGATAAGTAATTAAATTTTACAAATTAAGTATATAATTGTAAGAAATTTTAATAAAAGTAAATAATAATACGTACATAATAACAGGTAAATAAAGTAGATAATAACAGGTAAATAAAATGGAAAATTAAAAGTTAATTTAGTACATAATTATTATGTAAATAATGATCGCGTCGCCACTTCCCTAGTGACCAACGCGATTCAACTGCATGTTCTATATTCCTAGTTCCAAGAGAATAATGGTACGTGACCAGATGTTGTGTGCATTTTACTAGATTAGAAAGTCGGTGAATTCGCCAGGCAGCCTTAACTCTAAGGCTCTACTCTTACCGGAAGTCGATAATGGTATATGTCACTGAAGGCGTAGGTTAGGTTAGGATAGGCTAGCGGTGATGCAGCAATGCAGCTCATAACAATGCCAGTTATGTGGATAAATGCAACCACGAATGCACCACAAGTATTTCTGAATTTTACTCGCTACGCATGTTCTGCCGTTTCTAAATGAATTGAATTCTATTCCGTGTGGGTAAATTTCTTTTTATAATAAATGTTTATTATGGTAAAGGTAAGTAAGGGGCATACCCTAAGACTAAAAAGTGTGAATTTTGAATAAAACATATACCGCGTAATGAATATATTACAACCGAAGAGAAAAACCGACTCAAGCTACTGTGGGGGCGTCAGTGGAAGATTTTATAACTAAGAGAATAATAAAGAAAAATTTATATTATTTTTGTAGAAATTGACCAAACGTTTACCAATAGACTAATTCTTAGGAATACCAATCAATTTAAGTGACCTCTTTGGGGCATAATGGTGAAAAAGCCTTAAAAATGAATGATATCAGTTTTATTTTTTTGGTAAACATTTACATGAAGGAATTTTAGTTAATAGTGATAGTTCAGTGTAAAATAAGCCGTCTAGTGCAACTAAAACCTAACCAAAAAATACTTTATTTTTAAAGATAAAGATTCTTGAAAAATATCCAGAAAATAGAAGAAAAAGTGGAATAGGCTTTTGTTGTCTTGTGACAACAACTGCCCAATCGTCAATGTGCTGGTGATGCAATATTAATGCTAACTAAAACTTTAAACTATGGAGAGCGACAACAACCCAATCGTCAATGTGCTGGTGATGCAATATTAATGCTAACTAAAACTATAAACTATGGAGAGCGACAACAACCCAATCGTCAATGTGCTGGTGATGCAATATTAATGCTGACTAAAACTATAAACAATAAAAAGCGACAACACCCCAATCATCAATGTGCTGGTGATGCAATATTAATGCTGACTAAAACTATAAACAATAAAAAGCGACAACAACCCAATCATCAATGTGCTGGTGATGCAATATTAATACTAACTAAAACCATAAACTATAGAGAGCGACAACAGCCCAAGCGTCAATGGGATGGTTTTGCGCTATCAATTACATGAAAATACTTAAATGTACAAAAAAATTTACGCTGCGAAATCGTTCTAAATTTTATTATGACGTTGGAAGTATTCCGTTTATAGTTAAAGAAGAGCTGATATCAAAGAATATTTATGTCTATTTCAACTTAATTGTGGGTTGGGCTTTTGTTGCATTATACAATTCAAATATCAAAATAATACGACAAATTACACCTGTAAACAAACGCATATGCAACATAAAACACATAAAGTGCATATATTATTATGCTATATATTATACAATACGTAATAATATTGTAATCTTGATGTGCACTCCTATTCTATGAACAAGTAAAAACTTAAAAGATGTACAAATATATTGTTATACAAAACATAAATATCACGTTCTTACTAAAAATATGACAAAATTAGCAGCAGGGCTAATATTATAACAAGTGCACAAAATACTCTTTCATTAGTCGACCTTCACACATTGCTGGATGAAAGTCTCCCCGTGACGTGACTTCTAACCCTTTTTTATGAGTTTTTTACAAGAGTCCCTACTGCTCCCAACTTTCTGGATCCACTGTGGCTATGGCTTGCGGGATTAGGGTATGGTGTGAGGCTGAAGTAAGTGGGGAAGGAAGGTGATGTGGGAAAAAGTACTTGGGAAAGTTTCTGGCTACTCAGATATGGTAAACAAACACGGCTAAAGCTATTTCAAGCAACGAACGAATGGTGGTCTTTCACCAAGGCAGTGCTGAAAGTATCTATCACTCTGGAATGTCTAATCAAGTAAATTTCATTTGATTAACAATTTACTCATTCAAAATAATATATAGTATATTTGCGGTACGTTCCAGAGTGGAAGATCTTCTTCGAATTGCTCTGGTGTAAGACCACCATACATTATTGAAACGTATCTTGAAATGGATTTGGCCATGTTTGGTAACCAGATCTGAATGGCCAGGTACTTTCTCACCATTACCTAAAGTCTCATAACATATCCCAAATGAGTATGCCATAGTCTCACTAGCTCCAGAGGGTTGGGAGCAGTTGGGGCTCTAGTGAGGTTTCACATAAAAATAAATAAAACAGAATTGAAATCATTCACTGTACCAAGTCTAAAATCATTAGATGCTAATAAAAAGACTAAAATACGTTTAATACAACATCAAACAAACCACGTTATTTTAATACTGAAAAAATTTCCAATGCGTGATTTACGGTGAAAAAAAGATTTATTCGCTTTTTAATACTAAGAAAACATACACACCTCAGAATTCTTGTTCAATTAGTGGTCTAAACATAATTATATATTACCTGATTGTTTTAACTAATGTTAATTAGTAAACATAGCAAAATTACAATAAAAATACTTTATATCTTTGTTCTACTAATTAATATTACAATAGACAGATTTCATTAAGTCAGACCAGCCTAATTAACAACTATACAGAAGTTAAATAATAACACAATGGAATCTTAACAACGGTTTCAAAAATAGATACTTATATTTAATTAGGTTGTTAATCATTATTTTGCGACATGAACATTCAGAGTTCGGTTAATATTTACATCTTCAAGTGTGATTGAAGACCGCAACGGAGTTTAATTATTTTGCAAACCAACAAATAATAGTTTCCACATTATTAAACTCACGACAAAACATAATTAATGAAACTTGTGTCAATGTTTAATAAGGTGTAGTACACGTAGTTAATGCTCGGTTCGTATCAAATCCGTGACCTATTATGCAACTCATAAATCTGTCTGAGCCTCATGGTCAACTGCCTCTAATTATTCTAAAGGAAAATTGCAAACCATATTCTTGAGCAGTTCTGAAATTCATTAGGATAGGAATGGTATATTTGTTGCGGTTCCATGACAAAACATAACATTGAAGAAAATGGAACAAATGATCAACAAACCTAACCTAACCTAAGCGATTCGTTATCATTTTCTCTTCTTTTTCTATGTGAATACCGCACAAGAGTTCCAACTGCATCAAATAATCTGGAGTCAATGGGAATCTCCAATTGATTCCTAGATCCCAAACCTAACCTAACCTATTCTAAGAGAATTTGATTGTTTTATTATTTTCATTTCTTTTTTATATAAATACCGTGTAAGAATCCCAACTGCTCCCAAAAATCTGGATCAGACGGAATCCCCAATTGGTTGAGGCGCTGAAGAAAGTTGGGATGGGAAGGAGATGGGGATGAGTAAGATTGGGAAGTGCCTGACCGTTCATTTCTGGTCACTAAACACAGGTAGAGCCCTTTCAAGAAACATTTATATACTAAATAGTAAGTCTTCGGAAACTGCTGAAAAAATATATATTTTTTAATTACTTCAATATGAAATAATATATACCTACTACCTACCCACTAATTGCATCAAATTTACTTGCGCACACCGGGATTTGAACTAGCATCCTCTGGATTCGTATGCAACTTTCTTAACCGCTCGACAACGGAGGTTGTCAAACCGTCTTGAAATGTACCGAAATTAATACGTAGCCACTTATCTACCAACAAACCGCAAAAGGTAGTCAAGCAATTAATTAACTAATATTTGTCGTATAGCCGGCAGGTAAAAAGGAAGGTATTTCCTTGAAGGATGTGGTAGATAATCTTTAATGACACAATAAAATTATTATTATGTCAGTCTGTGGTCATTTTTGCATCTAGGTACTTTTGAAGGACGATTTATATAATTATTTTTTTGTCTGACCACGAAATACAATAAAACAATCTGATAACGGTGATAAAAAATAACATAATCAAAATTGCTTGTTTTACTCGTGGGTACCTTTTTCTGTTTTCCCATGTGGTTTAGAAACCTGGATACCAAACCGAGCGGCAGATAGAAAAAAATTAAAAACAAGGTGTCATTTTTTTTAACAATTAATATATTAGCAAAATAAAGTGGACAAATAGGATAACTAAGAGAGAGTTTTTTTGTAGAATGGTTTTGTTAGAAATTATGAAATTATTAGACACACCTACTAATTTCGGTAGCATGTTTGCGTAATGTGTAAAATTATTCAAGTTCAATGAACTTCTAATTTTCAAACATAGAACTGATAATACGAATGTAATACGAAATCTTATCGGACAAGCGATAAAGTAGGTACTTCTAACTCTTTAATTCAAATGTGTATTTGTTTTGTATAAGTTCATAATTGTAGATACATACTTATAGTGGCTTACATAATTATAATCTTTTTATAAGCGGTGCTACATTTTATGTTCGATTAGCATGGGTTTAACGAATATTTTACATTTGTAATTTCATTAGATAGATATCGTAAATTTGTTTTTTTGAAAGGCAAATATTTTTTTAATTAATACTCAGCTTCACGAATCCCACATTTTTTTAACCCTTGATTTTTCACGGGTCTGCGCTTTTATTACAATAAAAGAACAATGTATGAAGCTGAAGGTGACATAATTAAAAGAGAAAAATATAAGTATACCCTCCTGATAAACCTAGAAAAGACTGAATGAAGGTGTGGAGGAAGACAAATGACAGTTTAATAAATATTTAACAAATATATTATCTGCTTTATCGTTAAAAACAATGAACACTCAAACACAGTTCAACTTAGAGCACTCAACTTATCCGTATAATCTTATTATGGTATATTATTTATTCCAATTTAAATAAAGGTAAATATTTTGTACAAGACACAAATCTAGCATCCAGGAGGTAAATAATTATTTCAACAGATTTAAGTGATATCTGAACCCAGAGCCTAGTTACCAGCGAGTTATTAAGAAATCTCCACAAAGGTAGGTTTATGTTTGCTAGTTAAATGTCTAGGGTGTAACTGGCTATGGGTAATGCACCGACACAGCCGAGCAAATTGACCGGTGAAGAATGTACAAGACAAGGTTGTAGGTAACTCACACATGATCCCTCTTTGGGAAAGTTTATGCTGCGATGTTAGACAGAAATCTGTTCATTATTTGTATAGTAAATAAAGTAATGAGGTTGACAACTACAAACATTTTTTTAAATACATGTATGTTAATGTGATTTCAGATTTTTGTTATGTTCTTCTCCTTATGCCGTCTTGTATTGGAGGTTGGATATTATTGGTTTATCTTCGCCGAAGAAGCTACAGCTCTGACAACTTCCCGACGCGCCTTATATCACTATATACAAATGGAAGGCTCGTTTGATAGATTATCCTATCTTAATAAACCGTTGCAATATCTTTAGAGAACAGGAGTCAGATGGGAACGCTGTCCTTGTTCTACTGGTATTTCGGTGGAAGATACTGTTAGGAATTAGCATCATTTATCTCTTCCGCACCGGTGCATAATCGGAAAACAAGTCAGACGCTCGCCCGATTTTTGTACCTACATGGTTGATATTTGCCCCATGAAAAATGATCATTTCAACGACTCGTTCTTGAGTTCTACAGTTCGGCTGCGGATTTGCCGTCCTCTGTATTTCGTTTCTCCTATAACATCAAGACATGAATAAGACCGTCCACACGGCATCCCCAAAGATGACATAGGCCCATAACGAAAAAAATCTCGTTTCTGAGCCACGGGTACAGCCTCTTCTTTCTTTCTCGGATCAATATTCTATCGTGTTATTAGCTGGGTAATCTCAATTTAATAAAGTATTATCGATTATTTTATATGAAGTTGACTTTCACAATTTTAAATTTGGTGAGCTCACTCAACAAACCACCAAATCGACTGGACTTAATCTTCTGAAACTTATTTATTAATAACATAATTACGCATATTTAATTTTACTGAAGCGTGGTGAATGAAACAAAATAATTATCATACTGTTTCTCCGAAGGGGTAAGCAGAAAGGATGGACAGCCAAACAAGACGGTTTTGGCACACAATCCTTTGCTTCATCCATATTTTCTTTGGTTCACTTGATCTTGTCATAGTTCCTCCGGCATCCCAGGCTTCTTCTATAATCACATTCGCGTTATAGAGGTGTTCTCCTTATACGCCTTTCTTTGTTCAAACGCTCTATATGCCCAAACAATCTAAGCCTCCCTTTCTTAATATAACTCATCACTTTTGCATTATTTGCGAATCTCTACATTTAATTTGAACGATTAAAATTTAAATTTCACACTATTATATCAAAACTACTCGTTAAGGGCTATAAATAAACACATAAAACGGTTCGAAAATATACATCTTGATAAAAAAACGATATTTTTTAAATAGCATTCAAATGAATTCCTTCGTTTTTCGAGTCATTAGTTGTGTAAAACTTTGGTTTAAAAATAAGCAAAGATTAACAATTATTTTATTTACAGTATACAAATAGAATTTTGCCAGTTCTCATTTCTTTTTCATTAATCTCCCAGCATTTTGAAGTCCCATAAAGCATGAGATAGGATCTCGGCTGTCCGCGTGATGCAGTTTAATGCATTCCACGAAAAGCGCGCACAATAAGCAGAAATTCTCGAGGAATATTCATGTATGCATCTCTAGGCTCACCGGGCATAATAATATGAGCTTACTTACCAATCTAAAGCTGCCATCTCGTCTCATTTGCATGGAATGTCCCAACATATTTATATTATGGTATGTTAGTTTTAAAGAACGACCAAATAACTTCAGCGGCCCTACTCGCACGATAACATGCTTTTTTTAAATAAATGTTGAAGAACGTGATATTTAATTTAAAAAAACGTAAAATATTATTTAATGGTTTTTGTAAACGAGCGACTTGCCGGGAAGATATTTCCATCAAGATTTCCGCATGGTCGGTCAAGATTCTCGTGTATTGCCTATTATTCTTGTCGACATTTTGCCCTGTCTTGACGGCGAGTTCGCTCGGCTACCGGTATTGCAACAATATTTCCGGACAATATCTATTTCTTTCTTGCTCTGTAACTAACACATGTGCGTCTCTGTTCGCCACCAAAACATTATTTCAAACGAGATTAATGTTCATAAATAAGATTGTTTTCAAGTTTGGAGGAATAATTGTAAAAGATCGTATTTTAATCTAATGCATAATGTGTTGGAAATTAATTTGTCTTATACATTACGGCAATCTTGGCGGAACACGACAATATTGACAGCCAACAGCTTATCCTACAAAACTATTGACGACAAAGACAATAATTGTTCGGAAATAGGCAATAAGCAATTTATCTTGTCCGTTTAACAACAATGAAACAGTCATAAAGAAAGTACCAATGTTTGTTAGAATTTTTTTTAATTGATGCCTTCCTGCGTATTTTTTATGAAATAAAAATGAAACAAACAATTGGCTGAGCGGTCCGAAGCCATGGGTTAGTAGTTAACTGCCTCCTGAGTCCTCCTTCATTACACAAGCAACATTTTCCGGATATTTAATTAGGATGGTATTAGAAAGTTTTAAAGTATTGTATGGTCATTCGCAACCTAGGAATGTTGAATATTTTACATTTCATTTTTTTTTAATTTCAAACAAAAATGTCCAAATAAAGGTCACCATCTCAAAGACAATTCCCTTTTCAAACTTTCTAAGGCCGATAGGTTCCAAAATATTGATTATTCCGACTATTCCGAGCTCGCAGTAAGTTACTAAAAAGTAGTATCCAACGCGGCCACCATCTTGAACCGGAACAAACAAATTTATAGAAAAACGATATCTTCGCTATATTCAGTCAATTAATGACATGGTACCGTTGTATTATTTATTAAAAACTTTTAATTTGGGACAAAAGAAAAACATATTTATTAGAAAAAGGTGTTGAAATTTTTCGTGTTAAAATTAGTCTTAACTGATAACTTTACTTAAACTAAAAACGCTTTTAACCGTGTTATAACTTTAAATCGTTATCAAAACAAACAATCCAAAAGTATTCGTGAATGGTTAGAATCTTCGATGACGTCATCAAAAATTTAATTGTTATCAGAATAATAATGTATGTTGCCTTATCTTGTGTTTTAGAGATGTTAACATAGTATTTTCATGATAAGAAATACATCAATGAAATATTTCATATCGAAACATTTTCTCAATGACATCGTGTTTAATTTTTAATTTTATTTGTTACATCATTAATCGTAATTCTACTACTATTTATTTTTACCTGCAGACACTTGGTACAATTTGATTTTAAGCATGGCATTTTTGAATACGTGAGCAGAGTAGTCCTAAAAAATCGTGCAGGTCAAATAATAATTGTCATTGTGGAAGAGGCTATTAGTATTGCCCCTGATAACAGATTACCATTCAGAATCTAAATGTTTATTGAATTGGTTTTAATTTCTTTGTTTTGTGAAACGATCTGAATACCTAGCCAGATAGTTCTTCTTCTTCTTCTCTCAATTTTCTTCAGCTTAACAAAATTCCCCAAAAGTAGATTCTCTGCGGGAATTTGTTAATCTTGAGAAGGAAAGTCTACTCGACCAACGAGATTCTAAATTTATACTGTTTAATGGTCTCGATTAAAAGTAGTTTTTCAGCCATATTCAGCTTTTAATCAATGTTTTGATTAATTGTTCAGTATAAGGGACATGTCGTTATGCTTGCTTATCAGCTGTGCGAAATTTTATGAAAAGCTGAAACGGATTTAGAATAGGTATAATTTAACGGAGACCATTCAAGTGTCGGAAAATCGAAACAGCGCTGATAGTCGATAGTTATCAAATAT
Source organism: Hesperophylax consimilis (assembly GCF_061612785.1). Taxonomy (NCBI): domain Eukaryota; kingdom Metazoa; phylum Arthropoda; class Insecta; order Trichoptera; family Limnephilidae; genus Hesperophylax; species Hesperophylax consimilis. The sequence continues at coordinate 21,459,921 of NC_142846.1, forward strand.
GAAGGAATTTAAAACATCCCAACATAATAAGGTAATGTAATTTTTAAAATTAAAAGTATGAAAAGTAGGTTTTTGTTTGTCACATCCGGTTTTACTCTTTGCAATGAAAGGGTTAAGCTGTAACAATTGCATCGGGTAAATTCCCTTCGAGTTCGATTAAATACTTTATCACAAAACCTTAAATGGCCAGTTGGTAGGTGTTTTACATACCGATTTAAGGATTCAATTCAGAAAGGTTAAACGATTGATATCCAATCTAAATCCTGTCGTAGGAGGGATATTTTATAGCAAACGGGATTGAGTTATTTTCAAGACCAGGCAATTGAGTTACCTAGGACGGCATAAATATAATATTCAATTATAATTATTTATGTAATAGTGATGCGACAAAATCACCTCAGAAATGTCGCACGATTAAATTGCTTTTTTGAGGGGTATACTCGTTGTCGATGACCATGTATTCTATCAACTTTTGGTACCAATCGCATATACGCACGCGAACGCATTTCTATGAAATTATATGTCAAGTATATTGTTGACTTCAGTCCCTCTGAAGGAATGTACAATCCTCAGTCAGAGCAAAAATTCGTTTGAAAATAGACGTATTATACTAAAAAAACGCTTTCAATTACAAAGGTAAATTTTGGCAATATGGGTGATTTTATTAAATAAAATTATTTCAACAGTGATTGTGAAATAGCGTATGAGTATCAAACTTACAGCTGTGCTATTGGCATAAACAACTTCGTTTTTTCGCGAGAGCTTTTTTCTCGGCTATAGCCTGAATGAATAAATAAATATAGTGAATATTTGTGTTTGATACTTACATCATAATATTTATATCAATCCTCCAACTTCCACGAGGTAGGTACTGTTAGATATACATAGACTATTCAACCCGGAGCTTGGGGAAGCATCGTTCCCATTAAATCAGTTCGTGATACCATTAAAAAATAATACAATTACATGTGATAGATTTGTTGCAAAGAAAAAAAAATGGTTTTAAGTTTCACAAATTAACTAGGTACCTAATAAACTTTGTTTATTTTAGATTGGGTGAGCTCATTGGCTATAGTACCCACCTAATTTGGGTATTTTGGAAAATAAATTACGTGGTATCAACGCTGCAGTGTTATTTGTTATTACCTACGTGTTTTTGGTTTGAACAAACATAGACAATATGCTATTATTACCTAAAAAAATTTTGTCGACCACTAACGAACAGGACATAAGATATCTTCTTACTAACACATTTTAATCGTTTTGTGTATTATAACAATCAGGTGATAGGAATTCGATCAAACGTTTTCACTTTTCTCGAAATGACTATTAGACCGTTTAATAAACGGTTTTTCTGTCACAAATATTTGCTTTGACAAAGAGGTGGAACAAATTCTGAGATTTTCGCAAAGATCAAAAGAATTTTAATATCTTGTATTAATTTTGTCATTATGGTGTGTCTTTTTTCTGTCACATCGATTAATATCATTTGTTTTTCCAGCTTTTTATAGGGCTAAAAATCTGGATATTTTCCTCCTAAAATTGCCGATAGAATCCTAGATGGAGTGTCTTGAACATTCTCCCAAGATAACAGCATAATATCGACTATTACTTTATTATACAGAAGAAATAGGATTTTTTCTGTAATACCTGCTTATTATGATTTTTTGCAGAATTGGTATTAAGGACTTCAATATCGTAAAAAAAATTTTACTTCAGTAAGACTTATTAGCTTATGGGGGTTCCTGAGAGGTTTGTTTTAACCTATCTTTCTGTTACAGGCATCGGTTATGGAAAAGATGCATATGTTATATGTGTGACAATTGTAATAACGAAAGCCTTTTTGTGGTGGTCAACATGTATTATCTTTTTGTTTTTCTAGTCATAGACATTGACCTCTGTAATTTTAGAATTATTTCTATTAATACGTTTATTTGGCGCAATGAATCACCGTACGGAGCGTGTAAAACAGTTACCATACGTAATAATATATTAAAACGATAATCAAGCATGTTTGCAATTGTATCGTAACATTTGATGCATAACACCTTGGGGTAAAACCAGAATTGTAAGAACAACCTTTGGCGGTATAAAAAAACCTCGCTTGCCGCTGAGTTTTGGGAAAATAATAGCGTTTTAAAGACCGAAGTATCAGAAATTTCACAGTTTGTTTTTCCCATATAGATCTATTATACAATCTGTAAAAAGCGTTCTAACTAGTGCAGACACTCGATTATTTATAGTTCACAAGCATTTCCTAATTGGGAAAACACATTTTTTATATTCAATGAAGAATAACAATAAATTAATTAAACTTCTCACGTTAATCTAGTTTTAATTGTAGCTTAAGATCTTAATTCAAACTATTCAGAAGTTTTGGATAATCGATTTTGATTATTCTTTACAAATATTTGAGACATCTAAGACAGTGTAGTTGTTGTTGTAGTTGTAGTGAAGTTCGTCAAACTTAGCAAAACAACAAAGTTTTTCACGTAAATCGAACTCACAAACTCAAACTTGTAATTTTCCTGCACAGTGACCAATGACATTGTAAAAGTAGTGACGATAAAGAATGCATTACTGCATTCTGAAATTTTGGTTCATTTGGTGTTCGAATGTTTAAAAAAAAAAGTGGGTGTGTCAAGCCTACGCAAGACAGAAGTGAAACTTCTAGTTTCAGCTGATGCTTGGCGTGGCGCAGTTCGCTGGTGTCTGAGAGAGAGGAAAGAAGAGAAGAGAGAGAACGTTCGTGAGCGGCTCCCCCACCTCAACAAGGTTTCACTTCAAAAATGCCACAGCCGAGAATCGAACCTCGCTTAACTGATTGAAAGCCAACCACGCTGAGCACCAACTGTAAGCAAAGCCGCATAAATTGATTATATTATGTAGGTTCTGAAAATATGAGAGCTTGTTATGTTTTATAATGTTACCTACATCACACCCAAAATATAATATATTTTTAAAAATAATGTACAATGTACAGAAATAGAATCCCACACAAGATCGCGTAGTGCGCTCTAGCGAACGGATATTTTATCAGAGGGAGATAGTTTTAATTTTTTTTTCTGTAAATTATTACATATTATCAAAATAAATAAATTAATTAAATAAATGTAATACAATTATCATAATATACGGATTAGATAATAATTTTAATCCAACACAATAACGCAAAGCGCGCTCTAGCGGAGTAATGTTTTATCACAGTGAGATAAGTGTTTTTATTATTTTGCAATATTATTTTCTTTTAAAAAATGTTCTGACCTACTAAAAAATAAGATATTGAATGAAAAAGGCGTTAAAAACAAAAAAATAATGTGCGATGGCCGAGAATCGAACTCGGATCAACTGCTTGGAAGGCAACTATGCTGACCATTACACCACCAACGCCAGTTGTCGGGATGAGCTAAGAAGCATTTATATGTTACTTCAAAACTTTGACTAGATCAAATGAACTTTAATCGGTGGTGGGGGTACCCGCATTTTCGTTTCGGTCATGAGTCGGTTTTACTCCGGTCCTCGAAATTGCATGACGCGCGTAAAGAAGTTTCACTTCAAAATATTTTTCGAACCTAAAAAGAGATAAAGATTCAAACGACTTAAGTATTACGTGGGTAAACTTTTGTTAGTAGAATATAAGTAAGCGGTTTTAAATATCCAATACGTTTTTTTACACGGTAATCTGTTATACCAGCCGAATTCCCCGGCGTTGCCCGGGCTTTCAAAAATGTTTTTTAGAAATTTCATATAGACCGTGACCTTTCCAGTGTTTTAAAGGACAAGTTGTCGAAATTTCATCAACCTCAGAATAAAACTAGATTTCTTTACAAATCAAATCCATGCCTCCCGCCACAAACAGACAATATCCTATATATTATATATTAGAAGAAGGTATACAGAATAGATAGTATTTTGATTTTGGCAACACTGTTATAACATCTTGACTGGTATACATACTAGATGTAGAAATAAATTGCGGAATATCGTATTATATAAATTTTTTTAATTATAAAAACAATGAGATTGAAAAAAATTGATGGGAAAGTTTTAAAAAATAATGTGCATTGGAGCTGTATGCCAGTGCCAAAAAAATATCGTTGACGCTAGTTATATGAAGCATTTCCCACTAACATAGCGGTAGAACAAATTGGAGTCAAAGTATTAAGTATTCTTCAACGAAAGCAGAACACTTGCCAACGGCTAATTTATAAATACGTATTATAAAAAGAGCCTGGATACGGTGATTTAAAAAAATATATATTTTGGTATAATAATATTGTTAGAAAATGAAAATGCAAATAGTAGTCAAAACACAGACCATGTGATAATTACTTTCCTAGCTTTTGAGTTGTTTTTTTGGTCAGGTAAATACCAGAAAGTAACCATAAAAATTGTAATAAAATATAAACAACGAAACATTACGTGTTGCAGGTAACAATTGCGCAACTCAGTTGTACGACAAAAAATGGATAAACCCAGATACAATGATCTCAATCGTGACCTAATCTTAAAATTGTTGAAGTCTAAGTGGCTATTGTTGTTTCGTATTAATTATTGCGGGATATAAAGCACTTGCCTATATCGTGTAGGGAATAGTCTATTATATCCCGCAATAATAAATATGTAACAACAAGTAAGTAATTATTATACTATTCCCTATATGACGTAGGCAGCGGCTTTCTCAGGTAATTAAAATACTATTTCCTATACAACGTAGGCAGGTGTTTTCGTAAGTAATTAAAATAGTTAAAAATATATAATCAGGGAGAGAAAGCGTTTGAAAGATGAATAAACAATAATTAAACCACATCATTGTTTCATTTTTTTTTAAATCCACCCATAAAAAAACATTTTTTTAATATAATACATATATTTTTATTAATAGATGTATTTAGAAATTCTTTTTTTTGTATGACTGGGGATTGAACCTTTTTCCCCAGGGACTGGTGTCAACCGCGCTAACACCTGATCAAAATCCCAATTCAGTAGGACCGGCATTTATTTCGGAAACAATTGCTGTAATGTCATCAAATTTTAGATAAATGTGTATATGTTGCGTGTGTATGCATGATTGCACAAAAGGTTTATTGATTCCATTGTCATCGACAACGAGTATATCTGCCGAATTTCAGCTCGATATCGGATGTCGGGAAGTGGGTTAATTTTCACTACTAACATTTCACTTAATTTATTCTGTGAAATTCAAACATATAGATGTATTTAAAAAAAATCAAACCATCTTCAAATACACACAAGAAAAGCAAACTTTTTTGGAATAAAGTGATTTATCACACATTCCAATTCGCTGTTTTCCATATTATTTTGAATCGCATAAGTGCAGTTGCGATTGTGTGATATATACACTCTATTGTTAATAATATGCTGTACGAGTACCTACCTATATCGTTGGAAAGTGTTCCATTAATACCACGCTAGTAGCAGGAGGTAAAATAGCTAAGTAATTTATGGCTCGTCTGGATTCTCCAAAGAAAACTTCCAAAATTGTGATAAAATTCAAAACAAATGTTTTTAAGTTCATTGAACCGAAGTTACAGAGGCACAACCGAAATCAGTATTAAAAATTGAAATAAACATAATCACAAGAACTGCCTTTCTTCCTCCAGCAAGCAATGTTTTTAGTACCATGCAAAACACACTATGGCTATGTGATTTTTATCTTATAAAACAATGGTACAATATTATTATTTTATTTCAGACGCCACTCTTTTGATGGGTATAATCTTTCCTTTGCAATTGTAATACTTACTAAGTACCCAAGTAAGTGATGATTATATAATTAAATACAGATTGACCGCGTTGAGGATCTACTCTTGGAAAAACCAGATTCGGTATTAAGTTATCTTTATCTTTGGATATGACGGTCCACCAACAAACGGATGTGGACGTTTGTTATTCAAACAATAATAATTATTATGAAACTGGTTAGAGGTTCGGGTGTTCTGGCTTTTGATTAATATTTGAAACTGAACAACACATTCTCCGTGATAAAAAAAAAATGGTTCATAAAAGATGGGTCAACAAGCAGGCGGATGTTAACTTGTACCTAGCACGTGAACATACGACGTATTTGAAAGTTTAGGGTCATATACCTAAGAACCGAACCCAAATAGTATGGTCATTGGAAAGCTTGGTATTATTTATATTGACCCAAGTGTTTGCTGCCGTATTTAAATTATTTGAAAATTATGTTCAGTTTTCATTTTCATCAAAAATAAAAATACAACAATTCAATTGAACAGTTTCAATCCTCAAATGAATTATGTTCCCAAAATTATTACACAAACTTTGGGCCAGTTATTTCACAGAATTTGAACAATTAAGTTGGAAATTAACTTAAAAGTATAAAGGATTATTCAAATTCTGTGAAACAACGGTCCTTAAGACGACATAAGACTCTAATAACTGGGGTTTGCTATAATTAACTTACGTTTAAATTATTTCTGATGAACGTGTAATACGTAAATCTCAAATGTTTCTTGAGGGATCACTACGGATGTAAGTTATTTATATTTATGATTAATAAAAACGATTCCATGATAAATCAACACATAGACAATTCAACACACCTTTAAAAGGTGATATAAAGTCATTAGAAACGATGATTTTTTTTTAACCTAACCTAACCTAACCTACTTAACCCAGTTAAGGTTTTTGTTTCATCACTTTCCATGACTTTATATAACTTTTTAAAGATGTGGTGAATTATCATTTTGATGATTTATCCGGTCACCATAAATACTACATAACGCACAGTGTTTTTACTATAAGTGCAATGTCATGTGGCCTGCCAAATAAGTATATTTTATGTATATGTTTGTAAATTATAAAATTAATAAATTGTACAGCATACTTGATGTGATTTTCAAAAAAATATCTAATTATTACAAGACATTTTTTATTTAATTGACTAATTTCTACCGATAAATCTATCTATGTATAAAATAGCTTTGTTAGTTAGAATATGTATGGATTTTTGGTGCAAGATTTTACCCTTGTTGGTAATCTGATGCATTTTGCAATTTTCATCGTTTCGTGTAAAGTCCTTTACTCAATTTATATTATTTAATTTCATACAACTAAGAGATTTTAGATAGTATAATACATCTGTCTATCTCGCTTACCAGCGTGTCTATTATTCATGTTGTGCTTGAGCATTATAAATATGATGTAATATTGTATTAAAACAAAAATTTCTGCTGACTTAAAACATCTTGGATTAAGTATCTTAAAATGTCTTTCATTTTGAAAACTTTGAAAAGCTCTTGTTGTTTATAGTTAATACCACAAATTCATTAATTGCGTAATGTCAATAAGATGAATTATAGTTGTTAAAAGAATACGCAATCATAAAGAAAAACCTCAATGAATTATTTTTTTTAATGTATTTTAAATACAGTTCTAAAACTCACGGAAAAGGTAAACCAGCATCTACCGGTTTATTATGTACAATGCATATTATTATACGAGGACTCAAGCAGATACATCGAGAGTGAAAGTGGAGATGCGAGTAGGCGAACAGCCAGTAGGTACTACAATGCCTACTCGAGACTGCCAATAATGATTGCACTTGTAATTCCGATGTTTGCGCCTATAAATAACTGAATGTTTATCTTCTCGTTACTTGTTACGGAACTCTTTAGGTTGGACAGAGATTCCCAAAGGGGGCGATATCTCTCCCCCCACAGAACACGGTGATGGCTTTTGGGGCAATAGGGGGAATTAAAGCGCAGTAAAGGGGGGTTTGCGGTAAACAAAAAGGCATTGATAAAATTTTGCTAAACGCAGTACGCATTCCTGCATAAGACACATTCAAAAAATCTGTTTACGAACAATCGTCCAACGATGAAATTAAAAACGAGGGAAATGATACGAAAAGATAGTTGGTAAAAATGTACAAAAATATTACTGAGAATATAAAAAATATTAAAAGGTGAAAATATCAAGTTAAAACCTGAACAGGATTGTAATGGAGTGCTAGAAAATATTGATTTAAAGATTTGTAATGAGTGTAATGACTTAGTGATACGTCTAACGAGACTAATGACTGAAAAAAAATTCTTGTCAGTATCATACCTCAGAATGGTTCATATCCATATGTTCAATACCCAATATATACTCAAAATTCTTTTAATTCAAATTAAATGCATAAAATGCTAATTACGACCTGGTTGTAACCTGATGTCGGTTTGATAAAAATGCAAGCTTGACGATTTGTGTAAAAATGTTTGTATGATTATTTTTAATGTAGCTTTACAAATCATTTCGCATATTTCTTTTATAATCTGTATTATTTGAGGGGGGGGGCACTATGAAAAAATGAATGGAGAGTGGTCAGCCAAATAAGTTTGGGAAACACTGACCCAAGGTAATTACACTTTACACAGTCTTCAACTCTGCAACAGATGAGTACGAACAAGGAGATAGGAATAACATCTCGGGAATACAAGTTGTATTCATAGTAACATATATGTATATGTATTTTATGGGCAGTGGAAAGGCAGGGGTCATGGTTATTCTTACTGAATGTGTTAAAACAATCAGGATGGTCGGTGAGGAAAAGTAACATTAAGTGTAATGTAGGCAATTTGTGACTACTGTGTGACCTGCATTATTTTCATTAAAAATAAAGGTACATACAGGTATTTAGGTGTATTTAAATGTTTTAATTTATGACCGAGCACCTGAGAGAACTCATGAAGGCACATACATAGTGGTACAATCGAAAAACTTAGACGACAAAGAACAATAACTTATCGACAGATGGTTACATTGTGTAATTTTGATTTACAGAGGTTTGTTGGTGGTAGTAGACGTCTTTTACTAGCATATCTCGTAATGACGAGCAACTTTGCATTCATAGGCCCAATACATTTTAATTTCCACAGCCTTACGTTAACTCTAAAATGAATTTGCTCATAGGATCTTTATAAAAAATGTTTTTAGGAAGTTACGTATTTGACAGAATCCTAAAATATAAACATTTAACTACGGGTTAGTTAGTTTTACCTCTTAATGATTTATTTTGTCCTTATTTATGATTTTTTCTTATAACACACAAATAGTGTTTTTAGGAAGTTACGTATTTGACAGAATCCTAAAATATAAACATTTAACTACGGGTTAGTTAGTTTTACCTGTTAATGATTTATTTTGTCCTTATTTATGATTTTTTCTTATAACACACAAATAGTCAAAACGTCATTCCAACAGGTTTTAAATCATGTCAAAGAGTAAGGATTGTTGGAATCCCTGTATTTGCAATCGTATAAATTAAACAATGATAAAACATCGTAACTTTTTTCGCACAATTCGATAAGTACTCAGATGACGCAAGAAAGCCACAAATCTCGAGCCAGTGTTTATTTCTCGCGAAAAAGGATGACAGAAAGAATATTTTATGGTTCAAAGGACAATATGATTATTTATAAAACAGGAACTTCATACCAGATCTTTGGCCCCACCCACAAGAATAATATTAAAATTCCCAGACCAGGAATAGTACCAACAACGTCGTTGGATAGATTGTAAGATTTTTATCAAAATTACGTAGAAAATCAATGTATATTCCCGATGGTGTAATTCAAATGCCCATGTACTGAGAAACCTTCAAGTCGAATTTTTAAATGACTAACTGAAAGCTTAACTATGAGTATTTATAGTATGCATCATCAAAGTTTCAATTTATAGTATTATGTCACTTCAGCGTTCCTGCGAATTATAGGACGAACTGACTACCTTCAAGGAAGGAAAACCCAAATCGTGTCTTTTGGGGCAATGCACGTGGCTTTTTACTATCATCGATCGTTTTTTTAGTTTTTTAAATCAATTAAATCAATAAGTTAAGACACGAGGCGTCACGACTGACTTGTTTTAAGGGAATTCTCAGTAAGAACCCAACACGGGTAGTGTGACTTGCAGTTATTTATTGTTCGGCACGAGGAAATAAAATTTCTGAGCAGAACGAATATTGAGAAATGAACCATATTAGAAATAATTGATGGATTTATTTGTTACACCCTTTTTAAAAATAGCTTTGAAGTGAATTTTGTTTTTAATAGAGTTAGGTACCATCTAATTGAAAACTTCCGAAAATTTTCCGAAGACTCAATTAACTAGAGTAAAATAAAAAAGCATTTGAATATAGAATTAAGATTTAATTTTACATTAAAATTTATATTAAAATATATTTTATATAAAGCCAGTTTTGTGACAAATTACCACAAGAGCGCTGTATTTTGTATTTTGCGTGGGTATAATAACAATCGTTCAAGAATTGAATTTTGCAAATATCTTATATAATAAAAAAATTTCTATGATATAGAATGTTTCAAAACAACGATTTTATCACGTTAAACCCTTTAGAAAACCGTAAAAATAATAGAGATGCCATAAATGACATCAACCACTTTATTTTTTAATTTTATGTGAATACAGCACTGCTTCTAGTGAGACTATGGCTTTCCCAATTCGGGTATGTTATGAAGCTGAAGGGACAGGGGAGGGGAAGGATGTGGGGAAGAGGAAGGTAGGGAAGTACATGGCTATTTAGATTTGGTCATCAAATATGGCTAAAATAATTTCAAGGAACGTTTTTCAATTTTCAAACTCACGACCTCCAGATTCATAGTCTTCGGGAGGTGAAAAGGCTGTCACGCGTAATAAGTAGTTTTTGTTTAAGCTGTGGACCTTTTATAATATAATCAATTATTCTTTGGCAATGAGTTTTATAAAGGTATAAGAATACTTACGGAGGTGGAGGAATCTTCACTTGTTGGGATGCACTTGGATTGCACTGTAGTTGTGGTATTAGCAAAACTTTATTTTGCGATGCGTTAAGGCGATGCCATACGTAGTAATGCAAAATCATGTGTTTTTGGTTTGAAAATTTGGTCGCCTCGCATCACGGCTGTTGGTTTTTGACTGACTCCCGGACAAAGAGGAGAGGTATGAAGGAGAGGAAAACGGGGTTCAGGAACAAAATTCATTGCCATAAACAATTCTCTATGAAACGACAACTAGCCATTATTTGGGGTAAACAGTTTTGATAATAATTCAAGAGCCCTAATTGATTTGTTTGCCTTATTTAAACATTTCGACCGGTGTACCTTACTGTAAAATTTATTGGTAACCAGCTGAAGTCCCCGCGTCGCCCGGCCTTTACGCAGCGTTATTCTAAATCAGATGTAGACAGTAATAAGTTTGAAAAATTTCACCGAGAATCAAAATTCACCGAGTGTCAAAATTCTTCTTTAGGGGTAGAAAAAGGGGTGAGGTGTTTTTTCAAAATTTTATTAATCTCGGAATAAAACTGTTGATTTGTATTAAAAAAACCGTTAGCACAGACAATATTACAAAAATTTTGTGCGTCATACTCATCCTACCAATATTTGCCGTTATTTTTAAGTAATTTGTTAAATAATTGAAATGACCACTCCTAGGTTTTTTGAGATGATCAGAAGATAGAGCCCTACCTTAATTAGTAATTGGTGAAATCATTTTTTTTAATCGTGAATAAAACAATCCCGATAAATTTGTAATCTATGATTAATAGAATGAGATCATAAAATATTTTTATTCGAATTACGTAATAATATAGAAGAGACTACCTGGTACCAGCCTGTCTGCTCTTACATTAATTAACACACCTATATTTAGTAAATGTCCCAGTTTCCACATAGATCTACAATTGTTTGAAATAATGGTAGGTACCAACGCTGGCTAAGGCATAAAAACTACGACAAAAAGCAAGTCTTAATTTAAGTATTAAAATACTTACCTGCTTCGAATTTGATAATAACATTATTTTTAAAAACATTTATTTGAACTTCACTATTGTTTTCGGTTAAGTATTAATGCAAATCTTGGAAGCGGAAATATGCCCACTTTCTGACATCTTATCTCGTTGCCGATGACTTGCATTCTATACACTTTTTTGTGGCAATAACCTAAACGCACATGGACGTACACACATTTCTCTGAAATCGGATCGCATTGCTGCAGTTAATGTACAAAATAAATTTCGGTCCTACCTGATCGGCATTTGGCGAGGTTGGTAAAGTTTTCAACTCCAGTTTCAGGGTAAGAAGATTCAATTCAAATTAGATTTTTTTTTTAGATTTGAACTATTTTGAATAATTCACAGCAGTTTAAGAGCAAGTCCGTGGGGAGGTTCAATCCTCAGTCAAAAAAGTGTAATTATATTTTTATATACATATTTTAATAAAAGTAGGTGAATGGTAAGAAAAACTTTTTTTACAAGGGCTACGAATTTCTAATACACAAATTTGCGCAATTTTGTTACGCCAAAGCTTACCGTTCAATAGTTCTAGCTGCTTCATGAAAAAAAAAGATTTTGTGTTTTAAATAAGTACATAATTTATAATGAAGTTAATTTTTTGACGCGGACAATCGCCCCATTTTTATTTTGTTTTCTCAAGAGGAAAACCTGGCATTTATATGAATAACTGATTATTATTGTAAGCTAACCTAACCTAGTAGTAGAATTGTTAAAAGTTGTTCTTTATACAAATAAAGTAAAGAAGAAAAAATATATTATTCATAATCTTATCTGTTTATTATTTTAATTATAGTATTTAATTTATATTCAATCTACAAAATGCCTTATAGATATATATTTAAAAAAAATTTATTGTACAAAAATATATCGTTTCCCATTGATAATATAATAGCTCTATGTCGTACCCATATATTTCTAAAATGGTGTTCATTGGTGTTTTCTATTTTTATTTATTTTTTTATCGCTTATAGCACAATCCCAACTTCTCAGAGTTATTAGGAATATGGCGTATCCTCAGACTAACAAGGGAGAGAGGAGGACAATGAGAAGAGGAAGAGAAGTAGGAAGGTGGAAAAGTGCCTACCTCGTAATTTTATTTCACTAAAATTTCTCGTGTGTGAATTAACCGATTTAAAAACAAAACTCCTTGAGTCATCTTAAATTAAAAGTCCATTTTAACCATAGAACTAAAATGAAAAAATATTCCATTTAGCCCAATAGCCCAGCGCTCCGTCACACTTACACTCCCCTGTCATGGTAGATCACCACCCCAATTGAATTTCGCAACACAGTTTTGTAGCGGAAATTTAGGCCTCAATTAGACAAATATTTAGATCACAAGGCCACAAGGAACTTCTTGTGTTCTTCTTTATTCTATAATTTCAATATAATATTTATGATTGCACTGCGACAGAAAACGAACCCCGCGACCTTCAGATCAAATCCAAATACCAAGATTATTATCCAATTTAAACTGTAAGATAGTAATAAAAATCCTCTTCCTATCGATATAGGTATGAAGTACGTATTTTTAAGATTAACATGATTATATTTCAATTATGCAAATCAATAAGGGTAAATTTTTTACTCATCAAAGGTATTTTTCCGGATCGTGTGAACTTGGCTACCTTAAGCGAGGTGACTTCACTTGCTGACTCACACAATGCGAGACGATAAAATATAATAATATTGTCGTTCCATTGATGAAAAAGAGCGAATTGATTTTATGAGCGGTTCGTTTGATACCGTTTACATGGAGACGGAGTTATCAAGAAGTCATGTTTTACATTAACAAAAAATCAACAATTTTTGTGTTTTATGTAAAAAGAGAAGAGGCGATTCATATAATTGTATATTTTAGTTTAGGGTGTTTTTGGCGAACAACCAGTAGTACTAACGTGATTGATTTATCACCTTGGTTATCTCATATTTATCACAAACTCATGAATGAAGATATAGAAATCATTTTGTAAGTTCAACCACCAAGTAGAAAAAAATATTTTTAATCCGTAGTTATATATTTCTTTCAGATAATGGTTATTTACTTTCTACAAAGTGGTTTAGAGAAATTCTTACTTTTTAAAAATTTAACTAGAAATTAAAATGCGTCTGTTATAAAAAGAGAACAATTGAATGAACAAAATTATTTAATATAAGACTTTTTCATCCATTTAATTTTTAAATCAATGACCTAAAAACTTTTAAATTCGTTTTTATATATAAATTTTATGTCTCTTCGTAAGTTTATATTTTTATTTGTTCAATAATAACGTAGATGAAGTACATCCACTTATAGCTTTTGACAAGAAAAAAATTCCCCAAATGAATATAAATAATTTGGTTTCCGAAATAATAACGATCGCACTAAATTAAATAACAAAAAAAAAAAATTCTTGTCTCTCTCTACCAATGTGTAAAAACATGAATGACTTCATGATTCGATATACAAACAACTGCTACTGTTTAACTTTCAGGGATGTAACGAAATTTAACCTGGCACCAAGGTAAAATTAAAATCCGGCACCCAACCTACTCATGTCATGCTTGAAGGCAGATATAATAATTATTATACATTACGTACATTTTGAAATACACACTACATTACAAGTACCGACGACATACAACACTTTTGACGACTAAAGATTAAAATACTGCTTTCCCCAAAAAGGGTTCACATTTGTCCAGAAAAAAATTGCACTTAACAGTAATAAAGTCGTGGACGTGTCCGAGCGCATTTTTTTCCTTATATAATTTTAGTGAAATTGATCAGACGTGCAAATACTTTCTTGAACAGATTATCATTTTCGTTGGCCTGTCTGTGTCTACCAAGCAGGTTTTATTAAATATAAATTGTTTATTACAATGCTTTATCATGTTTACAACTATTAATTACCGTGTTTTACCATTTTTATCATGTTTACAATTATTTATTACCATGTCTTACAAAACAAGTTTCATAATATTTATAACTATTAATTACCATGTTTTATAATATTTACAACTATTTATTACCACGCTTTACCATGATTTATTATGTTTTACTTAGTTAATCAATATTTTACGATTTTCTACTATGTTTTATAGCCTTTTACAATATTTTACTGTGTTTTACCGTATTCTAGTACATTTCAAAGTGTTTATTGTTATTTATATTGGTATTATTATTTATTCATTTGGTCTTTATCCGTTTGCACTCTTTTTCAATCACTTTTATACTTTGGATCTTGTCCATTTTAAAAATTGCTCATTAGCATTTTATCTACCTTAACAGTTATCAATCTGATGGTCTTTGTCCATTTCTTCATTTACCGATTTGCACCTTGACCATGTAGTTATTCATTCATTTAAACTTTGACCATTTGGACATTTATCCATTTGGTTTTTGGCCATTTGGACATTTAACTTTTTGGGTTTTGCCCATTTTGACATGAATGCATTTGAACTTTGTTGATTTATACATTTTGATGGTACCAACAAGTTGGAGTCTGTAAAATATGTAAAATCCGATTGGATGTAATCGTATAGCTTTTCCTGTGATGTGAAGTCCCAATTATAGTCACAATTATTTTTATACAATTTCTTTCCTATCTGACTGCTTAATTTGATTGTTTATTTGCAAATTATTTGCAAATGTTTATTTGCAAATTATTTGCAAATGTTTATTTACAAATTATTTTCAAATGTTTATTTGCCTCAAAAAGGGATATACGAGATGTTCCAAAATTCAAGACAAGTTTTGGCCAAAGAAACCACATATATCTGGCAACCAAACTTTACAATATCCTTCCTCCAAGTTTGAAAAAGATAGAAAAGATAAATAAGCTTACGGAAAAAATCAAAACATGGGTGAAAGAAATTAATGCAGACATACTAGAAAATGTATTAAAAACATCATAGAAACTAAATTACAGAAAATCAAAGAAATCTACCAGTCCGCCTCAGCACAGGACTACCTAGTGAGGAGGACTAAGAACAAACAGATGAAATATTATAGATTATCATATATTGTAACTCTCATCAAACCTGTAATTAAATAGACACTAATAACAAAATAAAATAAAAAATAAAAAATTTTAATGCGTTGCACAAGCGTCATGATGTAATAACCTATTGATGCTACAAAGCACAATGAGTCTGATGATATAACCGAACATATAGGTAAGTTAGTTTGTTAATCTTTACTATAACACAGTCATATAAACAAGACGAGGTAAAATAAATGCTACTTCTAATACTCACTTAAGTAAAATTAACTTAGGACATTTATTCAAAACCGGCGAATATTTTTTATACCATTGAAGACACTTCGCCCCAGGCTACGCCACTGTTTTCGTATTCTGCAGCTCATTATTATCTAAAAAACGAAGCTTCAAAGATTTTATTAACAACTATAAATAATGAATGGATCGCTGTTAGTTAAATTAGGTTTAGTTGTTTTTGTGAATGAATATTATTTATTTATGTAAAATCATTAAGCAGTATAATTTATCAAGGTCTATTAATTAGTTATTTATGAACATTTAGAAGAAAATAATGACTGCTAAAACTGAAAAAAAAAATATTATTGTTATATCTTGAATGAGATAAAATTACATTAATATCTTGATAAAAGCTACAATTAAACAAGTATCGCAAAATAGAACTACAAAATTAACGTCAGAGTATAAGAATTGTGAATTTATTTCACCATACATTCTAAACTTTGACCCCCTAATTTCCATCCACACATCTCTCACATTCCTCGATTGACCTAATTCATATAAAATATAACAGTTCAATGCTCAATTAATTATTACCTGATTATTTGAGACATAAAATATTAACTAAATAGGAGTTACGAAACTATATTACGAAAATATTCAATCTGTAAATTTCATCCCCCATAACACAAGGACATCCCTAAATGCTAACATCCCTACATCCCCACTATTTCGTATTTATAAGTGTTGGGCTTATCGTGTTACCAACAGCAAATATATTAAATTTGTGTGTCAATTCATTTATTAATTTTTTTGCAGTTAACATATTTACAATGTGACTTAAATTATGTAGAGATACCGCAAACATGGAAGTAAAAAAACGAAAATAAGTTAAGTATATTTTTCTTCATTTTTTTAGATAAGGGAAAGTATAAGGAAAGTATTGGATGTAAGGCAAGGAAATCCTCACTAACCCAACATGTGGCGTGTGTGCGGTAACACATTGATGGTGACATTTGTAAGATTACGTCGTTTAAAGTTGTACTGAGAGCACATCGTAGGTTAGAAAATGTACCTAAGATCCTTATAAAGTATTTCAAAACTATAAGAGAAAGACGGTGGGCCCAAAAAGTAACTTGATTACTTTCAAAAAGTAACTTGATCACTTTCGGAGACGAAATGCAGCATGTACCAATTGTAGGGGTTATGAAATGGAAAAAACCCTACTGCGGAAGACAATACTAATTAATGAATGTTGAAATAAACAATTCAGGTTAAGTTAGGTTAGTTACTCAATTTGGGAGGCGGGTATGGGTAACGCCGCTCCGGGAAACATTTATTGGTTAACCAACACCCCTGCCATTGTCAACCAAAGTGATTCGCAACGTTTGGTGGCTTAGCAGGGGTGCCAGGATTCATGGGTTGAGGTTTGTTTAGGTCTTGGCAGCGGATGCGTTTGCACACATGCTGTGTGGCGGGTCGGATCGGGAGATACTGGTTGAAAGAGACCTTTTGACCTCTCCAGCCAGACTCTTTCTCGACCCGTCCCCTCGCACAGCAGTGCCAGGGATGGATTCATACGTCCGTCACTGCTGGACACATTGACCCCCAGACTTCTACACTCATAGATTTTTCCTTCCCAGAAGTCTCTCTCCTTCCTATTCCTAAAAAGACCCTCCCCTTAGCATCCCCAAAGATGAAATAGGGTCTGGGGGATTTTTTCCTCAACTTTGGAGCTATTATAAAAAATGATATCGATTATATCTCTTTTAATTATTTATATAAATCACTCAAGGGTGGACAAAACTTAAAAAGATTTTGTCAGTCAATTTACTTACGTAAATGTTAGAGCAACCTACTGGTCAAATTAATATTGAATATAAAATGATAGCTAGTGATTCTACAGGGCGTCATATCGTCTAGACCAGAGGTTCCCAAACTTTTTTGCCCCGTAGACCACTTGCCAATTTTTTTCCCAATACCCCCTGCCTGCCGAATATTGAATTTTTCTAAAACCATTAACGTCCTATGTGATAATCATTTATTTTTTTCGTAAAAAGATTCCCTTCCCTTGCCTGTCCAACAACCGGTGGCAGTATAGTTCCTCTGTCTTTATACTGTGCGGACAGGGGCGCCCTTGTGAGGTATTACACCAAATGAAAATGAAGCAGGATAAGCAACGGGAATTTCTTTCTGTAGCTGGCCCTAGAGAACTGTCCCTTAAGTTCTTTGTCATTGCTTATTCCGGTCAGTTATTCTTGTCACATGATATCCTATTCTTCGACGTTCCATTTCCATATATATATATATATATATATATATTGGCTTTTTACACTGTTTTTCCCCGTTCTTTACACTGTTTATTTATGCACATTCTTCCTTTTACTTTTGAATTTGTGCCTTATTTTTTAGGAACGCGTTGATAATTATAATACTGTTTCTTTTTGTGTTTTTAGCTCTTTAATACTATGTTAATCTTTTTTTCCCTTCTTTTTTTCTATTATGAACGGTCAATTTGTTGCTGATCACCACTTATTTTCTACGTTTGTTAGTTATTTGCCTTTTTATTTGTTACTAACAAATTGGTTTATGATTAGGTTGTCGAACTGAACTCTATCGTACTGTGTTGTTCATTTCCCCACCATGGGAGCGGATAGAACCTGTTTCTGCATCGGCTGCCCCACGAACCACGGGTGCCTCCCCCGGCATCATGGGCGGGCCTGGGGAATGTTTGGGCGAGCCCGGTCCCCTTCCGTGTTTCAGATGTGTTCTTATTTTGTGTTACTATTAATGTAAGTATGCATACATTATTTCGTACTAACAATCATGCATGCAGGGACATTGGAGGGTCTAGAATCGTTTTAAAATAAATTTAGCTTCTTTTTACAAAAAAATTAGAGTCCTGACGTGTGCGGCTAAGGAGGTTAAACAATTAGTTTGATCATAAAGCCGTTGGTAAAGGGTGGGTCCCCTCCGATGTTCCATTTCCATAGTCAAAATGTCCTCAAACTTAGTTTTGAAGTCTGTGTGAAGTGAATTTAAATGTTGAAAGTCATTATTACCCTGGACGTTTTTCAAAAACATCTAGTTGGGGAACTAGGAAAATTCGCGGCTTCCAATGTGCAATTTTTCGCTTGAATATATTAATTCTGACGAGAAAAGGAACGTAAACTATATTTATATACCTCAAATAACAATTTTACGAAATATAAAAATACAAATATCAAATAAGTAATTTCTCGGTTTAGTTTCGTAAACTGTGTTATTTGTATTAGGTGTATTGTGTCATTTACGGAACTCCTAAATGTTGACTTGAGGTAAATGGAGGTCCGCTCGTGTGTACCCCCAAATTTTTTTCATACAGACATAGACCCCCAGCAAGCCGCTATCGACCCCTGGGGGTCCTTGGGAACCACTGGTCTAGACATAATGGTAAAGTAAAGAATAATATTTAATTCTGGTAAAACCAAGTTTGAAATAACTACTTATTATTAATACTTACTACGTGATCTGCTTGTGTCGCATATTTTATATATTTATATATACGTACTCGTATGACATGATATTATAAACATTTCATTAAATTGTGCTGCTTTAACTATCCCAGTTATACCCACGCACACGTTAACTACATTTATTTTATTTTTTTTACTAATTTCTCTCCCTTCTTAGGTTAGGTTTTGTTTCTCTCTCTTGACTCTTGAAAAGAGGGCCTGTTTTGTTATCAGTCTACTCCATAAATAAATGTATGTATGAAACAAACTTATATAAATAATGTTAAAAAAACCTCGAAGGAGACATTTATACGGTAATACATTGATGGTGGCGTATGTGTGGTATAAAGTTTAGGGTGGCGTACGACGGGTATGACCTTGAAAGTAAAGTTTATGCAGTAATACTTTCACGGTGGTGTTTATGAGATGAGGGTAGCGTACACGTATTAGGAGTGACCTAAATGGCGACTTTTATGCGATAAGACATTGATTGTCGGCAAGTCATTTGGGGTGTAGTGGTACGCCACCGTCCCTGGCCAGCGCTACAACGGATTACAGCGCCCTGGTTCCAGCGCCTCTGACCAGCGCTTCATCCACGCACCATGACCACCACGAGGACACGCAGCATCATCACTGGTCTACGCAGCTCCCGCTCAACCGCCTACAAGGTCCACCGCACCTTCGGCCTTCCCGTCAGCACTGGAGTACTGATTGCCAAGATCGCCAGTGCCTGACAGTCAACGAGTCCGTTCACCAGCGCCCGGCGTCGACTCACTGACCCGCGCTTGACCAGCCATCACCTTATCAACTCACATCACGGCAAACTGACTCACCAATAAAACACTGTGACCTTCACGACACGTCTTTCATTTCGTGCCTCCTCACCAGATCCCCAAAAGGGTAGGATAGTCATTGAAGATGGCTTTGTGGGGTTAAATAATGTTGGTAGCATTAGAGGAATGACCTTAAAGGTGGCATGATAATGAATATGGCATTTAGGCGTTATTATAATGATGGAATTACCTTGAAAGTGACATTTATGAGATAGCATTTACAATAAAATACAGTTATTTTCATGCAGCATTCATTAGTGTTATAATATATATATATATTTTTTTATTTATTTTTTTTTTATTATATAAGTACATTTTTGTTTATTTGTTACAATATATGATCAAATATTTCAAGACTCCTCTTCCATAGAAGCATTAGCTCGTGGCTGGAAGAGGAGTGTACATTGTTTTATTACAATAAGTAATTAATTAAAAATAAAATGATTTTAAACTTATTTGAAGTGAGGTATTCTTAAGATTAATTCAATTGGAAACATTTTTATTTTTTGTATTTTTGTCTTTAAAATATTTTTTATAAATAAGTTACATGGAGCTATAAAATCCCCCATAGCTGTTGTCCAAATTGAACACCAATCTGTACTCGGTACTCGATGATTATGGCCCAGAAACCACAACCATAATAACAATCATCATTTTGCAAATTATTAGATAGAGTATGTGTTTAAAATATAATGATTTCAATGAGGATGTGGGGAGTGGTTCACCAATTTAGATGAATCATTGCTTTTTATTTCTTGTCACCTGAAAAGATGATTCACCGATTATGTATTTGAGTACAATTACGAATTATGACTGATTTATTGCAGATCGAAAAATAATCTGGCTAAAAAATAAATGACACGTACTTTGTACGGATCAGTATGAACATGTTTCTACCAAACTTATTGGCGCATTTTATCAAAATGTTTAATTTCTATTAAAACTCCGTTGAAAACAAAATGTTTAATTTCTATTGAAAAATCCATTAAGTATGACAAAAAAATTCTGGGAGCTGAAAATACGTTTACCAGCTTTATACAATAATATTTCTGATTTGCAAGTCACCAAAATTCACTTTTTCCACAATCACATATATGACACACTCAAACTCGAAATATTTTCTCGCAGAGAAAACGTTCAATAGTTTTAAAAGAAAAATCTAAATCCTTACAATCCAAATAAAAATATGCGACAAATAAATAAATAAAAAAAAATCGTTTAGAAAATTGATATTAAAATACTTTAAGCACAGAGAGATAAGTTATTATGGTAACCAATATATGGGTTCGTTTAGTATTGTTTGTAGGTACATGATCGGCCGCTGTAAATTAACGTAAGAATGACTAAACACTTTGTCGAAGACCCACACGTGTTAATGTTTTCAAGCAAAGTACAGGAAAATCCTGTCAAAAATCAGCCCAATATCAACAAACGTGGTAAATTTTGTGTAATCATTACATTGTAAGTTAATCGAATTCCTATTATTGTCGATACAAATTGTAAGCATTGTGGAGATTCCACAGAAATAACCAAGACGGAAAAACTATTTAGGAAATACATTATTATTATGTGGGAAGAAACCTTTATAAAAATAATTTAAAATCATCACTACACAGTCCACAGTCCACACACTTAAGACTTGAGGGGACTAACTTTTTAAACACGCTGTTAATTTTTTTTATGAGTATACTGCACAAGACTCCCAACTGCTCCCAACCGTCTAGATCAAATGAGACAATAGCACCCCCAATTGAGGTATGTTGTGATGTTGAAGATAGTGGGGAAGGGAAGGAGATAGGTAAGCAAAAGGTGAGGAAGTTCGCTGCCACCAATAAAAACAGAGCAATCCCCTATTAAAATTTAGCCATTGAGCAGGAGACTTACACCATTACTCCATTTTTATTATCCGAAAATTCTCTCTATTTTGTTTCCTTTTTTATTAGAATAAAGCATCTAATTAAAGATTAAACGCAATTTTCGTTCTTGTGAAATGCATTAAAAAATATTGCCTACATTTTTAAAATGTACCTGTACATAAAGTTATAATCTTAGCAGGTCAAAACCAGGCAAATGTCAATTTTCAAGTTTAATGCTTAGTGAATGTCCATGAAAATTCTTGTATCGTTTCACTGAGCGATAATTTTGATCCGTTGCATTGATGTCACCGAGATGGTGCATTTCAGCCAAATATATTAGTGTTCACTTAGCTTGATTGGTGAAAGCGACCATTATTGTCTGGGTTTTATTGGTTTTACAAACAATTTTCATCGGTAAAATAAATGTTTTGTGCCATTTTATTAAACTGAACGACCTTCGTAAAGTCCATTTACCAATTTATTTGATAATCTAGGGACTTTTTGACACTCCATGCAGTATTTAAGATTGACCTTTGTACGTTATAAGTTTTGTACAGGGCAGTTATCAACGACGACTTTTAAATAAAAAGATTTTATTACTAAACTTTTCATTTTATTGTTGATGCAAGCGGTTAAGTATCAGGAATAAGAAATGGTTTTGTCGATATTATGCGATATTAGTAGAAAGAAGTGAAGTGAATTTAACAATAAATACTAACCGTTCACTTAGAAGACGGGAAAGGATGAAAATATCCTTCCAATGGTGTTGTTAAAGATATTTTAGAATTTTCAGTATCGATTCAAATACCAATGCCTACATACGACATCATAACTTGCAGATTTTAGCTGTTTGGTTTAGGGTTCCAAGGTTTAGGATTTCAAACTCGGCGTACCAATATTTTTGGATTAATTCACTTTATCAGTTTTATAAATGAATATACCTACAGATAATAGAAGTGAATGACGTGAATGAGTGAAGACATGACACGATCAACACAAACAAATACTTGAGTCGGGCCATGTCAAGAGTCAGAATATTATGGGACGATGTACGTATGAGAATGATTGTTTATTTTTTTAATTTTTTTATTTATACATTAGGAAAAGTTGACAGCAAATCTTTAATTATACAATGATACGATAATAATATAGTTAATTATGCCAATTATGAACTTTCCACTGATGAATAGTTGATGGTAAGGTGTACAATGTCATAGAGATGTTCTCTTAAATTAATTTCTTGTTTAGTTAGAAAATATTAAAATAAAGGAGGGTGGGGGGGAGGAGGGGAAAATATAGGATAAGGATTAAGAGGCGAAGGACGGGAATATATAGGAATTGAACTTCTAGTTTGAGTTTTGTTGATTATTGAGTTTTTGTTTTATGTCGCGTAAAGTCGAGTGAAAAATGTCAATATGGTAATTATTCAAGTTAAATGAATGCGTGGATCTGTAGAAAAATGAGTTTTGTTTGGAATAGGTCTTATAATGAGGGAGATTAAAAGTAAGCGACTGTCTGCTGTTGCGATTGGGAACATGGAATAATAGGCGTTGAAGAAGATCAGGACTATCGATTAAATGGTGTGTAATTTTAAATAACATTACCGAATCTGCTATATTTCTTCTGGTATATTATCTGGTATATTGAAGAACTTTGCAGAGTCTTCATTACTAATATGAGATCGTAAAGAGCGGAAATTAAGGTACCTTAAAAATCTATTTTTAACACTTTCAATTCTATTTTTATGTATTGAATAGCCTGGGCTCCACACTTGTGATGCGTATTCAAGGATACTACGAACGTATGAGAAATACAGTGTTTTGAAAGTAGTAATATCTTTGAATTGTTTACAGGAACGGATTATGAAACCCAGCATAGAAGATGCGTTAGTGACTACGTCGTCAGTATTTTTAATGAAATTCAGTTTACCATCAAGTATAACCCCAAGGTCTTTAATTTCTGATTGTACAACAAGACAGAGCTGTTTGAGAAAACGACTTGACGGTTTGTTCGTTAGTTGAAATTATAATTTTTGTTATATAGTTGCTTTGATCTGAAAAATTAAATTTTAGTCAGAGCTCACCTTTCGAGAGCTTTTTCTTTGAGAGATATCACAAATCAAAATGTTTTCTTGTTTGTAAGTAGGCTTAAACACCAATTCCAGGTAACTAAACCAGCATTTAATAACAATCAAAATAATTATTTCAAACATCGAAGTTGAGAAACGGTAAGACCACCGTGGTTTAAATAGGACTGTTTCCAATTGAAATTAAATAATTATGTCAAAACCCAGCCAACAGGTAATGAATCTACACCATGCTATCTGTACACTGTATTTAGACAAGGCATGATTTCAGTAGCTCCGTGGTGCGGTGACGCCAGCAAATCTATGTAATTTACAAGGAAACTCCGTATTTTCAATCATTCCTAACTACTGAACCGATAAACTAATAGAAATGTGTTGTAGGCGAGTTAAAGATGTAAGCTAAATTTTTGATTACCTTGGCTTAAATATACAAAACTTTTTAAAATATGCAAATTCTATTTTAACCCTTCCGCTCCGAAAGGGGTATTGCACTTCCCCCAAACGAGAGTTTGGCGTGACATCTGAGTTATTTTTTTGCATCATAAAAACTCTTTTATTTAGGTACCTAGTCCTATCCGGTCCCGTTACTATTTTTTAAGTAATTTAATAATATCTATCAAATTCTACATCAATATTATATATTACATATGCTTAATTTCGTATTCTCCTTTTTTATTTTAAATTGAAGCTAGATTGTAGGAGCCATAGTAATCAAAATAAAATGCAATAAGTATAAAACAAAACGATAATACATTAGACATTTGTAAACTTGGACGTAAAAAAATTTAAAAAAGCATAACTAACTTAATCATTAACTGCTGGGAGAAGATGGGCGATGTCCAGTTAAAATGCTAGGTTGTTTTTTTTTTTTTTTTTTATTTATTATAAATTTTTTATGGATACAAGATTTATGCAGTCCCACAAAGCTGTCACACATGACGGCTTGTCTGTAGGTTCTACAAATAATATATATAAACATTTTTAATACATGTATGACACAAAATTATACAATAAACAATATCACAAAATAATATATATCAAAGTACCTACCTATATACAAATTATTTAGGCAGGTAAGTTGAGATGTTCAGGAATACATCAATAATAAAGTTCAGAGATACATTGATTCGTCGCTTATTAGCCAACGCTTAGTGTTTTTGGGGCAGGGTCTCTCATTATTCTGAGGTTTAAAAGAATTATTAAATTTATTGAAAATCTCTGGTATTAAATATTTAAGCGTTCGGCTTCCATACATATTTGTTACTCTTGGAATAATGAGGCCCTTATTTTCAGTGAATCTTGTTGTGTGATTATGCACCGGTTGCTTTTTATATTTGCTATCTCCCTCATTATCCATTATAATAATGTACCAAAGAAGACCCTTTATTGGAAGTAGGCCCTCAGAACCATACAGTAGTTTTAGATTACTTCTTTGTCTGTAGATATTCGGTGGTACAATATAACTACAATATAACTAATATATTGGTGATACAAAAAACCAAAAGGGATATTAAGAGATACGATTGCTCCTCGATATACAGTGGACCCTAGTGAGAGAGTTTAATTTTGTATATGATATTTACCGTTATTTTGTAAGTAAATTTTGAGGAGTCGAAAGGTTATCTATAAACTGGCGATATCAGATTAATATAATAAATAAACATCTAGAAATTATCAAATTCAGTGGTTTTCAATCATACTTACCCTAAGACTGGTGTTGTGTATTAATTTTCCAGTGGGACTGTTTCTTGGATTGTGATATTATCTATTAAATTATTACTAGAGGTAAAATTATGTTCGCAATTTCAATTTGAACTACATGAATTTACGTTGAATGCACACATATAAATGTTTTTTTAAATTGTTATTAAACGACCTCAGAAGCAGAGTGGTAAAGTTCCTGAGTTTTGAGGTCTAAACATTGAAAATTATTAATTAAAACATACCTTCTATGTTTGCACCTAACAAACTGAGATGAAGATATTCTAAGTACACCTTTTGTGGTTTTCTCCTTAATCATAGAGAACTTCCTAAAATAGGAATTATGGGCGTTGTACACGATGCTATTTTGCGTCCAATGGAAACTATTTCGGAACCCACGTGAAAGATCTTTGCTTTACACGATCATTACGTTCATACTTACAATTTCACATAGAAAGTTGCCATTACAGAAGAAATTTGTATTTTGTAAGTATTTTAGACGGTACTGAATAATCAGAAAATCACCTTGAACATAACCATAGATCACATGAAAGCATATATCATTTGCCTTTGCCATAAAAAAATCATAAAAAAACACGAAGTTCACACTCAAGTAATACACGTTCACAATCACTAATAAACAAGTGTTATAGTTTTTTTATCAATAGTTTAAATATAAAACTAAATAAAAAAAATTCCACATAGTATAGCCGAGTAAAATGTTAATATTAATATTACTCCATCCGTAAAACAATGACCGTCAACCGGCTTCAGAATCGAAATATTTCTTTTTTTAATCGCAAATCCACACGGAAACTAAACGAAAAAAAACATTGCATAAAACGCCATTACGCCCCAAAGAGTAGAGAAAATCAATTTTCACAAATTTTTAATACAAACCTCGATTATCTTATACGATTATAAAATATAATTTTTACTATTGAACACTTTTTATACTGCTGGAAAGGGATATCCATAATTTTCAGACGTTTTTAAACAATTACTCATGGATATAATATTGTTGCTTTTTGGTAATGCCTTTGCCAGTACGTTCATTCATTCATAAAAGGTAAACCGTTGTGCTTACAGAAGTAAATATTTAATTAAGTAGGCATATAATGATAGAATGTAGGTTTATCACTAAAACAGAGTGCTCAGTGTTTATGAGTTATGTTTAATGTAATTAAATTTTGTTTGAGTTAATAATAACCTGTTACTTTCCTTGTAACATCTGCATAAATTATGAATAATAATTTTTATTGATTAAAGAAAACTAGAGGATAAATACAGACAATCATACTTGGTTAAGGGATTGTTTTTCCAAAAACGCCGTCCTTCTTATGTGTCCTTCTTCTAACATATTTGGATTTTACGTGGCGAATGATCCGCTTTGATAACTGTGATTATTTCCCTGAAATAAATTAAACAGCCAAAGTAAGCTCTCATAGACTTGCAGCTGTCTCCTACCGGTATGACTTGACTCTTAACTACTTGATATACATTGATACCTCATAGTACCAGATTGAGGAAATAACATGCCCGACCAGTCTCATTCTCGGTCGAAAAATCCGAGAGATTTTACTTCGTATGTATGTAGGTATATTTATAGTATATTTGCGACAAGTTTCAGAGTGGAAGATACTCTCAGTATCGCCCTGGTGGAAGACCGTCATTTAGAATTGAAATGTTGCCTGAAATGGTTTTGACCATGTTTGGTGACCAGATCTGAATAGTCAAGTACTTCCAAACTTTCCTATTTCTCATCTCCTTCCCCTCCCTACTAACTTCACCTTATAACATACATATATTTTCACTGGCTCCAAGCGGTTGGGAGCTGTTGAGACTCTTGTGCTGTTTCAAATAAATTTAAAAAAAGCATTTTGTTCGCATGTTGCATATTAAACATATTGAATTGTACTATTGCTATTGATTTGTACATGAATGTTTTAAGTGAGAATGCAAAGGTAACCAAAGTAACCAAACTTCAAAAAATCTTATGTATGCCGTTGAATTTAACCGAAATTTATGATTCCCAAAGTAGGTTGATTCGATGGACTGTTTTGATATAGCCAAATGTCGCGAGCGCAATATTTTCCGGGAGCAACGGGACCGGTTCAATGTTACAGATGTCACTCTATATCACATGCTGAAGCCTGTTACACGAGTTTAGTTCGTGAACAAAGTGGCTATAAGTGCTAAAGACAAAAATTGCTCTTTGAGAAAGTGGAAAATAGAAATATATTTATGGACAAATCATATAGTTTTCGTAGATGTCATTTGTCAATGGACAATCAGACATCTGTCCAAGATTTGGAATAACTCATTCTGTTGGCTGAATAAAAACAGAAGTTTGGAAAAATGTTTCGAAATATTATTAAGAGGAAGTCAATAGTATTGCACCGTAAGTTGTGAAATGTTTTGACGCTTACGTTGTCCGTTATTTGAACTAGCCAAAACGTTGTACCGCATTCTGTAATCGTTCTGTTTCACTCACAGTTCGATTGTCAAAGTTAGATATATTGTATAAATATAATATATTATATAGTATGAATATCTATTTTAAGACGTGAGCTCATTGGCAAGGTAGATTGTGCAGAGAAATTATTATTCAAATTGACAGATAATTGTTCGCTTTTACTTCCGTAGTGAGCAGATAATGATTAAGGCAAAAACAGTTTAAAGTGCACAAATTTGTTATAAATAATGCTCGAAAATACACCATTCCAAAATGATATACGCCTTTTTTTTCTAAAATACTCAAAGAAAAAGTAAGGTACTGACAAAGCCGGAACTTTAACTCGGACTTTCCGGTATTCTATTTTTTCATGGTTTTTCAGTTAGGTGTCGTTTGGATTATGATTTACAGCCTTTTGATGGGACTAAGATTATAAAGTTTTGTTTCTTTTATCATTTTAGCATCTAGCACAAAAAATCTTTTCAATTAGACAAAGAACCTCAAAATTAGTCAACCCTAGTCCAGATTTTTTTAAGGATGATTCTATTTGTCCTTTGATCAGTTGGATGGTTGAGTAATCCAAAGCAACAGAGGTTCCCACCCAGGCGTTGATCCTTTCCCAATCCTTTGCCCAACTAAGGCTGGCCGCATACATACGTTTTTCGTATTCGATTTCCGAATTCGTTTTCCGTATTCGGACATCCGAATGCACGGAATCAGTAGAAAATACATTAACTGCCGCACACGTTCGTTTTAGTTCCGAACGGAACAAATTCCTTACGCACGTTCCGAATGCGAGCCGGCGCGTTCGGAGAAACCGAATGGAAAAAACCTAATGAAGTCATGTGGAACGCAGCTATTGCATACAGTTTGTTTGTGCCGACGCAAACGCACGGAAATTTGCGTTCGTAATACAGTGTTGCCAACGGGTCTTGACCTAATATCGCCGTTTCTCATACATAAGGTAGCGTAAAGTAGCCGAATTTGCTGTTAGGTGGGAAATGTTTAAAATTAATGTTTTTACGTGAAAATAATATTAATAATAAAAATTTCGTGGGGGGGGGGGGGTGGCTAGAGAATTTCAAAAAAATAAAATTTGTCCCCAAAAAATAAAAAAAAATCATGGGGAGGGTGGCTAGAGAATTTCAAGAAAATATAAAATAGAAAAATAAATTTCATGGGGGTTAGAGGGTGGCTAGAGAATTTCGGGACATGTTTAAAATTGATGTTTTTGAAGTAGCTTAATTGGCGACCAGTCGCCTTTTAGATTTTTTCGGCGCCGATTCTCGCTCTGAGTAGCCTAAATGGCGATATATCGCCCTTGTTGGCAACACTGGTACTGACGTTTATACATTCCGAATGAAGAAAAACGAACGTTTGCGCTAGTCTCACGGAATTCCGAATACGGAAAACGAATTCGTAAATCGAATACGGAAAACGTATGTATGCGGCCAGCTTAAAGATAATATAAAATAAGAGCATTTCTAACCTTGCCAGGTCATTCGCAACAAACGCAACGAGTTTTTCTATGCTCATATATTTATCTATTTCGACTATCGGCTCACTTTTCAAGGGTTTATTTGATAACAGGGGATCCCACACTAACTCTTCACATTCTTTGAATAACAATAATAATGGATAAATACTTCGGGTGTGTACATTATTTAAGGGGAATAATTGCAATATACTTAAAAAGAATCGTCCCCATTCTTATCTGACGCAAACAAATTAAAATAACTTTTACACCGATATCTTGTACCTACAACGATATAATCAATAATAATAATAACAGATAAGTCTGCGCTGTAATTTTTCTATCATTGTGATAAAGTAATAAATTCCGCTGCAGTGTTCACATGTAACATTGAGCAAAATTTTATGATCTTTAAAAAAACATGCCAAAATTAGGTAGCACAAAGTTAAACATATTTTGACGGTTAGCATGGCTGTATTCCAAAGGTATATATTTTTTCTTTAAAATAAATCAAATAATATTATGATAAGTTTTACGTGCCTTTCTTTTTAAGCACAAATAAATTTTGTAGCAATGTTTTTAATCACTATTAGACTTGACTATTTAAAATATTTTTTGTCTAATACGTAATAATGTTGATTTATGGTAAATTTAAGACCCCGCATTTCGATCTTCTACCGAATTATAGCATAATTGATAAGCTTTAAAAAAGTGATATTTCTTAAGATAATCTCTGTAAATTTGCCTAGCTGAAAAAATAATTATTTTCAATTCTCATGACAGAAAAAAATTCACAAAGTATGCTCCGAAAATTATAAAACAAACTGTTTTTTTAAGAATATTATATATTTTGTTAACGAAAAACTTTCAAAAAAAATTGTTACTATTTACGTATGAACTCATTCTCAGTGTTTTTTAATGCTGTTCTAGCCAATTATTGATGAATTATAAATAAGTCACGATTACATTTATGTACGCCTATTCATTTTGTTAATATTAGCGCGCTCCGTCTACATTCGTATTTACATATCTCCCTTTCAAACTACCATTTTCTTCTTTTTGAACGCTTACTACGGATCCTTAAAAGCTAGTTATAATGAGTTTGTAGACACACAGTTGGCACATCCTATGAACTGAACGTATTATAACATAGGAGTGTCATCTGTACCTACCTACGGTTTGTAAATAAACCTGACGCCGTTTATTCACAAAGCCAATGAAATTGATTTTCTGCACAAGAATAAGATTCGATGGTTTAAAAGTTTGCTCGTCTTTCAACCGAAATAAAAACATTTTCTCTGCTTCGGCGCAACCAGACACGTCCACAACTAACTTCTATCAGTTTGATTTTATAAAAAGTTGATTTGGTGCGATTTTTATCGTTTTTATGTGGTAGATCAATTGTAACACATATTGATCTCTTGATCATTTCTTGTTTAAAACAAAAAAAATGCACACTCTTTGCCCTGATTAGAAAAAGAGATGAAAGGTCAATGGTGAAAATTATACCCCAAATTGCCATGATGAAAATTATTCTGAAAATCCTGAAAGAAAAAAAAAATCCTGGCAAAATCTTCAACGAAATTAACATCACGTCACTTAAATAACTCTATTATAAAACAGTACTCCTTTTTATTGGTAAATACAAGACACAAGATATAACAACTTACACATATATTAGAATCACTAGATCTCAGGGTCAAAAACATAGACACACAAATACAACATTTGGGCGAAAAAGCTGCCTATACTACTAAACTCTTCAACGAAATCCCACTCTCCTTCAACTCAAAATATTTTAACATTTAAATCTCAAATAAAAAGCTGGATACAACACATAGGGAGATCATAATTAGATAATATACTGACACCAAATTCAGACTGAAATCGAAACCACAAAAAAACTGAACCAAAAAACACCTATTCAATACATTTGTAAATATTTTATACTATCCATACTACTAAATTTTAATCATATGTAAATGAAATCCTCAGCACGGGAGATCCCAGTTAAGATATCATTATATCAATTTGTTACAACAAATACATTATAAAACACTTATCATTATTATTATTTATTTACAGTACAAGCTCTTTTATATATTATTTATAACTGTTAAGCAATTTTTTTCAATAGCATTGAACGTTGAAGGAATATAACTTTAATTTTCAATGGCTAGTTTTATTTTGACGAAGTACTAATATAGTGGGGGGGGGTGTCCGAGACATTTGGAAAATTTGATAGTCGGAAGCAAGTTCTACGAATTTTAAATTTAATTTAATGCGCGTACTCCATTCGGGCTAAACCGACGCGCGACGGCTTTTATCTTATATATTATAAATCATATTTCAATTTTTGACTTTATCGCAATCAACCGACAGTAATAAAAAAAGATTTCTTATCGGTAAAATACACAAACATCTATTTTAAGAAAATTCTCGTACTTCTTCAATAACCATAAAAAATCTATTTTAAGAAATTCCGTAATGTTATTCATGGGGTTTTTTAAGGCTGACAAAAAAATCATTAAAAGACGCACGTCAGTTTGCAAATACTTGAAATATTGAGTCTTGCGATAAGGATATGATAAGGTAACACTTGCAAGAGATCATCAATACAACGTTATTGTTGTCTTGTTCAATAGCTGAAATAGTCGAAACGATAACTTCGGTACTCCTTTTTTCACTTGATAAGTACAATAATTTATAAATGCGAGTTTATTAGCGATTCATAAACGACTGGCGCGTCGTTGTAATCTTTGGTCAGCGCTGGCGTCATGAAACAAAGATATTTCTGATTAGGAACTCGATTGGCCATAAATTGAACCACCAGATTTTTTTGTAGGGCTCATCGTTTTCCTGCCCTAGTATATAAGTAACAGATGGTTTCTCCTTCAGAGTTCTCGACTTTTTTTTTGTTAATTGAGATACACATAATATGTAACTACACTAGATCCTTAGCGTGTATGTACGACAGAGATTAGTATAAAGGTGATAGTTAGTACAGTATACTTATTATGATAATAGTTATAAATTAATTCAAGCAAGTAAGACTAAATCTGTTAAATAAAGACAACAAAATTAAAAACAAAGAGTATACGCTAATAAATAAATCACAACAACATAATAGTTCAATAGGATAAAGCATGATTAGAAGAAAAATCACTGGTCGTACGCAGGGACAAGGGTCTAACTACCTCCAAAGAGGGAAGGTCGACGGCATTTTACTTAATAAATATAAGTTCTACTTGTTATTTGCGGTAATACGCTTATCACATTTAAATAATCTTATTTAATCATTGATTTTTCATTTTAACTAACTAATAATTCATCGGAATTAAAATAAACCTCTTGTTAATATTTATTTTCTAACATTTGCCAAAATTGGATTAAATACAAAGGTTACCCTACACACATCTTAAGCACGCCCAATAATTGAGGGCTCGAGCCCAACGATACTTGATAAACCTACTTTAATTCTTTGTAAGGCAGGGCGATCCGTCTGATTGACAATCCGTTGTTAACAGACCGAATGCCATCTCTTGTGAACAGACGCAATGAGTCTGTTCCACATGAATTTTAATGGAGCCTACTCTGAGGAGCTAGCAGCATTGATCCCCGGTGCACCGTTGCACGTGCGTGAAACTCTACGTCCACGACCGGAACACCCGTTCTGAGAACAGGTTGTTTCTTCGACTCGTTTTTGTTTAAATCGGCTAGAATGTGGAACGAGCTACCGGCATCTATTTTTCCTCCTTCATATAACCCGGGCTTCCTCAAGACCCGCATTAATAAATCCCTTCCTTCAGATCCCATCTTAACCCGCCTCACAACGCTGTCCAACCGGCTGGCAACATAGTTCTCCTGCCTTTAAACTGTACAGACAGGGGCACTCTTGCGAGGAGTAAAATTAAAAGCAAACTCGACTCTAGCCTCCGCGAAAACTGAACAAAATATGTAGTAAGCCGTTTTGTAAGTTTGTGAGGAGGCTAGATTCGAGTTCACTTTGGCAGGCGTTATTAGTCAACACACCCCCGTTATTAGAGTATTGCTAATCTACTAAATATCTCTTTAAATTAATGTTCATTCGGTTAAAAACGAGATTGCCGACCGTATCCTAATAAACTTTTAGTAAATTCCCAACATCTCGGGACACGTATTGTATCATGCATCAATGACGAAATGCGAAAATATTAGGATTTTTATGAACACATGTTCCGATATCATGATAATACATTCGTATTTTTAAAATTTTACTAGGAAACCTGTCGATTCATTCATTAAGAGCCTGCAATCCCGTTCTTAACGGGGTTCCGAATAATTTCTCCATAAATTAGTAATATTCAATTTAAAGATTATTGACAATAAAATAATATATAAAATGAAAATATCTGCAAAAAATTAACTTTAATCGGTTCAAATTTGGATTTGCAGCGTCAAAATAAACATTAAACTACAATTATTTTTTTATTGATAAACTAATGTTTATAAGGCAAGGTTTTATGCATAACATAAAGTGTAACAAATAATTAGTCGCCTGAAATATCAATACAAATTGAAAATATCTCCCGAGTAAAAATAAATGCCGCCAAAAAGAATTGAACCTTCTGATCTCCGGTCAGGTGCTCTGAACCACTGAGCAATGTCGGCTTATTTCCAACCCGCCAAATAATTTAATATGTACTAGTACCTCAATCAACAATTACTGTTTATTTTATTTTTTTCACGTGTAAACATTAAAGTTGGTTGTTTCAGGCGACTAATTATTGCTTATAATTATTTATTAAACTACAATTTTAAACTCACCAATCTAGATTTTGAAGTTGACAGTGACTGATATGGCCATGGAGCTAGGCACTATTTGATGAATTCGAAGTCGACAGTGACTGATATGGCCATGGAGCTAGGCACTATTTGATGTATTTGAAGTCGACAGTGACTGATATGGCCATGGAGCTAGGCACTATTTGATGATTTCGAAGTCGACAGTGACTGATATGGCCATGGAGCTAGGCACTATTTGATGATTTCGAAGTCGACAGTGACTGATATGGCCATGGAGCTAGGCACTATTTGATGATTTCGAAGTCGACAGTGACTGATATGGCCATGGAGCTAGGCACTATTTGATGATTTCGAAGTCGACAGTGACTGATATGGCCATGGAGCTAGGCACTATTTGATGATTTCGAAGTCGACAGTGACTGATATGGCAGTGGAGCTAAGCACTATTTAATGTTATGTGTTAAATTAACAAATCATCGAAAGTAACTGATACGATTATTTCCTTTTCAGATATGCTATCATAAATTAAGGCAAATTGTCTTCGTTTGGAACCGACCAGTAAAGTGTGTAATCGTCTAATTTAAACTGTCATATTTGTGTAGATTATTTTTAAATAATCTTTATAAAAAGTTATTTTTGAATGTGTAATTAATAATAATATGCCTCTCAGACTTGAGATAAGAATTTAGTTCAATAATAACACCTGCTCAGTGCATGGATAATGTAAAAATAAAATATTTTCTTTCATTAGGTAGACAGGTATTTCGCCACATCATCCGTATTTTTCACGGTAATTAACTGCATTATTAATATGATTAATATATATATTTTTTTTATAACTCTCATTCATACAGGATTAAGCTGTACCCAGATAAAAACTATTTGTGCTACAATCATTGTGAGAAGTTCACAGATTTGTAGTTCAATATAAATGAATTATCAGCGCTAGAATCCTTGCGGAATCCTGGATTCCTCTCTTGCTGGTCTCCCGCTGTTTCCTTCAAGTTACTTACTCCCAATGGGCACTATACATGTTGCTTTTTTTTCATACAGCTCCCCATATGGAAACCTTATCGAGACTAATATGACAAATCTTCGCTTTACACGATCATCATTTTCATATTTACGATTCCGTACAGATATTTGCGGTTGGCAAAGAAATTATACTAAAAAAATCGTTAAAAAAATTGCGACATATTGAACATAACCATAGTTCGCATGAAAAATCATCAAAAATTTTCTCGAAATTCACGATACCGAAATATAAGTTCACAAACAGTAATAATAACAGCATTTTTTATCAATATTTTTAATATAAAACGAAATAAACATGTAACATCCCTCTCGCATCCATACGAAAAGACGATTCAAACAGAAATTGCACGAAAAAAGAAATGTCTGAAACGCGCGTCAGTCTGCGTAGTTTGTCTCTACTCCAACTATCTAAGCTTAGATCTTCGATACATTTTTTCATCCTGCAATGTTATTAGAAAAGCTTTTTTCAGTACCTTACCCTTACAGTTCTGAAGTATCCTGTATGACGGAGTTGTCCAAGTTTGATATACATCTTCTCAGAGAAAGCTGTTGAACTGTTAACTCCAGAGTAAGTGCAAAGTAATATAATATTTGTCAAAGTTTGTGAAGGGAATAAACAAACTAGGATTTTACCTCTATACTGTGTTATGATCGTTCCATAACCTTCGTATCATAAATACATTATTCGACAAGACCGTTGAGCCAACTCGGTAATTCAAGTGACGTAATACATTGTTTTCATTCAACGCGAATATAATACATAATAATAATTGCCGGATCGATTTATCTCTTTTTAATACGACAATCTCGAACCGATTAATTTGATCATGCAACAGCCAGCGTTTCGAGGCGGATTCAAACCCGGTACCTCCAAATTAGCGGTGGCCCAGAGGAATTTAACGGACCCCAATGACGCCATATGTATTTGGACCCATAACTATGTACGAGTACTTGCCCAGCCGTGAACTTGGTCCATCGCTCACATCCGCTGTGATGTGATGAAATTTTTTTCCATCGGCGAAACCGGATCAAAATTTCATTGACACTGGAATTGCGCTTCTGATTTGGGTTTTCTGGGGAAATCAACAACTAGCACATGTAATTTGTAATGGAAGTGATGCTGAATGTTTGTGAATGTGATGGAAGTTAAAAATATATTTCTCGATCAAATTCACGCTCACTTTGTTTTCATATCGAAAATATTTAGATACAGCATCTCCATTTGTATTTTTATTTTATTTTATTTTTATTTAGTAAAAGATTATACATTTATATACATTATTTAAGAAATGTTTTGACTGCCCAACTAGGGGGATTCCCGTTTTAGGACAGTCAAATTAGGATGAGTATTAACATTTTGATAAGTTGTTTGATAAGTATAGTATTAAAATAAAAATGAAATAATAGGTATATGTACTTTTAACTGGTGCCTTAGCCTACTAACATATTTTTTTATAAATATGAATAGTAAAGAGAAGAAATAGAATAAAATAAAATATCCAAATGAACATAAGAATAACTGCTGCTTGGGTAGCATTCTAATTTAAAAGTACTAGGTAGGTACATATATACACATAATGATAAAGATTAGAACATAAAGGTATCTTTTACATGTTTTTTTTTGTTGGAGTTTTTGTTGTTGTTGTTTTTGGTTTGTGTTTGATTTCATTTTTTATGTAGTAAAAGTTCACTCTCCTTTCTACGTAATTGATGAAACCAATTAGTGGTCAATTTATGAAGAATAGCTGTGTTTTCCTTTTTCCAAGCATCAGGCATGAAATTGTATAGTTTTGGACCTAAGAATGAGAAGTGTCTTTGAGCTAGAGATGTTTTAGTTGTGAGTGGTACAATTGGATTTCTCTGTGAGTGGCGAGTGTCGTGAGAGTGGTTAATAGATGGGTAGAGGTGGCGTTGTTCATGGGTGTTTAAAATTAATTTTCTCATGTATAGTTGTCTAGCATCCAGAACTCGGAACTCTTCAAATAGTGCATCGCTATATTAATCAAATTATATTCAAACTAACCAAAAATCTCTAAATTAATTAATTAATAACGTGTTTTTCTAATGAATTAAAATTAGAAAATTTTTTTCAGTTTTAACACATACTCACCTCTTTCAACTCCTAACCTACAAGCAGTCTGGCAAGAAAAAGGATAAATTTAATTTCTACTTCCGATTTTATGTCCGGGTTTAATCTTCCCCATAGGAAAAACTAAACCCTTCCACTCACTTTTCCACAAATGATCATCTAGTCAATCAACACTATGCAAGCGCATTATATAAGCAAAATAAATACAAAACAATACAAGAACAACACGTCAACTCTCCGTAATGTTATTATTGTCATAAGAAAATGTTAATTAATTATTTAACACAAACTTTTTCTATCTAACTATCCAAATAGCAGGTCTCAGTTGTATAAAGGGCGGAAAGGATAGAAACATTATGCTACTCTTGACTCATTCGTTCATTCAATCATACATATATGTATCACGAGATACCACACGCCAAAACAGGTGTTCTAGCACAGCATATTTTTTATTATAGCGCAATGTATTTAACGAAAATTATGTATGGACTTTTATTTATTTATTTGTTTATTTACGCCCTAATGGGCTTTTACAAAAGTAGTAACAAGTAATACAGTTGCGTTACATAGTTTACAATAAATTATCATTTTTGATTTAATTAAGGTAAATTCAAATTAATAGTGTGGATTACGGATTAAGTGTATTCACTACGGAGTTGAGAATTCATACATCTCAGTAAAATGATTAAAAAGATTTCGTTTTATAACTAATACGGAATCTTTAAACATTTCTACAATATTCCCAAATTTATTGCCAAAATGATTTAGTCTATTTATAGGTGTATGAGCTTCATAGTTTGTTTTAAAATTGTCCCAGAAAAATGTAGCACTTTGCCTCGTATTTCTAGTCGGTACGTAAAATTTTATTTTGGCGAGAATTTCAGGGTTGTCAATGGAATTATTAAATTTTTTATTTAAAAGTACAAGGTCAGAGATGATCCGCCTATCTGATAGCGTTATCAAGTTAAGTTGTTTCATCAAAAGAACAGAGTTAATATTTTGAATTGTAATATTCAGTTTAAAGTTAATAAATCTTAGAAATTTGTGCTGTACCCTTTCAATATTGTCAGAATGCGTTTTATACAATGAGGACCAAATAGGCAAAGTATACTCTACCTGGCTTCTTACTAAAGAAGTACAATGTTTTCAAACATTCAAGTGACTTGAAATCACTCGCCGTTCTGCATATGAAACCAAGCATTTTTATAGCTCTCTTTATTATATCATTTACATGCAGAGTGAATGTTAACTTTTCATCAAATATAACACCTAAGTCCCTGATCTGAGCAACTGATGTCAATAGTATATTATTTAAAGAGTATTGATAAGTAAGATGACTTTGGATTTTACAAAAACGAATAACTTGGCACTTTTGAATATTAAGAAATAATGAGTTGATCACACACCAATGATACAATATATCCAAATTAGATTGTAAAATATGGCAATCCTCTATACTACGTATCATTCTATATATTTTCAAATCATTAGCGAAGAGCAGAACATTTACATCTTTAAATATACTAAAAATGTCATTTATAAATAATAAAAACAGAATTGGTCCGAGGTGAGATTCTTGGGGAACCCCACTTATGGCTTCGAAGATGTAAGATTCTACAGAATTTATTTTAACACAAATTTTTCTTTTACTAAGATAACTGTTGATCCAGATCAATAAGGTTGACTTTAAAATATTGTAAGATTATTACTTTTTCCAAGTGTACACTCCTCTTCCACCCACAAACAAATGCTCCTAATGGAAGATCAGCATAAATCATAAGATTCAAAATAACCCATTGTGAAACCTTAATTATTATGTTATGCACAAAAGTTTTATTAATAAAACAAATTACATAACAAGAGATAGGGTGCAATTGAATAAAATTTGTAAAATAGCAGATACATTTGATTACTCTTTTCACAAACTTAAAACTTTTTTTGTATTAGTACATATCTTCCCAAATGGAATTTATCGTACTCGTACAGTAATTTTAATTTTAAAAAAGTTGTATTCATTTAATATTCTGCCGTTTTAAGAAAATAATACAGTGTTTTCCATGAGACTCTCAAGGAATAGTCTTTGTCTTTACTTACCCCGGTAGTATTGTCATATTATTCCGTTTTGTTCACTTGTGACATGACCAACTGCATGTATATGATTAACCAAACTACATCATTATTTATTTCCTACTTACATACATTATCTGTATTACCTCAAATTTATAGGGCGTCATTGACGTCTTCTTACAGATGCTTACTCTTCACCCATTCTTTTTGTTCCATCATTAATTATTTCAATAATGTTTTTATGTCACAATTTGGTGACTCGCATGAATGAAATTAATTTTTAAAACGTGATTAATTTTGAATGGTATCAAGATGAATTCTACCTTTTTATTGATTGTAAGTTGAATAATCGTGATTAGTTGATGGCACCTCTATAATCAATTTTCTGTGCGATGTAATGGTGATTTATGACTGATAACGATTAACGATAGTAAAATGCGGTCCTTAGGCTAATTATTATGTATACCAAATACAATGTTACGACATCCATCATGATAAAGTTGCTGTAAGTACCCAATCAAATGAGATGCAAGATGCTAGTGCAAGACAACTTATTATAATCCAAGAAACTCATGCGCGATAGCAAAGAGAGTTGATCCCTTCGTTTGTTTACATCATTACATTACAACACCTCAATTTCTAAATATTTCTATAAAACCTTAGTTAATCTTCCTCTCCCCAAAAATACCCTCCACATAGCATCACCAAATATGATATAGGAACTGATAGTTTTCCTCAGACCCTGGAAGTATTTTCCTCAGGGTCTCATGTATGGAGTTAATGTCAAAAAAATCACAAATTATTTATAAGCAATAATTACTATCCTGAAACACCCACATAAATAAATAAAAAATTCCGAGAAAATAAATAAATAGTAAGCAATAACTGTTCAATAAACTAGTTTTTATTGAATTATTTGGTGGTTCAAAAATAAGCTGACTTAGCATAAAAGCCAGTGCGCCCAGTTAGCAATCAAAAAGCTGTGCGGGTTCGATTCCCGTCTGTGGCATATATTTTTTCTTGGAAGATTTTTCAGTTTATATGGGTGTTAAAGGCTAATAATAATTATTAATATTTTATCCCTTTTTGTTTTATCCTTAATGCTTTTGCATTAAAAATCTTGCCTTGTAAACATAAATTTATCTTTAAAAATTGTAAGTGAAAAATAAGTTAGGGTACACGTAATTCTATCACAAAAAATTACAATTTAATAAAGCTGGAATGAAACCTTCGTCTTCTTTTTCCACCGTTTGCTATTGGAGGTTGGTATTCATCAGGATATTATTTACCCTGCAGGATGCATACCGGAACAACTCAATTGATACCATAATATACCCGAGTTATAATCGTTCAAATAAAACGTTTTTTCGATCCCAAAGAAGGCACGTCGAGAATGTAGAGCCGACATAGCAATATACACCTGTTCAAAGTACAATTGCATTTCACCGGAAAGGATTGCATACGCTAAATTCCAATGAATTGTAATCGAGTGACAGTTAATTTCTCAAGTCATCTCCTAGATAAGTTTCTCCATATGACGTGAAGTATTGAGTACCTTGTTTGGTCTATTTTAGATGTGCTTTCAGGTACCTCCTACGTTTTATCTAGGACAGGCCTGTCCGATCTCATATAACAAGGGCCGCATCCTGAATAATATATGCAATATAAATATGTAATTATTAAAGACTACTATATTTTACTTGACTTCACATTTACTTGACGAAGCCAGAGTCAAGTTAGCCTCTCAGAAGCTAACTACGGTACTGTACAACTCACAAGTGCTCTGTACAAATGCATGTTACATTTCCCAACCACCTCTGGTTTGCAGCCCTAAAATCCTTGGCTCTGTGCAGAAATGGGCGGTGGGTTTGATGGATATAGATTCCCATATCTTTACAAACGGATTGCAGAATTTCGAGCACAGGCGCCATGTTGAAATGCTGCCCTTGTTCCAATGATATTTCATTGGAAGATGATACAATGAATAAGCTTCATTGATCCTTTCGGCACCGGTGCACAAATATTTACCTATTGAAGTAGGAGTTCAATAAAAGGCTAGGTGTAATTAGGGGAATCAAGGGGAGAACAGTACGGTTTATTAGAAATATGTCTATAATAGGTCTGTACGATAAATTTAATCGATTATTCAAAATACTAGAAATATTGTACTATTAGTTGATTTCAAGTTATTCAAGATTTCCAATTTTTAGTCTTTAACCTTTATTATTATGGTGAAAAATTTGAATCCTTGTGTCATTATTAAAAATATATTATCTGCAGAAATTAAATGATTGGTAAACTCTGAAAAATTACTAATTATTTAAACAACGTGAACGTGTTTCATTACATTTCAAATGGAATTACTAATGAAGAACGGTGGACATTTTTATTTTATTTTATATTATAGAAACAAACAGTACATGATCAACAGAGGCGAAACAATATACAGGAATAAGATACTTCATGTTGGGTACCTATGAATATACATGGACTAAATAGTCATTGAAACATAGTTTTTAAATGCCTGAATAGCTTAGTATATGATCTATATCTTTAGTGTTTTTTGATAAATTCGATAAGTTATTTATTTTAAAAGCGTGAACTACAGGTCAACTGCAAAAAATAACGGGCCGTGATTTGAACAGGCCTGTTGCGGGTTCTTGAAATCGTGAGTGATGTCATCAGTTCAACCAACGTATCACAGACAGCACGCGTCATCACCGGTATAAATAATTCTCTTCGGTTCGTTGGCGCCGGCTAACGGACTATGAAGGTGGGAAAGAAAATCTACGGTGTGACGAGTGACGAATAGCGCCTTCTCGCGCTAACGTAACCACGGAAAACATGTTATTATGAATTAACCATTTTTATGCAAGTCATTCCAACCACGGTTAAATATTCCGCTAATTTAAAATGGTGCGTAGAAGTTTGTAACTATTATTGAAGTTAAGAGGAAAGGCTGCGCGGCTTATTTTATACAAAATTTAATTTTAATTTTTAGGCTAAAATACCCAATTAAATTAAACAATAATATTTTTAATCAAAAGATTAATTCAACCTTAATACTAGAAATTTGCTAAAACTTTTGATTAAAATAAAATTATTCAGTTTGATTGGGTATTTTGGACTCAAATCCAAATTTAAGCTTACTTTGAAAAAGACTGCAGCCGTTTCACAGAAGTTTCTACGAAAATGTGAACTTTTTATTTTTATTTTTTTATTTTTATTTAATATTTGTATGTTTTTTACAATAAATATACAATTATACATATTATACAGTGTTATCAAGGTAAATAATAATAGCTTTTCCTCACCATAAAGAGACAAGGCTCTTGTGTTTGGTGAGTGAATCCTAGCTCAATTATATGGAATCATGTAAGTAAGTAAATAATATATTTGCAAAACCAAAGGGATAAGTAAGAAATAGGCAAGATTTATCAATAATACAGTTTCAAGATTTGAAGGAAATAATAATAAGAGTAATAGACTTTTATAGTAGTTTTAGGTAATTTTTTAATTTTATTTTAAATTCTTGAATATCTTCAATATTTTTTAGATATAATGGAAGGATGTTAAAATATGTTATACCTAGATAGAGATAGGTATTTTGTGTGTGCTTTGTATTAAGTTTTGGGATTTTGATAGTTTTTTGATATCTTACTGATGAATTGAATTGTAAGTTATGTAACTGTCTTTCTTTATATATTTGTAGAATTGAATATTTTTTATATATATTGTCTATTGTGGGTACATTGAATATTGAAAAGAGAATCTCAGTAGAAAATTTGGATGGTTTTTTCAATACTACTTTAATTATCAATCTTTGAACTATTTTAAGTGGATTTAATATATTGTTATAAGTTCCTCCCCAGCCAATAATACCATATTGTAATATAGATTGTACAATTGCATAGAACACTCTTTTTAGGTTTTCTAGTCTAAGAATATTTCTAAGTCTTATAAATATATAAATACATTTTCTAATTCTTTTGACAAGTTCACAAATTTGATTTTTGCATTTAAAATGTTGATCTATATAATATATATACCAAGATATTTAATTTCAAAAGTTAGACTAAGTATAGAACATTCTTGATTGCAATTAGTTCTGTTACATTTAAGTTGATGTATTATAATTTTTAATTCTGGTATTGATTTAAATTTGTTGATAGAGAATGGGATACATTTTGTTTTTTCAGTATTTAATGAGAGGAGGTTTTTATCGAACCAATTTTTCAGTATATTAATATCAGTATTTGCTAAGTTATTAACATTATTCCAATCAGTACCTTCAATTATTATGACAGTGTCATCAGCATAAGATAATATTTTTCCATTTAATCTTTGATTGAATATGTCATTTACATAAATGATAAACAGTAACGGAACTATTTTGAAGTTTTCATTTTATTATAAGTAGGTTAATTATTTGTTGTGGTTATGAACGTTGTATATATGAAAAACGATACTTTTAAACTCAGGGCCAGTCCTGAGCCAAACGGCGCCTAGCTCGAGTAAGTAGGTGATCACTCTAATCAATAATATTCGGACGATTTGTATTTTTGTTTAGCTCCGTCTTAATGAAAAATAATTTCAAGGGCGATATGTTAGGACTGTTAGATGTTAGGTAATATTAGCGCCTTTGCGCCTTAGCAATTAGGCGCCCGAAGCAGTCTGCTCCAATTGCTCCCGCATCGAGCCGGCCCTGTCTAAACTTTCTTGTCGTGTAAACCACTGTTAAGTTTTCCAGTAAAAAAACGTTATAGGAAATAACTAACTACTAACCTTGTGCTTCAAGGGATATTCAGATGTATTGTGGGTAAATTTTCCAAAATTCTGTCAATGATGTATGCATTTTGAAAGAGGTTTTTTTAATAATACCTACAATTTATACTTTTGTATGTACTGTCACAATAAAAAATACGTAAAGTTGTAGATGCTGTTACAGTAATCCGAATATACGTTCGGCGTGGTAATTGCAAACGAAGAAAAATGAATATTGATTTAT
Source organism: Hesperophylax consimilis (assembly GCF_061612785.1). Lineage (NCBI taxonomy): Eukaryota > Metazoa > Arthropoda > Insecta > Trichoptera > Limnephilidae > Hesperophylax > Hesperophylax consimilis. The sequence continues at coordinate 21,504,821 of NC_142846.1, forward strand.
TCAAATTCTGTTTAAAACGGGATTGCAGGCCGTTTCCTGTTAAACTTTTAGTACATTCCTAATATATCAGAATACGTGTTTATGAACCTGAATTTTCCCAGAAAATATATAATGACAAAATTCGAAAATGCAATGATTTTTATCAATAAGTGTTCCGACATCGCGATAGTACATTCCTATTTTACTAAAAGTTTAAAAAAAAACCTATCAATTCATTCGTTAAAGGCCTGCAGTTTGCATTTTAATTAAGAGATAAAAAATTGATTACTTTTTTTTTAATAAATTTTTTATTTTTTTTTGAAATTTAAAAATATATTTCTTTTTTATAAAAACATAAAAATGGCATACTAAAAAAACTAATTACAATAAAAATGTTTTCTTTTTAACGTAACTACCCAATTTAATAGAGAAAAACGTTTCTCGTGTTTGAGTTGAGGAGTAGTGCCATTACAATATACATAGAGTAAAGAAATGTATATAGCATGATAACAAAAGTATAGATACTGAAAATAGACTAATATAGCAGTTACTTAATTAGATATACAGTAAATGTAAATAAATTTAAGAATATATTTATTTACATTTAACATTAATTTAAGAATAGTAGTAACATAAAAATAAAATTATTACATTTCGATTAATAAGTAAGTATATGGAGTTACATATATTTATGCAAATTTAACTAAAAAGCTCGACCGCGATTCTCATGGGCGTATCAGCTACATCTTATTCTGAATAATAATATGCACGTTGCATTTGCAGGTTACTCGACCGGTCGCACGTAACAAAATTCTAAATTTTTTTGGCTGACGCAAGATTCAATACACTCAATCGATCACGTCTGCATAGAAACTTAAACCGGAAAGAGTTCCCAATGACTAATACCTGGAGAAACTAAATTGAAGCCTGAAATTTATAAGTCTAGACTAAGTACTTAAAAAATGTAAGCAACTAACTGACTTGCAGAAATTTACCGCGTCGATTCCATGGAAAAAGAATGTGTTGAAAGTTTTACTTTTGGACTTTGGAATACAGAATTGCATTGGTTTGTATAAATTATATTCCATGGAATCACGCGTTATGTAATTATTATTATTAATATTGCGTGTTGTGAACTTCACGGTAAAAATATTCTCGGTCAAATGATTGTACGTTTCACCGTTTCCAGTTAAAGGAAGAATTTTGCAAGTCGTCAGGTTATCTGAGTTTTGCGGTTAAAAAAAAAGCTTATATAATACTATACTTTTATTTGGTTTAATTATTGTGCCCACAAAGCTGTGTGCAAGAATTCCACTAACTTTAAATTAAAGCAATTTTAGTATTATTTCTGTAATTTATATAATGACTAGAATATTTTTTAATGGCGTTGATTTGTTATTATACATAAAAAGTTAAGAAACGCGTATATGTTGGCTACCTAAAATAATTACCTTTTTACGGTTAGAAAAAATGCAATTCTAAATAAGTACTTTAATTTTATAGACAATTAAATATACGTTTGGTTGTACCTGGTTAGAAAGGATTGTTTAATTTCCACCGCAGCCACCATCTCAGAAATAGAGATTGAATAAGTTTTAAAATTTTAACCTTCTTAAAATCAAAATGCTCGTGCATATTTTTGCGTTATATGTATATTATATTCCCGCCCAACTAAGAATATACATACCTGTGTTATGGCAAACAAACTAGAATCGAAGGACAAACTAGATCTGTAAGGATAGATACTTCTAAACCATCCATTTTATTACTTTTTCTTCGATTCCTTCATTTACTTCCTCCTTCCGATATTCTTCAATTAGGACGAAAATAAATAAATTGATAATCTGAAAGTCAAGAATAGTAGTGTATATAAATTCTAGAAAAGAATATGTTAACACTACCTAGTTTTACCTTCAAAGTAGGTCAAGGCTCGCATTGACAATAATGTATGAAAACTACTAATTTCTGACTCACACTGACGTTATGTCAGGCATAACGTCCATAGATAAATGGTATGCATGACTTGCGATTTATGTTTATTTATCTAACTAATACACTAATCCAATCCTCTCTTCACTGAAATGTATTACGACTTAAGACGTTCATATTATGGTGTAATGAGTTTCATTCATAAGTTACCTGCAAGTTGAGTCGGATGTATACTATGGTATGATGTATTCATCTAATCACTGAGTAAATTGGTCAGAATTTTAGAAGCACGTCACGAATAATGCTTTTTGTACGTCAATTGATCCTACCTATAACAACATAATAAAATTTGCTTATGCAAAACAATAACGTTAGAAGTTTTACCATTGTTTTATCATAATAATAATTGAATTAACGCAGTGTTGACATGCCGGTTACAACGAAGAAATTATTTATGTGGGTGCTAATTGAGTCTGCCTTTTATGTGGCATTATCAAGTCCTGTTCAATATCTTCATATTGTTATTTTGTTAAGCTGTCGTAATGCATTTACCAAGTACAACTTTGTGTGACTACTTTTAATTTGTGACATTTAACTTTACATGACAATAATCATAATAACGTATGGATTCTTTATATTACGCCATCATTATAACATAGGTTGTTTACCCTAACGGTTCTTAAAAAACTAAAAAAAACATTAAATAATTCAAATTAAACACATTAAAGAATGGGTTCCATGATAACTCAACACAGTGACTATTCAACACACCTTTAAAAAGTGATATAAAGCATTAAAAACTATGAAAAAAAAATTTAAACCTAACTTAACCTAACCTAATTAACCCAGTTAATAAAGTTTTTGTTTCATCACTTTCCATGACCTTATATAACTTTTTAAAGATATGATGAATTATCATTCTGATGATTTATCGGTCACCTAAAAAATGAACCCCTAACAAGCAATTTTTTTTTACTAAAATATATCTACATATTTTGAAATGTCTTTTAAAACTTAAAAGAACGGTTTTAATGAGGATTGAACTACACGGAAACTGGAATCGATAAGTCTACCGACTTAGCCAAATCCTTATTGGATAAGACTGACATTTATTGCTTGTATTAACTGCTGTTTAGAGAAATGCGTAAAATAAATTTTTAGCCAGGTTTGTTAATTTTAGCCTTACGCGTCGTTGAATCGCGGCAATCTTCTGCAATCTTTTTGGTGGCCTTTTTCCACCTGGTCTCCGGCTTATGGGTGTTGCAAAAGCAAGTTTTTTCCTTGCGGCGTGGCCTGCCCATTCCTAATTCTGTTTAGCAATATCTACCTGTATGACGTACATGCTGTGACGTAGTATATGACGCGTGACGTACAATGGTATCTAAGTTACATATTTGTTGTAGGTTTGACCTATAGCTTCACGAAATACATATTTTATTAAAATTGCAAAATAATATTTAAATTATTAAAATCGAATTATTTCGGTTGCGTAGATTTTTAAAATAAAATTATTGTGGATTCGAATCGGTGAAATAAATGTAAATACTAAATCATTTATGACCTTTCTATGTTATTATACAAAGTTAAGTCTATAATTTATAGAAGAAATTATGCCATTAGATTAGAGTAAGATAAGTGTAATGGATTGTTAATTAAATGGAGCCATGGAAACAGAAATAATAAAAGAAAGCCGTTTGTGGAAATGGAATTCAATAAATGTTTAGAGGACGAAGAAGAAATGATGTAATTTTATGAAATGCCTGGTTTGAGGTTTGAATGCTTTGAAAAAAATGAGAAGGTATTTCTGATTTATTAAAATCCGCTTGAAAACGGGATTGTAGGTAGTTTCTTATTAAACTTTTAGTACATTTCCAATATATAGGAACACTTGTTCATTCATTTGCATTTATTCTGATAATATACAATTTCGAAATGTGAAAAAGAATTTTTATGAACACGTATAATACATTCGTGTTTTACTGAAAATTTATTAGTAAACCTATCAATTAATTCGTTAAGGGCCTGCAATCCCGGTTTTAGTCGGATTACGAATAATTTGAAGAAAGTCTCAATAAATCATCAATTTTATTCGTGTAGACCCAATGAAATACGTAATTATTGTTGCAATTGACTGGATGAAAAAAAAAAACAAAAACATTTTAAAATAAACTTTTTTTTATAAATTTTAAATCATGATTTTTAAAAGTGAAAACGTAAAGTAAAGTAAAGTTTAACCTTTTATGAAAGGCTGTTAATTTTCAGTTTAGAGTTCATCTAAAATAATTTATATTTCATTTTACCTTTTAAACAAACTAAATCGTGTTATAGTAAAAATACCTTTTATGTCTTTCCTTATGGTCGCGATTATGATGCCTCGGTAGAAGAACTATTTGAATATATTTCCTTTGTGACAAGAGTATTCCCCCTCGACAACGTAGACCGTCAAAGCCTGATGACAAATTAAATTGATTGATTCATACACTAACGGCATTCCTCAGTATGATTTATAAAGTTAAAAATTGTGATAGTGGTAATGATTATTACTCTCCGATATTGCACAGATGATTATAAGTTACAAGCGCTGGATATATTTGATTTATAAAGATATGTGATAATCCAGTTCCTCCTTCCTTTATTACGAAACATTTCCATGTAAGGGCATGTCTTCGATACGTAAACGAGTGCCGTACAAAGATAATAATATTTATTTATCTATCTCGTGTCGAAGTTTGTATGAAATTCTCATGAACGTTTGGAGGCATTTCTCAGTATTTTACGTCAAGAGCCTGGCGCCATCTTCGATAAAAGTGATATGCAAATTACGAAGCTTTTTGATTCATGATATTTCTTTATCATTTATAATTCACACAAATACTTTAGAGAATATCGTCGCTGGGCACGTAATTCAAATTTTAAAGAAGAGTTCAAACTCATTTTTAAGCGGGAAAATGAAGGGATATTTCCGTTTCTTTTGGTGTATTGTGTTCTTTAATCATCTATTATTATCGATATATTAACTATAGGAGTGTGTCTGTGGGTTTGTGGCGGACACTGGGTGGGCGGCGCGGATTTTATTTGTATGAAAATCTACAGTTTTATTCCGAATTCTATGAAATTTTGCACAGTTGACCTTGAAATGCGAGACTCTGAAATGCGAGATCTTGGCATAATAATGGATGAGAAACTAGACTTTACGGCCCACATTCAACAAACTGTGAATAAGGGTATGAAAACATTAGGTTTTATATTAAGAACAATTAAAAACTTTGAATCTTTACAAATCATAAAACTATTGTACATATCCCTTGTTAGAAGCCTGATAGAACATAACTCCATAGTTTGGTCGCCCTTCTACAATGTACATATTCATAATGTTGAAAGAATTCAAAGAAAATTTCTACGCTTCGTCAATTTTAAACATAACATCCCTTTAGAACACATAAATTACCAGTCATTATTGAATCATTTAAATATTCCGACATTAGAAAACAGAAGAAAAATAAACGACCTAACCTTTTTATTAAAATTATTGAACTCTAAATTCGATTGTTGTGAACTCCTGCATTTAATAAATCTACACATACCTACACGAACAACTAGGCAAATATCAACATTTTACATACATACTCATTCCAACTATAGTTTTCACTCTCCAATACAACGTTTACACAGTCTTGGTAACAAATACTTAAATAATATAAATGTATTTGACAATAATTTGAACTTGGCCAATTTTAAACGGAGTATGTGCGAACTATTTTTACCTAATTTGTAAACTATTGTTATACTTTCTTACTATCATTATGGTTGATTTTGTGGATTTTGGAAGATTTTATATTTTTCATCTCACTTACTCTATCCATACCTATATTTTTAAAATTCTTATATTTTATGTAACATATTTTGTCAACTCTGATATTTTTTTATGTAACCTGTATTTTGCTAACACTGATTTTTTTTATTTTTTTTAAATTTTTTATATGTAATCTGTATAACTAAAAAATAAAGATGTACATTATTATAGGTAAAAGCCCTATGGGCGTTTAAATAAATAAATAAATAAATAAAACAAGAGAAAGGTCACTGGCTACATTATATTTCGAAAAACTCTGCGTAAAGCCCGGGCAACACCGGGACTTAAGCTAGTACATTAATATAAAGTAATGTTTGTTGCTCGGCGGATGAGCAGTGTAAATTTGATTTTGATTCTAATCTACTGTTTTATTCCAAGATTGATGAAATTTTGTGCACGTCAAAACAAGAGTAAGGTCACTGCTTACATGACATTTCGTAATACTCTGAGAAAAGCCCATGCAATGACGGGGAATTCTTCTCGTTATTAAAAAATATATATTTTGAGCTCAAACTTAATTTTCCTGTTTCAAAATTTATTTATTTACTCTCGTAAAATAAGTTGTTTTTTTCTGGCTACGATGTATGAACATTGTTCAAGTCGTTTGTACAACATATTTTCATATTATTGAAGGATATCCGTTCTTCTGATTAGTAACGTATACTTATCATCTTATCAAATACTTCCGACATAAATGCGTCATATTATAACGGAATAATTGTTTTATCTGACGCCGAGGGCTCTTGCACTGTATTACTAATATAAATATTTTGAATGATTACATAGAATTAAGCACCTAAACCAGATATTAATCAATGAAAAATTATTCATTCAAGTATTTTTATCATTAAGTTTTGATAGACGCCTTATTACTCATTGCATTTTTCGTGCATTTGGTCGTTCTCACGTTACTTATTAGATTACATCGAATATTCTTCATGTCTCTGGCTGTAATTATGTACATATTATATTGTGAGATTCTTTCTCGAGTCAATACGATTTCTTATCATTTACGTAAAATGTGTTGATATCGAAAGAGATTTGATTCAGGAGCATTATAAAAATAATATTTATAATTATTATGACAGCCTCCGTGTTCGAGGGGTAAGATAAATCTGGAGATCGCGGTTTCAAATACGGGCGCGCGCAAGTAAATTTATCAATTAATTTTATTATCTCAGAATTTATTCGTTTAAAATAATGATACAAAAGTATAACAGTGATTTGTTTTTGGGGTAAGGCGCTGTTGCGCTAAATCCTTCTTTAGCCAACGTTTTGGAAAGCATTTTGCCCTGATGATGGACTCTGTCCGAAAAGCTCTCCGAAACATCGGCTAAAGAAGAATCACCATAAATATATAATATTGTTGGGCGTCTTGTACAGGGCTAGGAGATTCTTCAACAGTGACCAGCTGCTGACCCTGTACAAGTCTCAAGTCCGCCCAACTATTGAATTTGGGAGCCACCTTTGGGCTGGTGCCCCAAAATACTTGATAAACCTGCTTGAGTCTGTGCAAAGGAGAGCGATCCGTCTGATTGACAATCCGTTGTTAACAGACCGATTGCCTTCTCTGATGCATAGACGCAATGTAGGCATGCTGTGTCTGTTCTACAGGTATTTCAATGGAGCCTGCTCCAAGGAGCTAGCAGCATTGATTCCTGATGCACCGGTGCACGTGCGCGAAACTCGACGGACACGAACTGAACACCCGTTCACGGTTGACGTTGGCTTCATGAGAACGGGCCGTTTTTACGACTCGTTTTTGTGTAAGTCGGCTCGTATGTGGAACGAGCTACCGGCATCTGTTTTTCCTCCCTCCTATAATCCGAGCCTCTTCAAGGCCCGCATTAACAAATCCCTTCCTACAGCCCCTACCTTACTCCGCCTCACAACGCCGCCCAACCGGGTGGTGACATAGTTCCCCTGTCTGTGCACTGCACAGGCAGGGACACTCTTGTGAGGTGTCACATAAAAAAAAAAAAAAAAAAATTATTTATTACACGCCCTAGTGGGCTTTAACATAATAATTTAAAAGCTATTTAAGCTGCATTTAAAAATTAAAACAATAAAGAAAATATAAAGATAAGTTGCAATAAAAACTTAAAACAAAATACATAAATTATTATAAGCATTAAGTACCTGCCTGAAATATCGATTCAAATTGAAAATATCTCCCGAGTAAAAATTGACTAATTAATGCTCATAATAATTTGTAATACTTTGTGCGATGCATAAAAACCTTGTCATATAAACATAAGTTTATCATTCAAAAATTACAAAATACATAGGTTATAATTTTAACCGAATATAATAATAAGAATGCTCACATGTATAATTGAATCCAAATAGCCAGGTACTTCTCCACTTTCCCAGTTGGGACTCTTACGCGGTATTTAAGACGCCATAATCTCACTGGCTCCAGACGATTGAGATCAGTTGGGACTCTTACGCAGTATTTGAGACGCCATAGTCTCATTGGCTCCAGATGATTGTGATCATTTTGAACTCTTACACGGTATTTGAGACGCCATAGTCTCACTGGCTCCAGATGATTGAGATCAGTTGGGACTCTTACGCGGTATTTGGGACGCCATAGTCTCACTGGCTCCAGATGATTGAGATCAGTTCGGACTCTTACGCGGTATTTGAGACGCCATAGTCTCACTGGCTCCAGATGATTGAGATCAGTTGGGACTCTTACGCGGTATTTGGGACGCCATAATCTCACTGGCTCCAGACTATTGAGATTAATTGGGACTCTTACGCGGTATTTGAGACGCCATAGTCTCACTGGCTCCAGATGATTGAGATCAGTTGGGACTCTTACGCGGTATTTGGGACGCCATAATCTCACTGGCTCCAGACTATTGAGATTAATTGGGACTCTTACGCGGTATTTGAGACGCCATAGTCTCACTGGCTCCAGATGATTGAGATCAGTTGGGACTCTTACGCGGTATTTGAGACGCCATAGTCTCACTGGCTCCAGATGATTGAGATCAGTTGGGACTCTTACGCGGTATTTGGGACGCCATAATCTCACTGGCTCCAGACTATTGAGATTAATTGGGACTCTTACGCGGTATTTGAGACGCTATAGTCTCACTGGCTCCAGATGATTGAGATCAGTTGGGACTCTTACGCGGTATTTGGGACGCCATAGACTCACTGGCTCCAGATGATTGAGATCAGTTGCGCATACATACGCGGTATTCAGATAAATATATTTTTTTATGTGAAAAAATAGTGATATGATAATGATAACTGATTTACATAGTTATAAATAATAATGATATAAATAATTTAACATAATAATGTTGTAATATAGTCCAGTGAGAATCAGCACGTTCATCTAAGTAGTCACGTAAAGTGTTTAGAATATTAATTGGAAGTAGCAGGTGGACGAATAAAATAATTCAAATTTTATCGCCATTAACATACTCGCATTGAAAAAGCATGCCAGTGGGTCTCGCCCACGTTCCGCACAAAGCCTCGACAGAAATAGACAAGAAGTAAATTTACTGTAATAACCTCACGGATGTGTTGTATGTCTTAATCTGTTTCTAAATATAGACGTGCCTAAACTACCGACTGCTTTGTACGGAGCAAAATACCTCTTTGAGGCGTATCTCTTGCTAAATAAACAACATTCGGAGGCAGGATTTTTACTAATAAATTACCATTTCAAGACGACTTGCGGTTAATCTACTTTACTCTTAATCGCTTGAATGATATTTATAGAATCTTCTTCTCAAAGAATAATGATAATTTATGGATATTTTCATGACAGTCAAAACTGTAGTTCGTTACTTTAATATTTTTTACATTTAAAATTTTTCAAAGTTTAAAAATTTTCATGGTTTAATCCGAGTATTTGCCAAAATCTGTAAAATATCAAAAAGATACGGTATGTTTAGGATTAGTAGGGTTGGGTGAGGATTTTCTGTTAATTTCACAATAAAACCTGTGAACGCTTCCGTTTTGGACATCACATTATATTAGTTATATGTTATGTTATGGGGGTATTATACATCTATATATAGCGCGATTGTGGTGTAATGTTCTCGTAAACGAGATTGAAATAAATGATTCAGTTATGGTGAGAGGGACGTGGATAGTTTAACGCCCACGTTTTTAACTTCAAAAGCCTTGTGATTTCATTCAAGATGAGAAAAGTTCGCCGATTTAACAGCTTACAGTTTTAAAAAACGCTTTTCAGATTTAGAAATTGAAGGTATCACATTATATTTGAATACTTAGGAATGTGTCACTAAAGAGGTGCTTCACACTATTATACCTGGAAGTTATTGTGAATATTGGGTTTTAAACACATATTTATTACGTAATGTATGTATATTATAACTTTACGAGTATTCCACTCACATGAGATCATGTCAGGCTTCAGCGAAATGTTTGTTTAGCTTATTAAGATTATTTAATATCCTATCTCAACAACTTAGCCATCGATATCAGTTTATATATATATATTTATGCGTTCGTATAAATTTATGTAACAAAGCACGTGTTAACAAATGAATATTTAGCAGGAGAAGAAACCACTATATTTCTGTTTCATTCATGTGTTTTTTTTTTACCCGTTAATTAAAAATATTAATTACTAAACGATACCTAGTGTAAAGGTGGGATTTTTGAAAAATGGCAATCAAGCGCTTTCAAGAACAGGTTTTCGTTGAAGTGGGGTACTTAATCAATTCTCACTGGATCTTTGAAAGCATCCGTCAACCAATCAATCCAATTCGGTGATAAAACTGTGTTCTAATAGGACAAGTGATATGAATTTAATTACGTCATTATAAAAACTCCCACATCTATGTCTTTGTACAAACCCTAGGTATCTACTGTAACGGTTTGATTTTTTAAAACACTCTTTAACACTTTTATTACACTTTTCAATAGAAGTTTCCTTTTTACAGTAGTTGAAATTTTATTATGAACGTAAAAGTAAAATTTACGTACCCTCGCTCTGTTCCTAAATTAGAATTATTTGAGTACTTCTACAAGAATAAGATTTACCTTTGCTTATTGACCTGTGCCAAATAATCTTTGTGTCATGACGTAAGGGATAACTTATCTACTTTGCGAGTGATCTAAATCTCATAAGCAGTAAAAATGTTAACAATAACAAAAAAAATAACACCAACCCAAATTCATCTTAAGATTTTTGAAATTCTTAAGTGGCGCTGTGCTTTCATATTCTTTACATGTTTATTGTTTTCTGGAATTTTTCCGTTGTCTTTCAAGATTTAGGCTTTTTGGATGCTGGCTATTACGTTTTTTCCCGCTGACGTTTCTATTGGACATAAACATTTATGTGACAGTTAAAAGCTTATATCAAAAATATTACAAAATAATGTCACTTGGTTCTAAAATAACACATATCTCTTTCATGAATATTGCTCCACAATTTTTTCTGCCTCAATAACTATCAGGCAATAAATGGATTCCCTTTTTTTTTATACCTCTTAATTTACATATTGAAGTACAAAGTCACAGCTTTTAGAGAAGTCAAGTATAATTTTTAAATTTACAGAAATCTGTTTGAAAGGGATATATTGATTAATTATGTTAGTTAAAGGGATGAATTTTGCCTTAAATTATCTATTAAGTTTTATTACCAGCTTTTTCCATGATAAGCATTCTCGTGTATATCAATTATACATACCTATCTTTCTATATATTTGCCTGAAAACAAGGATGCGTTGTTAGTTTTCGGAGGTGTTGGACATGCAAAAAAGTTGGGGTTTAGTCCTCCGTTCTACTATATTGCATGTCTAATATTCTCCTTCCTTCCTTCTACCACCATTTCCGTTTATAATATTGGTTGAAGCAGGAATCTAAATATTTCAGGTTGTTCATAACGGGCTCTTAACTCCTTCTAAGTGTTAAAGTAAAATTTAAAAACATTTAATAAAAATTAAAAATATTTAATAAAATTTTAAACTTTCAATAAAATATTAAAACTCAAAAACATTGTCACTCCTACCAACCGCCTGGAGTCAGTGAGTGTGTGGCATCGCCAACGGGGTATGTTGTGAGGTTAAATATACTGGGGAGGGGGAAGAGGAAGATGGGGAAGTACCGGCTATTCGCATCTGGTGACCAAAGACGGCCAAAGCCATTTCAAGTAACTTTAAGAATTTGAATGGTGGTTCTCAATAGGGCGATACCGAAAGAATCTACCACTGTAAATATACCAACTAAAAACGGTCAAACTGATCTACAAAATCAAGACCCAGGTGTACACTTCAAAATTGTATTTTGAAAAACCTCCAATCATCACAGGTGATATAATAACTTGTATAACTCTTTCAAGCATTTCGCTTGGTCCGCAGGCGGACAGCGTTACCTTTAGACTCATTAGCGGTGCATGATTACCTGGCTGTTTCGGTTTTATCATTATAATAACTATACTCGCGTCTCCGCCGCGACTTTCTCGTGGAACCGACGTGGGTGGAAAATGCCACGGAAATGCCACGGGCATCCCGGAGCTAAATAAACACATTACTTCCAATAAAACGTGTCAATAATAATATAATACTTTATTCAAGCGGGCTGATGGCAGTCATTTGGATATAAGACCCGCCCTTAATAATGTGATGTTGTATTAAATTGAAATGTTAACTTACAAAGCTTGCGAAATATCTAAGTAACTGTACACCGTGTATATAAATAACATAGGCATAAGTAAATTGATTAAAGCGGGGATTCTTAAAAAACAAGTACTAAATGCAGTAACCGCTAATAGTAAAATGTGACAGTTAAAAATATCAAACAAAAACCAATACAATACTCGTACAATAATTGAAAATTTTACACCATAGTATAATGCAAATCTATATATAATAAAAATATAATTTAAAAAAAAAACGGCGCTTATTAATAATAACATTAGATGATTTGTATAGTTTTTATGAAAAATATCCTCAATGCAGCTGAATTATATAAAGAAAGGTAGGCGGCGTTGATTTGATTTTTATACAAATCTCTAGCTTTATTCCGAAATTGACGAAATTTTGCACTCTTGACCGTCAAAACGAAAGCCAAGATTTTAAAAAACAACACAATCCCTTTTCCCACCCTATCCCCCATTACCACCCATCCCCCTTTCCCAACCCATCCTCTTTCCCACCCCATCCCCAATTCCCACCTATCCTCCTTTCCCAACTCATCCTCTTTCCCACCCCATCCCCAATTCCCACCTATCCTCCTTTCGAAACTCATCCTCTTTCCCACCCCATCCCCAATTCCCACCTATCCTCCTTTCCCAACTGATCCTCTTTCTCACCCCATCCTCTTTCACCCCCGAAGGAGAATTTTAGTACTTCTTGATGAAATAAGAGACAAATTACTGTCTACATCTAATTTCGAGAAACTCTGTGCAGGCCAGGGCAAAACCGAGCTACTGTCAAAATAAAAACTCTCTGTAAGCCAGGGCAAAGCCGAGCTAGTCTCGTTATAAAAACTATCTGTAAGCCAGGGCAAAGCCGAGCTAGTCTAATTATAAAAACTCTCTGTAAGCCAGGGCAAAACCGAGCTAGTCTCATTATAAAAAACTCTGTAAGGAAGGGCAAAGCCGATCTAGTCTCATTATAAAAACTCTATGTAAGCCAAAGCAAAGCCGAGCTAGTGTCATTATAAATATTCTGTGTAAGCCATGGCAAAGCCGAGTTAGTCTCATGATAAAAACTCTGTCTGATTAAAAAAATATTACTTTACTCTGATTCTTCGACAGCCTATTTTTTCTATTTCGACCTGTAAATCAATTCTAGTCATTAATAACATGACTGATTTCAGAATGAGTAGATCAAAACGAACAAGACTGAAAGCAATTCCTATACAAAATGAAATTTTACCAAATGCGGCAAAAGTGCCATCCCCGTGGCACAAGCCTTTTTTTATTTTTTTTATAGTGAATACCTCACAAGAGTCCCAACTGCTCCCGTCTGGAGCCAGTGAGACTATGGCATCCCCAATTGGGGGATGTTGTGAGGCTGAAGGTAAGTGGGGAAGGGAAAGAGGAAGGTGGGGAAGTACCTGGCTATTCAGATCTAGTCACTAAACACGGCTAAAGCCATTTGGAGCAACGTTTCAATTCTGAATGGTGGTCTTACACCAGGGCGATACTGGTAGTATCTTCCACTCTGGAACGTGCCGCAAATATACTATATATTATTTTAATTAATTAATTGTGAAATAACATAAATTAATCAAATAAAATTTATTTGCGCACGTCGGGTTCGAACCCGCGACCTTCGGAATGGCAGTCCAATGCGTTACCACTGGACTATGCCGGCCGTCAAAGGCCTAGTGAAATCATTGCACATTAGCTTTCCGAGATTTATATTACAAAGTACAATTGTTTGTGAGAATATGCGTCGTCTTCTTCAATAATGTAGAATTGGCTGATCTGTGATCACATGATAGTTTATTACAATACTTTACAATGATATCGTGTCAAGGCCAATGTTCTATACTCAAGGGACCCGAAGTGATTTTGATCGTAGTTCTTCAAGCCCTCGTAGTTCTTCAAGCTTTAAGCCCTCTGTCGCCTTTGGCCTCCGTCGGTTCCGTTCGTGAACGTTCGGGAACGATCGGCTCTGATCGGCGCCGCTAGTTGCGTGTTGCTAGTCTGTTTATGCCGAATAACAAATACGGCGATTACCTACATCAACGGAACTTCATCCTTCCCTAGCTAATTTAGCTACTGGCTAATTTAAAACCTCTTTAGGGTGAATTGCCTAATACAAAAAAAAAAAAAAATTAAAACCTACTTATTTCATTCCCTCGGTATGATTTTAATACAAATAAGCACGATTTAAAATGTTTCATTTGAAACAAAAATAATAATGTCAAAGAATTTATTTATGAAAATGCAAAAATCAGTCATTTTAAATACATGTTGGATTACGACAGATTTTTTAAATCTTTATATTGAGGGATCAGAAGGATTTATAGGTCCAATTAGAAGTTCTACCGAGCCGAACCCTCTGATATGAAAATATCTGGAGTCGGTGAATTATTTTCCTATTTGATCTCTGGTGATTTGACGTGTTGTTCTTGTATTATTTTGTATTTCGTCAATAACAATAATAACATTTTCACGATTTGAATTTTCAGTCATAATGAAAGCAAAAATAACTCATTTAACAATCACAATAATAATAATAACTTCACAATTCATGAATTAAGGTCAAACGGTTTTAAGGTCAAAACTTCATAATTATTTTCTTAAAATTAACAATAATTGATGTAACCAATTTTGGCTGGAACTCTAATACGGTTGTCTTAATTGGAGGAAACTGTGTGATCTCTTCTGAGAAGAAGTCTCCCGGACCATGGTAATTGAGATGATGCACTCGGTTCGGTAGCTCCTTCCACCACTTACGATCTGAAATCAGGAGAACACCGATTAAAACCATCTAACAGAGATGAGATCTCCAACTCATCAATGCAACTTTTCGGAATTTCAGACGCGACGCGGGCCTTCATAGTATCCTCTCTCTCCTTGACTGTTAAACCTCTAATCTGATTAATTTATTTTTTCCAAAATAACCCAGTCTCATGACTTTGACCAGATAAAGTTTTTTGCTCGTTTTAACCATAATTCTTTATCAACTTGTCTATAATCTTCATTAATTTTTATTTTCTATCCATTAATTTTTGTCCAATGTGTAGAATTCTAATTTTTTCTCCGATATTAGATATATGGTAAAATCGCAGATACTTCTCATATTCCCTTTGTAAAGTATAAAGCTGCACTAAACACATTTTAACGCCACTTATTTTAATGAGGTCAATACATAACAGGCTATTGTCATTGCTTCTTTCTTTACTGTTATTTTATTTGTTATGTTTTAACTTAATTTAATTCTTTAATTTTTCTCATCAAAATTTAATACTGCACTATGTATACGTAAAAAAAATAAAATAAAAACTTTGTATGTAAATGGCACTTGTGCCGTAAATTCTAAATAAATAAATATTCTTCGTTTGATTAAGTTGACACTTTTTAATGTTTTTGTTATATATTTCCTATTGTTCTGTAATCTTCTACCAAACATTAACATTGCAGGCTCCAGTCCTGTCGTGCAATGGGGTGTATTACAATAATCGGACGGAAAATTAAATAAATTATTCTCATAATCAGACCGAACGTTGTTATATGGTATATTATAAACTTTTTTTTTAAGAAAATCTATATACTAGTGAAAACCGTTACTACCAACTCAGGGTTGCCAAAATTAGAAAAAATTCTCCTCAACTCATTCATGGTCCAAGTATCCACTTTCTGAACTTCTATACAATCTATCTATTTCGAAAAAACGTCACAGATAACTAAAAACTTTTTTCTTGCCAATGTGCCGCAATAACCTATAATCACTTTACTCCACGTTTACCCGAAACAAATTATTACATAACAAAGCTATACTGAAAGTTGGGTTTTTGGTGGTGATTGTTTCATAGATTGTACAATTTTCTTTAAGTTATTGTTCAGTGATGGCCACCAAAAATACGCCTTAGCTAATACTTTCATTTTCAGTATATCCAAATGTAATGACCGTAAAACCTGTTTCTGCAAGGACTCTGGTACAACAATACTATATTTCCAAAATAAGCATGCACAATTAATTGACAGTTCATACCTATTAACCCAGAATTTCCAAATGATGTCATTACGAGAAATCCGTTTTGGACACCTCTTCCGCAAGTAACCTAAAACCTGCTGAATGATGCCATCTGTCTCTATTTCACGTGTTACCGCTTCAACATTAATTGTTCACAATTGTTTACAAAACTGACGAAATCCGATCTAAAATCGATTTTAAACTCTGCCAATAGCCCTTTTAACGGTGATCGATGAACAATAAATCGTCATGTTGACTCAGCAAAGAGTGAATTGAATCTTTGTCCTATTCAATTTGCTGTCTTTACAAGAAAAAATTAAAAAATTATTACAAATCTTTCTTATTTCCTATTTGTCCGTAAATGTTGAGTTAATTGAGTTCCGAATTGATGATATTCCAAGGTAGAAATTTTACATAAGATCTCTACCTACGACCAATTCTGTACCTTTCGCGACAATAATAAACGTAACATTATAATTTTGGCTATCGAATCCTACGTTAAAATGATTTTTACCTTTTTCAATAACGGATTACGATCGTATCCCGAAATAATTGTCTTGTAATAGAATGCAAAAATTAAAATAACTAATAAAAACGTAAAAAAATGAAATAAAATAATTTTTGTTTTAAAACCACGAGTTTTTAATAATTTTTTGAACTGACCGGCTTTGCTTTACTCAAGCATCTTCAGTAATCTTACTACAGTAATAATTTGTACCCTGAAGATGCTGGAGTAAAGCGAAACCGGTCGGTTCAAAAAATTATTAAAAACTCGTGGTTTTAAAAGAAAAATTATTTTATTTCATTTTAAATATGTCAAACAACAAAGTGATTGCTTTCTAAAATAATAATAAAAACGTCTTGTGGCATTACACATAAATGATCCCGAATTAATCATCGCATTTAAAACCATATTATTGATTTTAATTTTTGAAGTAATTGGATTAATTGCCGCAGTAATCGCATCGGTACCTACACGTTTTACAAAAATTAAATTAATTGAGTTAATTTTGCGAAATTTCCACAAATGACCAACTCTATTGCAATTAAAACATTTTGAGTCTTTGAATTTGTACTTTATAGCTAAATGATTGTCATTCCCGCAGACAAAACATCTAATTTTTCTAAGACCCGAATGTTTCCTCGAATGCGAACCTGGTCTCGACGGAGATTTCTTATCTGTTTTAAAATCAGAACGCGACATATGTGCGAAAACTCCTCCCTTCCCAAAAAACTATTTTTCATCACATTAATTTCTGTCTTCAGTGACCTCTTTACGTTGTCCAACACGGCAATTGCCACTACCACTTCTTGAGCTCCATTGGAAGTCAATTTTGAACTTTCCAAATAAATTTTCTCTCTTTCTCGGCATGGTAACAATCTGATCATAAATGCATCTAATAAGTTACCTTCCAATCTTGATTCAAACTGACAAAAGGTTGATAGACCCCTCAAACGGACGGCGAAATCTCGGATTGTTTCATTGCAACCCTGTCTTGCTAAGGAAAAAGTTTCTCTTTCTTTAAAAACGGAACGCGGCTTTCCACAATGCTTTTCTAAGAAAAATAGCAGCTTATCATGAGATACTTCCGTTACTTTAGCTGGAAAAAACCCATAAATTAGCAAGCTCACTTTTTTTCAGAATTAAGCTTGTCATCATTAAGCCATATGAAGAATTGATCAAGACGAAGTCGAAAAAGTCTTCAGTCTACATCGATATGGCTAAACATCGGGATCCTTTTCTATTCCATACTTGCATGGATTGAAAATAACCACTCATCCAAAAAGAAACAATACTATTGTAACAATATTTTTTTCTCTTCAAACTAAGACAAAAGTACTCATCTCTGGAACTCTTCTTTCAAAATAACACGCACACTGCTGCTAGATCAGGTTTTTGCTTGCTCACCCCGTCTCGATGGGTTGAAGATCTATAGAGGATTGTCACGGTTGCTGTCACTAGATTGCGAAAACTTCTGGTGAAAGCCTCACCCTGGGCCCCTGGACTTCTTGTGACTTCCACTACACTACTTGAAATTTTGCATGCCATTCCTCGATGTGACTTATCTTCATACGTCCAGGAAAGTTGTTTTTGCATGACTTCTAATTTTTTCTGTAATAAATAACCTCTTGTCACCGAAACTGCAGCAATTTGTAATTTGCGTCGATTATATTCTTAACTAGTGACTTTGCACGGGTGCAATGCACTAATTTGGGATCATAATAGTCCGAGCGTCACGTGTACTATCCGATCCATGTTTAGCCCTCTGAGCTTCAAAGTTTGTAGTTCCAAAAACAGCGTTTAGCAATAATTTTATTTTAACTAATTTGCTTTATGTTTATAAATATTTTATTCCAAACGTACATTTTTTTTGCACAGCTTTTTAAGATTATATTAGCTGTAAATATCATTTTTTATCTTGAATCAGACTATACTGCCAGTAACCTCAGAATTTTTCTATGTACAATGTTTACAGCTGTTCTTTCATTAGACAACAAAAACAGATTTTGCTAAGAAGTTGCACGCGAAAGGACTACACATGTAAAAATACTCAACGCTCAAATTTAAATCTGCAACATTAAATATTTGAGCCCTGTGACTTGTTAATGGTTATTTAACCCTTAAATGCATACTGTTGCAAAACTGCAACATACCGTTCAAACCACCTTTAACTCTTTGGTGTATACTTAATGCATGCCGTTTTAGAATTATCAAGTTCACGGTAATATCATTTATCGAGTGGCATCACCTTTTTTTTCAAAATTTTTTGTCAAATGTCACTTTTTCTTTAACAAAGTGAAGATTCTCGAAAATTGGTTGGAGGTTAGAATTACAGTTTTGTTTTGCTGTTATTATTTTGATTTTCTTAGGTAAGTAGATACAATAATACAATACATATATGTAATAACTCGTATTTTTCCGGTACACTTATTAGTTTTGAGAATTTTTTTTAGGTTTTTTATTTTTTTTTCATACGTAAATTGTTCATATTAATTTTTATTAAATACATGGTGTTGTAAACCTGCAACAATTTTTTTTTAATCAAATATCATTAAAAAATTACAAAAAAATAAAATTCTTTATATTTCCTTGCATATGCATGTAAATATCTACAAAATATATTTTTTTCCAGAAAAATTAATAAATCATGCATTTAAGGGTTAAAAAGACAACGGTAAGTCCATCGGTATTAAAAGAATTTCTCCGGTTTCACATCCGGATTGTACACTATATTATAGTTGCTAAAGATTTTACCTGCAAACGTGTACCATTGCATAATTTTGTTGGATTAAGGTTCCGTAATAAAATAATAGGACACCCTACTTTCAACACTAATTTATATGGGGGGAGTCCAGAGGGCTGCAAGGAATTGACGAATTCCGTGAGAAAATGAACAGCCCCTTCAATATCGATAAAAAGGTGTCTGTACAGAGTAGCATGCTTGCTTCAATGCATCAATCTTCGAGAAAATCAAGTTATTTACCTTTTCTACTTGTTCGTTAGTAGGTGACAGAATTGCTCTCTCCTTGAACCAATGTATAGTCTTACATCTTATGTCAAAGAAGTATTCCGGAACCGCATATGTGAGTGCGGCACATTGTCTACGAATTAAAAAAAAAAAAAAAATTATGTGCGATTTTGACCCTTATGTATAAAGAATTTGTATGAAGAACAAGATCACAATCGCTTGGGCTATTCTCGTTCTTTACGCAGCAAATACCGGAATGACTTCTAGCCTTTCAGATTATTTACAAAGAATTTTTCTGTGGAATGCCAACGAAATATTTGCCGCGTTTTACAACCATCAAAGTGTCAAAGCGTCTTCTTTCATTATTTTTTATATAAATTGATTGTGGAGATAATAGATTTGAGGTATCATCAGAAAGATAGTTTTATCTACATTATTTTGATGTAATTTTTATATTTTATTAATATTTCACCCAAGAAAAGTGATGAAAATTAACTTCGTAAGATTATCATAGAAATGACAAAATTTTTACGTCATAATGAATAATTATATTTTTAGCATTATTTATTTACAGGTTTCTTGTACAAAATAATATTATTAGTAACAACAGTTGTATATACTACCGAAATCTGGAAGAATTGTTATCATATACTTTAAGTGGACAAAAAAAATTTAAGTGGACACTTGACGTTTGATTTTGGAATTTGAGCTTTTGGAAATTGAGCTTGGAATTTCATGGCACACCACAGGTTAATTTCGGAATAAACATTATCGACCAATTCTCGAAGGTCATTAACTCAAACGA
The DNA here is from genome assembly GCF_061612785.1 of Hesperophylax consimilis. Taxonomy (NCBI): domain Eukaryota; kingdom Metazoa; phylum Arthropoda; class Insecta; order Trichoptera; family Limnephilidae; genus Hesperophylax; species Hesperophylax consimilis. Next base: position 21,525,503 of record NC_142846.1, read on the forward strand.
AATTTTTTTTCAATGTCGAGATTAATTCTCCCATTGTCTTGTGGTAGGTGCCCATTCCCAATTATGAGCAACGACTCTGCAAAAAGCCTGCTTTCATGTGTATACGATGAGACTGTTATGTTGGTTTTAAGTTCAAATTTATTTACATATGGCCAAAAGTAAGATCTTTTTAATGGAGCATTAATTTCATCAGCACGTATACCCCTAAACACGTATAACAAAATTGTACATCTACCCATAGGTGAGCTTTTGTTGCGCAAATCGCACATTTTTCTGTCTAAAACTTCCACGGAAGTCTTGTTCGACATGGTAGTTTCATCCCAATCTATTATTGAGTAGTCGCGTAAAAACTTTCCAGTATTGCTCTGTTTGGAAATACTACAAACACTGTCTGTATCATCAGTAGCGATTTTTAGCGGGAGTTTGAATGTCGCGTGTGCAGTTCGGCTTTGGAAAAGTGTAGCTGCAATGCCGAATGATGCGATGGCTAATACAATTTTACCAGTAGATCTGACTTTAGCTACGAGAAAATTGATAAAAAATGTGTTTCCCGTACCTCGTGCAGCATTAAGGAAAAATATTTTGTTTTAGCTCCCATCAATTAATGTTAATAACGCATATTGTACTTTTTTTTGGTCGATGTTCATCTTGAGCTACAACTTGTAACCGTTTCGATTGATTATAAGACGTTTCTCTTGTGTATTCAGTACTGGTAAAATCCGAGTTTTTTTATATTAGTTGGCATCGGCAGTCCAAAATCCTTAATAGATTTGCCAGAAAGTAATTCTACTACTCTGTTTAATTCAAATAACGCTTCGTCAAAGATGTTTTGATCATTTTGAACGTCATCTGATATTAAACCCTCGCCGTCGCCGAATCAAAAAGTCTTCAGCCATACCTTCTTTAAAATTTTATCCATAGAAGTACAGAGTCGATCACTTGACAAAACGCTAGGATAAAGGCAAACAAATATCGCAATGATCTAGCTGAACTCCAAATAGCAGCTTCTGATAATGTCTTGTCCCATTGAAAGTCGTATATCAAGAGACCCGTTGCTCTGCATGCTGCTATTATAAGTAACTCTTTGTGTAGTTTGATGTATGCAAAATATGTTGAGCCTTTTAAAAAATGAAGTAAAGTTCTCAAGTAAAACATTCACTTGTGTTGGGATGAACCATGTAGATCCTCCCAAGAGTATTAGTATTTTTAACTCCAGGAAAGCCGTCAATTAGAGTACCTTGCTTTCTCTCTTGGAATATCTTGGCAGTCTTATTCCACGAATAATAGCTTGAAACATTGTCATATGTCAGTGTTTTTGCGAAATCGTTTTGAGCACATAACTTAAAAAAATCTGTTAGTGCTGTATCCCGCGGATTAGTAACAACGTCATTAATGTTGTTTTCAGTTAAATAAACCCTCTTTCTATTTTCTAAATGAACGGCAAGGTGAGTATTCGTGGGTGCTCGGTCATGCAGGTTGAATGATAAAATCTTTCATACCGCTTCGGAGCTACAGATGTAACGACGCGATTGATATTTCTCCACTTGATTTGTTAATTGTATGCTAAATGTAGCTTTACAAGTACCTTTATTTTTATTTTTATCTCTTCGCGAAGAAGTACTTTCTCTGCTATTTGATAGCCGGATTTCCCTTTATTCTTCGTTTTCGTCACTAAGACATACCAAACACATTCTTTTTGGATTCCTTGCACTACGACCCATATTCAAACTAGTACGTTTTCGAGACATAATTTAAATACAAAACTGTTATCAGGAAAATAAACGACAAATAACAAAACAACTTATATTCACAATATTAACAAAATAACAAAACTAAGATAAGAATAACTTCTGTTATTAATACACTAGCAGTCACTTAGTTACTGACCAGATTCAAAACTGTTGTAAATATAGTTTTCTTTTGAGTATTTCAAAAAAAGCGACACGCATTTTGTTTCATTTAAAAAGTTGATTCAAAGCTATTTATGGAAATGATATTGCCTGCTGAAAATAGTTGTGTTTAAGCCGAAATTAAGTTTATTTACGTCCGTTATCTTGTTGTGTCTTAAATTAGTTAACAATATGTGTTAGTAGATAAGACAGGAATGTTGAATGAACTTCGATTGAATTGATTTTGTAGATTATTTCAAACAGAGATTAGATATAAATACTTTATTACGGAATATTAGGGAATTTTCTGATCTGGTTTCACAAGATAGTTTATTCCAATAATGTTTACAATAATATCGTGACAAGGACAACGTTGTATACTCAAGGAACCCGAAGTGATTCTGCTCGAAGCCCTCTGTCGCCTATGGCCTCCGTCCGTTCCGTTCGTGATTTCTGCCTCGACAAACAGAGATTACATAGAAATACTGATTATACATGTACTCTAAAGGGAATTAAACTATTGTAATATTTTTGTACTCCATGATTTTTACTGGTTACGGTAATTATTCTATAATTACCTCAGAAAGCGACAAACCAGCCAAGTTATTTAGTTAGTTTGGTCAAAATAGTACGTAACTAGTATTTGCATACAGTCAATGGTTAAAATTCTAGCCACTCATATCCGGAATACCAACAAAATAAAATGTCATCGACAGAAATCATTCCAGCTGTCATCCCATACAACGAAAGACAATTTTCATTTTACTTAATTAAAAATTAAAATGCTGAAATTAAAAATTTCACAAATGCAGTCAGATTCCTTTTATATTCATGAAGGTAATTCAGAAGGTTTTATTCAAAAATATTTCGTATAATCCGTGTCCAGCGATTTCGAATAATTACAATTTTTTTAATTTATTGATATCAAGTTTAATTTTTGGAACTCCATTTTTATTTTAAGTGTATCTTTTGCGTATTTAATAATATTCTCTATACTCAATTTAAACACGTGACCTGCTAAACGATGAATAATGGATGGATTGAACCTTAGAGGGGTGATACAAAAGCCGGAAAATCATTCACAGGGAAGCATACATCAAGCGGAAAATGTCGACCGTGAACAAATGTCAGCACGCGATTGGCGGGTTTCCCGGCTCTGCACTGGTTTCGAAGTGACCAATGACGGCAGTTATTCGGTGCATTTCCATTGAATTACCGGTACATTCCCACCAATTATTAAAACATTATCATCCGTCCGTCAATATAGGAGAAAAACAGATTCTCCCGTTTCTGTGCTCTACGGGATTTTTTTTATACATTTTCAGCAGCGGACCAAACGTTCCTACCCAACTCAGTGATTAGGATTATTGTTACTAACTCTAAGAATAACTTTTATAGGACAAAGAGTCACGAACTTACTGTTACAATACAATAAGTATGTTATAGAACATGTATACAATTTTTTCGAAATTTCGACGTTTTTAGGTACGATAGTCCAATTGTCTGTATTGAGAAAATAATATTCTACTATTCTATTGAAGTGAAATTTTTTTACGCGCGTCATACATTTTCGAGGACCGGAGTAAAACCGACTCATGACCGTCACTAAAAACCGTGATCATTTCGCTATAGGAGCCTAGCTAATATTATATACCTAGTTAAGGTCACTCTCCAAACTCAGCTTCGCGGTCTAGAGGCAGAGCGCCCGACTGTCGTCGTGAAGAAACGAGGTTCGATCCCCGTTTAACTAATTTTTTTTTCTCTTTGTGATTTTTTTAATACGAGGAAAAGTGATACAATGCTCTCGTGCTGCGACTTTGTCAGGCCTACATATAAGAAGATATCTACATGATTTGTAATAATGTAGTAAAAAATTACATAAATTTGTTAATTTTAACCGAGAGTCTCCCGAAATGTCTAAATCCATTTAATGAGACTCTAGACCGGAAGGTGTTCACTCGAGTAATTGGCTTGAAGTAACGGTCGGTACCTATATGATATTTTGGTCGAAATATAGCTTATAAATCGAGCCGGTAGAGTCGCTCGGTATTTTGATTAATTATTTTTATTTTGAATCATTAAAATTACTAATCAAGGCCGATAACGCGACTAATTACCCTCGCAGACGTGCGTGACAAGTTTTTTTAGTAAAATACACAGCCGTAAGTGAGTTTTTCAAAATTTAGAAATGTTTTTTCAAATTCAGACTCCATACGGGTATGAGACTGTTAAAACACGATCGATCTTTTCCAAAACGGACAAATATACGGAAATATTTTGAAAAACGACAGATATGACTTCACACTGCCGATATATCTTCGATTCGACCCCATATAAAAAGTTAACGAGACGTTATGTGATATTATTCATTTGCCGTGTTTGAAAACGAAAATTTCCGCGGGACAAGTCAATTGAGGAGTACCTACACGTTGTATACGCGGTTCTCGTCGCGCGAGATACCTCTCCTCGCGGTCTAGAGGCAGAGCGTTCGACACTCGTTATGCAGGACCCGGGTTCGATTCCCATATTTTTATATCTTTTGATATTTTATCACATGCTACTTATAAATATGTCAATATTATGAATCTAGTTAAACGTTCATTTGTTAACAACACGCCTATAAATAAATTTATGCTTTTTAAAACTATAATGTACAGCATTCTGAATAATAATAATATGAAATGAAAAGAGAGAGAGAGAAGAATACTAAAAGTTTCACTGCCGTCGTGCGTAGGCTTGCCACACACTGTATTTTATGTATGGAAAAAATCAACGCAAGCAAAGATTTTTATGGGGAACAACTTTAAATTGGGGAAACAAAAGGCCATAATATTAAAATGAAATGTTTAAATACCTTTTTGAGTTTGAATTATTTATACGTATCAGTTATTTCTCTGTCTTAGTATCACGAAAAAGTTCTTCTTTGCGATATATCTTACCATATAATTACTTAATGCACTTTATACCGATATTTTAATGTGTTATGTAATAAAGATATTTTAAATTCATTGGAATTACTGAACCAGGAACTGAGAAAGATACAAGCAGTCTAGAAAATAGCAGACTTATTGCTAAGCCAGGAAACAAATAGGATCTAGTTTAAATTCTACGAATAAATACAAAAGGTGGAGCCTGCGTACTCGCATGTTTATATTGCACTCTTTAAGTTTTTTTTTTTGTATTAGGCAATTCACCCTAAAGAGAGTGCTATGTGCCAACTCTTTAAGTTCACTCTCTAACAATTCTTGGGATCTAGCGAGGTTAATCCAAAGAATGACAAATCACACGAACTCTATTTGCCAACTACCTGTCTACGTAGACACCACGTGAAATCAGGCACGCAGACAAATGACATTGATGACGATTTTTTCAAAACTAAGAACCTAGTTATTTATATAAATGCAAATTTATTCGTAAAAATTTACAAACAATAGGATGTCTCATTTCGGCTGAACTTTCAAGCACACACCCACATATTGTATACACTTGTTCACACTTTAGAACTACGTTTTGTGAGGTTCCTTGCATATTAAAATGTTTGATCTATATCTCTATATTATTCTTAGAAGCAAACCGCACATTTACCAGTCATGCTTATTAGTAAAGTTAGCCGTAAAGAATAAGGTTCTTTTTTATCAACGCTATTTCGATAAACATCTGTACTTTCCTAAACGTCACGTTTTTAGTTCCCTTTATTGAATTTACTCTGGGATTTAAGATTGCCTGAGAAAATCCGCAAACGTAATATTGTAATATAATACATATAGTTACGTCATAAGATGCTTTAGCTAGTGAATCAAATACTTGAGTTGTGTCTTGTTCAGAGCTGACATATTAGAAGAGTATGTATGAGTGTGGTTGAAGCAAGGATCATGTACAAAGTTGTGTTGCAGTTCATTATTTGCGGGGAAATGTATGATGGTTAGTGAGTTAGTTTTATTTATAATTTATATTTCAATAAAGTTCGTAAACTTGAATTTAAGCTTTATGTCGATAAGAATTACTTTTTCAAATTGTAGGTAGAGAGATACATTCTGGTTGATTTAAACTAATTTGGGGATAACAGAGGTTTTATGTTTACAGCTGTAAGTTAGGAAAGTTATCGTAATTATGGCTTAGAAGACTTATTTTAGTGTATGTATTCTGTAAAAATTCTCGAAAAAAATACTAGCTTTCTAGCTTTGTAAGGCGTCCTTGTTGAGATATTTAACTCAAATATTATAGCACTAAAGAAATAGGCCAATTAAAAAAATGTATATACCTGTATGTCATATTTGATGTTTTCAATTGTTTAAGATGATGAGAAAAAAAGTTATTTTGCAATTCGTACACAGTTTTCCATAAGTTGGCACCTCGGTAGGTACCTACTTTTTCATTCTTTCTATTTATGTGTAACTAAATCGAACACTTTTAAACTATATAATTAATTATTGGGATGTAATTATCGCAGACTCGTGAATAATCATAATATATTGGCTTGTGAAGATGAAGTATTTATAAAATATTTGCCTGGGAGTTTCACACTCTAGGGATTTAAAAACAAATGTGCTTTGTCAATTTTCTTTGTGATATACCTTATGATATTTTTTATTGACAAATAAGAGAGAAAACAAAAATTAAACTTTTGAATGAACACTGTTCGTAAGCTAGTGAAAAATAATTTAACAGAAGAAATACACAATTAAAATATAGACAAACTATTAAAATTTATGAAAACTGTTCCAATCTTATCGCTTATCTGGATTGTTCCGATAGTCTTCAGATAAAATTTTGAATAATAAAAATTCATTGAACGTGAATAATTTTACTCGGGAATACGTCAGAAATATTTTTAATCATTTTTCACATGCACCGATGCGCCAATGCGCCGATGCACCGAAAATCGAAATAAGCATGTTTGGTTTGATAATAATATTCTTAGATATTTGATTGAAATACTTGTGTGATGTAAAGTGACAAAAAGTAGCCTCCCAAAGCCACCTCATAGCCACCTCAAAGCCACCACGTGATAATCAAATTACATGTATACAATATATATGTATTTTTTTTTTCGTAGAAAGCAATCACTTTGTGGTTTAACATTTTAATGAAATAAAACAATATTTTTTGTTTAAAACCACGAATTTTTATTAATTTTAAGACCAACCGGTTTCGCTTCACTCGAGCATCGTCAGGGTACAAAATTATAACTAATCAATAATACAAAATGTGTCATTATATATACATACAGAGGAAGAGAGAAAGTAAAACCAAAATGAAACAACAATATATCAAAAGAAAACGATTAGTGTATATAAATATTATTATAATAGAGAATAGGCATTAATAATTGTAAGGTGATTTAGGGATACTGGGAATTTTACAGTTTACAGGGAATATTCCCAGTATTGGGCTTTTTGACAAATCTAATTGATTATTCAGAATTAAACTTTTGGTTTTAATGGCTTTCTTTATTTCTAGTGCTCTAGGTTATTCAATTTGTTACTATGGTATTTTTTATGGAGAATCTTAGCACCGGTGCTTTTACCGGTGAAGGTATGATCTTTTTCAATAAGATGATTGGCAAACTCTGAAAAGCCATTGCTATTTAGGCATCTAAGATGTTATTTAATCCTAATGTTGACATTGCGCGTTGTCTTCCCGATATAAAACGCTGGACAAATATTACAATTTAATTTATAAATTCCTGCATGACTAAGTGTGTCATCTTTATCTTTAGAATTTACTAAAAATTTACCTAAATTGTTGTTGGTATAAAACGCCGGTTTGACTTCAGAAGGAAGGTTAACTATTATACTGCAGGAAGAAAAATTATGAATGAATAGAATACGGCGCCATTGGAAAGGAAGATTATTATTATTAATATTATGTGGAGTCGCGAATAAGAAGTTTTTAACTACTAATTGTTTTAGTTTTTTACTTTAAATTCTATCAATAAAATCTGGATCGTATCCATTATTAGACGCTATTTTTTTAATTATTGATAATTCGTTAGTTAGAGAAATTAATATTAGTTAATGGAATCGTGACTAAGCGATGGACCATTGAGTGAAATGCTGAGTGTTTGTGTGAAAAAGGATGATTGGATGTATTATGTATGACAATATCGGTGTAGGTAGGTTTCCGAAAGATGTTAAAATCGATTTTATTATTTATGAGAGATAAGGATAGGTCTAGGAAGTTTAAGGATGAATTAATGCCTATCTCTAATGCAAATTTAATATGTTTATGATAAGAATTTATAAGGTTGAGGAAGGAATTTAGTTGACGTTCCGTGCCTGTCCATTGTCCATATACAAAATATGTCATCGACATATCTTTTCCACAGAAAGACGTTTTTTATAAGTGGTGAGTTACCGGCAAGTATTTTACTCTCCAAGTTATTCATGAATATATCGGCAATCAAAGGGCTAGTGGGAGCACCCATAGGTAAACCTTCTTTTTGCTGATATATAACATTATTAAATTGGAAATAGTTTTGACTTAGGCACATATTAAATAACGACGTGAGATCATTTAAAAAGTCTTTGGATAAATTAGAAGTATTTAATAAGTCTGATATTAAACATTTACTTTCCCCAATGGGAACATTAGGAAACAAATTAACCACGTCAAACGAAATGAGTTTACAATTATTAGGGAGAACCAAATCTTTCAATTCTTCTTCTAATGTAAATGAGTTTTTAATTGTGTATTTAGGAGTGAAAACATTGGTATTATTAAACACTTTAGTAATAAATGACGATATTATAAAATTTGGGGCATTACAACATGATACTACTGGTCTAATTTGGTTGTCAATTTTATGAATGTATTGAACTTTATGAATTAAATTTTATGAACCTGACGATGCTCGAGTGAAGCGAAACCGGTAGGTCTTAAAATTAATAAAAATTCGTGGTTTTAAACAAAAAATATTGTTTTATTTCATCAATATATTAGTATTTACCACACTGTCTGTTATTATACTTATGTGACCTTAAACCAGTAGGAAGGTAGTATAATTTTCAACATTTTTATCACACAACTGATGATATTAATAATTAATTATTTGTTTAAAAGGAAATTTAATTTTTCAACCAATTATCTTGTGGTGAGCCAACAAGAGAGTAAATCAATAATCAACTTATCGTTTTATGTGATTACCCAAAACGCGTTACAATCACCTGGAGTCAGTGGACTATTGTATCCCCAATTTAAGGCACGAGTGAGGCTTAAAGAAGTAGGGGGAGAGAGTAGATGGAAAGAATAATGGTTGCTTAGTTTTTTAAGAAGTATTTAAAAAACAAAGATAAATGACCATTGCTAATTTATCAAAAATCTCTTTAAATTATTGGTAACCTTGTAATAAACGGGATTGCATTCCTTTAACGAATGAAAAAATCGATGTTGGAACACGATGTACATCGTGTTAATATATTCGCAGTTTATTAAAAGTTTATCAGGAAACCTGTTAATTCATTATAAAATCTGGGTACCAAACACCGCTAAGGCCATTTAAAACAAAGTTTCGTTTTTGAATGCTGGCATTTCACCAAGGGAATACTGAGAGTGTCTACTTCCCTAGAACTTGATGCAAATAGATAGACACACTTATGTTAGCAGGCAGCCAAAGGCTATTTCAAAGTCAATAGATTTTTGTACCACGAACTAGCGATGCCACCGTATTTAAAGATAAGTGGGTCAAACTATATATTATATCAGCGGGCTGAAGTCTCCGGCGTTGCCCGTGCTTTACGCAGTTAAAATCAGATGTAGATAATGAATTTTCTCTTGTTTGGAAGGTCAAGTGTGTAAAATTTCATCAATCTCGTAATAAAACTGTAGACGTGCATAAATCAAATCCACGCTGCCACCACAGACAATCTTCTTTATATAAATAGATAGATAGATGATGGCACACGTAAGATATGTTTTTATGTAGCGTAATATTATTATTTAGGATCATCGCATAGGTGCGATTAAATGTATTTTATACATCATAATATTATTATTTAGGAGCATCGCATGGGAGCGATGCAATGTATTTTATTTAGCATAATATTATTATTTAGGAGCATCGCATGGGAGCGATGCAATGTATTTTATACAGCATAACATTATTATTTAGTAGCATCGTGTAGGAGCAATGCATTTTATTTTCATCTTATTGTTCACATGTCAATTATGCCATCTGAAATTTTAAAAATTGTTTCCAATTTTTTTCTTTCTATTTTCTCTCTTATTTTATATATTATATACATTTTAATGCAACTTTATGTCTACCATGTATAATGTAGATTTTTTTTAAATTTTTGCTTTCTAAACATAAAAAACTTTTGTTTTCACTGTATAATGCAGCAACCTATTTAAAATATATGTCATGTAAAAGCCCATCAGTGAGTTTATAATTTATAAAAATAATATCGATATTATTATACCTATGTGAGAAATATTATACATATCTCCACTGATTTTCCAATGTATTTTAATTATTAAATTTATAGATTATATCTCTAAATAGTATAAAATAAAGTCCGTAGGTTTTTGACTATCATTTGGAGTATTTCTTCCGGAAGGTTTACATATACATGCATAATAAACTTATAGCTAGTAGAGAAAAGTCTATGTTTTATAATCAAGACGTAAAAATATATTTTCGGGCACTACATTGATAACACCGGCTAAATCTCATGAGATATATCCACCAAATAATATACCACGGAATTGTACATCTTAAAAAGGAAAAGTCGGTCATAATATATGTCTATCTCCTAAGGATAACCCCTAGCAACGCCGGGTACACGTTAGTTATTAGAAATATAAATTATTTAGAAAAAAATGAAACCCTTACAACCTGTACTATCATAAATTTACTATACTAATGTTTCACAAGTTCAACGCATTTACACGTTATGCATTTATTACCATTATATCATAGGAAAGTTGGTTTTTTTGTCTTGTGATAGCAATCATCAACAAGAGAAGTATTTTACCTATTATACGAGTATAACTACCGTTCAGCATATATCTACATAAATATATACCTCATCTTTATGTTAAGTAAGTTACATTTTATATTATCTAAATATATATTTTTGAATCATTGTATTGAGTACAGGATGTCACTGTTTTATATTTACTGTTATTATGTTCTTACCTTCTATGTTGTATTAAATTGATGTTATACACGCTCATAAGAACTTTATATTATTTACATAATTCTCATTCGGAACTTTTCAACTTGAAATATAGTTTGCTTATTATACACATAAGTATTTACCATGTAGGTACCTCATCTGTCTTAAGTTAGTTGCTTAAGATAGATAAGGTAATACATATATATTTTTTTATACATAAGTATTTACATATTTTTTCTTTCCAATATTGTATTACTTAAACAGAACCTCAATTTGCTTTGCTATTTACTCATTTTTCTTATAATACATGTATTATACGTAAAACTCAAAGGCGTTAATTATATATTCATAAATAACTACCAAATAAAGAACACATAATATAACCTCCTATTGTTAAATAGGAAATAAAATAAAACATTTTGAATGCCCAGACGTTCATCTAACACAAACCCTTTTATCGATCATACATCTAACAATGATATCATGTGGAATGCCCAGACTTTCATCAAACGAAAACCCTTTTCTCGATCAGAAATCTAACAATGACATCATGCGGAATGTGCAGAATGCAGGATGTTTGATTTGGCATTCGGGAACTTCTCTTTTTGAACGCGCGGTTTCTTAGAATGAATATTTAAGTTTCTTCGATTGCTTCACGTCGCGTCGCGCGTATACTTTTCTCTCAGTATTATTGCATTCTGTGGTGTAACACATGCAGGCGACCAGACATCTATCTGGTAACCCTTTAGATTTGATCAATTCATTTACATGAAAGGTTAAATAATACGATCTTACCTTTGAGATTCTCAATTAATCATAATTTTATAAATGTTGGGCTTTTCTTTGATAAGATGTTTTCAAATGTCCCTTAATTGCGCCATTTTTACTACCTATATTCTTTGCAGGCACATTATGTCTTCGTCTACTGCACATTCTAGTATCTAGTATCTTGATTTTACCATTTTTTAGGACAACTACGTACCTTGTCGTTCGGTTTACATTTCATTTGTCACTTTTTACAATAAATTGTAAATCACCACCATCGTCTATGCTAAAAATCCTGGAGAGTTCTGTTCACGTCTGGGAAATGAACCCATTTTGCCAATTTCTTATTATCTCTCTCCAATTCCCAATTTTACAGATGTGAGGTTCGCTTACATCGCCACGTATATTCGCCTATCGTTTAGCCACCTAAGCGTCCTAAGCATAGCTGAATAGTAACTCCCAACACTATTTTATTTTGCAGATTATTAAAAGGCTTTTCAGTGGTCATCAAGCATCCAAATTTTCTGCCCAGTGGAGTCTATCACTGTTATTTTAATTTTAAAATATCTTTTATAATTTTTGTTTTATCCATTTTTTCAACTGATTGTCGATTTAAAAAAATGTTACATATTCCAATATTACAAAATGAAATAAGATTAAATTGTTTTCCTTTTCTTATCAGTTTTATTTTTGGATTTTTCCTCATGTTTAGGATTCCGATGACATAGATGGAGCCTACGTCACTTCTTAAAGATGATTCAATATTACGTTTCCAAAAAAGGCATAATTACGCTAACTATTTTAACACACTGGCACCAAAATAAGTAGGCGAAGATCAGATTACTTTGGAGTGAGTATAGACCTAGTTGGAACGTGGAGGTGGCTGAAGGCGTTCAAGTGACACATAAACTCCATTTACTCTGATTTGGAGGTGAACAAAATACCGACACTTCATCGAAAAAAACATCTAATATATAACACTAACTTTATGCCCGATGTTCAAAACAATCCCTTTCGATTTAAAGGTGGTGATGTAAGATCTGTTAGACTATGCAATTAAATGAAATAATGAATCATCCTGGTCAGACAGTATCAGAGAGCAAAGTTATTTAAGATATGATTACAATATATCCTGTAGGTATAGGTAATATATATTACACCGTCGGTAGTTTCAAGGGATACGGGCGAAAATTACTAATCGCAAATTTTCAGGATAGCGGAAACAACGATAGAATTTTCGGAAAATAATTATTTTAGTTACAAAATTATTCCATACATGGTTAAAAAATATATTTATCGCAATCTCACCAAATAAGAAACTGGTTCTTGTGCTTGGTGAGCGAGTTACAATAATTATAAGAAAAATAGAATAACATTTTGCAATAATTAAGCATAAATGTTTATATGCTTAATTATTTCATAATTTTAACTTCTGGATTATTACTAATATAAATAAAGGGAAAAACGAGCAATTATTTAGTTAATTATTTCTGAAAGTGTAACTTCAGTTTTAGTTTAAGTTTGTTGATACATTAAAGTAAAAAACATGGTTTAAAAGTTTTTTTCTCCTTTGGCTCTCTTAAATATTTGTATTGAGACCAGTATGCTTTTGGCTTGGGAGTGATCAATGTAGTTCTTGAAAAATAGTTTCTTTAAATTGAAATTTCATCTCATAAGAGTCTCACTTCCAGAAGCCACTGCCAATGGTTCTGTGGTAGACGCAAACAAACAACACAGATGCAAATAGAAAGGGGTCAGAGAAAGTATAATAAGATGAGAAAGGATGTACAGTTTAACGTTTATTTACATCTATTTCCTAAGCAAAGCTTCATGGAGAAAACGTTTTGATAAATAATATTGCTAATTTATTATCTCTATAAATAATTCGTATTCCTGTTGAACTTTAGGTATCCTAAAAAACTTTAAGTAAATTACCAAAGTTTTGTCACTATGTCCGAACACGAACAAGTCCTAACATTTTTGGATTTCTTCGTGATACATTATTAAGACCGACGCAGGTGGATGAACACGTGTTCCAATATTATTACGAATGAACACTGTGAAGTGGCTTACAGTCTCGTTTTTTTAACGGAATGACTAATAATTTGAAGAGATTTTTCAATAAATCAGCATCACTCATTTTTGTCTGTGTACTTTCAATTCTGAATGGTTATTCTGGAAGCAATTCAAAGGGTTTTACGTCTCCCCGTACCGTAGTATTTAAAAAGCTTTTATTATGTATTTGGCAAAAGCTTATGTCATAATGTTATAAAAATTGTTACATTCGCAGACGATACAGTAACTATATTTGAAGGAGAGAATTGGACTCACACTCATAAATATGCTGAAAGTGGAATCGTTGCGATAGAACAGTGGCTGGACAAAAATCTACTAACACTGAATATAACAAAAACTTAATAGGTACATAAGATTTAGCTCTACTACAAAAGGACAACCTACCACACCATACACAATAAAAATACCCAAGCTTAGTTGTAATTCCGATAATATTGATTCTAACTGCAACTGTGAAGCTTTGGAATGTGTGAAAAACATCAAATATCTATGTATAATTATAGACAATAATCTTAAGTGGAAATTTTACATCGAAAACCTTTCAATAAGGGTAAGAAAATTGATACACATATTCTTTGTATTACGAAATATAATTTTTTTTTTTTAGCCAGCCGAGGAATTGAACACACTACGCCTGGGTGGAATCCAAACGCTATGTCAACTCGGCCACCGACCGGTCAGCAACAATTAAACAACAAAACCCAAGAAAAATATATTTTGGATTGTGCAACCCCATCTTAACGTATGGTTGCATTGGTTGGGGAGCGTCAGGTAGAACAATTTTAGATCCGCTTGTGAAGGCCCAGAAATCCGTTATTAGAGTCATTTTTCGTAAACCAAAAATAGGTACTCTAGCGATCAGCTCTACATTAAATTAAATGTACTTGATGTTCGTGAAAATTACATAAAAAGGGTTACTATTCACGTACACAAAAATATAGAAAATCTTGATAAAATTGATCATAAATATATCACAAGAAGTCACACCCAAAAAGATTTCTTGGTCCCAGGGAACAATACGGCAAAGTATCAAAAGTCGTATTCATATCTGGGACCAAAATTATATAATAAAATCCCCCTAGAATTACATATTAAAACATGCAAAATGTCCTTCATTCATTGGGGAGGGTGCAGTCTGAAAAACTATTAAATAATTTCACCTAAAATTGTACATGGTTACCTATTAATGGCTTCCTAAGTAAAAACTTAATATATATTCAATTTCGATATAAAAAAAACAACACTTAAATTTTACGTAATATTTTTTTTACCAATTTTAACAGCATTTGGTTCCTTAGAACGGGCAACATAGGAACTAATATCGACCTACAATTCATAATAACACTTGTACTTATTTTTAATATACTTATACAGCTATTGCAATATTATTATATTGTCAATTTTGCTATATCAATGTATCTAATGTAATTTAATAAATAAATAAAATAAAATGTTAAATAACTACATGAAGATTTCTCTATAATTTGATCATCATCATCGCGTAGGCCTTTGGACAGCCCCGGAAAACTTTGGGGAACATTTTTACTGCTGATGGTCCCTTTTCTTTTTCCTCCAGTTCCTCATAGCCTAGTTTGATGTGTTGACCTATACAGGGTATTATCACTCTAAAAAAATACGATAGCAAACGATTTGAGACGTACCATTTTCAATTAGCCGCAAAAGCGATATGTTCCTTTTTTATTCGTAAATTCGGCCGCGTTAACGTCACGCCGTGTGATGTTGGTGACAGCCGCCTTACCAGAAATATATCATAATGAAGTTGCAGCCAGTTGGAACCGTTTTGGAATTTGCGGGTTTATATGGTTTGAATTTGAAACAGAAAAATTGTAAAAAAATACGGTCGCATCTTGGACTTGAGCCCATGACCTTCACCTTGCCGGAGTCCAGCTCAACCAACTGCGCTAATGGGACCTTATTTTCTTCGGTCCTATTTTATTGTATCATACTTCGAATACCCATTTTTAGTACAATGAAGGGAATCATAAAACTAAACTAATTGCAAACATTTTTAACAATGTTCATAGTTTGTGAAAATACGCCATTCAACCACCAATGTTTAGGTCTTCCAAAATTCGTTCGTACTGCAAACTAACTCTTCCTCTAAATTAGTTCCAAGCTAAATCCTCTTTGGTTACCTTTCACCTTTCAAACTGAATCCCCCCCCAGTTATATTGCAAATGTGATTGACACAAAATGGCGGTTCGTCACCTATCTCATTTGAAATTCAGAGATTTAGAACAGGAGAATAAGTTCCCAATCTTTTAAATCCTAAGTCTTTTTCAATGTGTGTAAATTTTTTAAAAAAGAAATCGTGAAGTAATGGTACAAATTAATAACATATTTTATAGCATTTTAAAATAAATATTTTTTTGTAACATTAACCCCACACAGAAGTTCCTGGAAAAACTAATTTCACTCAAGGCCTTCGTCATATTTTGGGATGCTGTATGGAGGGTCTTCTTTAAGGAAAGGAAGAAGAGGAAGTTCTGCGAATGTAAAAAGGTATGAGGTTTGAATAGGAATCTAGTGATTAGTGTCTAAGAGTGATGGAAAGATGAATATATCCCTCCCACTCAATAATTAAAAAATCTAAAGCCATGATCTTAACAAAATTATCTTTGGAATTTTGACATTGATGTTAATAAGCGGAAAAAACAATTGTAAGACGCAATCTTACACTGACATCTAAAATTAAGATTGTAAAGTGTTTTCCTTAAATATCTAGATCAAATTACTTAAAAGATGAATTGAGCTGAACCTGTCATTAAATATTTAAAAATTTAAACGGGACTTTTTATTAGTTATTTGCCTTAGATTAATTTTATCTTAACCAGTTGTTCTACAATCCAGGTGTAATCTTTTGATAATACTAATGCTAGTTTCCCCGAAATATGGGAACATTTTTTTTATCTTGAACACAATGGAATGTTAAACAAATAATAACGTGTCGTATGCGAATAAGCAAATTATTTTTTTTATGATGTAAGGTTTGGGACATTGATCCGGTATGCAATATTTGCATCAGAATTTTATAAAGATACTTAGATTAGATTAAATCGAAGAACTATCGAGTTATTTGTAAGTGAATATATTTTTTTTAAATATTTATGCGTAATTGATTTCAAAACATGGCCGAAATATTAGGAATAAAGATCACCAAAAATGATGTGGTTGAGTTGAAGGGGTGGTAGAAAGAAAGGAAGCAAAATTTCGTGACTTTAGAATAATCGTTATTTTACCACTAACACGGCGGTTTCCAACAGTATTGAATGCATTAGATCGCCAGAAAAAATTATACATAGAAAAAACCAACAGTATAAATAAAATAAATTAAGGAATCGCTCTTAGATAGAATATTGTTTGGATTTGGCCATATTTAGTGCCCAGATCCAAATAGCCAGATAATTTCTAAGAAGCCTTTCAATGCTCCCCTGATTGGAGATGTCGTAATTTCTATGGCTTCAAGAAATTGCAAATATATCATTGCGTCACATACAAAAATATCAAATAATCCTTTACGTGTTTATGCGCTTTTGTGAAAAATAATATTTAAAAATTGAAAACACAGGTACCTACTTTATCAAGGGTGCCTTTTAAACGGTATAGGTTTGACTTATTTTTCAATTTGAGGGGCGGGTTTGGGTACCTGCGCCACGGGATCCATGTATTGGATAATCAATACCTCTGCTATAGGTCACCCCAAGTGGTTCGCTACGTTTGGTGACCAAGCAGGGGTGCCCGGGTTCATTGGGGAAGTGTGTTAAGGATACGCCTGCGGCTGGTCTGGGGAGACCCTTTGACCTCTCCATCTGTTCTCACGACCCATCTTCTTGTGCTACAGTGGGAGAGATATACTAATTTTTACAGGCTCTCCTGGACTCGTTGATCCCTATAAACCTACCCCACCCTTTACATTCCTTGAACTTCCTCTCCTTACTTTCCTTAAAAAAGACCCCCCAGGGAAAATATTTTCCTCAAGGCCTCCTGCGTGGGTTTAATGTCAAAAAAAGGTTTTGTTGTCGAAAATCATACACAAATCATATACCATTTCAGATACGGTAGCGTGCTTCTGCAAGAATTTTTTGTACAAATCATCTACAAAACGTTTTCATTTCGGTTATAGTGATGATTTTGAGGCGCATCTTCGGACCGATTCTAGAAAATGGATTTTGGCGCAGACGTTATAACAATGAGCTCTATACTCTGTTTAAGGAGCTAAACGTCAAAAAGTTCATAAAACTGGGAAGACTTCGGTGGCTAGGTCATGTGGAGAGAATGACCGAGCATCAAGAACCAAAGTCCCTGCTGAGCTCAAGACCGATAGGGAGAAGGAGCCTGGGAAGGCCAAGGTTAAGATGGAGCGACAATGTCCTCAAAGATTTGTTTGCCTTGGAGCTTCGAAACTGGAGAGAGCTGGCGCGAGACCGAGATGAGTGGAGGAAGACTCTTGAGGAGGCCAAGACCCACCAGGGGTTGTAGAGCCAAAAGTGATGCTGATGATGATGATTTTAGTGATAGAGTAGCTTTTGTTTGTGAATATCGTTGACAAATCGAATACCATTAAATTTACAGAGAGGATGGACCACCAAACAGTTCAGTCTTGGCAAACACTCCCTGTATCATTCACATTCATACACCATATCATACATTCAAGTCTTTACCTACAATTTCAATAATGGTAATGGACTATAACCCCGTCCAGCTGTTGCCGCGGTGGTAGGCGGAGAAAATGATTTGTTAGTAATTAGTTGTTGGAAAGCAGGTCTTACGAATGAATCTGTGAAATAAGAAATTACATTATGTACTTTAATGTTTTAGATTTACATCTATTTCGTGTTTTTAAATGATTTCATCGTGAGGTACCATTTTGTGGTTGAAAGTGATTTTCAAACAAAAAGGCGCCATAAAAAGACAAATTTAAAAAAATAATTACTATTACAAAACCAAGAAGCTTAAAAGCAACATGATTAGGTATCTTTGTTCAGCTGACCGCAGCTCATAATATTGTGATGACACATTTTTCAAAGTTTCATAATTTTTTTTACGTTCGCAAAAACAATATACCGTTTCCCCGCCCACCTGCAACAAATCTTAAGAATATTCTAGATACCTACGTATGTAA
Source organism: Hesperophylax consimilis (assembly GCF_061612785.1). Classification (NCBI taxonomy): domain Eukaryota; kingdom Metazoa; phylum Arthropoda; class Insecta; order Trichoptera; family Limnephilidae; genus Hesperophylax; species Hesperophylax consimilis. Next base: position 21,544,495 of record NC_142846.1, read on the forward strand.
ATCCTTATCTATTAAACTGTAGAAACATCCAGAAATTTCTCTTCCGATGTCGTATCGATTACGCAATATTTATTAATCATTGTTTTAATATTCAATTCAATTGGCTAGTTCGGAAAAAGTGTAAAACCAAATAAAACCAATTCTCTTATTATTATAGAACAAAAATACCAATAAACCCAAAATTTTATCTAAGGAATGTGCATAAATAAATCGGGCCTGAAAAATCAACAAAGATAACATTTGGTTACAGAAATAATACTCCTTAAATTAGCAGAAAATCGCTTTAAAAATCAATGAAGATAAATTTTCACGATATGTGCCGGTTTATGTTTACATAATCGGCAATCAAAACAAAAATAATCATTTATATAATATGATTATCGTTATAACATTAATGTGTGTTATTATATGTTCGCTAGGAATCAGTTTTTTATCCTTTTCGATATAGTCCATTGTTTTTGTATTTACTTGTACCAGCCTCAAATCACAGGCACTGTCAGTCATCAGTTATATTGTAAAGATAAGGCATTTCATATTTAAATTGCTTTCCCGGAAGGAACATCATCACACCCTCATCAATTTCCGATTGGTCAAGTGCTTTTTTTCTGAAAGTTGTGAAATAATTTAAATACCATGGGCAATATCAACACAAAGCTGAGAAGTGCTTCCGATTTCCGTAATATCTATGGAAGTTGTATCACCAGAAACTGTGGAGGTAATTTACTTTAACATTTTAAAAATTAATTTTGTGTTTGTGGCTGATTATAAAATTTTCAATATCATCAAATGCAACCATATTTAAACAAATACCAAATTTGATATTAATCCTTAGGTTAGATACATAATTTTTCTTAACATTTAATTAAAAAATACTAAATTCGGTTGTGAGTCTGTCTGTGAGTTTAACTCTGGCTCAATGAACTCAGATTTTTTTTGAATTTAAAATTGGGTCTGATCAAGAATTCAGACAAACGAAAATAAAAAAGAATATAAAGATGTTTTATTATATTCCTCTTTTGTGAATGGGATCTGCCGTGCTGAGGATTTCATTTAAATATTAAAAGTTGATAATATGAATAATAATAAAGTTGTGTGAATAATATTATGAAATTATTAATACATCATGTAGTGTTTTTCAGTTCAGTTGAGTTGTTTCGATTTCAGTCTCTATTTGGTGTATTTTCTATTTATGATCTCCCTATATTTTGTAGCGTTGTATTTAAGATTTAAATGTTGTAATGCTGTTGTGATTTTTGAATAACTGTGGGATTATGTTGTAGAATTAAGTATCATGGATATTAATCAATATTTACATTACATTATATTACAATGTATGTCATATAAGTACATAGATATATATATTATAACTAGATTACGTTCTAACTTGTTCTAACATGCTTATTGCGAGATCTGTTTCACTGATATTTTTTTTAATCTTTGACATCATTTTCTATTTGCTATTAACATTTTCTCTACACAGACGTTTATTTCTGAAGAAAAGGCATTCCCTGTATTTTATTAGAATCGTAATAACAATGTTATAAGTTATTAATAATCTGTTGCAATTTCACATGAATTTCACAATCATGTCGATAATGCTTACATCACTTAGCTATCATTTTAAACGATTCGGTATTTTCTTTATTATAATACTACATCAATACTACATGTCTATGTGCGCTAAGATTTGTAAATACGATGTGTATATTTTGTTATCACTATTAGCCGCATACTGAGAAATAATGCGAAATTTCTCAGACAAGCCTTCTTCAAAGTAGGCGCTACGGAAAATGACCTGATTAATGATACGCTCAATTATAAAACCTTCCTGCTATTCATCATGATGGATGATGCTTTCAGTATTGCCATCGTTATACACTCTACTTTCCTACACACTTCAGCCTCACAACATAAGTAAAGGTACTCCAATTTTATTGGGGATGCCATAATACCACTGCTTCGGATAGTTGATAACTTGTGTGGTAATCATATACAAAAGAGTGCAAGAGATCAGTGGAAGAGTTGGGAATCCCTGTGGTAATCACATACAAAGGAGTGCGAGAGATTAGTGGAAGCCCTCGCCTCGCCATTCTTCGCGACATCTCGTCTGGGTTCTGTCCCATGTCTGTTTTTATATCAATGAAAGAGTCAAATATCGCCATTATAAATTTTTCAGTATGGAACATAGACCAAAGAATACCACAAGAAGTGCCTTGTAGAAGTGTTTCGTGATCCAAATATAATCCCAAACTACGCCTATATCTCCTGACAAAACTGTGTATCACCATGATTAAGAAATTCAAATGGGATGGCGATAGACAATTTCAGATTAGTGTTAGACCGCGTGCTAAATGTTGTAGAACCAAAAAGTACTAAGTTAGTGGTGCATTTGTTTCCGTTCGAAGTTGTATAGCAGGCACTTCTAGTTTCTTCTTCATCTTTTGGTATGGATTAAGTATAAGTACACAACCAATCATAATAAAAAAAAACGATTGCGCGATACGAGAGTGAAAAGAATAGCAATCAGACTCTTTTGAATCTTGAAGTCGTGAAGAAATATTGAAACTGCAAATTTTATAGCGTATCATAGCGGTCAAGTCTAATTATTAGCGTTCCAAAAAAATCACATTAATGAGAAAAAAACACAAGACGAAGTTCAAAACCTTTCCCGTCATTTTTATTCACATATTTTAACAACTACGAGTACCTGTTCAAAATTTTCAATTTATTCGGGATTCCCTGATAAGCGCATTCTATATTTGTTGTCGATAGCCTTATCTCCCTCCGAATAATAATTCAAAGATTTACGTTTGCATAAAAGGATCGACCTACCGGTATATGTGGTAAGATATCATCTGATATCTACGAAAATGATGTAGGTACCTACCTAGCAACCGAATTCTTGATCCTAATCGAAATAAACTACATATCAACAAATGAAAATAAATAAATGGTTCGAAATTCGATTTACCTTAAACACTTTTTTATATGTGGACATTTATTTAATTTTATCATTATTTGATTAATTTCATTTAATCGTTCTTATTATTAAGGTACATACGAGTATTTGTTTGTCTTAATACTACTTTTGGTAATAACGCATGGTACGCACGGTAATAATAATTGTGATTATTTTGCCCCACAATGCCGTCAAAATAGTGTGTCAATCAGAATGTTTAAGGGTTGGTGCTGAACAACCAAAAACTATCAACAGTGAAATCAGGTGTCTTGAAAATTTTGGCTTAGAAATTTAAATAAATATAATTATCTTCAGCAACGTCATTTAAATCATGCGCGTCAGAATAAATCTATTCTTAAACAAAGCAAAAATAAGAAATTTTCTTCTTGTTGGTCTTGGGTAAATTCGGGAAGTAAATCTGTCTTTCAGAAAACTATATTATAACTATTACCTACCTACTAAGATTTTGTTCTTATTGGTCTACCTTTGCATTGGTGGTTTGGTGGTCATGATAATGTAGTAGAAAATTACTTATTTTTTCAACATTTTCGTTTAAAACATATTTGTAGCGTACATTCTGCTAACCATAATTTTTTTAAATAATTCTTCGAGTGGATATTTCCCACCTTTCTCAGAATTTTTTTTCTTTTCTTATAATTTTTTAAATGTTAATTAAATTTTAAATTTGTGAAATGTTGAGGATCAGCATAAAAATTCAACACACCGTTAACATCCCATACATTACAGTTAGTTAGCTATACATGCATGGAAATGGAAAACGATATTTGACTAATTTATAAAAGTGCCGCCAGTTTTGTGAAATATAACCAATACTCATTAAAAAATTGAGACAAAGTTTTGGACAGTTTCAAATTCAAAGCTCCGAATACAAAATTAAAATGGTATTGGCACCTGAAAACTATTCTTGATTTTGAAAAGCCACACAGAAATTACTGCAAATTTCATAATCCACCATTCGCGAATTTATTCCGAGACACAAGTAGACTTTTAGTTATATAATTTGACTGAATGTTAATAATAATGTACGTATCGAAGTTATTGGCACTCGTTCTTGTGCGTTATCAATGGGTACTATTAGCACCAACCTGCGACCCGATCAACTCTAACCACCCGACTGCCTGACTGTATTGACTGCCTGATTGTATTACCGCCTAGGTGCCATGTCTATCCTTTAATCTGATAAGTGACGTAAACTGGATAAGTGCGAAAGGAAAAACAAACATCTTTTAGGGCCTCGATCAGTGACGCGTGTAGACTTCCTCGAATCGAGTCCTGCAGTATTCCCCGGTACAAATCAAACATGAAATACATTAATTCTCTTTGCTCACGTAGGAATGACTTGTATTTTTTATGTATAGTATTGCATCTGTTATAAAATAAACAAAATATATCCGAGGTGTATTGCCTTTTATGGGCACGACTATCGATTCTAAATTATTGATTTATTGAAAAAAACTCTCCTGAAGAAATAAAAAATGTTTCAGAAAATGTTCAATCATTCATTTGTAAATGAACTTTTTTTTTCTTCAATATAGGTGATTACTGCTAAATATATAGGAAATTAAATCTTAAGAATGATTTATTCGTAGTTTGGGTGAACGGCATCAATCACAAAAATATTTCCTTTAATGAGCAAATTAAAAAATTTCAAATTAATAACGAACATAAAAATGATAAAAGTTTTTTTAAATAAATAATTGTAATAAAAAATGAATATGAAAGTACTCAGCGCTGGTCCTATTTATAAAATAATTAATGTTTACAAACTTTAAATAAATAAATAATATAAAACCGCGTCTGTCTGTTTGTGCGCTTAGTTTTTTTAAGCTAGGCAACGGATTTTGATAGAGTTTAACTATTTTTGAAAATTTCTTTCGGAAGGTTTATATGTATATCGTATTTACAAAAAGTATAGCTACGCCGGCTACACGTCAGCTGGTACTGTATATAATAATAATATTTTGATGATTTGTATAGGGCCGTTTTTGTACAAAATCACCTAATGGGCGCTGTACAAATATACTAATGACTTGTTCATTTTTCAAATAAAAATTTGTTAAACACGGCAGGTTTATTGCTAATAATTATTTCAACTTAAAAATGAAATACTACTGATTCCTGATTTAAAAAAAATATTATTATGTTAAATAAAACTTTTAAAAAAAAGAGTGCTTTCTTATTTACCGACTTATGAAAAATTGAAATAGGTTTTTGTAAACACAAAAACAAAATAAAATTATTAAATCAATATAAAAAAGTTAATTACTTACGAAAAATTATTAGTTAAATATTTTTTTTAAATATAACTTAATGTCCTTAACACCCGGAGTCCACCTGACTTGTGAGGAATACAGCTAAAAATATCAGTAATCTTCAGCCAATAATGTGATAATTATTCTCTAATCTATGCGTAATACGTTTAGCAAAGATAAAAAGATGCATATGTAAATGTAAAATAAAATCTGTTCTAAATCATTAATCAACTTTGATGAGTATCAAGCTATTTTAACCACGTTGTCACCGATCTATGTCCTTAAATGCGTAATACAAACATTATCTTGATGTGAAACATAAGGTAAGAGTATTCCTTTCATCTTGATTCCAAATGTATTGAGTCATAAAATTGTATTATGAATAACGCGTGAGATAAAAAAATTACCTGCTATGATTTGAGTAAAATAAAAAATTATATTTAAACTACCATATAAGAATATAATGCACCTGAGAACGTCCAGACTAACAATTTCATTTGACCCGGATTTCAGATACCAATTCAATAAATCATTCAATCATAAAGGGCTGTAGAAATTCATTTCACCTATGTACATACGTCACTCTGCAAAAAAATAACAATTTGAATTGGTCATGAAGAATCTAAATTTTCCGTAAACCGGATTCGGATTAAGTACATTGATCATAGATAATAATGGATACAGCCAATTTACGTCATTGGCGAAAAATTCCCGCTGAGCCCCTATACCGGACGATTTCTCAAAAACTAATAAAATTCTGATATCGACAAGCCCTCATAAAGCGCCGTTATAAAAATGACGATTTAGGAAGCCCGATTTAAATTCGATCCATGGAATCACGTGTTCGAGAAGGAATGGCAAATTTACGTCAAAGGTGCAGAAAAAAAAGTCATGTCAAATAGCGAGCCTTCATTTCCAAAGAATTAATTTGAGATAGCGCCTTAATGCTTAACGTAGTGGCGTCATGGAGATATGCAAGCCATGGAAATCCGGACATGCCCCGCTCTACCGGCCCCCGCGCCTCACTTCCTTCCTCCCGTCTCATCCGGCAGGTTTATGAATGAAACACGTATCATTACTACGTCCTAGGTCGCCCCTCCCCTCCACCGGCGCCGTATCACTTATCGACGGATTTTTTGCAACGCTCAGTGAGTGACTACCAATCTGGCTCTACATATATAAGATGGCTACCCGGCTAGACAAATTAATTTCGAGACGAGCCTTCGAGCGAAAGGACCGCGAGACACGTGCGAATCCGCCATATAGATCGAAACGTTTTACAGTTCCTAGTGACAGAATAGTTCATCGAAGTTATTGGATAATTCATTCATCTGTAATTATATTGTTATTACATAATAATAATTTAGTGACTCACTCAGTGAAGTTTTATAATAAATCTTTCGGTGCTGTTTCTTGTTATATCAAGTGTCGTGCTAATTAATTAGAAATGGAGTCCAACACGTTTAATGTTCCCACATTCACCAGAATGACAGCCAAAAATTGTAAGTAGCGTTTATTTTTATTTCAATTTGACAGCTCTTTTGACAGCTAACTTCACAAGATAAACAAAATAAATTATTTTAACTTTTGACGTTTACGGTTTACAATAAATTTATTTCCAAAAACCGCTCGGCACAAAACAAAGATCAAATAAAATGATTTTGATGACATCCTTCAGCATATTGCATACCTACAAACACGTCTTATTTTATAATTACCACATTATTACTCAGTGTGAGTCTCACTTAGCAAGTCTAATTGTTACCAATTTCTGAGAAGTGGTCGGTTAACAAGTAATTTAACTATTCGAATGGCAAAGTAAATAGAATCATATCAGAAGTCACCTAACCGCAAAAAAATAATGATATAATTCTTGTAACTTCATTAATAACAGTATTTAAAATACAAATCATTTTCCTTATTATCTTTCTGCTAGTAAGAACTACTACCAACCGAATATTTATGAAATCAATGTTGAAAACCACCGGTGATTTGATATTATTTTTATTTTATCTTGAAACCTTTATGTTTTTAACCATTTTAAAGTTTATTTTTCAAACCGATTTGTTTTAAAAAGAGTCAATTTTAATTAATTTATTATAAACTTTATGTAATTGACATTACAAAGGTATACCTACTATTTAAGTGTGTTTAATCCGGCCCCTGACAGTGTTACATTTTTTTAATTTCATTAAATTATTTATTACAGTTCAAATATTCAAGTTGTCAATCTTATGCATTAAACACGGTTTCAAAATACTCTGCAACTTATAGTAAGAACATTATGTTTGTGATTTAGTTCCTGACGCACTTTTCTCTGCGTTTATGACAAGTAGTTCATAAATGCCATAAAAGCTTTCCACCCACGGTGTTGTACTCGGGATGATTAATGTTAGCCCTTTTTATGCATTGCAACAAAAAGTGAACTCGGGTTTACAAAGCAAAACATCAAGTCTGCAATTTCTTTCATGACTATAACAAAGTATATCTATTTCGCTGTTCAAATCTTTCCTACAATACTTCAGCGGGATCTCTGTAAACTATTTTCAATATAATCTGACATAGTCTTACAAACTTGAAAGCAAACATAATATGATAATAAACAAAGCACACATCTAGACTGGTTTAAATTTATAGTCAAACAATTGTATTTTATTTACAGTCCAGATCATCAGCGTAGGCCGAAGCTTTTAAATTGTCCTCAGAAATGCTTCAATTCTTATACTTACTAGCAATTCACCGTCACTTTGTGTCTAGAACAGAAATTGCCAAATATATGACACTCGTAATATTATTATTAAGTTTGTAGGCAATTCGATTGCACTGGAGCCTTCAATGCGAGCTTTTGTATGCTGGAACATATAATTCAACACTTAACGTTCATTTCAGCGTTATTTATGACGTTGTGATTTCACAGCGGTTATTTGAAACGGAGGGAACGCATTCATAATAACAACCTGTATACATTTTTTTACACCATAGTCTAGCATCATGAAACATTGAAGTATTTCTTTGTCAAATAAGAATAATATTTTATTATCACCTTCAGAATAATTTCTTCCAGTATTCTTGAGAACTACCATATTATATCCATTGAGAGTTTCATGGAATCTTCAAACAAAATATCTAATATGTTACAATCCTTTAATAATAATTGATTTGCACCTTTTTAAAATCAGAATGAGCTACTTTTAAAAATGACTCTTGCATTATTATAATAGAATTTGATCATACCTCGGTCCGCTTGGTGATCTGAAACCGGGATTTCCCAAAGTGATCTGTCGTCACTGCTGGTAGCGGATCCATCACTTTCTCACCATTTTTTCATCTCGGTAACAACAAGTACGCTAAAAACACTGTCTTCTCACTCTATCGGACTAAAACTACACCTTGCTTTACAGATCATATTTTCAATAGAAATTACATATTTATTAGCTTTGTATGTCATCGAAATCGAATGATTATTAATTATGTTAGTTTTTTGAATCACCATATTTTATAAGCGATTTAGTTCGGGGTAAAGGAAGCGAAGCTTTATTTCCTCATCCGATGAAAAGTCTCGCGCTTGCCGCTCGTTGGAATAATTAAGTACGGGCGATTTGAGTGGACAGACGTTACCCCAGTGGGGTGAGAGGGGAGGGGATATCCCTCTCTACAACCTCAGCGCGGTCCAAGACATAGTGCCTGCGCTACTTCACTCCCAACCAGTTGTCTGTAGGACTTCGTACCGTCCGATCGCGCCTTCGAACGGCTAATAAATCGCGATTGATGAGTCAGATACATACAAAGTTTTTGAAAATTTTAATCGAATAATTTTTAAAAAATTGTGCTTCTTTTGGTGTGTTTAAGAGTTTCTCTTGCTGTTTCGAATCGATCGAAATATGTCAAAACGTGCAGAAACAACAGTGCCTTCGTAATTTAATGAAAAACTATGAACAATTTCACCGAAGAATTTTCATGGATGTAACGTCATGCGGTGTGTGTATAATATTTTATTTGTTTTCCTTTGATTTTAAATGTGAACATGTTCTATTACAGCAGTTTATTTTATGTCATGCGTCGCAATAATGTTTTCGCATTATTAAATTTGTTATTAGTTTCGTCATCTCAAACTCTCTCTTTAGTTCAAGATCATGTACAATATTATTTATATTATTACGACGTAGAAAATCGTTTTATATTTTTTAAGATGTGTAGTTGTCAATATAGCTGTAAACCACTTATCTTAACTATGCACATTTTTCTTATTAAACATGAAAGTGAAGTGAAATGAATACCTATCTACCTATAATTATTTTTATGAAATATTATTTATACGAAGTTTTAAAATCCACAGTAAATAAACGAAAATCTTTATGAGAAGACATAAGTTTCTGTAAAGACCAAACGTTTGCTCCCAGGTTAAAGCTCACAAAAGCTCCTAACGATGTTGGTACGAACGCTTTGCATATCGTAAAATCTCGCTCATTGATTTGTGTTTTGTTGAGCCTTACAACACCTTTCGTCGTGGCTATTTACATAAATATTACCTACTGATTTTTAAATTTTAACAAGAAGGTAAGAATTCAAATGCATTAGTTTTGATCGGTTCACAATAATTGCCATTGAATAGTAATTAACGATATATTATTTATTTTTGAGACTGGTATAACTAAACCAATTCTTCCTCCGTTAGAGCACTATAATAATTTTATGTAAATCTCCGAGACGAGAAAAGGAGATGAAAGTTTGCAGGCAAAGGGAATCTCATTACGGACCACCCGGAAAGATGTCGGGAGGCTATTATCGCATAACCTTTTGCAGAAAAATTGCCAGTTATCATGTAGAGCATCGTTATGAAATTTTAAATAAATATTTAATTTTGCAAAAGTTTAACTTTTTTCTAATTAACGATTTCATATCGTTTTCGCTAAGTGTTATATGGATGCGATTATATATTATAACTGCCACTACCTGTAGATACCTACTAGCATAATTTTACATACAGATTTTATGACCACTGGTTTAAAATTCAAAATAAACTCTCAGAAATCATATAAATATTTTTTTGTACCGAGACTTAAATATATATGTTTAACTTTAGCAGACAATAATATTTAAAATTGAATGTATATGTGGGAGTGCCACTGACAGTTCTACTGTAACCTCTCTTTCTATTACATGGCTCCATTGTGAGAAAGATAGTATGGTAGCGTTGGAGCGAGAGGATAATTTAGTTGATTCGGTTCTAATAAAATATATTTCCTTCTCCGCAGGTTCATTCACAATCAGACTGACTAACATCTTATTCGCCTGCGTGCTGCTGAGTTCCGTCATGACTTGCGCAAGGGCTGCTCCCTCGCCTAAAGTTCTGCACTTCCCTCCGCAGTCCCACGTGCCGCACTCCAGCTATTATGACAACCCCTGCGGGGTGGACAATATTGTGCCCACACAGCTCCGCCACTCCGGGGCCGCAAATCCCATGAAGGTGCTCAGGCACCTAGAACACCACCTCAGCGACACTCTCAGAGACTTCAACCACCTCAACAAATCGAAGATTTCGATTCAGTACAAAGATTCTATGAACATGACCAAACATTTCGTAAATAAATTTCTTCCGAAGAACCAGCTTGCAGAATTCAAAAAATTCAGAGCAAATCACGCTACATTCAGCCAGAAAGATATGGTAAGCATCAATTAATTGCACATTATCTAATGTTTAGTGAGCGCAATATACAGATTAAAACTATTATTTTAAAAAATATGTTTTGGGATTTTGGCTTTACTGGAAAACTACCAATTAAAGTGGTTGATCAGTGGCGTGCCGCCCTACCGCCTGAAAGTGTAATGTGAGCGGGTAATTTGAACGCTCCTTCGTCTAATTCGATACAATTATGTTCTCGGCACTGCTCCCTCCCTTCCGGCCAAACAATTACTCTGTTGCCTCTATTTAAAAAAACAAAAGCATATTCCTTTCTCGATCTCAACTACAGGTAATTTAATTTTTTTTTTTGAACTGTCCACACTCATCAAAAACAATCTATTCAAAGTGCATTAAAGAACTAAATGTTCTTTTAATTTTAAATTACTTGCAGCCGATTTTAATTAACAAAAATACCGTTGCCACCCAATTTTCGGATTAAATACAATAAATTAAAAATTGTTGTAAAATGCATGGTAAAGGTCTTGTGAACTTATTGTATCCGACTGTAATTTTTTGTTGTAAAAATAATTTAAAAAAAAAACTGCTCCGTGAAAAGAGATACTAACGCACAGCGAGAAATGAAACTTAAACACGCAATCGTAAGAAAGGTTACGGGGTGTGGGGTGAAGTTGCTGGTGGTTCAGCAAATTATCATTACATCAGAAACACGAAGTCAGTTGCATTTCACGACTGCCTCCCAAACAGATGTATAATGATTCGGACAAGGAACGCCTGCATTGTTCACGACTGATTTTATTTTAACTTTTAAATGAATATATTTGAACGTATTTCAAGTCGCAAGTGCATTAACATTTAACTGCGTCTTGATTACGATGTTATCTTATTTAAGTTTCATCTCAGAATACTTGTAAAATCGTCTCGCATCCCTAATTAGCCTTTCTTTGGTATTTCAGAACGTGATTTATACGAAGTACGATTTTATAGCTCTTGTACTTAATCATTCGCGAGCTTTTCCTCGCTATTGTATTAAGGTAAATATGCGACTCTCGCACGAGCCGCAACTTTAAAACGTAAATACGATCCTTTGTTGTAGAAGTACAATTTCACAATCTCATAAAAGACATTGCGAAGTCTCATGGCGGTTGCGGTGCTGGGAGTAGAGTGTTGAATGTTGCCTTAAGTCTGTCCCTGTGACTAGCGACTGCGTGCGACATGACAGCTCTCTGTATTCCAAGATTCGTTTCAACAATTTTAACTCTCAACAAAATCTCATTCCCTGTATTCGTAGCACATGTTTTACGTTCTCGAGTGGCAGTTACGGTTCAATTAACGACAAATTGCCCACAGTTAGAGATATTCCTACATCGGTTACTGCGGAGTATCGCGCTCCGCGAACAGTGCCGACAGCGCAGGCAATTTATTCTGTGTGAGAAATTATATGTTTTACGCACAGTAATTAACTTAACAATAATTATATGTAAAAATAACGAGCTCGGCGTCTTTTGTGATCGAAGCTGACTGATATTTAGCTCCGCTCGATAACGAGCCCGATGATTGGACAGGCCTCGCAATCGCATCGGTTTACTGATTCGTATTTAACCTTAAGGACAGTTGTAATGCAATTTGTCTTCGCGTATGAAATAATTGTCCGGTTCAAATCGCTGTTAGTTTTAAGCATTTAGTAATAATTAACTCATTTCTTGATAATAATCATTTTTTTAAATCATCAAATTGGTTTTTTTGTTTTGGTGAACCTAAACAATCGAAATATTTTGTAAATTAAATATTGACTTGTTTTTAACTCATGTTTTTTTATTATTATAGGTTGACCACATTCTGGTAGATCTCCGAGGAAATCTGAAGTTCTACGGAAAGGCTTTTCACGAGCTCTCCATCAAGCCCTTCAGTACACAAAGCGCAAGCTTCAGCACCAACGAGCGGGCCACGATCCTCAAAGTGTTGGGAGCTAAGCTGAAAGCCCTCAGCTGCGAGGTGGAGACTTTTATCAACGCCACCAACGCTGTTGTGCCTCCTAGCAATGCCCAGAACACTGCCTTTGCCAAGGTAGGCTCCAACTGGCCAAAAAACCCCGACACCACGGCCATCATGACCCTCGACATGAGCACGTTCGCTCTCTACAAGACCTTCTTGCAAGACTGGGTCCAGGTGCAAAAAGAAGTCCAATCCCTGAAGAGACCAACCAGGACCATCAATAAGAGGAAGAACATCCGTCCAGTGCAACGCAAGAAGAGGCCAACAAGGAGCACCAAAGGCACAAAGGCACCTAACTCTAAGTCAGCTAAAAAGCAAATGGGTTAAAATCATCTAGACTATTTTATTTATTTATGCAACTTTTGGGTATTTGATACTGTGATATTTTCGCAATAAGAACACGCAGATTAACTCTTAAACAAACTAAGATTAATGTATTGTTATGATGTTCTTAAGTCTGCAAATCTTCTAAGAGAAGAATTAATTTATGAGTGACTTCAATGTCATAATATGATGTAATCATCAATTGACTTGAACTAAAAGTTCCTTTAAATATTTAGTAAATAGTTAAAAAGTAAGTATTTATTGATGAAGGACGCGATATAAAATCGTTGGTGATAGATTATATGCTTTGACGCTTGAAAAGAGGGTGCAAATACTGAGAGTGGATGGATTGCGAACTTACAATATGTGTATTGTAAAATTATACAAGGACTGGCGGAAATGTTAAAAAAGAGGTTGCATTAGAAAAGGCTTTCATTCTGTATAATATTTTTAAAGTTACGATTAAATCGTATTGGTCGCCCGTAGGAATAATAATTTATTACTGTATTTAATACAGTTTAATTTTAATGTATGGCTTTAGCAAATTTTTTTCGTGTATATAAATGTACCTAGTGATAGTAGGCAAAATTTATTAAATATTAGTGACTAAAGGCCAGTTAGGGGGTTTTAAAAAAACATTCAAAGTTAATAAGAGATTTACTGATTATAGGTACCTACCAACATTTTGATTTTAGTTACGATCTGTTTATTTTATATAAATTGTACTTTGTCAGTTGAATTCAGTGTGCTTCCACTTGAATAATTTAACTACCTAGTTTTATGCAAATTTGTTAAAAAGTGGAAAGATTTTAATTTTGTAAGAAATCTTATTAGAAAAAATAACTTCAGTGCAAAATCTTTTTAACCGAATCAATCATACGTGAAAATATTTAGGAACGTTAAAAGATGGTCTATTTTAGCAAAGAGAAACCTTTTAAACGAAATGAAATTTATTGTTCGTGAAAGCTTTTGAAATGTTGATTTATTAAATGAAAATGATTTTTCTGTGATCTTGCATTTATCTGTTAAAGAAATTGATAATTTCTGAAACAAATGTATTAAAGTAAAATGTAACTTTTATAAAATGTATTTAGTATTACTGAAAACTGTGTTATTTCCACTGAGCTTAAATTATTATTAAACCATATAATATGTGTTACGAGTATAATATTTGTGAATAGGAACAAATTTAGTTTATAAGTGCTTTGGTTAAACAAATGTCGTGGATCTTATGATAGATGTATCTAAATTCATTAATTCACCAATATCATCGATTTATTTATTATTCATTTATTTAATTGATCATATCCTTATATTGCTTAAGACTTATTGAGTTGACGTGTGTACTATTATGTTACGAGGTCTTTATTCACCGTACTAAATAATGTGAAATATATTTTTTACACTTTTAAAAAACATTGTATTTTTTCACCCCAAATATCCTTTGACATGTAGCCAGCTCATTGGTGTATTTAGTCTACGAGCCTGCTATATAAAATTAAGTGTTATATCAGGACACGATTGGAAAAATAAAATAAATGCTGAATAACAAATATATATCCGAGAATGGTTTCGTACAAAAACGATACTATTTTTTTAATTAAATTTATAATATTAAGGAAGGTACCTATCTAACACGTATCTCCATTATTGGCAAATTGTGACGTAAGTCACTTACGGTAAGTGAAAACACAACAAATGAATACAATATACCGAATGAATACAATTTTAACGTAAGGGAAACACAACAAATTAATACAATATACCGAATGAATACAATTGTAACGTAATGGAAACACAACAAATAAATACAATATACCGAATGAATACAATTGTAACGTAAGGGAAACAAAACAAATGAATACAATATACCGAATGAATACAATTGTAACGTATGGGAAACACAACAAATGAATACAATATACCGAAGAGTACAATCCTTATGACGTTATTCAAATTACAACACCACCTATAATGTTGCCACCGCCAACTAGCTGACGTTTACGCGGCGTTGCTAGGGTTGTCCTTAGGAGATTTCTTGGGAATTTTCTGTAGGCTTTTTTAAGATGTACAATTCCGAATTACATTATTTTAATAACATTACATTATTTCATTAAGGTTTAGTCAGCGTTAGCAATCTAAGCTTCCGAACTATTTTTTACTAGTTGATTACAAAACATCGTATTTCTCTACTTTAAAAAAAATGCATGTATTGTGTATATATAACCTTTCGGAAGAAATAATCTACATGAAAGTGAAAACCATGTCAAAATCCGTTGAACAGTTTAGAAGAACTAAGCGCATAAACAGACATAGATTTTATACTATTTAGAAAACAAAATCGGTATTCAAATAAAAGGTGTATTATTAAAAAAAAGGTTTTCATGAAATATACTTGCCTACTTATTCGTACCTGGGGTTTGTTCAAAGTACACATGTTTTTATAAACATAATATAATAAGACATTACACCTAATATTATGTATTATCATCAAAACCCATCGACATAACTATCTGTACAAAGACGAGTGTCTGTGGCAGGCGGCCTTGTGGTGGACACCGGGCGAGCGGCGTGGACTTGATTTTTATCCAAATCTACAGTTCTATTCCGAGGTTGATGAAATTTTATACACTTGACCATCAAAATAAGAATAAGATCACTGTCTATGTCTGATTTCGACAAACTCTGTATATAGCCCGGGCAAAGCCGTGGCCTTCAGCTAGTATTAGTATATGGATCACTGTTAAACAATATTTTTTTTAAGGCTGGAATTAAATCAGTTTTATTCAAGTAGATCGTTTATCAAAATGCGGTCCAGTGTTTGCTCTAAAGTCCTTAAATCTCGTTTTTAACCGGATTACCAATAATTTGAAGAGATTCTTGATAAATTAGCAATACCATTTTTTCCGTATGAAAAGAATATTTTCTTTATACATCTAGTAGTGTTTTGTTTTAGCTTGAACATTTTGCTTACACACAGGTGAATGTCGTTCTTTGGCTTGAACACTTCGCTTACACACAGGTGGATGTCGTTCTTTGTTTTGAACACTACGCTTACACACAGGTGGATGTGGTTCTTTGGCTTGAACACTTCGCCTACACACAGGTGGATGTCGTTCTTTTGCTTGAACACTTCGCTTACAGCTAAACAGGTGCTACTTTGCTTCTTGACTGAGAATTTTGCATACATAATTAATTTTAAATTATATTTAAATAAGCACAATACAATCCCAAATTTTTTATTGAAAAACTACTAAAAAGTTATGAAAAGAAACTATAGTTTATGGTGGTTATTATTTCAGATGGTATATTATGTGGGTACGATACCTCAATTAAACGGAAAGGGATCGAATTCGAATCCTGCTCGCTCTAATAGCCGTACTAATCTTCTTTTCTATCGCATATAATTATGCGTTGATTATTTTTGTATGAAAAAACTTTTAAAAAACTTGAAAAAAGACTTGCCCTAGCATGAATCCTAGTTTCGATGAGCTGGAGGCAAACCACGTGACCATATTTTTGAATATCTTTGAATAAACTATGACTTCAGTACATTGTATACAATCTTTAGAGCACAGGCGTCAGGTAGGTATGCTGTCCTTGTTCTATCGGTATTACAATGGAAGATGCTCTGAGGAACTAGCGTCATTGATCCCTTCGGGACCGGTGCGTAGTCAGGATACACGCCAAACGCGCGCCCAACATTTGTACACGGTTGACATTTGTCACATGAGAACGGGTCGCTTCTACGATTCGTTCTTAGGTTCAACAGCTCGGCTGTGGAACGAACTGCCGGCCTCTGTGTTTCCTCCCTCCTACAACTTGGGACTCTTCAAGACCCATGTTCACTCATTCACCTCCACAAAAAGACCCTCCACACAGAATCCCCAAAGATGACATAGGCCCTGAGGGAAATTATTTTCTTAAGGGCCTCATGTATGGAGTTAATATAAAAAAAAATTTAAAAAAAATTGTGCATTGACCATCGAAGAGCGCACATTGAAATAACCACACAATGCGCAGAAAACTAAAGTTCGCCAAAGTAAGACAATGGTTTGCAGCGCTGTCCATGATTGGACTTTTCTGAGCAGGATCTGAATGTTCGTTCTTAAACGAATCGTCTGAGAAATTGAGTGACGTGTGTAAATTATAACACACTTTAAAAGTGTCTAACTAAATAGTGTAAAAAAAATATTAAATTTTGGAAGCAAGCCCTTACTTTTGCTTACCCGATTTGGGATAAACAGTTATTTTTTTCAGATTCATTTATTGACAAATCACTGAAAGTGGGACGGTCACACCACCTCCCCCCTCCTCGCAAGTTGGTTTGTTCCCCTTTCTCTGATAGGCTTGTCTAATAATTTGAATGTCTATGGTTGTAATAGATTTTCGTTGAAATGTTTGAATTGACTAATCTACTATGGCTAACTGATTCTCGTAGTCTCTACAAAATTTTAATACTTAAATTATTTGTTTCTCTCTCACAAAAACAGAAAAAAAAACTCTTCGTAAGTGGAAAATCCGTCAAATAAAAAGTTTTACATGATTATCACCAATTTTTCTAATCTTATATTAAGATAATTATAAAACGACTCACTAGCGATACTGAGAGTAACTACCACTCTATTTATTTTTACAGCCGCAGGTATAATAATTAAGGTTAGTACCAAAGATATTAGAAGAACGTTAGTACCTACGTAAAATGAATGAAGGACGGTAAGTTACTTATTTTTGTTATTACGTGGTTTTTTTTAATTGTAAAAATTTATTTACATGTTGTTTGGAAATCAGTGGTATAAGGGGGAAAGTGAAAAATGGTTAGAGCAGCTGACCGGCAATCAGAAAGCTGCGGGTTCAGATCCCGTCGGCGGCATTTATTCTTTCTCAAGAGATTTCTCAATTTGTATGGGTATTTCAGGCGAATAATTTTTGCATGTAATATGTTTTATCCATTGTGCTATGTGTTGCTATACAAACATTAAAAATAATTCAGATTTCGAGTTCATCTTGCTAGTTTAATCGATTTGTTGTGGACTGCATCCCGAATGATGGGAGAGGGTAGCAGAAAAATCAGAAGAATAAAACCCCTCTACTCTGTATGTTTTTCTAGTTCATTTTTATTTTCAGGGAAAATATTGCTACATGACATATTGAAAGAAGGCTAAATGCAGGTAACTCCATTAATAGATGACTGAACGCTGTAGGCGCTGTCATTTTCCAAAGAAGCAAAGTTACCAGTCCACAACGGACTGCTTGTACCTGCCCTGATGAATGGAAATGAGGCATGGAACTGGCAGAAAAAGGATAAAAAAGACTGAATATGTGTGGTAAAACCATGTGTGATCGTGTGAGAAATGTGGTGATCCGCAAAGGGTGCAAGGCTGATGTAAGCGTAATGAGTAAGATTAAGAAAAGGACCCTTTGAGCATGTAGAGCGAATGAGCGAAGAAAGGAGTTTAAGGAGAATATATCATGGAAATGCGATAGGTAGCAGAAGTCGGGGACGCCCGAGGAAGACATGGCACGATCAAGTGAATTAGATACTCAAGTCAAGCCATGTCAAGAGTCAGAATAATAGAAGAGTTGTAGACGATGTATGTGAAAGAGGCAAGCAGTGTATGCTAAGACCGAGTAGTTTGGCGGTCCGTCCTCTCTGCCTACGGCGTGATGGTTAGTTAGTTTGGTTATTTAGTATTGCTATATTGATTCATTGGAAAACTACCCAAATTTAAAATATAAAACATTTTGATGTTTTTATTACTACGGTCGATTTCACAACAGCTTTATTTGAAAATAATATATCTCTGAAGGTTTGTGAATAATGTTTATATGTCTCTGTTGTTTATATCTCTATTATGATTTGATCTACAACCTCTCTCCATGGCAAATTTTTCGTTTTATATACTTAATCTTTTGTTTTGTATAAATTTTTTAATTTATATTCCTTTCTCACAAATTTAATCTAGTGACTTTACCTCTACTGTCTCAGTAGAGGTAAAGTCACAAGGAGGAAATCCATAATTGGTTTTATTTTACTATATAATACTTATGTACAAACTGATTAAATGTAAACTGTCGATTTCCCGAAAATTAATAAATAAATAATTCTATTGCTGCCATCTTCTTTTCCCTGGTGTCACGGTGAATTTAGTTTTAGAAATTTGTGCAAAGTTGTCACTAAGCAAAATTACAAAACCTTTCAATGTTATGTGTCGATCAATAATAAATTATTATTTCCTCTTCAGAGAAAAACTTACAGCGATTAACTAATTCTCCTGTAATAAATGAATAGGTACATGGGTACCAACTTATTTTTTATGATATTTTCGGTAAAATTACAGAAAGTTGTGGAATATTTCGACAGTTTCTGAAAAAAGGCGCGAGATAGCAGGATTTAAAGAATACTTCTTTGCTAGAAAACTGCAAAAATATGGTTTGTTTCTTTGAAATAAAATGTTCCTAGTTGTGTAAAATAAATATAGATGACTCGCAACTGACATTATGTAAAAAATACAGAGATGGCTGGCGAGCGAAATATGTGGCTTTCTTCGACAGGGTTTGATTCTTGGGTTAAGGAACCGAGAATCAAATAGATGCCAGCGATCTGCAAAAATATTATGTTCGTTAAGAAGAGTTTGAAACTTCGCTAATATCACATAGTTTTCATTGAAGAACGAAAGATGGCACTCATCGAAATTTTATCGGTTACTCAGCGGAAAGAAATTTTTGATTCTTTGCTTAAAATCCCTTATATTCTTTTGAATGCAAATCAACAGATGGCATGCGTGCGATTTAGAAGAGTTCACGAGTTTGATATTAATTTTATTGACGATTCGCGTTGTAAATAAATAGAAACAACCTGAAATCATTGTTCAAATAATTATCATTTCACATGAAATATATTTTCATTTACCGAACTCTCTCTTAGGACATTTGAGTAAAGTGGAAATAAATAAATAATGACGCAAATCAAAAAATTATTGTTAGAATAAAAATATATTTACTTATCCTACACATATGCCTAGGAACCTACAAGTATTGTTTCAAATTTATCATTATCATTTTTTCACGCCTGATATTTCATGTCACCTATCATTTACCGACGATAAACATTTTTGAAATTTTTTTTTAATATAGTAACTGTATCTCACTACGCGTTGTTGTGGGTCAGTCTGTGCAGATAGAAATAATAGCACGTGTTGCTTTTACGGCCAACAGATGGCGCTGTTATTAAAAAAATACATATTTGTTCAACAGATGGCGTTGTTTTTTAAAAAAATGCACGATTATTACTTTCACAGGAGACATTTATATAATAATGGTAAATAAAAACACACGTATTCGAATAAAACGATGTGTCTAAATTTCAAAGCAATTGGTGAAGATCTTTCAGAGACTCAAGATATTAAACTACATTTATATTTTTATTTATATTAAAAAATATATCTGATAAGATTATTGCCCTCGTGGACAGTGAACTCCAGTTCGGAATGGAAACAATTTTTTTTATGACATATGCATTGATGTATGTCTAATTTAGTCTATGGACATATGATATGAAAACAACACCAGATCGAACGACTTAAAACACCACACTCTAAAGACAAATATGCGCAAAACTATCTAGGACGTATCTGTAAAACTTACAATGCCTCTAGAGATGTAAACATTTTCAAGTGTAACTTGAAAACATATAAAACGCAACTTACTAAACTAATAACTTAATTTTTTTTATTTTGTGAAATAATCCTATCATCTTAGTTTATTTTATTGTTTTTATTATATCATGCAAAAACTGTAACTACTACTACTAACTGTCTTTAATTGTTTTTATAACATTTTGTAATTCCTTATAATCTTTATTTTTTATATTCCTTTGTCATTTATAAATATATTGAAAAGGTGCAAATATTGAATCAACGACTAGAATTAATGGAACTTTATTGGTCTTTTGTAAATAATTGCTGTTTGTGCTATAAATATATAAATGACTGTTTGTTTCCTAAATAAAATAAAATAAAATAAGATATGATAATAATAGTATTTCGAACACATGATAATAAATACCTACATATTGTATTCAAGATATACTAGTAGGCACTATCATGTATGAGCTGTGAGCAGTTTGAGGTGTCACTTATTTAAATATATTGTGGATAAGTAAAATAAAACAAATATAATATTATTTCGCTTCTTTTATTTTCTAATGAAATATTTTTTTTAAAACACTATAAAGCCACATTTTAATCCAGAAACTAATTTTAAACCGAAACAAAAATGGAGTGGCAGACATTTTGAACGATGCAAATAATATTTAGAATTTACTATATAGGTGAGTGTTTATTAATCTATTTAGTTATTCAAGTTAACTCAAGCGTGTCCGATTTCGGACTGTCTATAGTGTTTATGTCTGGAGCAATTTTTATAGAAGTGCCCTCACCATTAAAGCTCCATGTATCGGTCTGCGAAGAAGCCCGAGTAAATTTGGCTACAAAGAAATTGGGCGTCTTTTATAGACAAATGAGCCACCTCTGGGCTGGAGCCTCACAATACTAAACTTGATAAACCTATTACATTCTGTGCGAAGGAGGGCGGTCCACTTGGTTGACAATACGTTGTTATCAGTCTGACTGCCATGTCTAATACACAGACGCTATATGGACATGCTGAGTCTGTTCTGCACTTATTTTAATAGATCCTGAAAATGATGGTGAAACAGGGCACAAGCGGAACACCAACAACACTTGATATTGGCTTCAAGAGAACAGGTCGTTTCTTCGATTCGTCAAATCAAAAGTCAAAATTTAAATTTAAATTTTTAAAAAAAATTTGCGTGTGGCACGAACTAGCGCTATCTATTTTTCCTCCTTCGTGCAATACAGCCCTTACCTTAATCCGCCTAACAAAGCTGCCCAACCGGCTGGCGACGTAGTTCCCCTGTCTACAATATACAGACAATGGCGCTCTTGTGAGTTATCACATAATTAAAAAAAATTGTTTATATATTATTCCCTGTTAAATTGTCGGCTATGTATCAAAACCATAAAGTTATAAAACCGTAATATTGAAGCAATTTGGGTTATTGTGCTTACTACTTATTCTTTAGCAAATGTTTCGGACTGCCTTCCAGTTCATACAGATTTGTAAAGAGAAGAGCAAAGTGTGTCAGTTTGTGTGAAAGTGATAGGTTTAATTTGACAATTTATTCAAACTTTTGTATTTCATATTTACAATAGTTAGTAGCTACTTATTAGACAGAATCAAATGTCAAACCTACGCCCATTGCGCCTCGAATACTTGCGATCAAAACAATAATTATTATAATTTGTACAGCGCTGTTTTTGTGAAAAATCACTTCAAGGACATACAAACATTATGTTCCAGGTTCTATTTAATTATGTACAAGAAGATACAGAAACATTACTTTGTACCTGTACCATGGCAGGTCACTTCAGATAATTACAGTTTTATTAGATTATTATCTGAAGTACCCGGTGTTGTCAGAGCTTTGCAGAGAGTTTTTCGAAATCAGACGCAGACAGTTATTTTCCTCTTATTTTGATAAGTACAAAATTTCATCAAAAAATTTCGAAGTTCTGGGTTGGGCAAAAGGGATAGGGGTGGTCTTCCGAAACCTCATTTAAACAGTGCCTTCCTTTTGATTT